>NC_138770.1:13076086-13676086 GCF_965119305.1 Pelophylax lessonae
ACATCGGTGGATGGCGTTCTCAACAATTTACATTGCTGAGCGGCGTTATCAGCAATTTTCATCGCTGGACTGCTTTCAGCAATTTACATCGCTGGATGGAATCATCAGCAATTTACATCGCTGGATGGCATTATCAACAATTTACATCGCTGGACATAGTCATCAACAATTTACATCCCTGGACGGTGTTATAAGCAATTGGCATTGCTAGACCGCGTTATCAATAATTGGCATCTCTGGACATCGTTATTAATTGTTTTTATCGCTTGATGGTGTTATCAATAATTGGCATCGCTGGACAGCATTATTAGCAATTTACATCGCTGGATGGCATTATCAACAATTGCCATCAATGGATGGCATTATGAAAAATTTACACGCTGGACAGCGTTATCAATACTTGGCATCGCTGGACGGCATTATCAACAATTTACATCGCTGGACGTAATGAAAAATTTACCTCACTGGAAGGCTTATCAGCAATTTACATCGCTGGACGGCATTACCGGTAATTGGCAAAGCTGGACGGCGTTATAAACAATTTTCAGCGCTGGGCAGCGTTATTAACAGTTTATATTGCTGGATGGCATTAACAGGGCGGCGTTCTCAACAATTTACATCACTGGACAGCGTTATAAGCTATTGGAATCGTGTCCAGAATATTTTATGTTTATGCGTTTGATGAGCATTGCCAGGAATGGGCCAGTTTTTTTATTTTAGTTGTGTGTTGGACCCTGTTATATGGAGGTTGAAGGTTTGTACTTTTATTAGGCTTGTGTTGGACTAGCGATAAGGGAGGTTGGAGGCCAGTATTTTTCTTATTTTAGGTGTGTGTTGGACCCTCTATAAGGGGGTTGAAGGTTTGTACTTAGGCATGTGTTGGACTGGATACAAGGGGGGTTAGAGGGCAGTATTTTTTTCTATTAGGTGTGTATTGGATCCTCTATCTATATGTAAGTTGAAGGTTTGTACTTTTATTAGGCGTGTGTTGGACTGGCTATAGGGGAGGTTGGAGGCCAGTAATTTTTTATTTTTTTTTAGGTGTGTGTTCGACACTCTATATGGAGGTTGAAGATTTGTATTTTTCTTAGGCGTGTGTTGGACTGGCTATAGGGGAGGTTGGAAGCCAGTTTTTTTCTTAGGTGTGTGTTGGACCCTCTATATGAAGGCTGAAGGTTTGTACTTTTATTAGGCGTGTGTTGGACTGGCTATAGGAGAGGTTGGAGGCCAATATATTTCTATTTTAGGTGTGTGTTGGACCCTCTAAATGTAGGTTGAAGGTTTGTACTTAGGCATGTGTTGGACTGGCTATAGGGGAGGTTGGAGGCCAGTATTTTTCTTTTTAGGTGTCTTAGACCCTCTATATGGAGGTTGAATGTTTGAACTTTTATTAGGCGTGTGTTGGACTGGTTATAGGGGAGGTTTGGAGGCCAGTAATTTTTTATGTGTGTGTTTGACCCTCCATATGGAGGTTGAAGGTTTGTATTTTACTAGGCATGTGTTGGTCTGGCTATAGGGGAGGTTGGAGGCTATTTTATATGGTGTGTGTTGGACCCTCTATATGGAGGTTGAAGGTTTGTACTTTTATAAGGTGTGTTCGACTGGCTATAGGGGAGGTGTGAAGCCAGTAATTTTTTTAGATTTGTGTTCAGTACTAGGGCTGCAGGATATTCGGAAAAAAGTACATTGCGATATTCGTTTTTCAACGATATATATCGCGATATTTAACTGGGTGGAGTGCAGAAGACACTGACAGTGTGGATTAGGCAGAGTCAGGACTCACAGTGGTGGTAGGAGGTAGAAGAATCCCCCAGAGTCCCGACTTCTCCCTGCCTAATGCTGTAGAGCAGCTGCAAAGAGTTCTATGCAAGGGGGGATTGCTGAACAAGGTGAGAGAGTTGCAGTCTGCTGTGGATCTGTGTCCCCCTGTGCAGCCAAGATGGCGGTCGGCACAGCTTGCTGAGGGATATGAGTACACTGGGGTCCTTTTTTGTGAAGATTAGGAGGTCTATGTATGGCTTTGGGGGCACCCGGGGGATGGAGGCAAGTCCCAAATGAGTGCGGAGTAAGCGCCATCATATGACTGGTGTGAGTTGATCAGGGTGTCACCAGTACAGTACAGCGCCATCATATGACTGGTGTGAGGTGATCAGGGTTTCACCAGTACAGTACAGTGCCATCATATGACTGGTGTGAGGTGATCAGGGTGTCACCAGTACAGTACAGCGCCATCATATGACTGGTGTGAGGTGATCAGGGTGTCACCAGTACAGTACAGCGCCATCATATGACTGGTGTGAGGTGATCAGGGTATCACCAGTACAGGTCCATCATATGACTGGTGTGTGTCACCAGTACAGTACAGCGCCATCATATGACTGGTGTGGGGTGATCAGGGTATCACCAGTACAGTGTCATCATATGACTGGTGTGGGGTGATCAGGGTGTCACCAGTACAGTGCCATCATATGACTGGTGTGAGGTGATCAGGGTGTCACCAGTACAGTACAGTGCCATCATATGACTGGTGTGAGTTGATCAGGGTGTCACCAGTACAGTACAGCGCCATCATATGACTGGTGTGAGGTGATCAGGGTATCACCAGTACAGTACAGTGCCATCATATGACTGGTGTGAGGTGATCAGGGTGTCACCAGTACAGTACAGCGCCATCATATGACTGGTGTGGGGTGATCAGGGTATCACCAGTACAGTACAGTGCCATCATATGACTGGTGTGAGGTGATCAGGGTGTCACCAGTACAGTACAGTGCCATCATATGACTGGTGTGAGGTGATCAGGGTGTCACCAGTACAGTACAGAGCCATCATATGACTGGTGTTGGGTGATCAGGGTATCACCAGTACAGTACAGCGCCATCATATGACTGGTGTGGGGTGATCATGGTGTCACCAGTACAGTACAGCGCCATCATGTGACTGGTGTGAGGTGATCAGGGTGTCACCAGTACAGTGCCATCATATGACTGGTGTGAGGTGATCAGGGTGTCGCCAGTACTGTACAGTGCCATCATATGACTGGTGTGGGGTGATCAGGGTGTCACCAGTACAGTACAGTGCCATCATATGACTGGTGTGAGGTGATCAGGGTGTCACCAGTACAGTACAGTGCCATCATATGACTGGAGTGGGGTGATCAGGGTGTCACCAGTACAGTACAGTGCCATCATATGACTGGTGTGAGGTGATCAGGGTGTCACCAGTACAGTACAGAGCCATCATATGACTGGAGTGGGGTGATCAGGGTGTCACCAGTACAGTACAGTGCCATCATATGACTGGTGTGAGGTGATCAGGGTGTCACCAGTACAGTACAGCGCCATCATGTGACTGGTGTGAGGTGATCAGGGTGTCACCAGTACAGTACAGTGCCATCATAGAACTGGTGTGGGGTGATCAGGGTGTCACCAGTACAGTACAGTGCCATCATATGACTGGTGTGGGGTGATCAGGGTATCACCAGTACTGTACAGTGCCATCATATGACTGGTGTGGGGTGATCAGGATGTCACCAGTACAGTACAGTGCCATCATATGACTGGTGTGGGGTGATCAGGGTGTCACCAGTACAGTACAGGGCTGTCATATGACTGGTGTGGGGTGATCAGGGTGTCACCAGTACAGAGCCATCATATGACTGGTGTGAGGTGATCAGGGTGTCACCAGTACAGTACAGAGCCATCATATGACTGGTGTGGGGTGATCAGGGTGTCACCAGTACAGTACAGTGCCATCATATGACTGGTGTGGGGTGATCAGGGTATCACCAGTACTGTACAGTGCCATCATATGACTGGTGTGGAGTGATCAGGATGTCACCAGTACAGTACAGCGCCATCATATGACTGGTGTGGGGTGATCAGGGTGTCACCAGTACAGTACAGTGCCATCATATGACTGGTGTGGGGTGATCAGGGTATCACCAGTACTGTACAGTGCCATCATATGACTGGTGTGGGGTGATCAGGGTATCACCAGTACTGTACAGTGCCATCATATGACTGGTGTGGGGTGATCAGGATGTCACCAGTACAGTACAGTGCCATCATATGACTGGTGTGGGGTGATCAAGGTGTCACCAGTGGAGTACAGCGCCATCATATGACTGGTGTGAGGTGATCAGGGTGTCACCAGTACTGTACAGAGCCATCATATGACTGGTGTGAGGTGATCAGGGTGTCACCAGTACAGTGCCATCATATGACTGGTGTGGGGTGATCAGGCTGTCACCAGTACAGTACAGTGCCATCATATGACTGGTGTGGGGTGATCAGGGTGTCACCAGTACAGTACAGTGCCATCATATGATTGGTGTGAGGTGATCAGGGTATCACCAGTACAGTGCCATCATATGACTGGTGTGAGGTGATCAGGGTGTCACCAGTACAGTACAGTGCCATCATATGACTGGTGTGGGGTGATCAGGGTGTCACCAGTACAGTACAGTGCCATCATATGACTGGTGTGAGGTGATCAGGGTATCACCAGTACAGTACAGAGTCATCATATGACTGGTGTAAGGTGATCAGGGTATCACCAGGACAGTGCCATCATATGACTGGTGTGAGGTGATCAGGGTGTCACCAGTACAGTACAGTGCCATCATATGACTGGTGTGGGGTGATCAGGGTGTCACCAGTACTGTACAGTGCCATCATATGACTGGTGTGAGGTGATCAGGGTGTCACCAGTACAGTGCCATCATATGACTGGTGTGGGGTGATCAGGGTGCCATCTTGCCGAAGCCTCCCATTGCTTTCTATTGGCAGCCATTTTGCCTTAGCCTTGTAGCATATAGTTCAGCCTCTGGTGACCTCCCTTCCTTTTCCTCTGGAGCAGCGATCGGTGTGGTAACACTGTGGGGCTCCTCAGACTGTCTCTTCCATATTTCTCGGTTTATCCCTCCTGGCTCAGTTTTTGTCTCTTTTTGGGGGGGTCTGTGTTCACAGTATATATAGCGATGGGCTGCGCGGTCCGCAGCGCTCTTAAAGGGCCAGTACTTTTTTATGTTTTTTTCCTGCAATGCATTCTCAGGACAGAAAATCCCCCCTTGCCTTGGTGGGGGACCCCAGTCTGCTGCACCCCCCCGTTATACCTAATTTGGCCGCTGTTGGTGGCGACTTTAGTGTTCAAAATGGAGGTGCTGATGGCTGAACAAGCTGCTGGAAAAGGGCCTAGATTATCTTTCTCCTCTGATTCAGATGGTGATGTGGCTGGCGTGCCCTTTTCAGGGTCTCGCTCGTCCCTGGACCCGCTGGGGTCTGAGGGGGAGGCGGAGGTGGAGGAGGTAGATGATTCTCCCCCGGGGTGGCCTGAAGAATGCGCAGCTATGGATGCGTTGATTTCTTCTGTAAAAGAAACACTGCATTTCGAGGATGAGCCCAATCCTCCGAGCATTGTGTCCTCCTTTGGTACACATAGGACCCGCAAGTCGGCGCAGGTTTTTCCCTGCCCCGCTGACTTTCATCACACAGTGAATGAACAATGGTGCACTTTCACGGTGCCTAAACGGTTTCAACTGCTCTACCCCTTTGTGCCTTCTACAGATTTGCGCTGGTGTGTGGCCCCCCAGGTGGATCACATGGTGGCCGTGTTGAACAAGGCTACTTTGGTTCCCACTGAGGATACCCTGGTTCTCCGGGATCCTACGGACAGGAGGTTGGAGGCTCTTGCCCGCCATGCCTACATGGTGGCGGGCTCCATGCTCAAACCTATTTTCTCTCCTTTCCAGGATGTCCCAACATGAGATGATAGGCTCCTCCCTACCGGAAACACAATCAATTAAGCACATTTAAAAGGCCCCACCTTCCCCTCTAGCCCCAGTTTAGATTGTGTTTCTTCCTACCAAAAGAAATGCAGCACAAAGACTTACCTGCAGACTCGTAGGAGTCGAAAAAGTACCCTGTGAGCCAGGTTCGGCAGAAAGCCATGGGCTCCCCTCGCTGAAACTCTCTGGAGTGGAGGGGGGCACCCACCAGAACATTATACCCACCCACCAGAACATTATACCCACCCACCAGAACATAAAATCTGGAACTCTTGAGCATTAGTGGTTGGAATACCCTGCCATCTTGTTGTAACCTGCAGTACTCTGTGCAATGGGTTAAAAAGAACCTGTTTAGACAGTCCTACAACTCACTTGTAAAGAGAAGGCTAGTTTTAGTTTTCTATGGGATTAGTAGAAAGGTCTGTTTATTATGATATTCATAGTAAATGCCTATCAGAATGCTTCCCTGCTGTCCTTACTGAGTTCTTTCCTGCTGTCCCGTCTGTGTGCTTCGGCTCGACTGTCAAAGGGGAAAGAAGGTATACCTCTTTTTACGGAGGACAGACAGAAGGACCTGTTCACCCAAAGCACGTTTAACGGGGGGACAAGTGTAGGCATTCCCCCACACACGTCAGTAAGCATGAGGCATACATTTAACCCCTTGATCACCAACAGTGTTAACCCCTTCCCTGCCAGTGTCATTTTTATAGTAACAGTGCATATTTATAATCCAAAGGAGGGTGCAACAAATATAGATTGCATAAACTAATTTGCGACACTAGCAGCGCTACAGAATAAATATCATAAATAATAAGAATTGGTCTAAAACATCATGGCTAGGAATGGTAATCAACGAACAATAAATAATATAAAACTATAAAATGTCCATCAGTGGTCAAAAACTCCTGCTGATGTGTATATATAAGCTTTCGGCCAAAGTACAGTCCCAAGTACCCGTGCATCTAGTAACATGGAAGAGTGTGCGGCTAGTAGGAATGTCCGTGTACCACCACCAGCAAGCCGTGATCACCCATCAGATTGGAAACTCACCAAATCTCGGATAAAAACAGGCCTTAAAATGTCAACGCTGGCTCCTCCACCAAGACCATTTGCACCAACCGTCTGGCTCTTTAATATGAAGCTTTATCCTTCTCGTTCAATTTTACATGTGAATGCAAGCATAAGGGGACGGAGCGTAATTCTGCCAAATATTTATTGAAGCAAAAAACACCCGTTCCCCACAGCAAACATTTTTTTAATCCGTCATATATATATATATATATATGCAGGGATGCAGCTGTGAGGTGGCTACCTCACCGGACGCATCTGTGGCTCAGCAGTGCAATGTCCCTAGCAAACGGCACTCCCTGTCAGGTGAGGACAGCGGCTTTCCGTTCTGTGAGGCTCCCCACGCCATCGGGTACAGGTAAGTGCTTCTTTGTGGGGCCTCTGTGTGGGTTGGCAGTCCTGGTTGCTGTGTGTCCCCCATGTCTGTGCCTTGTGTAACCCCCCGGCTGCGATCCATGCGGGGTTCGTTTGTACAGGCGTGTGTGTGTGAGGGGTCCCCTTCCCTGGGTCACTTCGGTGTTTGGGGGGTGCAGACTGTGTAAGGACCGCGGCGGGGTGTCACCGCGCGGTCCGCCATTTTTTACACGGGGCAAGCATGTGAGTTCCTCTATGGGTGCATCTACATGCTGAATTGGCGCCAATCGCCGCCATTTTTGCGGGGACCGATCGGTCGGTCCGGCCGCATGTCGGCGGCCATTTTGGTGGAGCCTCCCATACGTTTCTATGGGGCAGCCATTTTCCCTGGGTCATGCAGCTGCATAGTTCAGCCTACTTTCACAGCACTTCCTCTTTCCTCTGAAGCAGGACAGCGGTGGCAACACTCTGCGGGGGCTCTGCAGGTTATTGCTCTCAATATATCTCTGTACTGTCGCTTCTGGCTCAGTTTTGTCTCCTTCCTGTTGGGGGTCTCTTTTCTATTTTGATAGCTGGAGCGGTGGGCTGCGCAATCGCAGCGCTTTTAAAGGGACAGCACCTGATTCTTGCACTGCCCTGATTTTTCTCACCTGAGCATGGATTCTCAGGATAGCAAATTTCCACCAGCCCTGGTGGGGGCCCCCAGTTCTCCGGTGCCCCCTCTGAGACCTGATTTGGCCGCGGTAGTGGCGACTTTGGTGTCAAACATGGAAATGTTGATGGCTGAACGTGCTGCTCGTAAGAGGCCCAGATTGTCCCTCTCCTCTGATTCAGATGGTGATATGGCTGCTGCGAGCGTGCCCTTTTCAGGGTCCCGCTCATCTGTGGACCTGCAGGGGTCTGAGGGGGAGGCGGAGGTAGAGGGGGTTGATACCTCCTCTCCGGGGTCACCCGAGGAACGGGCGACCATGGATGAATTAATTATTTCTGTGAAGGACACCTTACATTTGGAAGATGAGCCCAGCCCTCCGGGCGTTGTGTCCTCTTTTGGCATAAGGCTACCCTGGTTCCTACGGAGGATTCCCCGGTTTTCCGGGATCCTACGGCCCGGCGTTTGGAGTCTTTGGCCCGCCATTCCTATACGGTGGCGGGCTCTCTGCTCAAACCGATTTTCGCGTCCGTATTAGTGGCGCAGGCGGTTGCTGACTGGTCTAAGGTGCTTAGGAGCAACCTAGTGACTGATGGTGTCCCGCCTGCCCGGCTGGATATGGTGGACCAGATCCACCAGGGAATCATGTATCTGTGTGATGCGGCCTTGAATGAGGCCCCTCTAGTAGCACGCCTCTCTAGTGTCGCGGTGCTTAATCGACGCCTGATATGGCTGAAGAGCTGGTCGGCTGACCAGTCCTCGCGGAAAACGGTGGCGGATTTTCCTTATGCTGGCTCTCGCCTTTTTGGCAAGGCGTTGGATACCCTGGTAAAAGGCGTCACGGGGGGCAAGAGTACTATGCTGCCCCAGAACCCGAAGCACAAGCCCTTCCGGGGCAAGAGGAGTTCTGCGCCTAGATCCAGTCAGGGTTCCTTTCGTGCCTTTCGGAACCAGTCCAAGGGCAAGCCCTTCAAGTCCCAGGGAGGACAGAAGAAGCCCTGGGCGGGTAAGCAGAAGTCAGGCAATACTGCTACGACGGGCCAGTCCACTTCTGCCTGAAGGCGCGCCCTCACTCGTCTCTGGGGTGGGGGGACGTTTGCGCGGTTTCAACTTCAACCTTGGCTGCTCCAGATTTCGGACAGGTGGGTTCAGGAAATCGTTCGGTCGGGATACAAGATCGAGTTTCTTTCCCGGCCAGCGGACAGATTCTTCCCCTCGAATCTTCATTTTTCTCCAGGGTGTCTGCAGGACTTGCACCGTGCGGTCCAGGACCTCCTTGCTCAGGGGGTGATCGTCCCGGTGCCTCACTGGGACAGGTTTCGGAGTTTTTATTCCAATCTGTTCACTGTGCCCAGAAAGGAGGGCAAGGTGCATCCTATCCTGGACCTGAAAGCTCTGAACCGCTTTGTGTGCGTTCGAAAATTCCGTATGGAGTCTCTCCGATCGGTGGTGGCTTCTCTGAGCCCAGGAGAGTTCCTGGCTTCAATAGACCTCAAGGATGCGTACCTGCATGTCCCCATCTTCGAGGGTCATCAGCGGTACCTTCGGTTTGCCGTCGCGGGAGACCATTATCAGTTTGTGGCGTTACCTTTCGGTCTCGCTTCGGCTCCCAGGGTCTTTACCAAGGTTCTGGCGCCGGTTCTGGGCCTACTGAGGGCTCAGTTCATTGCGATCCTGGGGTATCTGGACGACCTCCTCGTCAGATCGAGTGTCAGTCAGGACCTGGTGCGTGATCTGTCCATCACGATCCGGATGCTTCAGGAGTTCGGATGGACCATCAATGTTCAGAAGTCATCGTTGTCCCCTTCGGTTCGTCTTCCCTACCTGGGAATGATTTTGGACTCTGCTCAGGCGAAGGTGTTCCTACCGGAGGACAAGCTCCGAGCATTGCGGGACGAGATCGGGTCCCTCAGGGACGTTCCAGCATCGTCACTCAGGACCTGTATGCGAGTCATGGGGTTAATGGTATCAACTTTCGAGGCGATACCCTTTGCTCAGTTCCACACGTGGGCTCTCCAAGCGGAGGTCCTGGCCAACTGGGATGGACAGGCTCAGTCCCTGGATCTGCAGGTCTCCTTGAGTTGTCAGACAAGATTGGCCCTTCTGTGGTGGCTCCAGTCCCCGTCGGTGACGGGGGGCAAGTCGTTTAGTCCCTTGGTTTGGACGGTGATCACCACGGATGCCAGCCTGTTGGGCTGGGGTGGGGTCCTGGGCACCCTGTCTGCCCAGGGCACTTGGTTGGAGTAGGAGTCCTCCCTTTCCGATCAATGTCCTGGAATTGCGAGCGATCAAGCTCTGCCTTCTACAGTGGTCGCACCGTCTACGGGGTCGTCCTGTCCGGGTACAGACGGACAATGCTACCGCGGTGGCTTACATCAACCACCAAGGGGGCTCCAGGAGTGCTCGGGCGGCCCGGGAGGTGTCCGACATTCTGTCTTGGGCCGAGATTCATGTCCCGGCAATCCCAGCAGTTCACATTCCGGGTGTGGAAAATTGGCAGACGGACTACCTGAGTCGCCAGGCCCTGGACCAGGGGGAATGGTCCTTACACCCGGAGGTCTTACAAATGCTGTGTGCGAAGTGGGGATCCCCGGGCGTGGATCTGTTCGCGTCTCGGCTAAATCGAAAGGTGGAAAGGTTCGTGGCAAGAACACGCGATCCGGTGGCGGACGCCTCGGATGCATTGGTGGCCCCTTGGCATCAGTATCGGCTGATGTATGCCTTTCCTCCGATTCAGTTGCTGTCCAGGTTCCTCCGCAGGCTAGCCTCGGAGCCGCACCTGGTGATTCTGATAGCGCCGGACTGGTACGCCGACGTGGTTCACCTGGCAGTGGCGCCTCCGTGGCGACTGCCCATGCGGGAAGATCTTCTGTCTCAAGGACCGATCTTCCATCCTGCTTTACAGTCGCTGGCTTTATCGGCCTGGCTGCTGAGACCCAGGTCCTGAAGGACAAGGGTCTCTCTCCTGAGGTTATCCCTACGCTGATCAAGGCTAGGAAATCCTCTTCTGGTAAGATCTATTACCATACTTGGAAGGCTTATTTCGCCTGGTGTGAGTCCAGGGGGTTTTCCCCTCGCTCGTACTCGGTGTCAAGAGTGTTGGCTTTCCTCCAGTCTGGAGTGGATCAGCGATTGGCACTGGCCACAATCAAGGGTCAGGTGTCTGCCCTGGCTATTCTTTTCCAACGCCCGGTGGCGTCTAATTCTTTGGTCCGCACCTTCATTCAAGGTGTGCGACACTTGGCTCCTCCCAGGAAGGAGCCTTTACCTCCATGGGACTTGAACTTGGTTCTGTCCGTGCTACAGCGTGCTCTCTTTGAAAATATCAGGGAGATCTCTTTGCCTCTGCTGTCAAAGAAGGTTGCTTTTTTGGTGGCGATCACTTTGGCTCGCAGGGTGTCGGAGCTGGCGGCGTTGTCTTGCCGCTCCCCTTACTTGGTGATCCATAGGGATAAGGTGGTGTTGAGGACACTTCCGTCCTTTCTTCCCAAGGTGGTCACTGAATTTCACCTTAATGAGGAAATTGTTCTGCCTTCGCTTTGCACGAAGCCTAAGCATCCGAAGGAGATTGCTTTGCATTCTTTGGATGTTGTTCGGGCGATCAGGGTTTACCTGTCGTCTACTGAATCCTTTCGTAAAACGGATTCCCGGTTTGTTCTTCCTGAGGGATCTCGGAAGGGCATGGCTGCGTCCGCAGCAACTATTGCCGAATGGATCAGACAGACCATTGAGCAGGCTTATGCTTTGAAGGAACGGGTTCCACCCTTCCCTGTTATGGCGCACTCTACTAGATCTGTGAGTGCGTCCTGGGCTTGTTGGCACAGGGCCTCGGTGGCCCAGGTGTGCAAGGCTGCGACTTGGTCGTCGGTGTACACTTTTTCCAAGTTCTACAAAGTAGACGTTCAGGCATCAGCTGATGCTTCCTTTGGCCGCAAAGTTCTCAGTGCGGCAGTGCCATGAAGGACCCTTGTTTTTTTATGGGTCCCTGGCTGTTGGTGTTTGCTGTTCTGGGCAGTTGCTCCTGTTGAGCATTGTTATTTTTCTGTTGCCCAGTGGGTTCCCTTACAGTGTTTGTAAGGTTCCTTTCTCTGTTATGGGTACGGCGTTGCCTCTTCTACCGTTGCGTATCCCACCCCTCATGTCTATACTGCTTTGGGACATCCCAATAGTGATGACTTAGAGGAGGCGGCGACTGTCGGAGGACGTAAGAGAAAACTGAATTTTTGTAAAATCTTACCTGTAAAATTCCTTTCTCTGAGTCCTCCGACAGTCGCCGCCCCCGCCTCTCTATGGGGTTCTTGTTCTTACTGCTATGCTACCAAACTGAGTTGGGAGTGGACACTGCAGGGGGGTATTGACCAGATGGGACAGCCCCCAGGTGTGTATACATGCAAATGCCTTTTGTTTTAACTAAGTCTATATGCCTAGCTACTCCTGCGGAGCAGATGACAATACCCAATAGTGATGACTTATATAGTATTGTTTTTTAATATATATATATATATAGTATGTTTTTTTTCAAATCCATATATATATATATATATATATATTAGTATGTTATTGCACGGCGCAATACAACAGTACGCAACGGGTGTATCTCACTGTAACATATGTGGATAGGGCCGCAATTAACTTTTGTCCCCTAAATAGTTTTTTTTTTTTATTGCACGGCGCAATACAACAGTTGTATTGCCTTTCCTCAGATTCAGTTGTTATCCAGGTTCCTTCGCTGCCCTGTGGCGTCTCATTCCTTAATTCGCACCTTCATTCAAGGTGTGCGACATTTGGCCCCTCCCCGGAGGGAGCCTTTACCTCCATGGGACTTGAACTTGGTTCTATCTGCGTTACAGTGTTCTCCCTTTGAACACATCCTGAAGATATCGTTGACTCTGCTGTCTAAGAAGGTTGCCTTTTTAGTGGCGATCACTTCGGCTCGCAGGGTGTCGGAGTTGGCGGCGTTGTCTTGCCGCTCTTCTTACCTGGTGGTTCATAAAGATAAGGTGGTCTTGCGACCTAACTTGTCATTTCTCCCTAAGGTGGTGTCTGACTTCCACCTTAATGAGGACATTGTTTTGCCTTCGCTCTGTGCAAAGCCCAAGCATCCTAAGGAGGGCGCGTTGCATTCCTTGGATGTTGTCAGGGCGATCAGGGTTTGCCTGTCGTCCACTGAATCCTTTCGGAAATCGGATTGCTTTTTTTTGTCCTTCCTGAGGGACCTCGGAAGGGCATGGCTGCGTCTGCGGCGGCCATTGCCAAATGGATCAGACAGACGATTGTCCAGGCTTATGCTTTGAAGGAATGGGTTCCACCCTTCCCTGTTAAGGCGCACTCTACCAGATCAATGAGTACGTCCTGGGCCTACCAGCATCAGGTCTCGGTAACCCAGGTGTGCAAGGCTGCGACTTGGTCGTCGGTGCACACCTTTTTTTCCAAATTCCATAAGGTTGTTGTTCTGGCACCCACCAGAACATTTTACCCACCCACCAGAACATTTTACCCACCCACCAGAACATTTTACCCACCCACCAAAACATTATACCCACACACCAGAACATTATACCCACCCACCAGAACATTATACCCACCCACCAGAACATTATCCCCACCCACCAGAACTTTATAACCATACACCAGAACCTTATACCGACCCACCAGAACATCATAACATTAGAGGGGCGTGGCTTGACGCGCAACGAGGATGGCTGCCTAGGGAAGGAGCTCCGGACCCACACCGGCTCTAAAACCACTCTGCGGCCGCTTATCTCGCTTCATTAGCGCTACAATGGGCAGAATTAACAAGCCGATCTCCCAGAGCAAACAATTCAAGTCCACCAAGGCGGTGAACGGCAAGATCATCGCCGACATCTTCAAGTCTCAAACCGCGGCCCGGAGGAACGCACCAGGCACCAAGATGGCGCGGAGACAACAGCAGGAGGAGGAGGAAGAGTTCGATGCGGACTCAATCGCTGCCTCGGAGGACACAGTAAGTGACTCCCCACACACAGACAGGCAGCTTACCCTCAACGACATGACCGCTATAGCGGCGGACATAAAAGGGTCTTTTGCAGCGGCCATCACGGACCTAAAAGCTGACATAGTCAGACTTCATGAGCAAATGGCGGGGGTAGAGAGGTCAGGCAAACACAGGGACAAAGCCATTAAAAGGCTGGAGGCAGTTACCAGTACCCACTCTAATCACCTTATCGCTATAAACAGGCACCTCGAGGATTTGGACAATCGAGGGAGAAGGAACAATATAAGGGTTAGAGGATTGCCTGAATCAGTGGAGGGGGGTGACATCAGGCGGGCTCTGACATCCATTTTCAATAACCTACTAGAGAGGCCAGCCGAATCCCCTATAGAGCTGGAAAGGGCACATAGAGCTCTGAGACCAAAAGCCCCTGATCCCGCCCCTCCCAGGGATGTAATATGCTGTTTATTGAGCCATTCTCTCAAAGAAGAAATCTTGCATAAGGCGAGACAGAGTGAACAAATCTTTTTCAACGAGACCCAGATACAACTTTTCCAAGACCTGTCTCCGATCACGTTGAAAAACAGGAAAGCGGTCAGACCCATCTTGGATATGCTAAGGGAGAAGAACATCCCCTACAGGTGGAAATATCCATTTGCAGTGCAAGCCACATACCGTGGTAAACAATACTTGCTGCGCACTCCTGAGGACTTGCCCACCTTCTGCAATAATCTGCAGGCCGATCTGATCGCCCTGCCGGATTGGTATGCTGAATTCCTCCTACCTCCCACCCCGCCCAATCTCTCCAATGATCCTGGATCACCTAATGATCACAGATCCCCTTTCGCTAAGAGCAAGAAAGCAAAAAACAAGGGGAATCATCCTCCCTTCTCCTCCCCGCCGAAAACTCCCAGATCTAAAGATCACAATTGAGAGACGCTGATCCATACTTCAAAAGAAGGAACTTGCAATCCATATGACGGACACTTTGTTCCCTGACGACTTCTGAAGACCGGAATCCTCTACTGACTCAGGGTTCTCTTCTGACCCTCTGCTGCAAAAGAGATGTTACTAACCTGTGTCATCTTCAAGGGGGATATTATTGCACCAAAAAATATATATGCTCCATCAGGATAACATGAGCGCTGGGACACCTTTTTTACTTGTTATCTGCTGAACTCATCTCTGGAGCTCTTTTCCCTTGACCCACCCACATTTGTAACAGGTGGTGTTCAACCCTCATATGTTGCTGAGATCCTCCGGACGAGCACAGCAAAAACTTTTGGGTTATAGACAAAGTCTCATGATGAAGATCCTGATGATCCTGGAATACTTGACTGATCAAACATTCCTGAACTGAACCCTGGAGGTATTTGTGTACCGGTCTCACCTGCAGCTTGTAGGCAATGACCCATCTCTTCCCCATGTTTTCCCCCTTTTTTTTTTTTTTTTTTTTTTTTTTTTGAAATTTGCACTTATCTAATGACAATTCCTGGTCTACATATTTTTTTTGCTATTTTTTTTTTTCTTGACAAGATCCAGTCTCAGTTGCCGGGAACAATTTACCATTCCTAATGTGGTACACAATGTGGGGGGATTATTCCAACTTGGGTCCACCCTACCTGTGTCAGTTATTATTGCAGGTTCCCTTATTGGCCCGTTTTATGTTACATTTGGCCGCAGAGTCCATATTTCTTTGTTGTTTTATTATGCATTTGTTCACTTTCACAGAGTCGTTTTGTGTGGGTTTGGACAGGTTGTCCTATTACATAGAACTTTTTTTTTCTTGAATTTTTGGGACGCCTCCTTTTTGCGTCTCCACCATTGTCCCCAAGAGACTTTTTTATACGTTGTCTTTTTTCTCACAAAGTATTACTGTATTTTGATACTTTCAGTATAGAATTGTCTACTGATTAGTGGGTGTCTGGGCTTCTCCCTCAGACATCAGCTTATTACGGTGTTTGTCTTTACTTCCTTCCTCTCTGTATTTCTCATATTCTTTTCTTTCCTTAACTATCCCCTGTCCTTCTCTCCCCATTCCCCAAGATCCAATTCCCCTCTCGAGATACAAACATGGCTTTTTCACACCTGGGTAGAAATCCCTTGATTGTATCTCATAACATCAACGGTCTTAATACGCCTGAAAAGAGAAAGAAAATTTTAATCGAACTCAAAAAGAGTAATGCAAAAATAGTCTTCCTCCAGGAGACTCATTTCAAACACAATTCTGTCCCTAAAATGACGGATAAACATTTTACCAAGATGTATGCTGCCTCAAATCCTTTGGCTAAAACCAAAGGTGTGGCCATTCTGATGCATAAAAACGCACCGTTCACGGTCGAAAACCAATATCTAGACCCCGAGGGTAGATTTATTTTTCTGGCTGGTACACTCAATGGGCGTCCATGCACGCTTGCTAATGTCTACTTTCCAAACAAGGCGCAAGTGTCATTCTGCTACAAAGTAATTTCAGAACTTAAAAGTTTCGCAACGGGATGTGTGATCCTGGGGGGGGACTTCAACATCCCTTTGGACCCCCTGCAGGATACCTCCTCTGGTAAAACTTGCATTGCATACAAACGTTTGAAAAAAATTAAGGAATTGTTGAGATCCCTAAATTTGGTCGACACTTGGAGAGCCTTACATCCCACAGAAAAGGATTTTACTCATTACTCGGCCCCTCACGATAGCTACGCGAGAATTGACCACTTATACATTACCCAAAGAGATCTACCGGATCTGTTGGAGGCCGAAATTGGGATTGTCTCAATATCTGACCATGCCCCAATATCAATCTCCATCTCACCAAGCACAAATTGCAAACCCATGTTCAATTGGAGATTGAACCCCGCCTTGCTAATCGATCAGGAGATCAAGACAAATATCCAATCTACCCTAACGAATTATTTTCGCGAAAATATCTCTCCTGAGACCTCCCCGATCACAATTTGGGAGGCTCACAAGAGTGTGATTAGGGGGGAATTTATAAAGTATGGGGCTAGGAAAAAGAAAGAAAACAATAAACGCATATCTGAACTAGTGACTAATATTGCCCTCCTAGAAACCCAGCACAAACTTTCACTAGCTAAGACCTTACACAAAGACCTGCTCGAGCGTAGAAAAGAATTAGCTGACATTTTGACTAAGAAAACCAAAAGATCCTTATATCTAAGTAAGGCGATCTATTATGAACATGGGGATAAGAGTAGCAAATACTTAGCGAGAGCACTTAAAGACCTACAGACTGCGTCACATATCCCGTGTATCAGAGACAAGAACAATAAAAAGTACCATGACTCTAAGAACATTGCAGAGGCGTTTCGCATGTTTTACGAAAAACTGTACAACCTCCCTCCTCAATCTCGCCCCCCTACCTTGACGGGACCTAGGGACCTGCTTATCCACCAATACATCAGAGATAGTGGCTTACCTATCCTCGAACACTCAGACATTCTAGAGCTAGAGAAAGACATTACCACAGAAGAAGTCCAATTGGCTATAAAAGATCTGAAAAATGGCAAGAGCCCAGGACCGGATGGCTTGACTTCCCAGTACTATAAAACCTTTGACTCTACGCTAACGACCCCTCTCACCAAAGCACTGAACGTCCTTTCTAAACGATCTAGACCCTCTGCAGAATTCCTCACTGCACACATAACGGTGATCCCCAAAAAAGAAAAAGACTCAACGGATTGTGCGAACTACAGACCCATCTCACTCTTAAACATTGACGTTAAGCTTCTTGCCAAAATATTAGCCAACAGACTGAGACCCCTACTCCACCTTGTCATTGGACCTGAACAGGTGGGCTTTATGCCCGGCCGCGAAGCAAGGGACAATATTATAAAATCGCTAAATTTGATACATGAGGCACGTGGAAATGGCTTGGAAGGCCTGGTTCTATCCACAGATGCCGAAAAGGCCTTTGACAGGGTGGCCTGGGATTACATGCTAGCCATTTGTGAGCACATAGGCCTGGGTAATAACATGTTGACCTGGATTGGGTCCCTCTACGTTGACCCTATTGCGAGGATCAAGGTTAATAATATACTTTCTTCCCCCATTCATTTGAAAAATGGAACGAGACAAGGGTGTCCTCTCTCTCCGATTCTCTTTATCTTAGCCCTTGAACCCCTAATTAGGCATGTGAATGCAGAATCGGCAATTCATGGATTCAGAGTCAGAGATAGAGACTATAAAGTCTCAGCCTACGCTGATGACTTGCTTTTTTACATCACCCAACCTCATATCTCTATACCCAACCTGAACCTAAAATTTCGCCACTTCAGATATTTGTCCAACTTTAAGATTAACCACTCCAAATCTGAGGCCATGGATATCTCCCTATCAGATGACCAAAAAAAACTAACCCAAAGTAACTGCCCCTACAAATGGGAATCCAGATCCATCAAATACCTAGGTATCCAACTCACCCCGCGTGTTGAATCTCTATTTGGAGCGAATTTTACACCACTTCTGGGGAAAATTAATAAGGACCTTCTTAATTGGAATTCCAAAAATTTCTCCTGGTTCGGAAGAGCCGCAATTTTAAAAATGGTTATCCTACCTAGGTTACTCTACCTGTTCCACGCAATCCCCATCAAAATTCCTGCTGTCTTCTTTAAAAAGCTCACTTACACTCAGAGACAATTCATTTGGGCTCACAAAAAACCCAGAATCAACATCCTCAGATTACATTCACCTAAACCAAGAGGCGGCATAGGGTTGCCGAACTTCCTCAAATATTACCACGCCACTCATATTACCAGAGTAGTCGATTGGCACTGCCATGCCCAGCAAAAAGATTGGGTGGAGTTGGAAAGATGTTGCTCAAAGTTCCCAACCCAAAACTTAATCTGGTCAGATCCTACCAATTATCCTGTCGAAGTCAGACTTCATCCATTAATATCTACCACACTCTCCATTTTTAATAGACTTGCCTCTGAATATCAACTGGTCTCCAACCCAGGTCCTATGACACCAATCTCTGACAACCCAGACTTTCTACCTGGCATTGCCATGGATTGTAGGGATTCAAACACTCCCTCATCAGACCGCACCCTGCGGATAAAAGATTGTTTCCGAGGAAACAACCTGATGTCCCTTAAAGAATTTAATGAGACCAAACCAAAAAATTATACACTCTCCTTTTGGAAGCACCTTCAAGTCCACGACTTTGTCCGGAATCACAAAAACAGATCAGCTCTGATTAAACCTTTAACGGCCTTCGAGAGGCTTTGCGGAGACCAATCACCATGCTACAAAACCACCTCACAAGCATACCAGTGGATCCTGTGTACCCCAACACGGACACCAGACAAATATAAGAAACTATGGGAGAAAGACTTGGACTGCTCAATATCAGAGAAGAATTGGGAAAAAGCTTGCATATTTACGCACAAATGCTCACTGAGCACGAGAATCCAAGAAACGGCCTTCAAAATTTTAGTTCAATGGTACATTACTCCGGTGAAGCTACATGCTTGGTCTCCGCAACGCTCAGATCGCTGTTGGAGGTGTCTGAAACAGAGGGGCACTTTCGCGCATTTATGGTGGTCTTGCGACTTAATAAGGACATACTGGTCCAAGATTATTAATCTTATCAAACACATCACAGGCACCTCTATGGTCCTTGATGCTGCTTGCTGTTTACTTCATGTAAATAATCTCTCGTATAAAAGCTATAAGCACTCCTTAGTCAGACACCTACTAAATGCGGCCAAAGCGGTCATACCCCTCCAATGGAATACGCAAAACACTCCCACTACCAAAGACTGGGCGGACAAGGTGAAACTTATATATGACATGGAAGAGACCATTGCTATTAAGAAGGAATCGGATGTTGACTTCCATGAAACTTGGAGACCCTGGGTACTCTTCACATTGTCTGATGATTTTCCCAAATTGATTACATATTAAATAGTGTTAAGATGAGGCTACACAGCCTTCTGAATTATTGACCTTTGTTTACCGAATATTATATCTGGTACATGACACCCAACTTGACTGCTTAGGAATGCCCGTTTCAGAAATCCCTACCTCACCCCTTCTATCAATTTCTCTTTTCTCTTTCTTTTTCCCTTTCCACTCTATCTTCCTTCCTCTTGGCCTCTATGGCCATCTGGTGTAGTGGTTCTTTCCCTGACTACACCAGTACCGGTTGATTTGTTGACTGTACGAGACTTTCAGGACATAATTCTTGTCAAATATGTCATTCAACTTTTATACTGAAACGTCTGTCTGTATTCTTTCATGATGTTTTACCAAAATGCTTACATTATTATTTTTCATTGTTACAATCTTATTCCTAAATAAAGCCTTTATTGAATTAAAAAAAAAAACATTAGAATATTTCATATTTATGCGTTTGATGCCCATTGTCCGGAATATTTTATGTTTATGCATTTGATACCCATTGTTAGGAATATTTCATGTTTATGCGTTTGATGCCCATCATTTTAAATTTCTGGATGGCGTTATCAATAATTGGCATTGCTGGACAGCGTTATCAACAATTCACATTGCTGGACGGCGTTATCAAAAAATTAAATCGCTGGACGACATTATCAGCAATTTCCATCTCTAGACGGCGTTTTCAATAAATTGCATTCCTGGATGGCGTTATCAAGAATTTACATTGCTGGAGGGAATTATCAATAATTTACATTGCTGGACGACGTTATCAACAATTGGCTTTGCTGGACAGCATTATCAACAATCTTGGGTTCCCAAGCTTCTTCCTGGCGGGCTTGGTATGGCAATCTTGGGACAGATCTATTTCCCAGGATTTCTCCAAATGCCAAGCCGACCTCCTCTAGGCGAGGACCAACCACTTTTGCTGGATTGTCGCCATTCAAGTGACCAGAGCCTGTGAACCTGGAAAGAAAACCAGGTGACGATGGAATTCCTGTCAGTGGATATTTAAAGCGGAGTTCCGGGCACAAAATCGGTATTTTTTTTTGTGCCCCTCCGCTAGCTACACATAACCTGAAAAGGAATTGGATAGTTATTTTTTTTTTTTTGTACACTCACCTTGTAATCGAAGATCGTAAATACTCACCTCAGGGTACTTCCTCCTCCAGCGCCGCGGCTCACCCCGTCACTTCCTGCCTCGCGATGATTCCTGGGAGCTGAACGTCATCGCTCCCAGGAATCAATGCGACGGCACCGGCCCCGCACGTCACTTCCGGGCGACGCCGCATTCCCCTGCTAAACAGCTTCTGGGCATGCCCAGAAGCTGTTTAGGAATGCGGCGCCGCACCGGAAGTGACGAGAGGGGCCGGTGCGGCGCATTCTGGGAGAAGAAGATGCGGAAGAAGAGACCGAAGAGGACCGCGCCGGCTTCAGCTGCCCACAAGAGAGATGGAAACGCTGTGGAAGAAATTTTCAAAGTAAGTATTTCTTCTTGCAGGTAAGTGCGAACCGGGACAGATCAGAGGCTAGCCATTGTGGAATGTGCTAGCCCTGACTGTCCCGGGGGTATGTTCATCAAAAAATGAGATCTGTGCCCGGAACTCCGCTTTAAGGTAAGCCTATCATAATGTGCTAGTATGCGATTTTGCTGCTCCTCTCCCTCAGTGTTCCATTATAGGGGGTTGATCAGAAAGGTTGCTGCGGATATACGAGGGAACTCTGAGTATGGGTGGGTGGGAATACACTGCCATCTTGTTGTAACCTGCAGTACTCTGTGCAATGGGTTAAAAAGAACCTGTTTAGACAGTCCTACAACTCACTTGTAAAGAGAAGGCTAGTTTTAGTTTTCTATGGGATTAGTAGAGAGGCCTGTTTACTATGACATTCATAGTAAATGCCAATCAAAATGCTTCCCTGCTGTCCTTGCTGAGTTCTTTCCTGCTGTCCCGTCTGTGTGCTTCGGCTCAACTGTCAAAGGGGAAAGAAGGTATACCTCTTTTTACGGATGACAGACAGAAGGACCTGTTCACCCAAAGCACGTTTAACGGGGGGGACAAGTGCAGGCGTTAGGAAATGCTCAAGTTCCCAAGCTTCTTCCTGGCCGGCTTGGTATGGCAATCTTGGAACAGATCTAATTCCCAGATCTAATTTCTCCAAATGCCAAGCCGACCTCCTGGAAGTGAGGATCAACCACTTTTTTTAATCCATATATATAGTATGTGTTTTTAATCCATATATATAGTATTGTGTTTTTAATCCATACATATAGTATGTTTTTTTTTAATCCATATATATAGTATGTTTTTTTTCATCCATATATATAGTATGTTTTTTTTAATCCATATATATAGTATGTTTTTTTTTAAATCTATATATGTAGTATGTTTTTTTTTAATCCATATATATAGTATGTGTTTTTAATCCATATATGTAGTATGTTTTTTTAATCCATATATATATAGTATGTTTTTTTAATCCATATATATATATATATATATATATATATATATATATATATATATATATATATATATAGTATGTATTTTTTTAATCCATATATATAGTATGTTTTTTTTTAATCCATATATATAGTATGTTTTTTTTAATCCACGTATATAGTATATTTAATCAATATATATATATATATACAGTAAAACCTTGGTTTGAGAGTAACTTGGTTTAAGAGCGCTTTGCAAGACAAGCAAAATTTTCAAATAAATTTTGACTTGATATACAAGCGATGTCTTGATATACAAGTAGCCTCAAGTCACAGCTGAGTATAAAATGAGTATAAAAGAGAAGAGAGGCGCCTCTAAGTGTAGCAATATGGTTAAATTTAATGAAGGTACAACATTTAGCAACTCACATGGTTGATGATTGGAACAGGCACATCTAAGGATGCAGGCATCCAGGCTAAAGCTGTCCACATAGACCATCCTCCGCACCGCCATCTACGTCATCCCTTCCATGCTGCCCCTCGCTTTCAGATCGCTTTACTGCAGGGTGGTCTTCCCGGTCAGGATTATAGACTGGCAGCCGGTGGTGCAGAAGATAATCTATCTTCATAGCTTTACCCCGGATGCCTGCATACTTAGATGTGGCTGTTTTATTCATCAACCATGTGAGTTGCTAAATGTTGTACCTTCATTAAATGGAACCATATTGCTACACTTAGAAGCGCCTCTCTTCTCTTTGATACTCTGTAGCTCCTGCTGGATTTTGCTTCTAATCCCCTTGTGGAAGCGGCTGTTTGTTGGGTGGACATTTACACAACCTATCGCAATGCTATAATCTTTTTATATGGAATATAAACTGAAGGACTTACGAAAAAATGGTTGTGGAACAAATCATCTGAGTTTCCATTATTTCTTATGGGGAAATTTGTTTGATATAAGAGTGTTTTGGATTACAAGCATGTTTCCGGAACGAATTATGCTCGCAATCCAAGGTTTTACTGTATATATATATATAGTATGTTTTTTTAATCCCTCTATATATAGTATGTTTGTTTTTTAAATCCATCTATATATAGTATGTTTGTTAATCCATATATATATAGTATGTTTTTTAATCCATATATATTTAGTATGTTTTTTAATCCATATATATAGTATGTTTGTTTTTTTAATCCATCTATATATAGTATGTTTTTTAATCCATCTATATACAGAACACCAGAACATTATCACCACCCACCAGAACATTCTACCCACCCACCCACCAGAACATCCCCACACACCAAATTATTATACCCATCCACCAGAGCATACCCACTCACCAGTACATTATATCACTCTCCAGAACATTGTACCCACACACCATATCAATATACCACCCACCAGAATATTATACCAACCCACCAAAAAATTATACCCACCCACCAGAACATTATACCACTTACGAGAACATTATACCCACTCACCAGAACATTATACCCACTCACCAGAACATTATACCCACCCACCAGAACATTATATCACCCACCAGAACATTATACCCAGCCACCAAATCATTATACCACATAGCAGAACATTATACCACCCACCAGAAAATTATAACCATGCACAAAAACCTTATACCGACCCATTAGAAACTTATACCGACCCACCAGAACATTAAAGCATTAAAATATTTCATGTTTATGCGTTTGATGCCCATCATTTTAAATTCCTGGATGGCGTTATCTACAATTGGCATCGCTGGTGGGCATTATCAACATTTTACATCGCTGGACCGCGTTATCAACAATTTACATCGCTGGACCGCGTTATCAACAATTTACATCGCTGGACGGCGTTATCAGCAATTTACATTGCTGAACGGTGTTATCAGCAATTGGCATTGCTGGACGACGTTATCAATAACTGCCATTGCTGGACGGCGTTATCAACAATTTACATCGCTGGATGGCGTTATCAACAATTTACATTGCTGGATGGCGATATAAATAATTGGCATTGCTTGACAGCATTTTTAGCAATTGACATCGCTGGGCGGCGTTATCAGCAATTTACATCGCTGGATGGCGATATAATTGGCATTGCTTGACAGCATTTTTAGCAATTGACATCGCTGGGCGGCGTTATCAGCAATTTAAATCACTGGAGGTTGTTATCAATAATTTACATCGCTGGACGGCGTTATCAATAATTGGCATTGCTGGACGTCGTTAAAAACAATTAATATCGCTGGACGGCGTTATTAATAATTGGCATTGCTGGACAGCATTATTAGCAATTTACATCGCTGGATGGCGTTATCAACAATTGCCATCAATGGATGGCGTTATGAAAAATTTACATCACTGGACAGCGTTATCAATACATGGCATCACTGGACAGCGTTATCAACAATTCACATCGCTGGGCGGAGTTATTAAAAATTTACCTCACTGGACGGCTTATCAGCAATTTACATCACTGGACGGTGTTACTGATAATTGGCATAGCTGGATGGCGTTATAAGCAACTTTCATTGCTGTACAGCATTATTAACAATTTATATTGCTGGATGGCATTATCAATAGTTGGCATCGCTGGATGGCATTATCAATAATTTACTTTGCTGGGCGGCGTTATCAACAATTTACATCGCTGGGCAGCTTTATCAACAATTTTTATCGCTGGATGGCATTATCAATAATTGGCATCGCTGGTCAGCGTTATCAACAATTTACATCGCTGGACGGCGTTATCAACAATTTACATCGCTGGACGGCGTTATCAACAATTTACATCGCTGGATGGCGTTATCAACAATTTACATCGCTGGACGGCGTTATCAACAATTTACATCGCTGGACGGCGTTATCAACAATTTACATCGCTGGGCAGCTTTATCAACAATTTTTATCGCTGGATGGCATTATCAATTGGCATCGCTGGTCAGCGTTATCAACAATTTACATCGCTGGACGGCGTTATCAACAATTTACATCGCTGGACGGCGTTATCAACAATTTACATCGCTGGATGGCGTTATCAACAATTTACATCGCTGGACGGCGTTATCAACAATTTACATCGCTGGACAGCGTTATCAACAATTTACATCGCTGGACGGCGTTATCAACATTTTACATCGCTGGACGGCGTTATCATTAATTGAAATCTCTGGACGGCATTATCAGCAATTTACATTGCAATAATTGGCATTGCTGGACAGCAATATTAGCAATTTACCTCACTGGACGGCTTATCAGCAATTTACATCACTGGACGGTGTTACTGATAATTATCATAGCTGGATGGCGTTATAAGCAACTTTCATTGCTGGACAGCATTATTAACAATTTATATTGCTGGATGGCATTATCAATAATTGGCATCGCTGGTCAGCGTTATCAACAATTTACATCGCTGGACGGTGTTATCAACAATTTACATCGCTGGACAGCATTATCAACAATTTACATCGCTGGTCAGCATTATTAACAATTTATATCGCTGGATGGCATTAACAATAATAGGCATCGCTGGATGGCGTTATCAATAATTTTCTTTGCTGGACGGTGTTATCAACAATTTACATTACTGGACGGCGTTATCAACATTTTTTATCGCTGGATGGCAATATTAATAATTGGCATCGCTGGATGACATTATTAGCAGTTTACATCGGTGGATGGCGTTCTCAACAATTTACATTGCTGAGCGGCGTTATCAGCAATTTTCATCGCTGGACTGCTTTCAGCAATTTACATCGCTGGATGGAATCATCAGCAATTTACATCGCTGGACGGCATTATCAACAATTTACATCGTTGGACATAGTCATCAACAATTTACATCCCTGGATGGTGTTATAAGCAATTGGCATTGCTAGACGGCGTTATCAATAATTGGCATCGCTGGACATCGTTATTAATTGTTTTTATCGCTTGATGGTGTTATCAATAATTGGCATCGCTGGACAGCATTATTAGCAATTTACATCGCTGGATGGCATTATCAACAATTGCCATCAATGGATGGCATTATGAAAAATTTACACGCTGGACAGCGTTATCAATACTTGGCATCGCTGGACGGCATTATCAACAATTTACATCGCTGGACAGAATGAAAAATTTACCTCACTGGAAGGCTTATCAGCAATTTACATCGCTGGACGGCATTACCGGTAATTGGCAACGCTGGACGGCGTTATCAACAATTTATATCATTGGACAGCGTCATCGGCAATTTACATTACTGGAGGGCGTTATCAATAATTTACATCGCTGGACGGCGTTATCAATTGGCATTGATGAACGGCATTATCAACAATTTACATCGCTGGATGGCGTCATCAACAATTTCCATCGCTGGACGACGTTATTAATAATTTGCATCAATGGATGGCGTTATCAATAATTTACATCGCTGTACGGTGTTATCAATAATTGGCATTGCTGGACGGCGTTATCAACCATTTACGTTGCTGGACGGCGTTATCAATAATTGGTATCGCTGGACGACGTTATCAACAATTTACATCACTGGACGGCATTTTCAAAAATTCACATCGCTAGACAGCGTTATCGGTTTACAGTGCTGGACGGCATTATCAGCAATTTACATCTTTGGACGCCGTTATCCGCAATTTTCATCGCTGGATGGCGCTATCAATAATTGGCATTGCTGGACAGCGTTATCAACAATTTACATTGGTGGACGGCGTGATCGGCATTTTACATCTCTAGACGGCGTTTTCAATAAATTGCATTGATGGATGGCATTATCAATAATTTACTTTGCTGGACGACGTTAACAACAATTGGCTTCGCTGGACAGCATTATCAGCAATCTTGGGTCCCCTAGCTTCTTCCTGGCCGGCTTGGTATGGCAATCTTGGGACAGATCTATTTCCCGGGATTTCTCCAAATGCCAAGCTGACCTCCTCTAGGCGAGGACCAACCACTTTTGCTGGATTGTCACCATTCAAGTGACCAGAGCTTGCAAACCTGGAAAGAAAACCAGGTGACGATGGAATCCCTGTCAGTGGATATTTAAGGTAAGCCTATCATAATGTGCTAGTATGCAATTTTGCCGCTCCTCTCCCTCAGTGTTCCATTATAGGGGGTTGATCAGAAAGGTTGCTGCAGATATAGGAGGGAACTCTGAGTATGGGTGGTTGGAATACACTGCCATCTTGTTGTAACCTGCAGTACTCTGTGCAATGGGTTAAAAAGAACCTGTTTAGACAGTCCTACAACTCACTTGTAAAGAGAAGGCTAGTTTTAGTTTTCTATGGGATTAGTAGAGAGGCCTGTTTACTATGACATTCATAGTAAATGCCTATCAAAATGCTTCCCTGCTGTCCTTGCTAAATTCTTTCCTGCTGTCCCGTCTGTGTGCTTCGGCTTGACAGTTAAGAGGTATACCTTCTTTCCCCTTTGACAGAGGACAGACAGAAGGACCTGTTCGCCCAAAGCACGTTTAACGGGGGGGACAAGTGCAGGCGTTAGGATATGCTCAAGTTCCCAAGCTTCTTCCTGGCCAGCTTGGTATGGCAATCTTGGAACTCTGGGTCAGTATTTTTTTTATTTTAGTTGTGTGTTGGACCCTCTTATATTGAGTTTGAAGGCTTGTACTTTCATCAGGCATATGTTGGACTGGCTATAGGGGATGTTAGAGGCTAGTATTTTTTATTTTTGGTGTGTGTTGGACCCTCTATATGGAAGTTGAAGGTTTGTAGTTTTATTAGACATGTGTTGGACTGGCTATATGGATTTTTTTCAGGTGTGTGTTGGACCCTCTATGTAGAGGTTGAAGGTTTGTACTTAGGTGTGTGTTGGACTGGCTATAGGGGAGGTTGGAGGCCAGTATTTTATTTTGTGTGTTGGACCAGCCATAGAGTTTTTTTAGGCTGGTACTTTCAGTATGTGTGTATGTAGGTAATATGTACTATATATATATATATATATATATATATATATATATATATATACACAGGTAATATTTATAGTATATACTCCCAGGCTCTGTCCCCCACCCGTCACTTCCAGGACAGCACTGTCATCCTCATCGGCTGTTGTTGCCGCTGTTCTGTGCTGTCCCGGAAGTGATGGGGGTAGGGAATTCTGACAGAACACCGGCAATCCTCCTTATACTGCAGGCTCCCCCCCAATGAGGCGAGGCATCGGGCAAGGAAGAGCTGGGGCAAGGATGAGGCATACCCAAGGATGTGGACCGCAGAGAGAAGGGAGGAGTGACCAGCTACCTCATCACTGACCCCTCCCACCAGTGCCACTGATATGGCAAAGAGCTGCACTCCTCAAAGCCATCTCTGTTGGAGGGATACACTTACCTCCATGTCACAGAAGAATAAACGCCTCTCACCCTCCCCCCGGTCTTCCCTCCTGGTAACCTGGGTAAGGATCACTTCCTGGGGACTTCTCTACCAAACTGGTTTCCCCAAGAAAACCGGCTTGGCATTTGTACAAATCTCTGGGATGTGATAGTTACCCAGATTGCAACATATAGCTGACCAGAAATGACCAGGGAGAGTCCTTCAAAAGTGGCCAATTCTCGCTTCCAGGACGTCTGGCCTAGCAGTGGAGAAAGCCCGGGGAACCACTTGCGGAAGTTTTGAAAGGGAGAAATTCAGTCACTGTGGCTAGGAAGGAGTTCCAGGAGGCCGGCTAGACTCAACAGATTTTGCTGCTCCTCTCCCACAGTGATCCATTATAGGGGGTTGATCAGAAAAGTTGCTGCGGATATATGAGGGAACTCTGAGCATGATTGTTTGGACTATTATTATTTTTATTATACAGGATTTATATAGTGCCAACAGTTTGCACAGCGCTTTACAGTGTGGGGAAAGACCATACAGTTACAGTACAATTCAATACAGGGGGAATCAGAGGGCCCTGCTCGTTAGAGCTTCCAATCTAGAAGGGAGGGTCAAGTGAAACAAAAGGCAGTAACCGAGGGGGGTGGGCAGATGGATAAAATGGAGGTGGAGTTGTTAGGTGTGGGTAGGATAGGCTTCTCTGAAGAGGAGGGTTTTCAAAGATCGCCTAAAAGCTAATAGAGTAGGACAGGGCTTGACAAATTTGCTTGAAATCTAGGAGCCAGCTTAAAAATTTAGGAGCCAGTTTTTTTTTAAACTAACAACCAAGCTTAATTTAATAAAACGGATACTAAATTTACACATAAATACGACTAGAACCCCACTCTCCTCTATAGCGCAATTGGATGGAAACAGACTGTCTGTCTCTTTCCATCCGATGCCATCTGATCCGATCAACGGGATGGATAGAAAATAGAACCACCATCCCTCTGTTTTTGGCGGACAGGATCAGATGGCGGCAGATTACTGCTCCATAGAGGAGAATGAAGGGTCCGATCAGGTCTGCCTGAAAAACTGACAGGCAGACCTGATCAGACAGCCCGTGTGAAAGGGGCCTTCGGCTGTGGCATGGCGATGAGGGAAAAAAAATATTATATATATATATGATTTTTTTTAATAAGAATTGAAAAAAAAACAAGAAATATATATATATTTTTTTGTTAATTTAAAAAATAAATTCATAATAACCACACTCCCTGTCCACTTACCTTTAAGCAAAGGTAACTGGACAGGCAGAGGAAGCCTGCAAAAACTTCCCTCTCATCTCCTCTTGGGAAGGAGATGGGAATGCATTGAGAACAGGCAGTGGAAACAGTCATTACTCCCGGCCACCACAAGAGGGCGCCAGTTCCCCATTGGAAGCCTCTCTCATCTCACAGAAGAAGGCCGAAAAGCCGGGGCCTCAATTTTCAGACAGCGCGGAAGTCCGTGCACTCGGGAGGAGGTGGGGGCGCAAAAGGGACAGGACACCTCCTGCAGGAGCACCCTAGGTGCCAGATCGCTAATTCTAGTTGCAAATGCGACCTGGCGCCCGGTGTTTGTCGAGCCCTGGAGTAGGAGATAATCGGACAGGTAAGGGTAAGGAGTTCCACAGGATTGGAGAGGCTCTGGTAAAGTCCTGGAGGCGAGCATGGGAGGAAGTGACAAGGGAGCTAGAGAGCAGGAGGTTTTGAGAGAAATGAAGAGAGCGATTAAGTTTTTATTTTGAGACGAGGCTAGTGATGTAGATGGGGGCTAAGCTGTGGATGGCTTTGTAAGATGTTAGTATTTTGAATTTGGTTCGTTGTGTGAGCGGAAGCCAGTGGAGGGATTGGCAGAGAGGAGCGGCAGACACTGAGTGATTGGTAAGGTGGATGAGTCTGGCGGCAGCGTTCATGATAGATTGAAGGGGGATAGCCTGTGTAGAGGTAAGCCAATGAGAAGGGAGTGCCAGTTTTGGAGATGTTGCGGAAGTTAACACGGCAAGATTTGGACAGCGATTGGATGTGGGCCTTGAAGGAGAGTTCAGAGTCCAGGACAACACCTAGGACCCTGGCATGCGGGGATGGGCTGATAGTAATTCCATCAATATTGACAGAGAGATCAGGGGAAGGGGCACGCGGTGAAGGAAAAATTATTAGCTCGGTTTTGGAGGGATTGAGTTTGAGGAAGTGGTGTGACATCCAGACCGATATATCAGATAGTAAATTAGTGATACCCTGCCATCTTGTTGTAACCTGCAGTACTCTGTGCAATGGGTTAAAAAGAACCTGTTTAGACAGTCCTACAACTCCCTTGTAAAGAGAAGGCTAGTTTTAGTTTTCTATGGGATTAGTAGAGAGGCCTGTTTACTATGACATTCATAGTAAATGCCTATCAAAATGCTTCCCTGCTGTCTTTGCTGAGTTCTTTCCTGCTGTCCCGTCTGTATGCTTCGGCTCGACTGTCAAAGGGGAAAGAAGGTATACCTCTTTTTACGGAGGACAGACAGAAGGACCTGTTCACCCAAAGCACGTTTAACGGGGGGGACAAGTGCAGGCATTCCCCCACACACTTCAGTAAGCATGAGGCATACGTTTAACCCCTTGATCACCAACAGTGTTAACCCCTTCCCTGCCAGTGTAATTTTTACAGTAACAATGCATATTTATAGCACTGATTACTGTAGTAATGTCACTGGTACCCCCAAAAGTGTCAAATGTCAGTCAAGGGTCCAATCTGTCCGTCAGTCAAGGGTCCAATCTGTCCGTCAGTCAAGGGTCCAATCTATCCGCCGCAATGTCGCAGTCCTGCAAAAAAAGTGCAGATCGCCGCCAGTACTAGTTAAAAAAAAAAATGACATAAATCTTTCCCTTAGTAAACGCAGTAACTTTTGTGCAAACCAATCAAAATACGGTTATTGCGATTTTTTTTTCTTTTACCCAAAAATATGTAGCAGAAAACAAATTGGCTTAAAATGTTAAACAATTTTTATTTTTAAATTTTTTGGGGGGGAATTTAATTTAAAAAAATTTGAAAAATATTGTTTTTTTTTTCAAAATTGTCGCTCTTTTTGTTTATAGCGCAAAAAATAAAAATCGCACAGGTGATCAAATACCACCAAAAGAAAGCTTTGTGGGAAAAAAGGACGTCAATTTTGTTTGGGTACAGCGTCGCACGTCCGCGCAATTGTCCGTTAAAGTCACGCAGTGCTGAATCGCAAAATAGGGCCTGGTCTTTGAGCAGCCAAATCCTCCGGGACTTAAGTGGTTAATCCATGTATATAATACTATATATACATTATATATATATATATATATATATATATGATTTTTAATAATCCATATATTATGTTTTTTAAAAATTCATATATAGTATGTATATATATATAGTGAAATGCGTGCCCATTTTGTGGAATATTTCATATTTTTGCGTTTGATGTCTATTTTCGGGAATATTTAATATTTTCGCGTTTGATGTAAATTTTTTTGGATTATTTCATATGTGCATTTGATGCCCATTTTCAGGAATATTTCATGTTTATGTGTTTGATGCCCATTTTCAGGAATATTTCATATTTACGCATTTGCCCATTTTCAGAAATATTTCATGTTTATGCATTTAATTCTAGGGATGCACCGAAATTTCGGCCACCGAAATTTTCGGCCGAAAATGGGCCTATCCCATTTCGGCCGAAAATGGGTTAAAATGCCGAAATTAATGGCCGCAGCGCAGGTTTGAAAAGTCCCTGATTCTCCCGTCCGTAGGATAGGAGAATCAGTTTGTTCAATTAGGGGCTGTGGCTGCAGCAGAGCGCAGCGTCTGTGACACCTCGTCTATCACACAGCAGCGAGCAGTACTCACCCCTCCCAGACACGGACAGGAGAGGAGAAAGACACACAGCTCATCCTCCTCCCCCTCCCACCCCAGTTTTTCTGTCTGCCCGGGGCCGCCCACTCTCCTATCTCGGCGTATGTGCAGGACAGAGAGGGAGATGTGGGCGGGAAATATGCAGAACAGCAAGCAGCTACGTACACATTCCAAGCCTCATGAATGAAATCTGAGCCATCCTTTTTTTTTTTTCTCTAGCAAAGCGTCCACATGACAACCAGTGAAACTAGTTGTTAAAACTCTTGGGCTATCTTGACCAGTATCTGCCAAAAGCTCCCTGTCTTTGAACTGAAAAGAAGCAGTGCAGAAATGGCAGTAACAAACACCAAATTATTCCAAACACAGTTCAATTACTTTGCTGTTTGTAATTAAGTTTATTCTAATGTTTGAAATAATGTCAGTTTTTAAGACATGTACTTTATTTGAAGGTTAATTACCCTGAAGCAGCAAATTTACTTTTTTACTTTGTATGTATACATAATGTTTCATTTAAGTTTATGCAATTCTGTGTTCTATAGGAACATAAAAATAAATCTTGCATAAAAAATAAATTAACCCCTTTTGTACTGCATTAGTGCAACCAGTATCAGTGCAGCCAGTGTTAATTAACACTGATACTGGTTGCACTAATGCAGCACAAAGGGGTTAATTAACTGCCACTGGTCGGTCACTAATGCATCAGTGACCATAAGTGGCAATACATTAACCCCCTCATGCTGCATAATACAAATACCTTTGGTAATTAAATTAACCTCTTGCCAACCCATCACAGTACATATACTGTGACAGGGTGGCAGCGACAGGTGTACGTCGCTGCCTGTTTTTTGTGTATGCCCCTGTTCTATCTAATTTAAAATTATTTGGGGGAAAAAGTCATTTTCGGTTTCGGTTTCGGTTTTCGGCCAAGGGCATCCTGCATTTTCGGTTTCGGTTTCGGCCCAGAATTTTCATTTCGGTGCATCCCTATTTAATTCCCATTGTTAGGAATATTTCATGTTTGTGTTTGATGTCCATTGTTAGGAATATTTCATATTTGTGTTTGATGTCCATTGTTAGGAATATTTAATGTTTGTGTTTGATGCCCATTGTTAGGAATATTTCATGTTTGTGTTTGATGCCCTTTGTCCCGAATGTTTCATGGTAATGCATTTTGATGCCCATTATCAGGAATATTTCATGTTTATGCGTTTTGATGCCCATTTCATGGGAATGGGTCAGTATTTTTTTTATTTTAGTTGTGTGTTGGACCCTCTTATATTGAGTTTGAAGGCTTGTACTTTTATCAGGCGTATGTTGGACTGGCTATAGGGGAGGTTGGAGGCTAGTATTCTATTTTTGGTGTGTGTTGGACCCTCTATATGGAAGTTGAAGGTTTGGAGTTTTATTAGACATGTGTTGGACTGGCTATAGGGATTTTTTCAGGTGTGTGTTGGACCCTCTATGTAGAGTTTGAAGGTTTGTACTTAGGTGTGTGTTGGACTGGCTATAGGGGAGGTTGGAGGCCAGTATTTTTTTGTGTTGGACCAGCTATAGAGTTTTTGGAGGCTGGTACTTTCAGTGTATATGTATGTGTGTGTGTGTGTGTGTGTGTATGTATGTGTGTATATATATATATATATATATATATATATATATATATATATATATATATATATATATATATATATATATAAACTGTATATATGATACCACCCACCAGAACATTATACCCACCCTTCAGAACATTATACCCACCCACCAGAACATTATACCCACCCACCAGAATTTTATACCACCCACCAGAACTTTATAACCATACACCAGAACCTTATACCGACCCACCAGAACATCATAACATTAGAATATTTCATATTTATGCGTTTGATGCCCATTGTCCGGAATATTTTAGGTTTATGCATTTGATACCCATTGTTAGGAATATTTCATATTTATGCGTTTGATGCCCATCATTTTAAATTTCTGGATGGCGTTATCAATATTTGGCATTGCTGGACAGCGTTATCAACAATTTACGTTGCTGGACGGCATTATCAAAAAATTAAATCGCTGGATGGCATTATCAATAATTTACATCGCTGGACGACATTATCAGCAATTTCCATCTCTAGACGGCGTTTTCAATAAATTGCATTCCTGGATGGCGTTATCAAGAATTTACATTGCTGGAGGGAATTATCAATAATTTTCATTGCTGGACGACGTTATCAACAATTGGCTTCGCTGGACAGCATTATCAACAATCTTGGGTTCCCAAGCTTCTTCCTGGCGGGCTTGGTATGGCAATCTTGGGACAGTTCAGCCTACGAGCGCGTGCAGGCCATAGCTCCGCGCTGGGTTGGCCGCAACATAGTCCCACTTGAGGGGACTGACCCTGCGAGTTAAACGTCTCGCTGAAACGCCAAGGACCATGAGTCACGGCGTCCGTATTGGTCGACAGCCCTCCAACTTCGGTGGAGAGGGGTACTGTCAGGAGTTGGCACCCGCCTGGTTCCGGTATGGTGAGTAGTATGTTCCCCTTTTCCCCCTGACGGGTCTTGTGGTGAACGCGGGCCCCTCTCTGTAATGGTAAGGATGGGTTCCCCTCTATCCTATAACATAGCACAGATCCCCCTATATTGAGTGTGATTTGTGTGTACAAAAAGCCAGCAGGCTTGGTTTGGGAGCTGACAATCTAATTACAAAGTATGTTTAAAATGATTGTAATATGTGGCAGCACTGGAATCTTACTGTGTTACTAGAAGCATCCTACCTGTCAGAAGCCACAGGACAGGTATGCGGCTTGCCAGGTCATTCCTCCAGCTGAAGCAGGTCTCCCGACGGCCACGCGGTTCCGCCAGGGTTCGGTACCGCCGGTCAAGCTGATCTCCATGAGAGATCGCACGAGGCCGCCATTTTGGCGTAGTCTCGTGTCTGCAGCATGGGGGTGGCCATGTTTGAGGTGATTCAAACACCTCGTGGAGCTAGGGGAGGCGCCGGAAGGCGTGCAGAGGGGCGGAGCCGCCTCCTTTCTTCCCGGGCAGCCAGCCAAAAGACTTCCTGTTTGTGAAGACAGCGCTGTAACCTGTTGCAGTGAACTCTGAGCATCAAGTGGTGAGCCTGGGGGTCTATCTCTCTCTCTCTCGATCGATAGGGATCCCTAGCAGGTAACACTGAGGGGCTTTTGTGGCGCTGGGGGTCTGAAAAAAAAAAAAAAAGTTTTTTATTTAAGTTTGGATTGTATTTTCCGGGTAGTTACTGGAATAATCATGGACCCTTCCACACAAGTACCCCCACCTGTTTCCCTCGAGGGGGCCACGGGACCCGCCGGTGCACAGAGTATGGATGCATTTACAGCAGTTTTGGAGTCTATGGTGGCTCGGGTGGAGGCGGCCTGTCAGGGACGGGGGTCAAGAAAGCGACCCCCGCCTACCCCTATATTATCTGACACCTCTGACTCAGATTCAGAGATGGTCACTGCAGCTGCAGGTCCCTCTGCAAGGGCTGTTATCTCAGGTAAAGCTCCCTCAGACAGTGAGGAGGACGTTCATTCTTCCGCCATAATTCAGGAAGAAGCATTGGTGGACGCACTAGTTGTGGCGGTGCGGGAAACCTTAAGACTTGAGGTTTTACTGGCAGAGGCAACTGAAACAGAGATTCCCTTTGGTACTAACAAGCCCATCAAAACGGTAAAGGGTTTTCCTGTACCCAAGTGTTTTGGTAATAAAATTAAAGGAGAATGGGAGCATTCTAAGCGTACCTTTACTTTTCCAAGCGTATTGCTAGACGCTATCCGTTTGAGGAATCCCTCATTAAAAAATGGACGGTACCACCAGTGGTGGATCCACCTATTTCCAGGCTGAATAAAGCCACGGTTATCCCAGTGGAGGACACTTCCTCCTTTAAGGATCTGGTGGATCGAAAGATGGAAGCGGAGTCCCGCACTATCTTCTCCCTGATAGGGTCAGCATTTAGACCAGTAATTGCCGTTTTCCACCGGTATTCAGGACATTAGATCGAGCATCGACTACTACTACCGGTGCGATTCTTCCCTTCCAACATTTAAGTACTACAGGGAGCGGTAGTCACCGTTCCCTGAATAGATCTTTTCCTTTACCTTTTCCTAAGATTAGTCTCAATTCCCCACAGGAATCGGATCTGGTTGACCAGACAGACCAAGAAGCCTCTAGCCGGGTGACTTCGGTCCCTGAGATTCAACCAGGAGAGATCACCGTTCCTGATAGGAATCAGGTGTCGGATAAATGTGTGGGAACAGAAAACGACCAGACTTTGTCGGATGGTCGGGGCCAGATAGCTCTTAGGGACGCCTGGTTCAGATCCCGTCAGTGCCAGTGGTCCTAGAAATTCTAGGCTGGCCTCGTCAAGCCGGCCTGGCCGACTTGGACTTGCTAGTCGCGGACGTTCCGTGGGAACTGCGTCTCAGGGAGTATCTGCGGTCTCGAGGACCAATCTATCATTGTGCTTTACAGTCGCTGGTTTTAATGGCCTGGCCATTGAGACCCAAGTACTGAAGGACAGAGGGTTGTCAGCTTCAGTCATTCCTACCCTTATTAATCAAGGAAAGCGACTTCCAGCAGAGTCTATTATCACACATGGAAGACTTATATCGCGTGGTGCGAATCTTTAGGATTTCCTCCACGTACCTATTTGGTGACTAGAATATTGGCCTTTTTGCAAAAAGGGGTTGAGCAGAAGCTAGCCTTGAGCACCATCAAGGGTCAAGTTTCAGCATTAGCAATTTTCTTTCAGAAACCTTTAGCTACCAAGTCCTTGGTGCAGAATTTCATCCAGGGGGTGCGGCACCTGGCTCCACCAGTCCGCGCGCCCTTACCGCCCTGGGATCTTAATTTGGTTTTGTCGGTTCTACAGAAACCTCCTTTTGAAAACATCAGGGAGATTCCCTTGCTTACTTTATCCCAGAAGGTGGCCTTCTTGGTGGCTATCACTTCTGCACGCAGGGTGTCAGAACTGGCTGCTTTATCATGCCAGTCCCCATACCTAGTGATTCATAGGGATAAGGTAGTACTCCATCCTAAGCCATCCTTTCTTCCTAAGGTGGTTTCAGATTTTCATCTGAATGAAGATATTGTACTACCTTCCTTGTGTCCTCAGCCCAATCATCATCGGGAACATGCGTTGCATTCCTTGGATGTGGTTCGGGCAATCAGGGTATACCTGAAGGCTACGGAATCGTTCCGTGAGACGGATTCACTTTTTGTGATCACGGATGGCCCCAGAAAGGGGTTGCCGGCATCTGCCGCGACTATTGCCAAATGGATTAGACAGACGGTGGTACAGGCTTATTCTATTAAGGGTCAGAGTCCTCTGTTCCCTGTTAGGGCGCACTCCACTCGAGCGCTCAGTACTTCCTGGGCCTTTCGCCATCAGGCGTCAGTGGTCCAGGTATGTAAGGCGGCCACCTGGTCGTCGGTACATACCTTTACAAAATTTTATAAAATTGATGTGATGACATCGGCGGATGCCTCATTTGGCCGCAAGGTTTTGCAGGCCGCAATTTGAGGAGACCGGTGGTCTACCTCGAGGGTTTTTTTCTGTTTGAAAATTTTTTTGTTGAGTCTCATCATTAAGGATGAGCATTGTAAACTTCTAGTTGGCACCGGTTGGGCCTTCTAGATTTGGATTTGATTTCCATTTTCCCACCCCTCATTTGTGATACTGCTCTGGGACGTCCCGAAGGTGCTGTATCACCGAGGACTACGTCTGTCAATGAGCGATAGAGAAAAATGGATTTTTGTAAAATCTTACCGTAAAATCCTTTTCTCTTAGCTCATTGACAGACGTAGTACCCGCCCCTCTGTTTTTGAGTTGGGTTGGGTTAAATTCTCTAAACACTGCTTTTGTGACATAACTGATTTGCTGTGGCAGAGAGAGAGGATATACCCTCGGGGACTGCCCCTAGGGTGTGGCCAGAGCATTTTATTTCCTGTCTAGTCCTACTCCTGTGGAGGCAACATAACCCGAAGGTGCTGTATCACCGAGGACTACGTCTGTCAATGAGCTAAGAGAAAAGGATTTTACGGTAAGATTTTACAAAAATCCATTTATATATATATATATATATATATATATATATATATATATATATATATATAGTATGTGTTTTTAATCCATATATATAGTATTGTTTTTTTAATCCATATATAGTATGTCTTTTTTTTTAAATCCATATATATATATATATATAGTATGTTATTGCACAGCGCAATACAACAGTACGCAATGGGTGTATCTCACTGTAACATATGTGGACAGGGCCGCAATTAACTTTTGTCCCCTAAATTGTTTTTTTTGTTATTGCATGGCGCAATGCAACAGTTGTATTGCCTTTCCTGAGATTCAGTTGTTATCCAGGTTCCTTCGCAGGCTGGCCTCGGAACCGAACTTGGTGATTCTAGTGGCACCGGACTGGCCACGCCAGTCCTGGTACGCGAACATCGTTCACCTAGCAGTCGGGCCTCCATGGTGGCTGCCGATGCTAGAAGATCTGCTGTCTCAGAGACCGATCTTCCATCCTGCTCTACAGTCGCTGGCTTTAACGGCCTGGCTGTTGGAAGACAGTTCTTGAGAGATAGGGGTCTCTCCCCAGAGGTTATTCCTACTTTAATCAAGGCTAGGAAAGCCTCGTCTGGTAAGATTTATTACCGTACCTGGAAAGCTTATTTCGCCTGGTGTGAGTCCAGGGGGTTTTCTCCTCGATCATACTCGGTGACGGGAGTGTTGTCTTTCCTCCAGACTGGTGTGGACCAGCGCCTTGCGCTGGCCACGATAAAGGGCCAGGTATTTGCACTGGCTGTTCTTTTTCTTTGCCCTGTGGCATCTCATTCCTTAATTCGCACCTTCATTCAAGGTGTGCGACATTTGGCCCCTCCCCGGAGGGAGCCTTTACCTCCATGGGACTTGAACTTGGTTCTGTCCGCGTTACAGTGTTCTCCCTTTGAACACATCCTGGAGATATCGTTGACTCTGCTGTCTAAGAAGGTTGCCTTTTTAGTGGCGTTCACTTCGACTCGCAGGGTGTCGGAGTTGGCGGCGTTGTCTTGCCGCTCTCCTTACCTGGTGGTTCATAAAGATAAGGTGGTCTTGCGATCTAACTCGTCATTTCTCCCTAAAGTGGTGTCTGACTTCCACCTTAATGAGGAGATTGTTTTGCCTTCGCTCTGTGCGAAGCCCAAGCATCCTAAGGAGGGCGCGTTGCATTCCTTGGATGTTGTCAGGGCGATCAGGGTTTGCCTGTCGTCCACTGAATCCTTTTGGAAATCGGATTGCCTTTTTTTGTCCTTCCTGAGGGACCTCGGAAGGGCATGGCTGCGTCTGCGGCGACCATTGCCAAATGGATCAGACAAACGATTGTCCAGGCTTATGCTTTGAAGGAATGGGTTCCACCCTTCCCTGTTAAGGCACACTCTACCAGATCAATGAGTACGTCCTGGGCCTACCGGCATCAGGTCTCGGTGACCCAGGTGTGCAAGGCTGCGACTTGGTCGTCGGTGCACACCTTTTTTTCCAAATTCTATAAGGTTGTTGTTCTGGCACCCACCAGAACATTTTACCCACCCACCAGAACATTTTACCCACCCACCAGAACATTTTACCCACCCACCAGAACATTTTACCCACCCACCAGAACATTATACCCACCCACCAGAACTTTATAACCATACACCAGAACGTTATACCCACCCACCAGAACTTTATAACCATACACCAGAACATCATAACATTAGAATATTTCATATTTATGCGTTTGATGCCCATTGTCTGGAATATTTTATGTTTATGCATTTGATACCCATTGTTATGAATATTTCATGTTTATGCGTTTGATGTCCATCATTTTAAATTTCTGGATGGCGTTATCAATAATTGGCATTGCTGGACAGCGTTATCAACAATTTACGTTGCTGGACGGCGTTATCAATAATTTACATCGCTGGACGACATTATCAGCAATTTCCAGCTCTAGACGGCGTTTTCAATAAATTGTATTCCTGGATGGCGTTATCAAGAATTTACATTGCTCCATTATAGGGGGTTCATCAGAAAGGTTGCTGCGAATATACGAGGGAACTCTGTGTAAGGGTGGGTGGATGGGAATACCCTGCCATCTTGTTGTAACCTGCAGTACTCTGTGCAATGGGTTAAAAAGAACCTGTTTAGACAGTCCTACAACTTACTTTTAAAGAGAAGGCTAGTTTTAGTTTTCTATGGGATTAGTAGAGAGGCCTGTTTACTATGACATTCATAGTAAATGCCTATCAGAATGCTTCCCTGCTGTCCTTACTTACGTTCTTTCCTGCTGTCCCGTCTCTGTGCTTCGGCTCAACTGTCAAAGGGGAAAGAAGGTATACCTCTTTTAACGGAGGACAGACAGAAGGACCTGTTCGCCCAAAGCACGTTTAACAGGGCGGACAAGTGCAGGCATTAGGAAATGCTCAAGTTCCCAAGCTTCTTCCTGGCCGGCTTGGTATGGCAATCTTGGAACAGATCTAATTCCCAGGATTTCTCCAAATGCCAAGCCGACCTCCTCTAGGCGAGGACCAACCACTTTTGCTGGATTGTCGCCATTCAAGTGACCAGAGCCTGTGAACCTGGAAAGAAAACCAGGTGACGATGGAATTCCTGTCGGTGGATATTTAAGGTAAGCCTATCATAATGTGCTAGTATGCGATTTTGCCGCTCCTCTCCCTCAGTGTTCCATTATAGGGGGTTGATCAGAAAGGTTGCTGCGGATATACGAGGGAACTCTGAGTATGGGTGGGTGGGAATACACTGCCATCTTGTTGTAACCTGCAGTACTCTGTGCAATGGGTTAAAAAGAACCTGTTTAGACAGTCCTACAACTCACTTGTAAAGAGAAGGCTAGTTTTAGTTTTCTATGGGATTAGTAGAGAGGCCTGTTTACTATGACATTCATAGTAAATGCCTATCAAAATGCTTCCCTGCTGTCCTTGCTGAGTTCTTTCCTGCTGTCCCGTCTGTGTGCTTCGGCTCAACTGTCAAAGGGGAAAGAAGGTATACCTCTTTTTACGGATGACAGACAGAAGGACCTGTTCGCCCAAAGCACGTTTAACGGGGGGGACAAGTGCAGGCGTTAGGAAATGCTCAAGTTCCCAAGCTTCTTCCTGGCCGGCTTGGTATGGCAATCTTGGAACAGATCTAATTCCCAGATCTAATTTCTCCAAATGCCAAGCCGACCTCCTGGAAGTGAGGATCAACCACTTTTTTTAATCCATATATATAGTATGTGTTTTTAATCCATATATATAGTATTGTTTTTTTAATCCATACATATAGTATGTTTGTTTTTTTTCATCCATATATATAGTATGTTTTTTTTTTATGCATATATATATATATATATATAGTATGTTTTTTTTAATCCATATATATATATATATAGTATGTTTTTTTTAATCTATATATATGTAGTATGTTTTTATTTAATCCATATATATAGTATGTGTTTTTAATCCATATATATAGTATTGTTTTTTTAATCCATATATATAGTATGTTTTTTTATAATCCATATATATATATAGTATGTTTTTTATTTTAATCCATATATATATATATAGTATGTTTTTTATTTTAATCCATATATATATATAGTATGTTTTTTTTAATCTATATATGTAGTATGTTTTTTTTTTAATCCATATATTTAGTTTGTTTTTTTAATCCATATATATATAGTATTGTTTTTTTAATCCATATATATAGTATGTTTTTTTTAATCTTTATATGTAGTATGTTTTTTTTTTAATCCATATATATAGTATGTGTTTTTAATCCATATATATAGTATTGTTTTTTAATCCATATATAGTATGTTTTTTTTTAAAATCCATATATATATATATATATATATATATATATATATATATATATAGTATGTTATTGCACGGTGCAATACAACAGTACGCAACGGGTGTATGTCAATGTAACATATGCAGACAGGGCCGCAATTAACTTTTGTCCCCTAAATAGTTTTTTTATTGCACGGCGCAATACTACAGTATGCAATGGGTGTAGGTCACTGTAACATATGTGGACAGGCAGTAATAAACTTTTTTGCCCCTAGTTTTTTTTATTGCACAGCGCAATACAACAGTATGCAATGGGTGTATCTCACTATAATGTATGAATGAAAAATAATTTTTTTTACCCTAAATACTGTAAAATAATTATTTTCCCCTCACATTGGTGCTTTTTGAACAGGAGGTTAGAAAAGCAATGTCTGTCTGACATACAGTCTTTAAAGTTAAATATGAAGGAAAAAATGTTTTTTCTTTTTTAAATGCAGATTAAGCACACACATATGCACTGAGGTTGCATGAAATGTGCAGCACCGCACGCCTAACAGACTGATAATAGTTTTTTTGTTTCTCCCTTCTCCTCACTTGGCTCAGGTCAGGGCATAAAGATTGTTCTACTGCACCCCCACACAATACAATCAATGTAGATAGTTGTCTGATTAAAGCAGATTGTTCCTATCTATGCTTTCCCTAAAAGCAATCTCTCCAGCCTGGCCCTACAGTAAACTGCTATCTCTCCCTCCTGGCAAAAACATTGTTCACTGCACCCCACAAAATCAAATCAATGTAGATCGCTGTTTGATAAAGCAGATTGTTCCTCCTATGCTTTCCCTACAAGCAATTTCTCCAGCCTCGCCCTATAGTAAAGTCCTATCTGTCCCTAAGCAGCAGCAGTCAGGAACCTCTCCCTAGTATAGTATTAGCAGAGTGACGCAGGGCGCTGTGTGACTCCAGCTTATATAGAGTCTGGGTCACATGCTGCACTGGCCTATCACAGCCAGGCCATTACTAGACATGGCTGTGATGGCTTCTTGGGCACACTAGTTAAACGCTTGCGGATTGGCTGTTTAAAGCGCACCATTAAAACCACACCAAAACATTAAAATCACGTTACCGAACAACGGGCAGTACCCAAACATACAGTGAAATGTTCGGGTCCGGGGACCGAATACCCAAAATTCCGGTACGAACAATACAGTCCGGGTTCGCTCAACCCTAGTTATCATGAATTTACATCACTGGACAGGGTTATCAACAATTAGCATCGCTGGACGGCGTTATCAATCATTTACATGGCTGGATGGCGTTATCAATAATTTACATCACTTGACGGCGTTATAAAAAATTTACATCACTGGACGGCGTTATCAGTAATTGGCATCGCTGGATGGAGTTATCAATAATTTACATCGCTGGATGGCGTTCTTAACAATTTACATCGCTGGACGGCGTTATCAGTAATTGGCATCGCTTTACTGAGTTATCAATAATTGGCATCGCTGGACGGCGTTATCAATAATTTACATCGAGGGACCATCGCTGGACGGCGTTATTTATATAATAATTATGGCGTTATGAAAAATTTACATCGCTGGACAGCGTTATGAATACTTGGCATCGCTGGACGGCGTTATTAACAATTTAACTCGCTGGGCAGAGTTATTAAAAATTTACCTCACTGGACGGCTTATCAGCAATTTACATTGCTGGACGGCGTTACCGATAATTGGCATCGCTGGACGGCGTTATAAACCATTTTCATTGCTGGACAGCGTTAATAACAATTTATATCGCTGAATAACATTATCAATAATTGACTTTGCTGGACGGCGTTATCAACAATTTTTATCGCTGGATGGCGTTATCAACAATTTTTATCGCTGGATGGCATTATCAATAATTGGCATCGCTGGATGGCGTTATCAATAATTGGCATCGCTGGATGGCGTTATCAATAATTGGCATCACTGGATGGCGTTATCAATAATTGGCATCGCTGGATGGCGTTATCAGCAATTTACATCGCAGGATGGCGTTATCAACAATTTATATCATTGGACAGCGTCATCAGCAATTTACATCACTGGAGGGCGTTATCAATAATTTACATCGCTGGACGGCGTTATCAATTGGCATTGATGAACGGCATTATCAACAATTTACATCGCTGGATGGCGTCATCAACAATTTCCATCGCTGGACGACGTTATTAATAATTTGCATCAATGGATGGCGTTATCAATAATTTACATCGCTGTACGGTGTTATCAATAATTGGCATTGCTGGACGGCGTTATCAACCATTTACGTTGCTGGACGGCGTTATCAATAATTGGTATCGCTGGACGACGTTATCAACAATTTACATCACTGGACGGCATTTTCAAAAATTCACATCGCTAGACAGCGTTATCGGTTTACAGTGCTGGACAGCATTATCAGCAATTTACATCTTTGGACGCTGTTATCCGCAATTTTCATCGCTGGATGGCGCTATCAATAATTGGCATTGCTGGACAGCGTTATCAACAATTTACATTGGTGGACGGCGTTATCGGCATTTTACATCTCTAGACGGCGTTTTCAATAAATTGCATTGATGGATGGCATTATCAAGAATTTACTTTGCTGGACGACGTTAACAACAATTGGCTTCGCTGGACAGCATTATCAACAATCTTGGGTCCCCAAGCTTCTTCCTGGCTGGCTTAGTATGGCAATCTTGGGACAGATCTATTTCCCGGGATTTCTCCAAATGCCAAGCTGACCTCCTCTAGGCGAGGACCAACCACTTTTGCTGGATTGTCACCATTCAAGTGACCAGAGCTTGCAAACCTGGAAAGAAAACCAGGTGACGATGGAATCCCTGTCAGTGGATATTTAAGGTAAGCCTATCATAATGTGCTAGTATGCAATTTTGCCACTCCTCTCCCTCAGTGTTCCATTATAGGGGGTTGATCAGAAAGGTTGCTGCAGATATACGAGGGAACTCTGAGTATGGGTGGTTGGAATACACTGCCATCTTGTTGTAACCTGCAGTACTCTGTGCAATGAGTTAAAAAGAACCTGTTTAGACAGTCCTACAACTCACTTGTAAAGAGAAGGCTAGTTTTAGTTTTCTATGGGATTAGTAGAGAGGCCTGTTTACTATGACATTCATAGTAAATGCCTATCAAAATGCTTCCCTGCTGTCCTTGCTAAATTCTTTCCTGCTGTCCCGTCTGTGTGCTTCGGCTTGACCGTTAAAAGAGGTATACCTTCTTTCCCCTTTGACAGAGGACAGACAGAAGGACCTGTTCGCCCAAAGCACGTTTAACAGGGGGACAAGTGCAGGCGTTAGGATATGCTCAAGTTCCCAAGCTTCTTCCTGGCCAGCTTGGTATGGCAATCTTGGAACTCTGGGTCAGTATTTTTTTATTTTAGTTGTGTGTTGGACCCTCTTATATTGAGTTTGAAGGCTTGTACTTTCATCAGGCATATGTTGGACTGGCTATAGGGGATGTTAGAGGCTAGTATTTTTTATTTTTGGTGTGTGTTGGACCCTCTATATGGAAGTTGAAGGTTTGTAGTTTTATTAGACATGTGTTGGACTGGCTATATGGATTTTTTTCAGGTGTGTGTTGGACCCTCTATGTAGAGGTTGAAGGTTTGTACTTAGGTGTGTGTTGGACTGGCTATAGGGGAGGTTGGAGGCCAGTATTTTATTTTGTGTGTTACAGGTAATATGTATAGTATATACTCCCAGGCTCTGTCCCCCACACTTATCTGGCATTAGCTCTGTATACCTCCCTACACTCTCTGTATGCTTTCATTCCTCATCTGTAAACCTCCCTACACCCTCTGTATGCTCTCATTCCATCAGAATGCTCTACACCCGTCACTTCCAGGACAGCACTGTCATCCTCATCGGCTGTTGTTGCTGCTGTTCTGTGCTGTCCTGGAAGTGATGGGGGTAGGGAATTCTGACAGAACACCGGCGATCCTCCTTATACTGCAGGCTCCCCCCCAATGAGGCGAGGCATCGGGCAAGGAGGAGCCGGGGCAAGGATGAGGCATACCCAAGGATGAGGACCGCAGAGAGAAGGGAGGAGTGACCAGCTACCTCATCACTGACCCCTCCCACCAGTGCCACTGATATGGCAAAGAGCTGCACTCCTCAAAGCCATCTCTGTTGGAGGGATACACTTGCCTCCATGTCACAGAAGAATAAACGCCTCTCACCCTTCCCCCGGTCTTCCCTCCTGGTAACCTGGGTAAGGATCACTTCCTGGGGACTTCTCTACCAAACTGGTTTCCCCAAGAAAACCGGCTTGGCATTTGTACAAATCTCTGGGATGTGATAGTTACCCAGATTGCAACATATAGCTGACCAGAAATGACCAGGGAGAGTCCTTCAAAAGTGGCCAATTCTCGCTTCCAGGACGTCTGGCCTAGCAGTGGAGAAAGCCCGGGGAACCACTTGCAGAAGTTTTGAAAGGGAGAAATTCAGTCACTGTGGCTAGGAAGGAGTTCCAGGAGGCCGGCTAGACTCAACAGATTTTGCTGCTCCTCTCCCACAGTGATCCATTATAGGGGGTTGATCAGAAAAGTTGCTGCGGATATATGAGGGAACTCTGAGCATGATTGTTTGGACTATTATTATTTTTATTATACAGGATTTATATAGTGCCAACAGTTTGCACAGCGCTTTACAGTGTGGGGAAAGACCATATAGTTACAGTACAATTCAATACAGGGGGAATCAGAGGGCCCTGCTCGTTAGAGCTTACAATCTAGAAGGGAGGGTCAAGTGAAACAAAAGGCAGTAACCGAGGGGGGTGGGCAGATGGATAAAATGGAGGTGGAGTTGTTAGGTGTGGGTAGCATAGGCTTCTCTGAAGAGGAGGGTTTTCAAAGATCGCCTAAAAGCTAATAGAGTAGGACAGGGCTTGACAAATTTGCTTGAAATCTAGGAACCAGCTTAAAAAGTTAGGAGCCAGTTTTTTTTTAAACTAACAACCAAGCTTAATTTAATAAAACGGATACTAAATTTACACATAAATACGACTAGAACCCCACTCTCCTCTATAGCGCAATTGGATGAAAACAGACTGTCTGTCTCTTTCCATCCGATGCCATCTGATCGGATCAACGGGATGGATAGAAAATAGGACCACCATCCCTCTGTTTTTGGCGGACAGGATCAGATGGCGGCAGATTACTGCTCCATAGAGGAGAATGAAGGGTCCGATCAGGTCTGCCTGAAAAACTGACAGGTGGACCTGATCAGACAGCCCGTGTGAAAGGGGCCTTCGGCTGTGGCATGGCGATGAGGGAAAAAAAAAAAATATATATATATGATTTTTTTTAATAATAAGAATTGAAAAAAATGAGAAATATATATATATATATATATATATATATATATTTTTGTTAATTTAAAAAATAAATTCATAATAACCACACTCCCTGTCCACTTACCTTTAAGCAAAGGTAACTTGACAGGCAGATGAAGCCTGCAAAAACTTCCCTCTCATCTCCTCTTGGGAAGGAGATGGGAATGCACCTCCTGCAGGGGCACCCTAGGTGCCAGATCGCTAATTCTAGTTGCAAATGCGACCTGGCGCCCGGGGTTTGTCGAGCCCTGGAGTAGGAGATAATCGGACAGGTAAGGGTAAGGAGTTCCACAGGATTGGAGAGGCTCTGGTAAAGTCCTGGAGGCGAGCATGGGAGGAAGTGACAAGGGAGCTAGAGAGCAAGAGGTTTTGAGAGAAATGAAGAGAGCGATTAGGTTTTTATTTTGAGACGAGGCTAGTGATGTAGATGGGGGCTAAGCTGTGGATGGCTTTGTAAGATGTTAGTATTTTGAATTTGGTTCGTTGTGTGAGCGGAAGCCAGTGGAGGGATTGACAGAGAGGAGCGGCAGACACTGAGTGATTGGTAAGGTGGATGAGTCTGGCAGCAGCGTTCATGATAGATTGAAGGGGGATAGCCTGTGTAGAGGTAAGCCAATGAGAAGGGAGTGGCAGTTTTGGAGATGTTGCGGAAGTTAACGCGGCAAGATTTGGACAGCGATTGGATGTGGGCCTTGAAGGAGAGTTCAGAGTCCAGGACAACACCTAGGACCCTGGCATGCGGGATGGGCTGATAGTAATTCCATCAATATTGACAGAGAGATCAGGGGAAGGGGCACGCGGTGAAGGAAAAATTATTAGCTCAGTTTTGGAGGAATTGAGTTTGAGGAAGTGGTGTGACATCCAGACCGATATATCAGATAGTAAATTAGTGATACCCTGCCATCTTGTTGTAACCTGCAGTACTCTGTGCAATGGGTTAAAAAGAACCTGTTTAGACAGTCCTACAACTCCCTTGTAAAGAGAAGGCTAGTTTTAGTTTTCTATGGGATTAGTAGAGAGACCTGTTTACTATGACATTCATAGTAAATGCCTATCAAAATGCTTCCCTGCTGTCTTTGCTGAGTTCTTTCCTGCTGTCCCGTCTGTATGCTTCGGCTCGACTGTCAAAGGGGAAAGAAGGTATACCTCTTTTTACGGAGGACAGACAGAAGGACCTGTTCACCCAAAGCACGTTTAACGGGGGGGACAAGTGCAGGCATTCCCCCACACACGTCAGTAAGCATGAGGCATACGTTTAACCCCTTGATCACCAACAGTGTTAACCCCTTCCCTGCCAGTGTAATTTTTACAGTAACAATGCATATTTATAGCACTGATTACTGTAGTAATGTCACTGGTACCCCCAAAAGTGTCAAATGTCAGTCAAGGGTCCAATCTGTCCATCAGTCAAGGGTCCAATCTATCCGCCGCAATGTCGCAGTCCTGCAAAAAAAGCGCAGTCAGTACTAGTTAAAAAAAAAATGACATAAATCTTTCCCTTAGTAAACGCAGTAACTTTTGTGCAAACCAATCAAAATACGGTTATTGCGATTTTTTTTTCTTTTACCCAAAAATATGTAGCAGAAAACAAATTGGCTTAAAATGTTAAACAATTTTTATTTTTAAATTTTTTGGGGGGGAATTTCATTTAAAAAAATGTGAAAAATATTGTTTTTTTTTCAAAATTGTCGCTCTTTTTGTTTATAGCGCAAAAAATAAAAATCGCACAGGTGATCAAATACCACCAAAAGAAAGCTTTGTTTGTGGGAAAAAAAGGACGTCAATTTTGTTTGGGTACAGCGTCGCACGTCCGCGCAATTGTCCGTTAAAGTCACGCAGTGCCGAATCGCAAAATAGGGCCTGTCTTTGAGCAGCCAAATCCTCCGGGACTTAAGTGGTTAATCCATGTATATAATACTATATATACATATATATATATATATATATATATATATATATATATGATTTTTAATAATCCATATATTATGTTTTTTAAAATCCATGTATAGTATGTATATGTATGTATGTATATATATATATATGTGTTTATATATATATATATATATATATATATATATATATATAGTGAAATGCGTGCCCATTTTGTGGAATATTTCATATTTTTGCGTTTGATGTCTATTTTCGGGAATATTTGATATTTTCGCGTTTGATTTAAACTTTTTTGGATTATTTCATATGTGCATTTGATGCCCATTTTCAGGAATATTTCATGTTTATGCGTTTGATGCCCATTTTCAGAAATATTTCATATTTACGCATTTGCCCATTTTCAGAAATATTTCATGTTTATGCATTTAATTCCAATTGTTAGGAATATTTCATGTTTGTGTTTGATGTCCATTGTTAGGAATATTTCATATTTGTGTTTGATGTCCATTGTTAGGAATATTTCATGTTTGTGTTTGATGCCCATTGTTAGGAATATTTCATGTTTGTGTTTGATGCCCTTTGTCCCGAATGTTTCATGGTAATGCGTTTTGATGCCCATTATCAGGAATATTTTATGTTTATGCGTTTTGATGCCCATTTTCAGGAATGGGTCAGTATTTTTTTTATTTTAGTTGTGTGTTGGACCCTCTTATATTGAGTTTGAAGGCTTGTACTTTTATCAGGCGTATGTTGGACTGGCTATAGGGGAGGTTGGAGGCTAGTATTCTATTTTTGGTGTGTGTTGGACCCTCTATATGGAAGTTGAAGGTTTGGAGTTTTATTAGACATGTGTTGGACTGGCTATAGGGATTTTTTCAGGTGTGTGTTGGACCCTCTATGTAGAGTTTGAAGGTTTGTACTTAGGTGTGTGTTGGCCTGGCTATAGGGGAGGTTGGAGGCCAGTATTTTTTTGTGTTGGACCAGCTATAGAGTTTTTGGAGGCTGGTACTTTCAGTGTGTGTGTGTGTATATGGATGTGTGTGTGTGTATATGTATATATATATATATATATATATATATATATATATATATATATATATATAAACTGTATATATGATACCACCCACCAGAACATTATACCCACCCACCAGAACATTATACCCACCCACCAGAACATTTTACCCACCCACCAGAATATTATACCACCCACCAGAACTTTATAACCATACACCAGATCCTTATACTGACACACCAGAACCTTATACCCACCCACCAGAACATTTTACCCACCCACCAGAACTTGATAACCATACACCAGAACCTTATACCGACACACCAGAACCTTATACCGACGCACCAGAACATCATAACATTAGAATATTTCATATTTATGCGTTTGATGCCCATTGTCCGGAATATTTTAGGTTTATGCATTTGATACCCATTGTTAGGAATATTTCATATTTATGCGTTTGATGCCCATCATTTTAAATTTCTGGATGGCGTTATCAATATTTGGCATTGCTGGACAGCGTTATCAACAATTTACGTTGCTGGACGGCATTATCAAAAAATTAAATCGCTGGATGGCATTATCAATAATTTACATCGCTGGACGACATTATCAGCAATTACCATCTCTAGACGGCGTTTTCAATAAATTGCATTCCTGGATGGCGTTATCAAGAATTTACATTGCTGGAGGGAATTATCAATAATTTACATTGCTGGACGACGTTATCAACAATTGGCTTTGCTGGACAGCATTATCAACAATCTTGGGTTCCCAAGCTTCTTCCTGGCGGGCTTGGTATGGCAATCTTTGGACAGATCTATTTCCCAGGATTTTTCCAAATGCCTAGCTGACATCCTCTAGGCGAGGACCAACTACTTTTGCTGGATTGCCGCCATTCAAGTGTCCAGAGCCTGTGAACCTGGAAAGAAAACCAGGTGACGATGGAATCCCTGTCAGTGGATATTTAAGGTAAGCCTATCATAATGTGCTAGTATGCGATTTTGCCGCTCCTCTCCCTCAGTGTTCCATTATAGGGGGTTGATCAGAAAGGTTGCTGCGGATATACAAGGGAACTCTGAGTATGGGTGGGTGGGAATACACTGCCATCTTGTTGTAACCTGCAGTACTCTTTGCAATGGGTTAAAAAGAACCTGTTTAGACAGTCCTACAACTCACTTGTAAAGAGAAGGCTAGTTTTAGTTTTCTATGGGATTAGTAGAGAGGCCTGTTTACTATGACATTCATAATAAATGCCTATCAAAATGCTTCCCTGCTGTCCTTGCTGAGTTCTTTCCTGCTGTCCCGTCTGTGTGCTTCGGCTCAACTGTCAATGGGGAAAGAAGTTATACCTCTTTTTATGGATGACAGACAGAAGGACCTGTTCGCCCAAAGCACGTTTAACGGGGGGGACAAGTGCAGGCATTAGGAAATGCTCAAGTTCCCAAGCTTCTTCCTGGCCGGCTTGGTATGGCAATCTTGGAACAGATCTAATTCCCAGATCTAATTTCTCCAAATGCCAAGCCGACCTCCTGGAAGTGAGGATCAACCACTTTTTTTAATCCATATATATAGTATGTGTTTTTAATCCATATATATAGTATTGTTTTTTTAATCCATACATATAGTATGTTTGTTTGTTTTTTTAATCCATATATACAGTGGGTACGGAAAGTATTCAGACCCCCTTAAATTTTTCACTCTTTGTTATATTGCAGCCATTTGCTAAAATCATTTAAGTTCATTCTTCTTCCTCATGAATGTACACATAGCACCCCATACTGACAGAAAAACACAGAATTGTTGACATTGTTGCAGATTTATTAAAAAAGAAAAACTGAAATATCACATGGTCCTAAGTATTCAGACCCTTTGCTCAGTATTTAGTAGAAGCCCCCTTTTGATCTAATACAGCTAGGAGTCTTTTTGGGAAAGATGCAACAAGTCTTTCACACCTGGATTTGGGGATCCTCTGCCATTCCTCCTTGCAGATCCTCTCCAGTCCTGTCAGGTTGGATGGTAAACGTTGGTGGACAGCCATTTTTAGGTCTCTCCAGAGATGCTCAATTGGGTTTAAGTCAGGGCTCTGGCTGGGCCATTCAAGAACAGTCACGGAGTTGTTGTGAAGCCACTCCTTTGTTATTTTAGCTGTGTGCTTAGGGTCATTGTCTTGTTGGAAGGTAAACCTTCGGCCCAGTCTGAGGTCCAGAGCACTCTGGAGAAGGTTTTTGTCCAGGATATCCCTGTACTTGGCCGCATTCATCTTTCCCTCGATTGCAACCAGTCGTCCTGTCCCTGCAGCTGAAAAACACCCCCACAGCATGATGCTGCCACCACCATGCTTCACTGTTGGGACTGTATTGGACAGGTGATGAGCAGTGCCTGGTTTTCTCCACACATACCGCTTAGAATTAAGGCCAAAAAGTTCTATTTTGGTCTCATCAGACCAGAGAATCTTATTTCTCACCATCTTGGAGTCCTTCAGGTGTTTTTTTTAGCAAACTCCATGCGGGCTTTCATGTGTCTTACACTGAGGAGAGGCTTCCGTCGGGCCACTCTGCCATAAAGCCCCGACTGGTGGAGGGCTGCAGTGATGGTTGACTTTCTACAACTTTCTCTAATCTCCTGACTGCATCTCTGGAGCTCAGCCACAGTGAACTTTGGGTTCTTCTTTACCTCTCTCACAAAGGCTCTTCTCCCCTGATAGCTCAGTTTGGCCGGACGGCCAGCTCTAGGAAGGGTTCTGGTCGTCCCAAACGTCTTCCATTTGAGGATTATGGAGGCCACTGTGCTCTTTGGAACCTTAAGTGCAGCAGAAATCTTTTTGTAACCTTGGCCAGATCTGTGCCTTGCCACAATTCTGTCTCTGAGCTCTTCAGGCAGTTCCTTTGACCTCATAATTCTCATTTGCTCTGACATGCATTGTGATCTGGAAGTTCTTATATAGACAGGTGTGTGGCTTTCCTAATCAAGTCCAATCAGTATAATCAAACACAGCTGGACTCAAATGAAGGTGTAGAACCATCTCAAGGATGATCAGAAGAAATGGAAAGCACCTGAGTTAAATATATGAGTGTCACAGCAAAGGGTCTGAATACTTAGGACCATGTGATATTTCAGTTTTTCTTTTTTAATAAATCTGCAACAATGTCAACAATTCTGTGTTTTTCCGTCAATATGGGGAGCTGTGTGTACATTCATCAGGAAGAAGAATGAACTTAAATGATTTTAGCAAATGGCTGCAATATAACAAAGAGTGAAAAATTTAAGGGGGTCTGAATACTTTCCGTACCCACTGTATAGTATGTTTTTTTTAATCTATATATGTAGTATGTTTTTATTTAATCCATATATATAGTATGTGTTTTTAATCCATATATATAGTATTGTTTTTTTAATCCATATATATAGTATGTTTTTTTTAATCCATATATATATATATAGTATGTTTTTTATTTTAATCCATATATATAGTATGTTTTTTTTAATCTATATATGTAGTATGTTTTTTTTTTAATCCATATATTTAGTATGTGTTTTTAATCCATATATATAGTATTGTTTTTTTAATCCATATATATATAGTATTGTTTTTTTTAATCTTTATATGTAGTATGTTTTGTTTTTTTTAATCCATATATATAGTATGTGTTTTTAATCCATATTTCTCTATCGCTCATTGACAGACGTAGTCCTCGGTGATACAGCACCTTCGGGTTATGTTGCCTCCACAGGAGTAGGACTAGACAGGAAATAAAATGCTCTGGCCACACCCTAGGGGCAGTCCCCGAGTGTATATCCTCTCTCTCTCTGCCACAGCAAATCAGTTTTTTTCTGTCTAGTCAGGAGTAAGGACCTAGATACCTTGCTGGGATCTTCGGTCCTGGCAGGATTTTTTTCTTAGAAAAGATTTTTTTAGACAGCTTTTTTTCTCCAGTGTTCCTGTGAGATCTTCAAGCAAGAAAGCTGAACTGGGCGACGGGCGGGATGTTGAGATCCAGTGGTCACCCCAGTTCAGCCTACGAGCGCGTGCAGGCCATAGCTCCGCGCTGGGTTGGCCGCAACATAGTCCCACTTGAGGGGACTGACCCTGCGAGTTAAACGTCTCGCTGAAACGCCAAGGACCATGAGTCACGGCGTCCGTATTGGTCGACAGCCCTCCAACTTCGGTGGAGAGGGGTACTGTCAGGAGTTGGCGCCCGCCTGGTTCCGGTATGGTGAGTAGTATGTTCCCCTTTTCCCCCTGACGGGTCTTGTGGTGAACGCGGGCCCCTCTCTGTAATGGTAAGGATGGGTTCCCCTCTATCCTATAACATAGCACAGATCCCCCTATATTGAGTGTGATTTGTGTGTACAAAAAGCCAGCAGGCTTGGTTTGGGAGCTGACAATCTAATTACAAAGTATGTTTAAAATGATTGTAATATGTGGCAGCACTGGAATCTTACTGTGTTACTAGAAGCATCCTACCTGTCAGAAGCCACAGGACAGGTATGCGGCTTGCCAGGTCATTCCTCCAGCTGAAGCAGGTCTCCCGACGGCCACGCGGTTCCGCCAGGGTTCGGTACCGCCGGTCAAGCTGATCTCCATGAGAGATCGCACGAGGCCGCCATTTTGGCGTAGTCTCGTGTCTGCAGCATGGGGGTGGCCATGTTTGAGGTGACTCAAACACCTCGTGGAGCTAGGGGAGGCGCCGGAAGGCGTGCAGAGGGGCGGAGCCGCCTCCTTTCTTCCCGGGCAGCCAGCCAAAAGACTTCCTGTTTGTGAAGACAGCGCTGTAACCTGTTGCAGTGAACTCTGAGCATCAAGTGGTGAGCCTGGGGGTCTATCTCTCTCTCTCTCGATCGATAGGGATCCCTAGCAGGTAACACTGAGGGGCTTTTGTGGCGCTGGGGGTCTGAAAAAAAAAAAAAAAAAAAAGTTTTTTATTTAAGTTTGGATTGTATTTTCCGGGTAGTTACTGGAATAATCATGGACCCTTCCACACAAGTACCCCCACCTGTTTCCCTCGAGGGGGCCACGGGACCCGCCGGTGCACAGAGTATGGATGCATTTACAGCAGTTTTGGAGTCTATGGTGGCTCGGGTGGAGGCGGCCTGTCAGGGACGGGGGTCAAGAAAGCGACCCCCGCCTACCCCTATATTATCTGACACCTCTGACTCAGATTCAGAGATGGTCACTGCAACTGCAGGTCCCTCTGCAAGGGCTGTTATCTCAGGTAAAGCTCCCTCAGACAGTGAGGAGGACGTTCATTCTTCCGCCATAATTCAGGAAGAAGCATTGGTGGACGCACTAGTTGTGGCGGTGCGGGAAACCTTAAGACTTGAGGTTTTACCAGCAGAGGCAACTGAAACAGAGATTCCCTTTGGTACTAACAAGCCCATCAAAACGGTGAAGGTTTTTCCTGTACCCAAGTGTTTTGGTAATAAAATTAAAGGAGAATGGGAGCATTCTAAGCGTACCTTTACTTTTCCAAGCGTATTGCTAGACGCTATCCGTTTGAGGAATCCCTCATTAACCACTTGCCGACCGCCGCACGACTATCTACGTCGGCGGTCAGCCCCTCACAGGCAAACTAACGTAGGGCTACGTTGTTTGCTTGTGAGGGTCTAGGGAGCGAGCGCGCGCCCCCCGGGGCGCGCTCCCGCTCCCGCGTGGTCACGGACCCCCCCACGCGTGTGACCAGCGGACCCGATGTCCGCCGGTCACTCGGCGATCGGCGGGGGAGAGGGAGAATGTCAGGCAGCTTGTGTAAACAAACTGCCTGTCATTCTCCTCGCTGCAAAGACACTGATAAAACGGATCTGGTATGTAGATCCGTTGATCAGTGTCCTTACAGCTAGAGCCACAGCCAATCACAGTAGAAACCACGCCCCTAGGGACACACACAGCCCCTCCCTTCCAAATAAAGTTAACCCCTTCACTACCAGTGTATTTTTACAGTAACAGTGCATATGTATAGCACTGATTACTGTAGAAATGTCACTGGTAACCCCAAAAGTGTCAAAAATGTCAGTCAAGGGTCCGATCTGTCCGCCGCAATGTCGCAGTACCGCAAAAAAAATCGCAGATCGCCGCCATTACGCGTTAAAAAAAAAACAACAAAAATGACAAAAATCTTTCCCTTTGTTAGTAAACGCGATAACTTTTGCGCAAACCAATCAAAATACGCTTTTTGCGATTTTTTTTACCAAACATAGGTAGCATAAAATAAATTGGCCGAAAATTTTTAAAAATTTTGATTTTTACATTTTTTTTGGGGGGAATTTCATATAAAAAAATGTGAAAAATATTGCTATTTTTGCAAAATTGACGCTCTTTTTTTGTTTATAGCGCGTGATCAAAAAATCGCACAGGTGATCAAATACCACCAAAAGAAAGCTCTGTTTGTGGGAAAAAAAGGACGTCAAATTCGTTTAGGTACAGCGTCGCACGACCGCGCAATTGTGCGTTAAATTCACGCAGTGCCGAATCGCAAAATACCCCCTGGTCGGAATGGGGGTAAAATCTTCCGGGGCTTAAGTGGTTAAAAAATGGACGGTACCACCAGTGGTGGATCCACCTATTTCCAGGCTGAATAAAGCCACGGTTATCCCAGTGGAGGACACTTCGTCCTTTAAGGATCTGGTGGATCGAAAGATGGAAGCGGAGTCCCGCACTATCTTCTCCCTGATAGGGTCAGCATTTAGACCAGTAATTGTTATTGGTCTAGTTTCCCAGACACTAACGGAATGGGCGAGATTGGTACGCCAAGACCTAAGGGGAAAAGATATCCCCCAGGGAACATCTGATTTGATGGAACAGATTATACAAGGGCTACAGTTTGTCTGTGACGCAGCCTTGGATGCTACCCCCCTATTAGGGCATGCATCTATGTCAGCGGTAATCCTCAGATGTGTGCTGTGGTTAAAATGCTGGTCAGCTGACCTAGGTTCCAAAAAGACCTTGACGAATCTCCCCTTTCAGGGGAATCGCCTATTTGGGGCCACCCTAGATGAAATTATTAAGGATGCCACTGGGGGCAAGAGCACTTTCTTGCCACAGGCTGCTAAAGCTAAGGGACCTCGCAACAAGCGAGGACCTTTCTTTACCGCCCATAAAGGGTTCGCACGCCCGGCTGGAACAAGCGGGAAAGGCAAGACTCCTCCAGGAGGGTTCAAGAAAGGCTGGTCGGACAAACAGAGGACCGACTCAGCCAAACCCGAAGCAAAGGATTACACAGCCTGAAGGTGCGCCCCCACCCGGGTTGAGGGTGGGGGGACGTTTTCCACCGGTATTCAGGACATTAGATCGAGCATCGACTACTACTACCGGTGCGATTCTTCCCTTCCAACATTTAAGTACTACAGGGAGCGGTAGTCACCGTTCCCTGAATAGATCTTTTCCTTTACCTTTTCCTAAGATTAGTCTCAATTCCCCACAGGAATCGGATCTGGTTGACCAGACAGACCAAGAAGCCTCTAGCCGGGTGACTTCGGTCCCTGAGATTCAACCAGGAGAGATCACCTTCCTGATAGGAATCAGGTGTCGGATAAATGTGTGGGAACAGAAAACGACCAGACTTTGTCGGATGGTCGGGGCCAGATAGCTCTAGGGACGCCTGGTTCAGATCCCGTCAGTGCCAGTGGTCCTAGAAATTCTAGGCTGGCCTCGTCAAGCCGGCCTGGCCGACTTGGACTTGCTAGTCGCGGACGTTCCGTGGGAACTGCGTCTCAGGGAGTATCTGCGGTCTCGAGGACCAATCTATCATTGTGCTTTACAGTCGCTGGTTTTAATGGCCTGGCCATTGAGACCCAAGTACTGAAGGACAGAGGGTTGTCAGCTTCAGTCATTCCTACCCTTATTAAAGCAAGGAAAGCGACTTCCAGCAGAGTCTATTATCACACATGGAAGACTTATATCGCGTGGTGCGAATCTTTAGGATTTCCTCCACGTACCTATTTGGTGACTAGAATATTGGCCTTTTTGCAAAAAGGGGTTGAGCAGAAGCTAGCCTTGAGCACCATCAAGGGTCAAGTTTCAGCATTAGCAATTTTCTTTCAGAAACCTTTAGCTACCAAGTCCTTGGTGCGGAATTTCATCCAGGGGGTGCGGCACCTGGCTCCACCAGTCCGTGCGCCCTTACCGCCCTGGGATCTTAATTTGGTTTTGTCGGTTCTACAGAAACCTCCTTTTGAAAACATCAGGGAGATTCCCTTGCTTACTTTATCCCAGAAGGTGGCCTTCTTGGTGGCTATCACTTCTGCATGCAGGGTGTCAGAACTGGCTGCTTTATCATGCCAGTCCCCATACTTGGTGATTCATAGGGATAAGGTAGTACTCCATCCTAAGCCATCCTTTCTTCCTAAGGTGGTTTCAGATTTTCATCTGAATGAAGATATTGTACTACCTTCCTTGTGTCCTCAGCCCAATCATCATCGGGAACATGCGTTGCATTCCTTGGATGTGGTTCGGGCAATCAGGGTATACCTGAAGGCTACGGAATCGTTCCGTAAGACGGATTCACTTTTTGTGATCACGGATGGCCTCAGAAAGGGGTTGCCGGCATCTGCCGCGACTATTGCCAAATGGATTAGACAGACGGTGGTACGGGCTTATTCTATTAAGGGTCAGAGTCCTCTGTTCCCTGTTAGGGCGCACTCCACTCGAGCGCTCAGTACTTCCTGGGCCTTTCGCCATCAGGCGTCAGTGGTCCAGGTATGTAAGGCGGCCACCTGGTCGTCGGTACATACCTTTACAAAATTTTATAAAATTGATGTGATGACATCGGCGGATGCCTCATTTGGCCGCAAGGTTTTGCAGGCCGCAATTTGAGGAGACCGGTGGTCTACCTCGAGGGTTTTTTTCTGTTTGAAAATTTTTTTGTTGAGTCTCATCATTAAGGATGAGCATTGTAAACTTCTAGTTGGCACCGGTTGGGCCTTCTAGATTTGGATTTGATTTCCATTTTCCCACCCCTCATTTGTGATACTGCTCTGGGATGTCCCGAAGGTGCTGTATCACCGAGGACTACGTCTGTCAATGAGCGATAGAGAAAAATGGATTTTTGTAAAATCTTACCGTAAAATCCTTTTCTCTTAGCTCATTGACAGACGTAGTACCCGCCCCTCTGTTTTTGAGTTGGGTTGGGTTAAATTCTCTAAACACTGCTTTTGTGACATAACTGATTTGCTGTGGCAGAGAGAGAGAGGATATACCCTCGGGGACTGCCCCTAGGGTGTGGCCAGAGCATTTTATTTCCTGTCTAGTCCTACTCCTGTGGAGGCAACATAACCCGAAGGTGCTGTATCACCGAGGACTACGTCTGTCAATGAGCTAAGAGAAAAGGATTTTACGGTAAGATTTTACAAAAATCCATTTATTTATATATATATATATATATATATATATATATATATATATATATATATATATATATATATATATATATATATATATATATATAGTATGTGTTTTTAATCCATATATATAGTATTGTTTTTTTAATCCATATATAGTATGTTTTTTTTTTAAATCCATATATATATATATATATATATATATATATATATATATATATATATATATATATATAGTATGTTATTGCACAGCGCAATACAACAGTACGCAATGGGTGTATCTCACTGTAACATATGTGGACAGGGCCGCAATTAACTTTTGTCCCCTAAATTGTTTTTTTTGTTATTGCATGGCGCAATGCAACAGTTGTATTGCCTTTCCTGAGATTCAGTTGTTATCCAGGTTCCTTCGCAGGCTGGCCTCGGAACCGAACTTGGTGATTCTAGTGGCACCGGACTGGCCACGCCAGTCTTGGTACACGAACATCGTTCACCTAGCAGTCGGGCCTCCTTGGTGGCTGCCGATGCTAGAAGATCTGCTGTCTCAGAGACCGATCTTCCATCCTGCTCTACAGTCGCTGGCTTTAACGGCCTGGCTGTTGGAAGACAGGTCTTGAGAGATAGGGGTCTCTCCCCAGAGGTTATTCCTACTTTAATCAAGGCTAGGAAAGCCTCGTCTGGTAAGATTTATTACCGTACCTGGAAAGCTTATTTCGCCTGGTGTGAGTCCAGGGGGTTTTCTCCTCGCTCATACTCGGTGACGGGAGTGTTGTCTTTCCTCCAGACTGGTGTGGACCAGCGCCTTGCGCTGGCCACGATAAAGGGCCAGGTATTTGCACTGGCTGTTCTTTTTCTTTGCCCTGTGGCATCTCATTCCTTAATTCGCACCTTCATTCAAGGTGTGCGACATTTGGCCCCTCCCCGGAGGGAGCCTTTACCTCCATGGGACTTGAACTTGGTTCTGTCCGCGTTACAGTGTTCTCCCTTTGAACACATCCTGGAGATATCGTTGACTCTGCTGTCTAAGAAGGTTGCCTTTTTAGTGGCGTTCACTTCGACTCGCAGGGTGTCGGAGTTGGCGGCGTTGTCTTGCCGCTCTCCTTACCTGGTGGTTCATAAAGATAAGGTGGTCTTGCGATCTAACTCGTCATTTCTCCCTAAAGTGGTGTCTGACTTCCACCTTAATGAGGAGATTGTTTTGCCTTCGCTCTGTGCGAAGCCCAAGCATCCTAAGGAGGGCGCGTTGCATTCCTTGGATGTTGTCAGGGCGATCAGGGTTTGCCTGTCATCCACTGAATCCTTTTGGAAATCGGATTGCCTTTTTTTGTCCTTCCTGAGGGACCTCGGAAGGGCATGGCTGCGTCTGCGGCGACCATTGCCAAATGGATCAGACAAACGATTGTCCAGGCTTATGCTTTGAAGGAATGGGTTCCACCCTTCCCTGTTAAGGCACACTCTACCAGATCAATGAGTACGTCCTGGGCCTACCGGCATCAGGTCTCGGTGACCCAGGTGTGCAAGGCTGCGACTTGGTCGTCGGTGCACACCTTTTTTTCCAAATTCTATAAGGTTGTTGTTCTGGCACCCACCAGAACATTTTACCCACCCACCAAAACATTTTACCCACCCACCAGAACATTTTACCCACCCACCAGAACATTTTACCCACCCACCAGAACATTATACCCACCCACCAGAACATTATACCCACCCACCAGAACATTATACCCACCCACCAGAACTTTATGACCATACACCAGAACATCATAACATTAGAATATTTCATATTTATGCGTTTGATGCCCATTGTCCGGAATATTTTATGTTTATGCATTTGATACCCATTGTTAGGAATATTTCATGTTTATGTGTTTGATGTCCATCATTTTAAATTTCTGGATGGCGTTATCAATAATTGGCATTGCTGGACAGCGTTATCAACAATTTACGTTGCTGGACGGCGTTATCAATAATTTACATCGCTGGACGACATTATCAGCAATTTCCATCTCTAGACGGCGTTTTCAATAAATTGCATTCCTGGATGGCGTTATCAAGAATTTACATTGCTCCATTATAGGGGGTTGATCAGAAAGGTTGCTGCGAATATACGAGGGAACTCTGTGTAAGGGTGGGTGGATGGGAATACCCTGCCATCTTGTTGTAACCTGCAGTACTCTGTGCAATGGGTTAAAAAGAACCTGTTTAGACAGTCCTACAACTTACTTTTAAAGAGAAGGCTAGTTTTAGTTTTCTATGGGATTAGTAGAGAGGCCTGTTTACTATGACATTCATAGTAAATGCCTATCAGAATGCTTCCCTGCTGTCCTTACTTACGTTCTTTCCTGCTGTCCCGTCTCTGTGCTTCGGCTCAACTGTCAAAGGGGAAAGAAGGTATACCTCTTTTAACGGAGGACAGACAGAAGGACCTGTTCGCCCAAAGCACGTTTAACAGGGCGGACAAGTGCAGGCATTAGGAAATGCTCAAGTTCCCAAGCTTCTTCCTGGCCGGCTTGGTATGGCAATCTTGGAACAGATCTAATTCCCAGGATTTCTCCAAATGCCAAGCCGACCTCCTCTAGGCGAGCACCAACCACTTTTGCTGGATTGTCGCCATTCAAGTGACCAGAGCCTGTGAACCTGGAAAGAAAACCAGGTGACGATGGAATTCCTGTCAGTGGATATTTAAGGTAAGCCTATCATAATGTGCTAGTATGCGATTTTGCCGCTCCTCTCCCTCAGTGTTCCATTATAGGGGGTTGATCAGAAAGGTTGCTGCGGATATACGAGGGAACTCTGAGTATGGGTGGGTGGGAATACACTGCCATCTTGTTGTAACCTGCAGTACTCTGTGCAATGGGTTAAAAAGAACCTGTTTAGACAGTCCTACAACTCACTTGTAAAGAGAAGGCTAGTTTTAGTTTTCTATGGGATTAGTAGAGAGGCCTGTTTACTATGACATTCATAGTAAATGCCTATCAAAATGCTTCCCTGCTGTCCTTGCTGAGTTCTTTCCTGCTGTCCCGTCTGTGTGCTTCGGCTCAACTGTCAAAGGGGAAAGAAGGTATACCTCTTTTTACGGATGACAGACAGAAGGACCTGTTCACCCAAAGCACGTTTAACGGGGGGGACAAGTGCAGGCGTTAGGAAATGCTCAAGTTCCCAAGCTTCTTCCTGGCCGGCTTGGTATGGCAATCTTGGAACAGATCTAATTCCCAGATCTAATTTCTCCAAATGCCAAGCCGACCTCCTGGAAGTAAAGATCAAACACTTTTTTTAATCCATATATATAGTATGTGTTTTTAATCCATATATATAGTATTGTTTTTTTAATCCATACATATAGTATGTTTGTTTGTTTTTTTTCATCCATATATATAGTATGTTTTTTTTTATGCATATATATATATATATATATATATAGTATGTTTTTTTTTATCCATATATATATATATAGTATGTTTTTTTTAATCTTTATATATATAGTATGTTTTTTTAATCTATATATATGTAGTATGTTTTTATTTAATCCATATATATAGTATGTGTTTTTAATCCATATATATAGTATTGTTTTTTTAATCCATATATATAGTATGTTTTTTTATAATCCACATATATATATATATATATATATATATATATAGTATGTTTTTATTTTAATCCATATATATATAGTATGTTTTTTTTAATCTATATATGTAGTATGTTTTTTTTTTAATCCATATATTTAGTATGTGTTTTTAATCCATATATATATAGTATTGTTTTTTAATCCATATATATAGTATGTTTTTTTTAATCTTTATATGTAGTATGTTTTTTTTTTAATCCATATATAGTATGTTTTTTTTTAAATCCATATATATATATAGTATGTTATTGCACGGTGCAATACAACAGTACGCAACGGGTGTATGTCAATGTAACATATGCAGACAGGGCCGCAATTAACTTTTGTCCCCTAAATAGTTTTTTTTATTGCACGGCGCAATACTACAGTATGCAATGGGTGTAGGTCACTGTAACATATGTGGACAGGCAGTAATAAACTTTTTTGCCCCTAGTTTTTTTTATTGCACAGCGCAATACAACAGTATGCAATGGGTGTATCTCACTATAATGTATGAATGAAAAATATTTTTTTTTACCCTAAATACTGTAAAATAATTATTTTCCCCTCACATTGGTGCTTTTTCAACAGGAGGTTAGAAAAGCAATGTCTGTCTGACATACAGTCTTTAAAGTTAAATATGAAGGAAAAAATGTTTTTTCTTTTTTAAATGCAGATTAAGCACACACATATGCACTGAGGTTGCATGAAATGTGCAGCACCGCACGCCTAACAGACTGATAATAGTTTTTTTGTTTCTCCCTTCTCCTCACTTGGCTCAGGTCAGGGCATAAAGATTGTTCTACTGCACCCCCACACAATACAATCAATGTAGATAGTTGTCTGATTAAAGCAGATTGTTCCTATCTATGCTTTCCCTAAAAGCAATCTCTCCAGCCTGGCCCTACAGTAAACTGCTATCTCTCCCTCCTGGCAAAAACATCGTTCACTGCACCCCACAAAATCAAATCAATGTAGATCGCTGTTTGATAAAGCAGATTGTTCCTCCTATGCTTTCCCTACAAGCAATTTCTCCAGCCTCGCCCTATAGTAAAGTCCTATCTGTCCCTAAGCAGCAGCAGTCAGGAACCTCTCCCTAGTATAGTATTAGCAGAGTGACGCAGGGCGCTGTGTGACTCCAGCTTATATAGAGTCTGGGTCACATGCTGCACTGGCCTATCAAAGCCAGGCCATTACTAGACATGGCTGTGATGGCTTCTTGGGCACACTAGTTAAACGCTTGCGGATTGGCTGTTGAAAGCGCACCATTAAAACCGCGACAAAACATTAAAATCACGTTACCGAACAACGGGCAGTACCCAAACATACAGTGAAATGTTCGGGTCCGGGGACCGAATACCCAAAAGTCCGGTACGAACAATACAGTCCGGGTTCGCTCAACCCTAGTTATCATGAATTTACATCACTGGACAGGGTTATCAACAATTGGCATCGCTGGACGGCGTTATCAATCATTTACATGGCTGGATGGCGTTATCGATAATTTACATCACTTGACGGCGTTATAAAAAATTTACATCACTGGACGGCGTTATCAGTAATTGGCATCGCTGGATGGAGTTATCAATAATTTACATCGCTGGATGGCGTTCTTAACAATTTACATCGCTGGACGCGTTATCAGTAATTGGTATCGCTTTACTGAGTTATCAATAATTGGCATCGCTGGACGGCGTTATCAATAATTTACATCGAGGGACCATCGCTGGACGGCGTTATTTATATAATAATTATGGCGTTATGAAAAATTTACATCGCTGGACAGCGTTATGAATACTTGGCATCGCTGGACGGCGTTATTAAAGAGGAAGTAAACCCTCCTCAGGAAGTTGTACCTATAGGTAAGCCTATGATAAGGCTTACCTATAGGTACTGTAAATATCTCCTAAACATGTACCGTTTAGGAGATATTTACCTTTAATGCAGCCAGTGACGTCACTGGCGCATGCGCTCTGAAGGAACGGCTGATCGTGCCGTTCCTTCAGAGCCCCGTGCCGTGACCGTCGGCTCCCGCGCGCGTGCGCGGGAGTGACGTCACCGCGGCTCCGGCCAATCAGATGACCGGATGCCGCGATCCCGGAAGACGAGCGACATGTCATGTCGCCCGTCATACAGGTAAGAGAGCGGCACGGCGGGGGCTCGTTCTAAGGTAAGTATTTCATAATGAGCTAGTATGCGATGCATACTAGCTCATTATGTCTTTCTCTTACAGGTTGTAAAAAAAAAAAAAAATTTTTAAACAAGTTTACAACCTCTTTAACAATTTAACTCGCTGGGCGGAGTTATTAAAAATTTACCTCACTGGACGGCTTATCAGCAATTTACATTGCTGGATGGCGTTACCGATAATTGGCATCGCTGGACGGCGTTATAAACCATTTTCATTGCTGGACAGCGTTAATAACAATTTATATCGCTGAATAACATTATCAATAATTGACTTTGCTGGACAGCGTTATCAACAATTTTTATCGCTGGATGGCGTTATCAACAATTTTTAGCGCTGGATGGCATTATCAATAATTGGCATCACTGGATGGCGTTATCAATAATTGGCATCGCTGGATGGCGTTATCAGCAATTTACATCGCAGGATGGCGTTATCAACAATTTATATCATTGGACAGCGTCATCAGCAATTTACATCACTGGAGGGCGTTATCAATAATTTACATCGCTGGACGGCGTTATCAATTGGCATTGATGAACGGCATTATCAACAATTTACATCACTGGATGGCGTCATCAACAATTTCCATCGCTGGACGACGTTATTAATAATTTGCATCAATGGATGGCGTTATCAATAATTTACATCGCTGTACGGTGTTATCAATAATTGGCATTGCTGGACGGCGTTATCAACCATTTACGTTGCTGGACGGCGTTATCAATAATTGGTATCGCTGGACGACGTTATCAACAATTTACATCACTGGACGGCATTTTCAAAAATTCACATCGCTAGACAGCGTTATCGGTTTACAGTGCTGGACAGCATTATCAGCAATTTACATCTTTGGATGCTGTTATCCGCAATTTTCATCGCTGGATGGCGCTATCAATAATTGGCATTGCTGGACAGCGTTATCAACAATTAACATTGGTGGACGGCGTTATCGGCATTTTACATCTCTAGACGGCGTTTTCAATAAATTGCATTGATGGATGGCATTATCAAGAATTTACTTTGCTGGACGACGTTAACAACAATTGGCTTCGCTGGACAGCATTATCAACAATCTTGGGTCCCCAAGCTTCTTCCTGGCCGGCTTGGTATGGCAATCTTGGGACAGATCTATTTCCCGGGATTTCTCCAAATGCCAAGCTGACCTCCTCTAGGCGAGGACCAACCACTTTTGCTGGATTGTCACCATTCAAGTGACCAGTGCTTGCAAACCTGGAAAGAAAACCAGGTGACGATGGAATCCCTGTCAGTGGATATTTAAGGTAAGCCTATCATAATGTGCTAGTATGCAATTTTGCCGCTCCTCTCCCTCAGTGTTCCATTATAGGGGGTTGATCAGAAAGGTTGCTGCAGATATACGAGGGAACTCTGAGTATGGGTGGTTGGAATACACTGCCATCTTGTTGTAACCTGCAGTACTCTGTGCAATGGGTTAAAAAGAACCTGTTTAGACAGTCCTACAACTCACTTGTAAAGAGAAGGCTAGTTTTAGTTTTCTATGGGATTAGTAGAGAGGCCTGTTTACTATGACATTCATAGTAAATGCCTATCAAAATGCTTCCCTGCTGTCCTTGCTAAATTCTTTCCTGCTGTCCCGTCTGTGTGCTTCGGCTTGACCGTTAAAAGAGGTATACCTTCTTTCCCCTTTGACAGAGGACAGACAGAAGGACCTGTTCGCCCAAAGCACGTTTAACAGGGGGACAAGTGCAGGCGTTAGGATTTGCTCAAGTTCCCAAGCTTCTTCCTGGCCAGCTTGGTATGGCAATCTTGGAACTCTGGGTCAGTATTTTTTTATTTTAGTTGTGTGTTGGACCCTCTTATATTGAGTTTGAAGGCTTGTACTTTCATCAGGCATATGTTGGACTGGCTATAGGGGATGTTAGAGGCTAGTATTTTTTATTTTTGGTGTGTGTTGGACCCTCTATATGGAAGTTGAAGGTTTGTAGTTTTATTAGACATGTGTTGGACTGGCTATATGGATTTTTTTCAGGTGTGTGTTGGACCCTCTATGTAGAGGTTGAAGGTTTGTACTTAGGTGTGTGTTGGACTGGCTATAGGGGAGGTTGGAGGCCAGTATTTTATTTTGTGTGTTGGACCAGCCATAGAGTTTTTGGAGGCTGGTACTTTCAGTATGTGTGTATGTAGGTAATATGTACTATATATATATATATATATATATATATATATATATATATATATATATATATATATATATATATATATACACAGGTAATATGTATAGTATATACTCCCAGGCTCTATCCCCCACACTTATCTGGCATTAGCTCTGTAAACCTCCCTACACCCTCTGTATGCTTTCATCCCTCATCTGTATACCTCCCTACACTCTCTGTATGCTTTCATTCCTCATCTGTAAACCTCCCTACACCCTCTGTATGCTCTCATTCCATCAGAATTCTCTACACCCGTCACTTCCAGGACAGCACTGTCATCCTCATCGGCTGTTGTTGCCGCTGTTCTGTGCTGTCCTGGAAGTGATGGGGGTAGGGAATTCTGACAGAACACCGGCGATCCTCCTTATACTGCAGGCTCCCCCCCAATGAGGTGAGGCATCGGGCAAGGAGGAGCCGGGGCAAGGATGAGGCATACCCAAGGATGAGGACCGCAGAGAGAAGGGAGGAGTGACCAGCTACCTCATCACTGATCCCTCCCACCAGTGCCACTGATATGGCAAAGAGCTGCACTCCTCAAAGCCATCTCTGTTGGAGGGATACACTTACCTCCATGTCACAGAAGAATAAACGCCTCTCACCCTCCCCCCGGTCTTCCCTCCTGGTAACCTGGGTAAGGATCACTTCCTGGGGACTTCTCTACCAAACTGGTTTCCCCAAGAAAACCGGCTTGGCATTTGTACAAATCTCTGGGATGTGATAGTTACCCAGATTGCAACATATAGCTGACCAGAAATGACCAGGGAGAGTCCTTCAAAAGTGGCCAATTCTCGCTTCCAGGACGTCTGGCCTAGCAGTGGAGAACGCCCGGGGAACCACTTGCAGAAGTTTTGAAAGGGAGAAATTCAGTCACTGTGGCTAGGAAGGAGTTCCAGGAGGCCGGCTAGACTCAACAGATTTTGCTGCTCCTCTCCCACAGTGATCCATTATAGGGGGTTGATCAGAAAAGTTGCTGCGGATATATGAGGGAACTCTGAGCATGATTGTTTGGACTATTATTATTTTTATTATACAGGATTTATATAGTGCCAACAGTTTGCACAGCGCTTTACAGTGTGGGGAAAGACCATATAGTTACAGTACAATTCAATACAGGGGGAATCAGAGGGCCCTGCTCGTTAGAGCTTACAATCTAGAAGGGAGGGTCAAGTGAAACAAAAGGCAGTAACCGAGGGGGGTGGGCAGATGGATAAAATGGAGGTGGAGTTGTTAGGTGTGGGTAGGATAGGCTTCTCTGAAGAGGAGGGTTTTCAAAGATCACCTAAAAGCTAATAGAGTAGGACAGGGCTTGACAAATTTGCTTGAAATCTAGGAACCAGCTTAAAAAGTTAGGAGCCAGTTTTTTTTTAAACTAACAACCAAGCTTAATTTAATAAAACGGATACTAAATTTACACATAAATACGACTAGAACCCCACTCCCCTCTATAGCGCAATTGGATGAAAACAGACTGTCTGTCTCTTTCCATCCGATGCCATCTGATCCGATCAACGGGATGGATAGAAAATAGAACCACCATCCCTCTGTTTTTGGCGGACAGGATCAGATGGCGGCAGATTACTGCTCCATAGAGGAGAATGAAGGGTCCGGTCAGGTCTGCCTGAAAAACTGACAGGCGGACCTGATCAGACAGCCCGTGTGAAAGGGGCCTTCGGCTGTGGCATGGCGATGAGGGAAAAAAATATATATATATATATATATATATATATATATATATATATATATATATATATATATATATATATATATGATTTTTTTTAATAATAAGAATTGAAAAAAAACGAGAAATATATATATATATTTTTTTGTTAATTTAAAAAATAAATTCATAATAACCACACTCCCTGTCCACTTACCTTTAAGCAAAGGTAACTTGACAGGCAGATGAAGCCTGCAAAAACTTCCCTCTCATCTCCTCTTGGGAAGGAGATGGGAATGCACCTCCTGCAGGGGCACCCTAGGTGCCAGATCGCTAATTCTAGTTGCAAATGCGACCTGGCGCCCGGGGTTTGTCGAGCCCTGGAGTAGGAGATAATCGGACAGGTAAGGGTAAGGAGTTCCACAGGATTGGAGAGGCTCTGGTAAAGTCCTGGAGGCGAGCATGGGAGGAAGTGACAAGGGAGCTAGAGAGCAAGAGGTTTTGAGAGAAATGAAGAGAGCGATTAGGTTTTTATTTTGAGACGAGGCTAGTGATGTAGATGGGGGCTAAGCTGTGGATGGCTTTGTAAGATGTTAGTATTTTGAATTTGGTTCGTTGTGTGAGCGGAAGCCAGTGGAGGGATTGACAGAGAGGAGCGGCAGACACTGAGTGATTGGTAAGGTGGATGAGTCTGGCGGCAGCGTTCATGATAGATTGAAGGGGGATAGCCTGTGTAGAGGTAAGCCAATGAGAAGGGAGTGGCAGTTTTGGAGATGTTGCGGAAGTTAACGCGGCAAGATTTGGACAGCGATTGGATGTGGGCCTTGAAGGAGAGTTCAGAGTCCAGGACAACACCTAGGACCCTGGCATGCGGGGATGGGCTGATAGTAATTCCATCAATATTGACAGAGAGATCAGGGGAAGGGGCACGCGGTGAAGGAAAAATTATTAGCTCGGTTTTGGAGGGATTGAGTTTGAGGAAGTGGTGTGACATCCAGACCGATATATCAGATAGTAAATTAGTGATACCCTGCCATCTTGTTGTAACCTGCAGTACTCTGTGCAATGGGTTAAAAAGAACCTGTTTAGACAGTCCTACAACTCCCTTGTAAAGAGAAGGCTAGTTTTAGTTTTCTATGGGATTAGTAGAGAGACCTGTTTACTATGACATTCATAGTAAATGCCTATCAAAATGCTTACCTGCTGTCTTTGCTGAGTTCTTTCCTGCTGTCCCGTCTGTATGCTTCGGCTCGACTGTCAAAGGGGAAAGAAGGTATACCTCTTTTTACGGAGGACAGACAGAAGGACCTGTTCACCCAAAGCACGTTTAACGGGGGGGACAAGTGCAGGCATTCCCCCACACACGTCAGTAAGCATGAGGCATACGTTTAACCCCTTGATCACCAACAGTGTTAACCCCTTCCCTGCCAGTGTAATTTTTACAGTAACAATGCATATTTATAGCACTGATTACTGTAGTAATGTCACTGGTACCCCCAAAAGTGTCAAATGTCAGTCAAGGGTCCAATCTGTCCGTCAGTCAAGGGTCCAATCTGTCCATCAGTCAAGGGTCCAATCTATCCGCCGCAATGTCGCAGTCCTGCAAAAAAAGCGCAGATCGCCGCCAGTACTAGTTAAAAAAAATGACATAAATCTTTCCCTTAGTAAACGCAGTAACTTTTGTGCAAACCAATCAAAATACGGTCATTGCGATTTTTTTTTCTTTTACCCAAAAATATGTAGCAGAAAACAAATTGGCTTAAAATGTTAAACAATTTTTATTTTTAAATTTTTTGGGGGGGAATTTCATTTAAAAAAATGTGAAAAATATTGTTTTTTTTTCAAAATTGTCGCTCTTTTTGTTTATAGCGCAAAAAATAAAAATCGCACAGGTGATCAAATACCACCAAAAGAAAGCTTTGTTTGTGGGAAAAAAAGGACGTCAATTTTGTTTGGGTACAGCGTCGCACGTCCGCGCAATTGTCCGTTAAAGTCACGCAGTGCCGAATCGCAAAATAGGGCCTGGTCTTTGAGCAGCCAAATCCTCCGGGACTTAAGTGGTTAATCCATGTATATAATACTATATATACATATATATATATATATATATATATATATATATATATATATATGATTTTTAATAATCCATATATTATGTTTTTTAAAATCCATATATAGTATGTATATGTATGTATGTATATATATATATGTGTTTATATATATATATATATATATATATATATATATATATATATATATATATATATATATAGTGAAATGCGTGCCCATTTTGTGGAATATTTCATATTTTTGCGTTTGATGTCTATTTTCGGGAATATTTGATATTTTCGCGTTTGATGTCAATTTTTTTGGATTATTTCATATGTGCATTTGATGCCCATTTTCAGGAATATTTCATGTTTATGCGTTTGATGCCCATTTTCAGGAATATTTCATATTTACGCATTTGCCCATTTTCAGAAATATTTCATGTTTATGCATTTAATTCCCATTGTTAGGAATATTTCATGTTTGTGTTTGATGTCCATTGTTAGGAATATTTCATATTTGTGTTTGATGTCCATTGTTAGGAATATTTCATGTTTGTGTTTGATGCCCATTGTTAGGAATATTTCATGTTTGTGTTTGATGCCCTTTGTCCCGAATGTTTCATGGTAATGCGTTTTGATGCCCATTATCAGGAATATTTCATGTTTATGCGTTTTGATGCCCATTTTCAGGAATGGGTCAGTATTTTTTTTATTTTAGTTGTGTGTTGGACCCTCTTATATTGAGTTTGAAGGCTTGTACTTTTATCAGGCGTATGTTGGACTGGCTATAGGGGAGGTTGGAGGCTAGTATTCTATTTTTGGTGTGTGTTGGACCCTCTATATGGAAGTTGAAGGTTTGGAGTTTTATTAGACATGTGTTGGACTGGCTATAGGGATTTTTTCAGGTGTGTGTTGGACCCTCTATGTAGAGTTTGAAGGTTTGTACTTAGGTGTGTGTTGGACTGGCTATAGGGGAGGTTGGAGGCCAGTATTTTTTTGTGTTGGACCAGCTATAGAGTTTTTGGAGGCTGGTACTTTCAGTGTGTGTGTGTGTATATGGATGTGTGTGTATATGTATGTATGTATATATATATATATATATATATATATATATATAAACTGTATATATGATACCACCCACCAGAACATTATACCCACCCACCAGAACATTATACCCACCCACCAGAACATTATACCCACCCACCAGAATATTATACCACCCACCAGAACTTTATAACCATACACCAGATCCTTATACTGACACACCAGAACCTTATACCCACCCACCAGAACATTTTACCCACCCACCAGAACTTGATAACCATACACCAGAACCTTATACCGACACACCAGAACCTTATACCGACCCACCAGAACATCATAACATTAGAATATTTCATATTTATGCGTTTGATGCCCATTGTCCGGAATATTTTAGGTTTATGCATTTGATACCCATTGTTAGGAATATTTCATATTTATGCGTTTGATGCCCATCATTTTAAATTTCTGGATGGCGTTATCAATATTTGGCATTGCTGGACAGCATTATCAACAATTTACGTTGCTGGACGGCATTATCAAAAAATTAAATCGCTGGATGGCGTTATCAATAATTTACATCGCTGGACGACATTATCAGCAATTTCCATCTCTAGACGGCGTTTTCAATAAATTGCATTCCTGGATGGCGTTATCAAGAATTTACATTGCTGAAGGGAATTATCAATAATTTACATTGCTGGACGACGTTATCAACAATTGGCTTCGCTGGACAGCATTATCAACAATCTTGGGTTCCCAAGCTTCTTCCTGGCGGGCTTGGTATGGCAATCTTGGGACAGATCTATTTCCCAGCATTTCTCCAAATGCCAAGCCGACCTCCTCTAGGCGAGGACCAACCACTTTTGCTGGATTGTCGCCATTCAAGTGACCAGAGCCTGTGAACCTGGAAAGAAAACCAGGTGACGATGGAATTCCTGTCAGTGGATATTTAAGGTAAGCCTATCATAATGTGCTAGTATGCGATTTTGCCGCTCCTCTCCCTCAGTGTTCCATTATAGGGGGTTGATCAGAAAGGTTGCTGCGGATATACGAGGGAACTCTGAGTATGGGTGGTTGGAATACACTGCCATCTTGTTGTAACCTGCAGTACTCTGTGCAATGGGTTAAAAAGAACCTGTTTAGACAGTCCTACAACTCACTTGTAAAGAGAAGGCTAGTTTTAGTTTTCTATGGGATTAGTAGAGAGGCCTGTTTACTATGACATTCATAGTAAATGCCTATCAAAATGCTTCCCTGCTGTCCTTGCTAAATTCTTTCCTGCTGTCCCGTCTGTGTGCTTCGGCTTGACCGTTAAAAGAGGTATACCTTCTTTCCCCTTTGACAGAGGACAGACAGAAGGACCTGTTCGCCCAAAGCACGTTTAACAGGGGGACAAGTGCAGGCGTTAGGATATGCTCAAGTTCCCAAGCTTCTTCCTGGCCAGCTTGGTATGGCAATCTTGGAACTCTGGGTCAGTATTTTTTTATTTTAGTTGTGTGTTGGACCCTCTTATATTGAGTTTGAAGGCTTGTACTTTCATCAGGCATATGTTGGACTGGCTATAGGGGATGTTAGAGGCTAGTATTTTTTATTTTTGGTGTGTGTTGGACCCTCTATATGGAAGTTGAAGGTTTGTAGTTTTATTAGACATGTGTTGGACTGGCTATATGGATTTTTTTCAGGTGTGTGTTGGACCCTCTATGTAGAGGTTGAAGGTTTGTACTTAGGTGTGTGTTGGACTGGCTATAGGGGAGGTTGGAGGCCAGTATTTTATTTTGTGTGTTGGACCAGCCATAGAGTTTTTGGAGGCTGGTACTTTCAGTATGTGTGTATGTAGGTAATATGTACTATATATATATATATATATATATATATATATATATATATATATATATATATATATATATATATATATATACACAGGTAATATGTATAGTATATACTCCCAGGCTCTGTCCCCCACACTTATCTGGCATTAGCTCTGTATACCTCCCTACACCCTCTGTATGCTTTCATCCCTCATCTGTATACCTCCCTACACTCTCTGTATGCTTTCATTCCTCATCTGTAAACCTCCCTACACCCTCTGTATGCTCTCATTCCGTCAGAATTCTCTACACCCGTCACTTCCAGGACAGCACTGTCATCCTCATCGGCTGTTGTTGCCGCTGTTCTGTGCTGTCCCAGAAGTGATGGGGGTAGGGAATTCTGACAGAACACCGGCGATCCTCCTTATACTGCAGGCTCCCCCCCAATGAGGCGAGGCATCGGGCAAGGAGGAGCCGGGGCAAGGATGAGGCATACCCAAGGATGAGGACCGCAGAGAGAAGGGAGGAGTGACCAGCTACCTCATCACTGACCCCTCCCACCAGTGCCACTGATATGGCAAAGAGCTGCACTCCTCAAAGCCATCTCTGTTGGAGGGATACACTTACCTCCATGTCACAGAAGAATAAACGCCTCTCACCCTCCCCCGGTCTTCCCTCCTTGTAACCTGGGTAAGGATCACTTCCTGGGGACCTACCAAACTAGTTTCCCCAAGAAAACCGGCTTGGCATTTGTACAAATCTCTGGGATGTGATAGTTACCCAGATTGCAACATATAGCTGACCAGAAATTACCAGGGAGAGTCCTTCAAAAGTGGCCAATTCTCGCTTCCAGGACGTCTGGCCTAGCAGTGGAGAAAGCCCGGGGAACCACTTGCGGAAGTTTTGAAAGGGAGAAATTCAGTCACTGTGGCTAGGAAGGAGTTCCAGGAGGCTGGCTAGACTCAACAGATTTTGCTGCTCCTCTCCCACAGTGATCCATTATAGGGGGTTGATCAGAAAAGTTGCTGCTGATATATGAGGGAACTCTGAGCATGATTGTTTGGACTATTATTATTTTTATTATACAGGATTTATATAGTGCCAACAGTTTGCACAGCGCTTTACAGTGTGGGGAAAGACCATACAGTTACAGTACAATTCAATACAGGGGGAATCAGAGGGCCCTGCTCGTTAGAGCTTCCAATCTAGAAGGGAGGGTCAAGTGAAACAAAAGGCAGTAACCGAGGGGGGTGGGCAGATGGATAAAATGGAGGTGGAGTTGTTAGGTGTGGGTAGGATAGGCTTCTCTGAAGAGGAGGGTTTTCAAAGATCGCCTAAAAGCTAATAGAGTAGGACAGGGCTTGACAAATTTGCTTGAAATCTAGGAGCCAGCTTAAAAAGTTAGGAGCCAGTTTTTTTTTAAACTAACAACCAAGCTTAATTTAATAAAACGGATACTAAATTTACACATAAATACGACTAGAACCCCACTCTCCTCTATAGCGCAATTGGATGGAAACAGACTGTCTGTCTCTTTCTATCCGATGCCATCTGATCCGATCAAAGGGATGGATAGAAAATAGAACCACCATCCCTCTGTTTTTGGCGGACAGGATCAGATGGCGGCAGATTACTGCTCCATAGAGGAGAATGAAGGGTCCGATCAGGTCTGCCTGAAAAACTGACAGGCGGACCTGATCAGACAGCCCGTGTGAAAGGGGCCTTCGGCTGTGGCATGGCGATGAGGGAAAAAAAATATTATATATATATATATATATATATATATATATATATATATATGATTTTTTTTAATAATAAGAATTGAAAAAAAAACGAGAAATGTATATATATTTTTTTGTTAATTTAAAAAATAAATTCATAATAACCACACTCCCTGTCCACTTACCTTTAAGCAAAGGTAACTGGACAGGCAGAGGAAGCCTGCAAAAACTTCCCTCTCATCTCCTCTTGGGAAGGAGATGGGAATGCATTGAGAAAAGGCAGTGGATACAGTCATTACTCCCAGCCACCACAAGAGGGTGCCAGTTCCCCATTGGAAGCCTCTCTCATCTCACAGAAGAAGGCCGAAAAGCCGGGGCCTCAATTTTCGGACAGCGCGGAAGTCCGTGCACTCGGGAGGAGGTGGGGGCGCAAAAGGGACAGGACACCTCCTGCAGGGGCACCCTAGGTGCCAGATCGCTAATTCTAGTTGCAAATGCGACCTGGCGCCCGGGGTTTGTCGAGCCCTGGAGTAGGAGATAATCGGACAGGTAAGGGTAAGGAGTTCCACAGGATTGGAGAGGCTCTGGTAAAGTCCTGGAGGCGAGCATGGGAGGAAGTGACAAGGGAGCTAGAGAGCAGGAGGTTTTGAGAGAAATGAAGAGAGCGATTAGGTTTTTATTTTGAGACAAGGCTAGTGATGTAGATGGGGGCTAAGCTGTGGATGGCTTTGTAAGATGTTAGTATTTTGAATTTGATTTGTTGTGTGAGCGGAAGCCAGTGGAGGGATTGACAGAGAGGAGCGGCAGACACTGAGTGATTGGTAAGGTGGATGAGTCTGGCGGCAGCGTTCATGATAGATTGAAGGGGGATAGCCTGTGTAAAGGTAAGCCAATGAGAAGGGAGTGGCAGTTTTGGAGATGTTGCGGAAGTTAACGCGGCAAGATTTGGACAGCGATTGGATGTGGGCCTTGAAGGAGAGTTCAGAGTCCAGGACAACACCTAGGACCCTGGCATGCGGGATGGGCTGATAGTAATTCCATCAATATTGACAGAGAGATCAGGGGAAGGGGCACGCGGTGAAGGAAAATTATTAGCTCGGTTTTGGAGGGATTGAGTTTGAGGAAGTGGTGTGACATCCAGACCGATATATCAGATAGTAAATTAGTGATACCCTGCCATCTTGTTGTAACCTGCAGTACTCTGTGCAATGGGTTAAAAAGAACCTGTTTAGACAGTCCTACAACTCCCTTGTAAAGAGAAGGCTAGTTTTAGTTTTCTATGGGATTAGTAGAGAGACCTGTTTACTATGACGTTCATAGTAAATGCCTATCAAAATGCTTCCCTGCTGTCTTTGCTGAGTTCTTTCCTGCTGTCCCGTCTGTATGCTTCGGCTCAACTGTCAAAGGGGAAAGAAGGTATACCTCTTTTTACGGAGGACAGACAGAAGGACCTGTTCACCCAAAGCACGTTTAACAGGGGGACAAATGCAGGCATTCCCCCACACACGTCAGTAAGCATGAGGCATACGTTTAACCCCTTGATCACCAACAGTGTTAACCCCTTCCCTGCCAGTGTAATTTTTACAGTAACAATGCATATTTATAGCACTGATTACTGTAGTAATGTCACTGGTACCCCCAAAAGTGTCAAATGTCAGTCAAGGGTCCAATCTGTCCATCAGTCAAGGGTCCAATCTATCCACCGCAATGTCGCAGTCCTGCAAAAAAAAGCGCAGATCGCCGCCAGTACTAGTTAAAAAAAATGACATAAATCTTTCCCTTAGTAAACGCAGTAACTTTTGTGCAAACCAATCAAAATACGGTTATTGCGATTTTTTTTTTCTTTTACCCAAAAATATGTAGCAGAAAACAAATTGGCTTAAAATGTTAAACAATTTTTATTTTTAAATTTTTTGGGGGGGAATTTCATTTAAAAAATGTGAAAAATATTGTTTTTTTTTTCAAAATTGTCGCTCTTTTTGTTTAGAGCGCAAAAAATAAAAATCGCACAGGTGATCAAATACCACCAAAAGAAAGCTTTGTTTGTGGGAAAAAAAGGACGTCAATTTTGTTTGGGTACAGCGTCGCACGTCCGCGCAATTGTCTGTTAAAGTCACGCAGTGCCGAATCGCAAAATAGGGCCTGGTCTTTGAGCAGCCAAATCCTCCAGGACTTAAGTGGTTAATCCATGTATATAATACTATATATACATATATATATATATATATATATATGATTTTTAATAATCCATATGTTTTTTAAAATCCATATATAGTATGTATATGTATGTAAGTATATATATATATATATGTGTTTATATATATATATATATATATATATATATATATATATATATATATATATAGTGAAATGCGTGCCCATTTTGTGGAATATTTCATATTTTTGCGTTTGATGTCTATTTTCGGGAATATTTGATATTTTCGCGTTTGATGCCCATTTTCAGGAATATTTCATATTTACGCATTTGCCCATTTTCAGAAATATTTCATGTTTATGCATTTAATTCCCATTGTTAGGAATATTTCATGTTTGTGTTTGATGTCCATTGTTAGGAATATTTCATATTTGTGTTTGATGTCCATTGTTAGGAATATTTCATGTTTGTGTTTGATGCCCATTGTTAGGAATATTTCATGTTTGTGTTTGATGCCCTTTGTCCCGAATGTTTCATGGTAATGCGTTTTGTTGCCCATTATCAGGAATATTTCATGTTTATGCGTTTTGATGCCCATTTTCAGGAATGGGTCAGTATTTTTTTTATTTTAGTTGTGTGTTGGACCCTCTTATATTGAGTTTGAAGGCTTGTACTTTTATCAGGCGTATGTTGGACTGGCTATAGGGGAGGTTGGAGGCTAGTATTCTATTTTTGGTGTGTGTTGGACCCTCTATATGGAAGTTGAGGGTTTGGAGTTTTATTAGACATGTGTTGGACTGGCTATAGGGATTTTTTCAGGTGTGTGTTGGACCCTCTATGTAGAGTTTGAAGGTTTGTACTTAGGTGTGTGTTGGACTGGCTATAGGGGAGGTCGGAGGCCAGTATTTTATTTTGTGTGTTGGACCAGCCATAGAGTTTTTGGAGGCTGGTACTTTCAGTGTGTGTGTGTGTATATGTATGTGTGTGTGTGTATATGTATATATATATATATATATATATATATATATATATATATAAACTGTATATATGATACCACCCACCAGAACATTATACCCACCCACCAGAACATTATACCCACCCACCAGAATTTTATACCACCCTCCAGAACTTTATAACCATACACCAGAACCTTATACCGACCCACCAGAACATCATAACATTAGAATATTTCATATTTATGCGTTTGATGCCCATTGTCCGGAATATTTTAGGTTTATGCATTTGATACCCATTGTTAGGAATATTTCATATTTATGCGTTTGATGCCCATCATTTTAAATTTCTGGATGGCGTTATCAATATTTGGCATTGCTGGACAGCATTATCAACAATTTAAGTTGCTGGACGGCATTATCAAAAAATTAAATCGCTGGATGGCGTTATCAATAATTTACATCGCTGGACGACATTATCAGGATTTCAATCTCTAGACGGCGTTTTCAATAAATTGCATTCCTGGATGGCGTTATCAAGAATTTACATTGCTGGAGGGAATTATCAATAATTTACATTGCTGGACGACGTTATCAACAATTGGCTTCGCTGGACAGCATTATCAACAATCTTGGGTTCCCAAGCTTCTTCCTGGCGGGCTTGGTATGGCAATCTTGGGACAGATCTATTTCCCAGCATTTCTCCAAATGCCAAGCCGACCTCCTCTAGGCGAGGACCAACCACTTTTGCTGCATTGTCGCCATTCAAGTGACCAGAGCCTGTGAACCTGGAAAGAAAACCAGGTGACGATGGAATTCCTGTCAGTGGATATTTAAGGTAAGCCTATCATAATGTGCTAGTATGCGATTTTGCCGCTCCTCTCCCTCAGTGTTCCATTATAGGGGGTTGATCAGAAAGGTTGCTGCGGATATACGAGGGAACTCTGAGTATGGGTGGGTGGGAATACACTGCCATCTTGTTGTAACCTGCAGTACTGTGTGCAATGGGTTAAAAAGAACCTGTTTAGACAGTCCTACAACTCACTTGTAAAGAGAAGGCTAGTTTTAGTTTTCTATGGGATTAGTAGAGAGGCCTGTTTACTATGACATTCATAGTAAATGCCTATCAAAATGCTTCCCTGCTGTCCTTGCTGAGTTCTTTCCTGCTGTCCCGTCTGTGTGCTTCGGCTCAACTGTCAAAGGGGAAAGAAGGTATACCTCTTTTTATGGATGACAGACAGAAGGACCTGTTCGCCCAAAGCACGTTTAACGGGGGGAACAAGTTCAGGCGTTAGGAAATGCTCAAGTTCCCAAGCTTCTTCCTGGCCGGCTTGGTATGGCAGTCTTGGAACAGATCTAATTCCCAGATCTAATTTCTCCAAATGCCAAGCCGAAATCCTGGAAGTGAGGATCAACCACTTTTTTAATCCATATATATATATATAGTATGTGTTTTTAATCCATCTATATACAGCATGTTTTTTAATCCATCTATATTATATATATATATATATATATATATATATATATATATATATATATATATAATTATATTAGTATGTTTGTTTATTTTTTTTTAAATCCATATTTATAGTATGTTTAATGCATATATAGTATGTTTTTTAATCCATCTATATCCATATATATATAGTATGTTTTTTAATCCATATATAGTATGTTTGTTTTTTAATCCATATGAAGTAGAACTCTTTGTTGAACAGTCAAACCCACCAAAATATTATACCCACCCACCAGAACATTATCACCACCCACCAGAACATTATCACCACCCACCAGAATATTCTACAACCCACCAAAAATTTATACCCACCCACCAGAACCTTATACCCACCCACCAGATCATTATACCACTTACGATAACATTATGCCCACTCACCAGAACATTATACCCACCCACCAGAACATTATATCACCCACCAGAACATTATACCCAGCCACCAGAAAATTATAACCATGCACAAGAACCTTATACCGACCCACCAGAACCTTATACCGACCCACCAGAACATTAAAACATAAGAATATTTCATGTTGATACGTTTGATGCCCATTTTCCAGAATATTTTATGTCTATACGTTTGATGCCCATTGTTAGGAATATTTCATGTTTATGCGTTTGATGCCCATCATTTTAAATTCCTGGATGGCGTTATCAATAATTGGCATCGCTGGTCGGCGTTATCAACATTTTACATCGCTGGACCGCGTTATCAACAATTTACATAGCTGGACAGCATTATCATTAATAGTGTTGAGCGAACACGGACTGTATTATTCGTGTTCGTACCGAATAATTGGATTTTTTGTACCCGAACACGGACACGGACACTTTACTGTATGTTCGGGTAAAAATCCGTGTTCGGTCGTTTTATTTCCGGGTTTTGCATGCTTTGGCGCTCTTTTCATGGCGGGCTTTCAACAGCCAATCAACAATCGTTTAACTGGTGTGCCTTAAGCCATCCCAGCCATGCCTGCAAATGTCTCAGTAGCTGTGATTGGCCGTCTGAAGCATGTGACCAAGTCTTTATAAGTTCGAGGCAGCCGCAGCGGCGTCATTATGCTGCTTAGATTCAGGGACAGAGCACACATCAACGTGCTGGCTGCTGATTAGGGAAAGATAGGCAGGAAAAAACCATTTGTGTCCGGATAGAATTGAGGGACAGGTCGGAGTGTTTAGGCAGGGCGAGTTGTAGGCATTTTAGGGATAGAGTCTGCTGAATTATAGGGTCAGTGTCTTCTACAAACTACAATCGATATTGCTGTGTGGGGGGTGGGGTCTGCACTCAATCCTGATCTACGATCTCTTCTCAATCCTGTTAGGGACAGAGTCTGCTGAATTTTAGGGAAACTGTGTTCTACAAACTACAATCGATATTGCTGTGTGGTGTGGGATTGGAGATAGGCAGGTGTCAGTGATCCACATCCATTTTTCTGTGTGTGAGCTGCAGTGAACACAATCTTTTTGGGCTGCAGTGAACACAATCTTTTTGGGCTGCAGTGAACACAATCTTTTTGGGCTGCAGTGAACACAATCTTTTTGGGCTGCAGTGAACACAATCTTTTTGGGCTGCAGTGAACACAATCTTTTTGGGCTGCAGTGAACACAATCTTTTTGGGGTGCAGTGAACAAAATCTTTTTGGGGTGCAGTGAACACAATCCTTTTTGGTGTGCAGTGAACACAATCTTTGTGGGGTGCAGTGAACAAAATCCTTTGTGGGGTGCAGTGAACACAATCTTTTTGGGGTGCAGTGAACAAAATCCTTTTTGGGGTGCAGTGAACAACATCCTTTTTGGGGTGCAGTGAACACAATCTTTTTGGGGTGCAGTGAACAAAATCCTTTGTGGGGTGCAGTGAACACAATCTTTTTGGGGTGCAGTGAACACAATCTTTTTGGGGTGGAGTGAACAACATCCTTTTTGGGGTGCAGTGAACAAAATCATTTTTGGGGTGCAGTGAACAAAATCATTTTTGGGGTGCAGTGAACACAATCTTTTTGGGGTGCAGTGAACACAATCTTTGTGGGGTGCAGTGAACACAATCTTTTTGGGGTGGAGTGAACAACATCCTTTTTGGGGTGCAGTGAACAACATCCTTTTTGGGGTGCAGTGAACACAATCTTTTTGGGGTGCAGTGAACACAATCTTTGTGGGGTACAGTGAACAGAATCTTTGTGGGGTGCAGTGAACACAATCTTTGGGGGGTACAGTGAACACAATCTTTGTGAGGTGCAGTGAACACAATCTTTGTGGGGTGCAGTGAACACAATCATTGTGGGGTGCAGTGAACTCAATCTTTGTGGGGTACAGTGAACACAATCTCATACTTCTGAAGGTTTGAGGGTGCTGCCTGTTCCATACTCCCCCTACTCCTCATCTAGCCTTTTAGGGGTACAAACAATAGTAATTGGGGCCTAGTGTGGTTGTGTACGTGTGATATACATACACTTTTTTGGGATCATATTTTCTATTCCGCTATTTAATCAAAAACCTTTGGGGATCAGTTAAATTGGGGGATAGTCTGTGTTGGTACGTGTGAGAGAGATCCACCTTTCCAAGTTGTTGGGGTTCATCTCATACTTCTGAAGGTTTGAGGGTGCTGCCTGTTCCATACTCCCCCTACTCCTAGCCTTTTAGGGGTACAAACAATAGTAATTGGGGCCTAGTGTGGTTGTGTACGTGTGATATACATACACTTTTTTGGGATCATATTTTCTATTCCGCTATTTAATCAAAAACCTTTGGGGATCAGTTAAATTGGGGGATAGTCTGTGTTGGTACGTGTGAGAGAGATCCACCTTTCCAAGTTGTTGGGGTTCATCTCATACTTCTGAAGGTTTGAGGGTGCTGCCTGTTCCATACTCCCCCTACTCCTAGCCTTTTAGGGGTACAAACAATAGTAATTGGGGCCTAGTGTGGTTGTGTACGTGTGATATACATACACTTTTTTGGGATCATATTTTCTATTCCGCTATTTAATCAAAAACCTTTGGGGATCAGTTAAATTGGGGGATAGTCTGTGTTGGTACGTGTGAGAGAGATCCACCTTTCCAAGTTGTTGGGGTTCATCTCATACTTCTGAAGGTTTGAGGGTGCTGCCTGTTCCATACTCCCCCTACTCCTAGCCTTTTAGGGGTACAAACAATAGTAATTGGGGCCTAGTGTGGTTGTGTACGTGTGATATACATACACTTTTTTGGGATCATATTTTCTATTCCGCTATTAAATCAAAAACCTCTGGGGATCAGTTAAATTGGGGGATAGTCTGTGTTGGTACGTGTGAGAGAGATCCACCTTTCCAAGTTGTTGGGGTTCATCTCATACTTCTGAAGGTTTGAGGGTGCTGCCTGTTCCATACTCCCCCTACTCCTAGCCTTTTAGGGGTACAAACAATAGTAATTGGGGCCTAGTGTGGTTGTGTACGTGTGATATACATACACTTTTTTGGGATCATATTTTCTATTCCGCTATTTAATCAAAAACCTTTGGGGATCAGTTAAATTGGGGGATAGTCTGTGTTGGTACGTGTGAGAGAGATCCACCTTTCCAAGTTGTTGGGGTTCATCTCATACTTCTGAAGGTTTGAGGGTGCTGCCTGTTCCATACTCCCCCTACTCCTAGCCTTTTAGGGGTACAAACAATAGTAATTGGGGCCTAGTGTGGTTGTGTACGTGTGATATACATACACTTTTTTGGGATCATATTTTCTATTCCGCTATTTAATCAAAAACCTTTGGGGATCAGTTAAATTGGGGGATAGTCTGTGTTGGTACGTGTGAGAGAGATCCACCTTTCCAAGTTGTTGGGGTTCATCTCATACTTCTGAAGGTTTGAGGGTGCTGCCTGTTCCATACTCCCCCTACTCCTAGCCTTTTAGGGGTACAAACAATAGTAATTGGGGCCTAGTGTGGTTGTGTACGTGTGATATACATACACTTTTTTGGGATCATATTTTCTATTCCGCTATTTAATCAAAAACCTTTGGGGATCAGTTAAATTGGGGGATAGTCTGTGTTGGTACGTGTGAGAGAGATCCACCTTTCCAAGTTGTTGGGGTTCATCTCATACTTCTGAAGGTTTGAGGGTGCTGCCTGTTCCATACTCCCCCTACTCCTAGCCTTTTAGGGGTACAAACAATAGTAATTGGGGCCTAGTGTGGTTGTGTACGTGTGATATACATACACTTTTTTGGGATCATATTTTCTATTCCGCTATTTAATCAAAAACCTTTGGGGATCAGTTAAATTGGGGGATAGTCTGTGTTGGTACGTGTGAGAGAGATCCACCTTTCCAAGTTGTTGGGGTTCATCTCATACTTCTGAAGGTTTGAGGGTGCTGCCTGTTCCATACTCCCCCTACTCCTAGCCTTTTAGGGGTACAAACAATAGTAATTGGGGCCTAGTGTGGTTGTGTACGTGTGATATACATACACTTTTTTGGGATCATATTTTCTATTCCGCTATTTAATCAAAAACCTTTGGGGATCAGTTAAATTGGGGGATAGTCTGTGTTGGTACGTGTGAGAGAGATCCACCTTTCCAAGTTGTTGGGGTTCATCTCATACTTCTGAAGGTTTGAGGGTGCTGCCTGTTCCATACTCCCCCCTACTCCTCATCTAGCCTTTTAGGGGTACAAACAATAGTAATTGGGGCCTAGTGTGGTTGTGTACGTGTGATATACATACACTTTTTTTGGATCATATTTTCTATTCCGCTATTCAATAAAAACCTTTCTAGGGCAAGATCTTAAATTACAGAAATATGAGGAGACCGTCAAATAAGGGCCGTGGCCTGGGTCGTGGTGCTGCTGGTAGAGCTCCTGTTGCAAGGAGAGGACATGGTCGATCTGTGCCAGCTACACGCACAAGTGAAACACCTTCCTCAAGTGTGAGTAGGCGACAGAACCTGCATCAGTATTTGGTAGGGCATCAAACGCCCCTAGAAGTGATGAGGCCAGAACAAGTTGAGGCGATAGTAGATTGGTTTGCTGCTGACAGTGCCTCCAGTTCCTTCACATTGTCTCCCACCCAGTCTACTGCAGAAAGGTCAGAGTTGGCACCTGCAGCCAATGTCCAACCGTCTTTCACCTCACCCCCTTGCAAATCAGGCCAGCAGTCTGAGCCCCAAGCCATACAGCAGTCTCTTATTCTTTTTGAGGACTCTGTCAGCAGGGTTTCCCAGGGCCATCCACCTAGCCCTGCCCCAGAAGTGGAAGAGATTGAGTGCAGCGATGCCCAACCACTTATTTCTCAAGATGAGTACATGCAAGGATCATCGCAGCACGTCTCCGATGATGACGAAACGCAGGTGCCAACTGCTGCGGCGTTCAGCATTGTGGAGACCGACAAGGAGGGCAGGGGTGAAGACTGGGTGGAAGATGATGTGGAGGACGATGAGGTCCTCGACCCCACATGGAATGAACGTCATGCAGGTGACCTGAGTAGTTTGGAGGAAGAGGCGGTGGTCGCACAGAGCCACCAGCACAGCAGAAGAGGGAGCAGGGTGCAGAAGCGGAGCGGCCGTGCCCTAGACACTACGCCCGCTACTGCCCAACGCAGCAAGGGAACGAGCGCACCAAAGTCAGCTCAAAGGAGTTCTCTAGCGTGGAAGTTCTTTAGAAAATGTGCTGATGACAGGACACGAGTGGTTTGCACCCTGTGCAATCAGAGCTTGAAGCGAGGCATGAACCTTCTCAACCTGAGCACAACCTGCATGATCAGGCATCTAAGTGCAAAGCACGAGCTGCAGTGGAGTACACACCTTCAAAACCAAGAAACGTCTCTGGCTCATCCTGCTTCCTCTTCTGCTGCAGTCTCGGCCGCTCCAGCCACATCTGTAGTGATACCGGCACCTGCCACCCCGCAAACAGACGATCTGTCAGCAACACCACCACCTGGGTCACCAACAACCATCTCCACAATGTCCCGTGGAAGCGTTCAGCTTTCCATCTCCCAAACACTTGAGAGGAAGAGGAAGTACCCCCCTACCCACCCACGATCCCTGGCCCTGAATGCCAGCATTTCAAAATTATTGGCCTTTGAAATGCTGTCATTTCCACCGTCTGGTGGAGACGCACAGTTTTAAAAACCTTATGTCGGTGGCTGTCCCACAGTACGTCGTGCCCAGCCGCCACTACTTTTCCAGGCAAGCCATCCCTTCCCTGCACAACCAAGTGGGGGAAAATATCAGGTGTGCACTGCGCAACGCCATCTGTGCCAAGGTCCACCTAACTACGGATACGTGGACCAGTAAGCACGGTCAGGGGCGTTATATCTCCCTAACGGCACACTGGGTAAATGCAGTGGCGGATGGGCCTGAGGCGGATAGCAATTTGGCGCATGTCCTTCCACCACCGAGGATTGCAGGGCGCTTCAGTTTGCCTCCTGTTCGTAACTCCTCCTACTCCGCTTCCTCATCCTCTACCGCCTCCTCATCCGGACAGCGTAACACCTTCACCACCAACTTCAGCACGGCCAGGGGTAAATGACAGCAGGCAGTTTTACAACTTGCCTGTTTGGGGGACAAACCACACACCGCGCAGGAGTTGTGGAGGAGCATGGAACAGCAGACAAATGAGTGGTTGCTGCCAGCGAGCCTCAAGCCCGGCCTGGTGGTGTGTGATAACGGGCGAAATCTCATAGCAGCTCTGGGCCTAGCCGGTTTGACGCACATCCCTTGCCTGGCGCATGTGCTGAATTTGGTGGTGCAGAGGTTCCTTAAAAACTACCCCGATATGTCAGAGCTGCTGCAGAAAGTGCGGGCCGTTTGTGCGCACTTTCGGCGTTCTCACCCTGCTGCTGCTCGCCTGGCAGCGCTGCAGCGTAACTTCGGCCTTCCCGCTCACCGCCTCATATGTGACGTGCCCACAAGGTGGAACTCCACCTTGCACATGCTGGAAAGACTGTGCGAGCAGCAGCAGGCCATAGTGGAGTTTCAGCTGCAGCACGCACGCGTGAGTCGCTCTGCGGAACAGCACCACTTCACCACCAATAACTGGGCCTCCATGCGAGACCTGTGTGCCTTGTTGCGCTGTTTTGAGTACTCCACCAACATGGCCAGTGGCAATGACGCCGTTCTCAGCTTAACTATCCCACTTCTATGCCTCCTTGAAAAAACAATTCGGGCGATGATGGAAGAGGATGTGGCACAGGATGAGGAGGAGGAGGAGGATGAAGAGGTAACATTTCCAAGGCTTTCAGGGCAGTCATTCGCAAGGGGCTCCGAGGGTGGGTTCCTGCACACGCAAACGCCAGGGACGCAATTGTCCAGCAGGGGCACAGTTCTGGAGGATGAGGAGGATGAGGAGGAGGAGGAGCTGGAGGAGGAGATGGAACCATGTTCACAGCAGGGTGGCACCCAGGCCAGCTCATGGCCATCACTGGTTCGTGGCTGGGGGGATACAGAGGACACGGACGATACACCTCCCACAGAGGACAGCCTTTCGTCGCCTCTGGGCAGCCTGGCACACATGAGCGATTACATGCTGCAGTGTCTCCACAACGACCGCCGAGTTGCCCACATTCTAACTTGTGCTGATTACTGGGTGGCCACGCTGCTGGATCCCCGTTACAAGGACAACGTACCGTCCTTAATTCACTCACTGGAGCGCGATCGCAAGATGCGCGAGTACAAGCGCACGCTGGTAGACGCCATGCTGCTGGCATTCCCATCTGACAGCGGGGCCACAGTGGAAGCACAAGGCAGAGGAGGAGGAGGAGGAGGTCGCCAACGCAACCAGGGCACCGCCAGCACCTCAGAAGGCAGGGTTAGCATGGCCGAAATGTGGAAAAGCTTTGTCAGCACGCCACAACAAACAGCAGCACCAGCAGCTCAGATGGAACGTCTTAGCAGGAGGCAGCATTTTACCAACATGGTGGAGCAGTATGTGTGCACACGCCTACATGTAGTGAATGACGGGTCTGCCCCCTTCAACTTCTGGGTCTCCAAATTGGGCACATGGCCTGAGCTTGCCCTTTACGCCTTGGAGGTGCTGGCGTGCCCTGCAGCCAGTGTATTATCTGAACGGGTATTTAGCACGGCTGGGGGCGTTATAACAGACAAGCGCAGCCGCCTGTCCAGAGACAATGTGGACAAGCTCACGTTCATTAAAATGAACCAGGCATGGATCCCACGGGACTTTTCCGTACCTTATGCAGAATAGCAATGGATACCGACCTTACCCACCCATTGTTCCATTTTTGCTCTTTCTCACTCTTTTGGGGTGTACCCTCATTTAAAATTTTTGAAAAGAAGCAGTGTTGGCTACCTCGTCCTCCTCCTCAGGGCCAGATTAATGTAGGGGCTATTGGAGCTGCAGCTCCAGGCCCCTACCTTTTATATAGGCCCCGGGTTGGCCATATTCACTGTTACCGCTCTTCTGTCACTTGTAAACACAGAAGTCTGGCTTCTATGCTCGCTTCCCCAGGCAGCACCCTCAGAACCTCCCCACACAGCGTGAAGGCCGGACAAGGAGGGACAGTTGGCGATGCATGGATGTGTTTATGGGCTTCAGAGACAGCATCCCATGTTGAATTAGGCATGCATGGCTGCACCCTTCCTCCTCTGGGTGCATGGCAAGGCACGGCCCTTAAGGCCCTTCAAAATCCTCAGCACCAAGCCCATGATGCTGTTAATCCGGCCCTGGTCCTCCTCCACCGCCGCTTCCACCTACACCGCCCATAGGTGTGCGCAGCCTATTGCATTAAGGTGTGCACCCCAAAGTTGAAATACACATGCATGTGTTTGCCAGCAGGGAGAGTAATGTATCGGGGCCATGTACCTGTAGGCAAGGAGAAATAGAGCAGAGCAGGTCCCAGGGAGATCTTTCCCATCTCCTCACTGGCAATGCTATGTGCCCTAGGTGATTAGGGTGTGCCCAGGCACACCCAGCACACCCTGTGCGCACGCCTATGTCACCGCCACATCCACCACCACCTCAACCTCCCTCCTACTCCATATGGGCCTCGTCCTTCAGAGATGAAGAAGAACATTGTTTTATTTTTCTGTTTTTTTTTTGTTGTTTTAAGTTATTTCCCTATCCACATTTGTTTGCAGAGCACTTGCCATGCTCTTAATTACGTTTTGCTGCCATTTGCAGCACTCTAGCCCTTTCCTTTGGTGTTTTAGAGCCATTTTAGTGCCTTAAAGTTCGGGTCCCCATTGACTTCAATGGGGTTCGGTGTCCGGGAAAAGTTCGGTAAAAGTCCGGGACACGGACCCGGACTTTTTTTTAAAGTTCGGCCGAACCCGTCGAACACGGACATCTAGGTGTTCGCTCAACCCTAATCATTAATTGAAATCGCTGGATGGCGTTATCAACAATTTACATCGCTGGATGGCGATATAAATAATTGGCATTGCTTGACAGCATTTTTAGCAATTGACATCGCTGGGCGGCGTTATCAACAATTTAACAACTTTACCACTGAGTACCGTAGTACTACTGCGGCAAAGTGGCTCGTTATCGTCTGAAGACGTAGACCTACGTCATCAGACTCCTCCCCCTGTAGGTTGCGCTCGCGCGCCACCGGAGGCGCGCTCCCGCTGTTTTCATTCACAGCGGGAGTCGGGCCAGGGGAGGAGCAGCGGAGATCGCCGCTGCTCTGCCTCGATCGTCGGGGAATCCAGTTTGGAGATCCGCCCGCCTGTGTAAACAGAGCGGGTGGATCTCCTAAGTGACAGGGAGTGACAGATCGGAGTGTTCAGCATAGCTGGACATCCGATCTGTCCCTGGCTCACTCAGTCACCTCCCCCCCACACACGTTAGTAAGCACCAGGCATACATTAACCCCTCCCTCTCCAATAAAATTAACCCCTTCCCTGCCAGTGCCATTTTTACAGTAACAGTGCATATTTATAGCACTGATTACTGCAGTAATGTTACTGGTACCCCCAAAAGTGTCAAAAATGTCAGTCAAGGGTCCGATCTGTCCACCGCAATGTCGCAGTCCCGCAAAAAAAATCACAGATCGCCGCCATTACTCGTTAAAAAAACCACCAAAAATGACAGAAATCTTTCCCATAGTTAGTAAACGCAATAACTTTTGCGCAAACCAATCAAAATACGCTTATTGTGATTTTTTTTTACCAAACATGGGTAGCAGAAAACAAATTAGCCAAAAATTAAAAAAAAATTGGTTTTAAATCTTTTTTGGTTGGAATTTCATATAAAAAAATGTTAAAAATATTGTTATTTTTTCAAAATAAACGCTCTTTTTTTTGTTTATAGCACAAAAAGTAAAAATCGCACAGGTGATCAAATACCACCAAAAAAACTCTGTTTGTGGGAAAAAAAGGACGTAAATTTAGTTTGGATACGGCGTTGCATGACCGCGCAATTGTCAGTTAAAGTCGCACAGCGCCGAATCGCAAAAAGTGGCCCAGACGTAAGACAGCAAAATGCTCTAGAGGTAAAGTGGTTAAATCACTGGAGGTTGTTATCAATAATTTACATCGCTGGACGGCGTTATCAATAATTGGCATTGCTGGACGTCGTTAAAAACAATTAATATCGCTGGACGGCGTTATTAATAATTGGCATTGCTGGACAGCATTATTAGCAATTTACATCGCTGGACAGTGTTATCAATACTTGGCATCGCTGGACAGCGTTATCAACAATTCACATCGCTGGACAGCGTTATCAACAATTCACATCGCTGGGCGGAGTTATGAAAAATGTACCACACTGGACGGCTTATCAGCAATTTACATCACTGGACGGTGTTACTGATAATTGGCATAGCTGGACGGCGTTATAAGCAAATTTCATTGCTGGACAGCATTATTAACAATTTATATTGCTGGATGGCGTTATCAATAGTTGGCATCGCTGGATGGCATTATCAATCATTTACTTTGCTGGGCGGCGTTATCAACAATTTACATCACTGGGCAGCTTTATCAACAATTTTTATTGCTGGATGGCATTATCAATTATTGGCATCGCTGGTCAGCGTTATCAACATTTTACATCGCTGGACGGCGTTATCAACAATTTACATCGCTGGACAGCGTTATCAACAATTTACATCGCTGGACAGCGTTATCAACAATTTACATCGCTGGACGGCGTTATCAACATTTTACATCGCTGGACCGCATTAGCAGCAATTTACATCGCTGAATGGCGTTATAAGCAATTGGCATTGCTAGATGGCGTTATCAATACTTTATCAACAATTTACATCGCTGGACGGAATGAAAAATTTACCTCACTGGACGGCTTATCAGCAATTTACATCGCTGGATGGCGTTACCGGTAATTGGCAAAGCTGGACGGCGTTATAAACAATTTTCAGCTCTGGGCAGCGTTATTAACAATTTATATCGCTGGATGGCATTAACAATAATAGGCATCACTGGATGCCGTTATCAATAATTCTTTGCTGGATGGCGTTATCAACAATTGTCATCGCTGAACGGCGTTGTCAGCAATTTTCATCGCTGGACTGCTTTCAGCAATTTACATCGCTGGACAGCGTTATCAGTTTACATCGCTGGATGGAATCATCAGCAATTTACATTGCTGAATAGCATTATCAACAATTAACATCGCTGTACGGGGTTATTAATAATTTGCATCAATGGACAGCGTTGTCAATAATTTACATCGCTGGGCGGCGTTATCAATAATTGGCATTGCTGGACGGTGTTATCAACAATTTACATTGCTGGATGGCATTATCAATAATTTGTATCGCTGGACGGCGTAATCCACAATTTACATCACTGGACGACATTTCAAAAATTGACATTGCTAGACAGTGTTATCGGTGTACATCGCCGGACGGCATTATCAGCAATTTACATCTTTGGACGCCGTTATCAAAAATTTACAACGCTGGATGGCGTTATCAGCAATTTTCATTGCTGGATGGCGCTATCAATAATTGATATTGCTAGACAGCGTTATAAACAATTTACAACGCTGGACAGCGTTATCAACAATTTACATTGCTTTACGGAGTTATCAATAATTTACATTGCTGGACGGCGTTATCTATAATTTACATCGCTATAGGGCGTTATCAATAATTTACATTGCTGGATGGCATTATCAATAATTTACATCGCTGGACAGCGTTATAAGCTATTGGAATCATGTCCAGAATATTTCATGTTTATGCGTTTGATACCCATTGTCGTGAATATTTCATGTTTATGCGTTTGATACCCATTGTCATGAATATTTCATGTTTATGCGTTTAATGCCCATTGTCAGGAATATTTTATGTTTATGCGTTTAATGAGCATTGCCAGGAATGGGCCAGTTTTTTTATTTTAGTTGTGTGTTGGACCCTCATATATGGAGGTTGAAGGTTTGTACTTTTATTAGGCTTGTGTTGGACTAGCAATAAGGGAGGTTGGAGGCCAGTATTTTTCTTATTTTAGGTGTGTGTTGGACCCTCTATAAGGGGGTTGAAGGTTTGTACTTAGGCATGTGTTGGACTGGCTACAAGGGGGCTTAGACTGCAGTATTTTTTTCTATTAGGTGTGTATTGGATCCTCTATCTATATGTAAGTTGAAGGTTTGTACTTTTATTAGGCGTGTGTTGGACTGGCTATAGGGGAGGTTAGAGGCCAGTATTTTTTTCTTTTTTTGTGTGTGTGTGTTTTGGACCCTCTATATCAGTGGTCCTCAACCCTGGCCTACAGAGTCCACTAACAGGCCAGGTTTTCAAGATAACTGAAATATATCCCAGGTGATATCATTTGCTGCTCAGTGATTGCAGTAATCTAGTCTGCATCTCCCCAAGGTAATACTTAAAATCTGGCCTGTTAGTGGGCCCTGAGGACCTGAGTTGAGGACCACTGCTCTATATGGAGGTTGAAGGTTTGTACTTTTATTAGGCGTGTGTTGGACTGGCTATAGGGGAGGTTGGAGGCCAGTATTTTTTCATTTTAGGTGCGTTGGACTCTCTATATGGAAGTTGAAGGTTTGTATTTATCGTCTAACGAGCAGGGCCCTCTAGTTCCTCCTGTTTTGAATTGAATTGTATTGTAACTGTATTGTCTTCACTCACATTGTAAAACGCTGCGCAAACTGTTGGTGCTATTTAAATCCTGTATAAAAAAAATTACGAAAAAAAGACGAAAAAAAAGTACAAAAAAAGTGCGGAAAAAAAAGTACAATAAAGTACAAAAAAAGTACGAAAAAAGAAAAGTACAAAAAAAAGTACAAAAAAAAGTACCTGCGGATATATGAGGGAACTCTGGTTGAAATACCCTGCCATCTTGTTGTAACCTGCAGTACTCTGTGCAATGGGTTAAAAAGAACCTGTTTAGACAGTCCTACAACTCACTTGTAAAGAGAAGGCTTTTTTTTAGTTTTCTATGACATTCATAGTAAATGCCTATCAAAATGCTTCCCTGCTGTCCTTGCTGAGTTCTTTCCTGCTGTCCCGTCTGTGTGCTTCGGCTCGACTGTCAAAGGGGAAAGAAGGTATACCTCTTTTTACGGATGACAGACAGAAGGACCTGTTCACCCAAAGCACGTTTAACGGGGGGGACAAGTGCAGGCGTTAGGATATGCTCGGGTTCCCAAGCTTCTTCCTGTTTTGAATTGTATTGTAACTGTATTGTCTTCACTCACATTGTAAAGCGCTGGGCAAACTGTTGGCGCTATATAAATCCTGTATATAAAAAAGTACTGATATATGAGGGAACTCTGGTTGTAATACCCTGCCATCTTTTTGTAACCTTCAGTACTCTGTGCAATGGGTTAAAAAGAACTTGTTTAGACAGTCCTACAACTCACTTTTAAAGAGAAGGCTAGTTTTAGTTTTCTATGACATTCATAGTAAAATGCTTCCCTGCTGTCCTTGCTGAGTTCTTTTCTGCTGTCCCGTCTGTGTGTGTCAGAGACTCAATACCCTGCGCAACGCTTCCTGAGCACACTGATGTGCTGTAATGAGTCTGCAACCTAAAGGGTTAACCTAGAGCAGACTAATTGCAATAATTGGCAAACAGGCTGCCTTATTTAAACAGCCCAGCAGCACTGCACTTTGCTGTGTTGTCTTCAGCTCTCCTGTATCCTGTGCCTGTTATATCTGCTGTACCTGTTTACCTGACCCGGCTTGTCTTTGGATTCCGATTGTTCCTGTTTACCTGACCCGGCTTGTCTTTGGATTCTGATTACCTGCTGCCCGCCCTGACCTTGGCTTGTCCTGACTATCCTCCTGTCTCGTCCTGATCTGTTTACCTGCTACCGGCTATTGGTCCTGGACCTATTCCTGGCTCTCCCAGGGAATCCGGGGGACCGCGACCTGGTGTTAGCAAGCAGCCAAATCCATCCCCACCATCTGGGGCCCTGGTGAAAACCGGCTAACACTTAGACTAAGCGCCTCTGGTGAACCTGTGCCATGCCAGTTACCTGGTAAGCCACTCCTCTTACGTCAGGCTCTGCCACGTTACCCCGTGACAGTGTGCTTCGGCTCGACTGTCAAAGGGGAAAGAAGGTATACCTCTTTTTACGGAGGACAGACAGAAGGACCTGTTCACCCAAAGCACGTTTAACGGGGGGGGGGGGACAAGTGCAGGCGTTAGGATATGCTTGGGTTTCCAAGCTTCTTCCTGTTTTGAATTGTATTGTAACTGTATTGTCTTCACTCACAATTTAAAGCGCTGGGCAAACTGTTGGCGCTATATAAATCTTTATATAAAAAAAGTACTGATACTTGAGGGAACTCTGGTTGTAATACCCTGCCATCTTGTTGTAACCTGCAGTACTCTGTGCAATGGGTTAAAAAGAACCTGTTTAGACAGTCCTACAACTCACATGTAAAGAGAAGGCTTTTTTTTAGTTTTCTATGGGATTAGTAGAGAGGCCTGTTTACTATGACATTCATAGTAAATGCCTATCAAAATGCTTCCCTGCTGTCTTTGCTGAGTTCTTTCCTGCTGTCCCGTCTGTGTGCTTCGGCTCGACTGTCAAAGGGGAAAAAAGGTATACCTCTTTTTACGGATGACAGACAGAAGGACCTGTTCACCCAAAGCACGTTTAACGGGGGGGACAAGTGCAGGCGTTAGGATATGCTTGGGTTCCCAAGCTTCTTCCTGTTTTGAATTGTATTGTAACTGTATTGTCTTCACTCACATTGTAAAGCGCTGGGCAAACTGTTGGCGCTATATAAATCCTGTATATAAAAAAGTACTGATATATGAGGGAACTCTGGTTGTAATACCCTGCCATCTTTTTGTAACCTTCAGTACTCTGTGCAATGGGTTAAAAAGAACTTGTTTAGACAGTCCTACAACTCACTTTTAAAGAGAAGGCTAGTTTTAGTTTTCTATGACATTCATAGTAAATGCCTATCAAAATGCTTCCCTGCTGTCCTTGCTGAGTTCTTTTCTGCTGTCCTGTCTGTGTGTGTCAGACTCAATACCCTGCGCAACGCTTCCTGAGCACACTGATGTGCTGTAATGAGTCTGCAACCTAAAGGGTTAACCTAGAGCAGACTAATTGCAATAATTGGCAAACAGGCTGCCTTATTTAAACAGCCCAGCAGCACTGCACTTTGCTGTGTTGTCTTCAGCTCTCCTGTATCCTGTGCCTGTTATATCTGCTGTACCTGTTTACCTGACCCGGCTTGTCTTTGGATTCCGATTGTTCCTGTTTACCTGACCCGGCTTGTCTTTGGATTCTGATTACCTGCTGCCCGCCCTGACCTTGGCTTGTCCTGACTATCCTCCTGTCTTGTCCTGATCTGTTTACTTGCTACCGGCTATTGGTCCTGGAACTGTTCCTGGCTCTCCCAGGGAATCTGGGGGACCGCGACCTGGTGTTAGCAAGCAGCCAAATCCATCCCCACCATCTGGGGCCCTGGTGAAAACCGGCTAACACTTAGACTAAGCGCCTCTGGTGAACCTGTGCCATGCCAGTTACCTGGTAAGCCACTCCTCTTACGTCAGGCTCTGCCACGTTACCCCGTGACAGTGTGCTTCGGCTCGACTGTCAAAGGGGAAAGAAGGTATACCTCTTTTTACGGAGGACAGACAGAAGGACCTGTTCACCCAAAGCACGTTTAACGGGGGGGACAAGTGCAGGCGTTAGGATATGCTTGGGTTTCCAAGCTTCTTCCTGTTTTGAATTGTATTGTAACTGTATTGTCTTCACTCACAATTTAAAGCGCTGGGCAAACTGTTGGCGCTATATAAATCTTTATATAAAAAAAGTACTGATACTTGAGGGAACTCTGGTTGTAATACCCTGCCATCTTGTTGTAACCTGCAGTACTCTGTGCAATGGGTTAAAAAGAACCTGTTTAGACAGTCCTACAACTCACATGTAAAGAGAAGGCTTTTTTTAGTTTTCTATGGGATTAGTAGAGAGGCCTGTTTACTATGACATTCATAGTAAATGCCTATCAAAATGCTTCCCTGCTGTCTTTGCTGAGTTCTTTCCTGCTGTCCCGTCTGTGTGCTTCGGCTCGACTGTCAAAGGGGAAAAAAGGTATACCTCTTTTTACGGATGACAGACAGAAGGACCTGTTCACCCAAAGCACGTTTAACGGGGGGGACAAGTGCAGGCGTTAGGATATGCTTGGGTTTCCAAGCTTCTTCCTGTTTTGAATTGTATTGTAACTGTATTGTCTTCACTCACATTGTAAAGCGCTGGGCAAACTGTTGGCGCTATATAAATCCTGTATATAAAAAAGTACTGATATATGAATGAACTCTGGTTGTAATACCCTGCCATCTTTTTGTAACCTTCAGTACTCTGTGCAATGGGTTAAAAAGAACTTGTTTAGACAGTCCTACAACTCACTTTTAAAGAGAAGGCTAGTTTTAGTTTTCTATGACATTCATAGTAAATGCCTATCAAAATGCTTCCCTGCTGTCCTTGCTGAGTTCTTTTCTGCTGTCCTGTCTGTGTGTGTCAGAGACTCAATACCCTGCGCAACGCTTCCTGAGCACACTGATGTGCTGTAATGAGTCTGCAACCTAAAGGGTTAACCTAGAGCAGACTAATTGCAATAATTGGCAAACAGGCTGCCTTATTTAAACAGCCCAGCAGCACTGCACTTTGCTGTGTTGTCTTCAGCTCTCCTGTATCCTGTGCCTGTTATATCTGCTGTACCTGTTTACCTGACCCGGCTTGTCTTTGGATTCCGATTGTTCCTGTTTACCTGACCCGGCTTGTCTTTGGATTCTGATTACCTGCTGCCCGCCCTGACCTTGGCTTGTCCTGACTATCCTCCTGTCTTGTCCTGATCTGTTTACTTGCTACCGGCTATTGGTCCTGGACCTGTTCCTGGCTCTCCCAGGGAATCTGGGGGACCGCGACCTGGTGTTAGCAAGCAGCCAAATCCATCCCCACCATCTGGGGCCCTGGTGAAAACCGGCTAACACTTAGACTAAGCGCCTCTGGTGAACCTGTGCCATGCCAGTTACCTGGTAAGCCACTCCTCTTACGTCAGGCTCTGCCACGTTACCCCGTGACAGTGTGCTTCGGCTCGACTGTCAAAGGGGAAAGAAGGTATACCTCTTTTTACGGAGGACAGACAGAAGGACCTGTTCACCCAAAGCACGTTTAACGGGGGGGACAAGTGCAGGCGTTAGGATATGCTTGGGTTTCCAAGCTTCTTCCTGTTTTGAATTGTATTGTAACTGTATTGTCTTCACTCACAATTTAAAGCGCTGGGCAAACTGTTGGCGCTATATAAATCTTTATATAAAAAAAGTACTGATACTTGAGGGAACTCTGGTTGTAATACCCTGCCATCTTGTTGTAACCTGCAGTACTCTGTGCAATGGGTTAAAAAGAACCTGTTTAGACAGTCCTACAACTCACATGTAAAGAGAAGGCTTTTTTTAGTTTTCTATGGGATTAGTAGAGAGGCCTGTTTACTATGACATTCATAGTAAATGCCTATCAAAATGCTTCCCTGCTGTCTTTGCTGAGTTCTTTCCTGCTGTCCCGTCTGTGTGCTTCGGCTCGACTGTCAAAGGGGAAAAAAGGTATACCTCTTTTTACGGATGACAGACAGAAGGACCTGTTCACCCAAAGCACGTTTAACGGGGGGGACAAGTGCAGGCGTTAGGATATGCTTGGGTTTCCAAGCTTCTTCCTGTTTTGAATTGTATTGTAACTGTATTGTCTTCACTCACATTGTAAAGCGCTGGGCAAACTGTTGGCGCTATATAAATCCTGTATATAAAAAAGTACTGATATATGAATGAACTCTGGTTGTAATACCCTGCCATCTTTTTGTAACCTTCAGTACTCTGTGCAATGGGTTAAAAAGAACTTGTTTAGACAGTCCTACAACTCACTTTTAAAGAGAAGGCTAGTTTTAGTTTTCTATGACATTCATAGTAAATGCCTATCAAAATGCTTCCCTGCTGTCCTTGCTGAGTTCTTTTCTGCTGTCCTGTCTGTGTGTGTCAGAGACTCAATACCCTGCGCAACGCTTCCTGAGCACACTGATGTGCTGTAATGAGTCTGCAACCTAAAGGGTTAACCTAGAGCAGACTAATTGCAATAATTGGCAAACAGGCTGCCTTATTTAAACAGCCCAGCAGCACTGCACTTTGCTGTGTTGTCTTCAGCTCTCCTGTATCCTGTGCCTGTTATATCTGCTGTACCTGTTTACCTGACCCGGCTTGTCTTTGGATTCTGATTGTTCCTGTTTACCTGACCCGGCTTGTCTTTGGATTCTGATTACCTGCTGCCCGCCCTGACCTTGGCTTGTCCTGACTATCCTCCTGTCTCGTCCTGATCTGTTTACCTGCTACCGGCTATTGGTCCTGGACCTGTTCCTGGCTCTCCCAGGGAATCCGGGGGACCGCGACCTGGTGTTAGCAAGCAGCCAAATCCATCCCCACCATCTGGGGCCCTGGTGAAAACCGGCTAACACTTAGACTAAGCGCCTCTGGTGAACCTGTGCCATGCCAGTTACCTGGTAAGCCACTCCTCTTACGTCAGGCTCTGCCACGTTACCCCGTGACAGTGTGCTTCGGCTCGACTGTCAAAGGGGAAAGAAGGTATACCTCTTTTTACGGAGGACAGACAGAAGGACCTGTTCACCCAAAGCACGTTTAACGGGGGGGACAAGTGCAGGCGTTAGGATATGCTTGGGTTTCCAAGCTTCTTCCTGTTTTGAATTGTATTGTAACTGTATTGTCTTCACTCACAATTTAAAGCGCTGGGCAAACTGTTGGCGCTATATAAATCTTTATATAAAAAAAGTACTGATACTTGAGGGAACTCTGGTTGTAATACCCTGCCATCTTGTTGTAACCTGCAGTACTCTGTGCAATGGGTTAAAAAGAACCTGTTTAGACAGTCCTACAACTCACATGTAAAGAGAAGGCTTTTTTTAGTTTTCTATGGGATTAGTAGAGAGGCCTGTTTACTATGACATTCATAGTAAATGCCTATCAAAATGCTTCCCTGCTGTCTTTGCTGAGTTCTTTCCTGCTGTCCCGTCTGTGTGCTTCGGCTCGACTGTCAAAGGGGAAAAAAGGTATACCTCTTTTTACGGATGACAGACAGAAGGACCTGTTCACCCAAAGCACGTTTAACGGGGGGGACAAGTGCAGGCGTTAGGATATGCTTGGGTTTCCCAGCTTCTTCCTGTTTTGAATTGTATTGTAACTGTATTGTCTTCACTCACATTGTAAAGCGCTGGGCAAACTGTTGGCGCTATATAAATCCTGTATATAAAAAAGTACTGATATATGAATGAACTCTGGTTGTAATACCCTGCCATCTTTTTGTAACCTTCAGTACTCTGTGCAATGGGTTAAAAAGAACTTGTTTAGACAGTCCTACAACTCACTTTTAAAGAGAAGGCTAGTTTTAGTTTTCTATGACATTCATAGTAAATGCCTATCAAAATGCTTCCCTGCTGTCCTTGCTGAGTTCTTTTCTGCTGTCCCGTCTGTGTGTGTCAGAGACTCAATACCCTGCGCAACGCTTCCTGAGCACACTGATGTGCTGTAATGAGTCTGCAACCTAAAGGGTTAACCTAGAGCAGACTAATTGCAATAATTGGCAAACAGGCTGCCTTATTTAAACAGCCCAGCAGCACTGCACTTTGCTGTGTTGTCTTCAGCTCTCCTGTATCCTGTGCCTGTTATATCTGCTGTACCTGTTTACCTGACCCGGCTTGTCTTTGGATTCCGATTGTTCCTGTTTACCTGACCCGGCTTGTCTTTGGATTCTGATTACCTGCTGCCCGCCCTGACCTTGGCTTGTCCTGACTATCCTCCTGTCTTGTCCTGATCTGTTTACCTGCTACCGGCTATTGGTCCTGGACCTGTTCCTGGCTCTCCCAGGGAATCTGGGGGACCGCGACCTGGTGTTAGCAAGCAGCCAAATCCATCCCCACCATCTGGGGCCCTGGTGAAAACCGGCTAACACTTAGACTAAGCGCCTCTGGTGAACCTGTGCCATGCCAGTTACCTGGTAAGCCACTCCTCTTACGTCAGGCTCTGCCACGTTACCCCGTGACAGTGTGCTTCGGCTCGACTGTCAAAGGGGAAAGAAGGTATACCTCTTTTTACGGAGGACAGACAGAAGGACCTGTTCACCCAAAGCACGTTTAACGGGGGGGACAAGTGCAGGCGTTAGGATATGCTTGGGTTTCCAAGCTTCTTCCTGTTTTGAATTGTATTGTAACTGTATTGTCTTCACTCACAATTTAAAGCGCTGGGCAAACTGTTGGCGCTATATAAATCTTTATATAAAAAAAGTACTGATACTTGAGGGAACTCTGGTTGTAATACCCTGCCATCTTGTTGTAACCTGCAGTACTCTGTGCAATGGGTTAAAAAGAACCTGTTTAGACAGTCCTACAACTCACATGTAAAGAGAAGGCTTTTTTTAGTTTTCTATGGGATTAGTAGAGAGGCCTGTTTACTATGACATTCATAGTAAATGCCTATCAAAATGCTTCCCTGCTGTCTTTGCTGAGTTCTTTCCTGCTGTCCCGTCTGTGTGCTTCGGCTCGACTGTCAAAGGGGAAAAAAGGTATACCTCTTTTTACGGATGACAGACAGAAGGACCTGTTCACCCAAAGCACGTTTAACGGGGGGGACAAGTGCAGGCGTTAGGATATGCTTGGGTTTCCAAGCTTCTTCCTGTTTTGAATTGTATTGTAACTGTATTGTCTTCACTCACATTGTAAAGCGCTGGGCAAACTGTTGGCGCTATATAAATCCTGTATATAAAAAAGTACTGATATATGAATGAACTCTGGTTGTAATACCCTGCCATCTTTTTGTAACCTTCAGTACTCTGTGCAATGGGTTAAAAAGAACTTGTTTAGACAGTCCTACAACTCACTTTTAAAGAGAAGGCTAGTTTTAGTTTTCTATGACATTCATAGTAAATGCCTATCAAAATGCTTCCCTGCTGTCCTTGCTAAGTTCTTTTCTGCTGTCCCGTCTGTGTGTGTGTCAGAGACTCAATACCCTGCGCAACGCTTCCTGAGCACACTGATGTGCTGTAATGAGTCTGCAACCTAAAGGGTTAACCTAGAGCAGACTAATTGCAATAATTGGCAAACAGGCTGCCTTATTTAAACAGCCCAGCAGCACTGCACTTTGCTGTGTTGTCTTCAGCTCTCCTGTATCCTGTGCCTGTTATATCTGCTGTACCTGTTTACCTGACCCGGCTTGTCTTTGGATTCCGATTGTTCCTGTTTACCTGACCCGGCTTGTCTTTGGATTCTGATTACCTGCTGCCCGCCCTGACCTTGGCTTGTCCTGACTATCCTCCTGTCTTGTCCTGATCTGTTTACCTGCTACCGGCTATTGGTCCTGGACCTGTTCCTGGCTCTCCCAGGGAATCCGGGGGACCGCGACCTGGTGTTAGCAAGCAGCCAAATCCATCCCCACCATCTGGGGCCCTGGTGAAAACCGACTAACACTTAGACTAAGCGCCTCTGGTGAACCGGTGCCATGCCAGTTACCTGGTAAGCCACTCCTCTTACGTCAGGCTCTGCCACGTTACCCCGTGACAGTGTGCTTCGGCTCGACTGTCAAAGGGGAAAGAAGGTATACCTCTTTTTACGGAGGACAGACAGAAGGACCTGTTCACCCAAAGCACGTTTAACGGGGGGGGACAAGTGCAGGCGTTAGGATATGCTTGGGTTTCCAAGCTTCTTCCTGTTTTGAATTGTATTGTAACTGTATTGTCTTCACTCACAATTTAAAGCGCTGGGCAAACTGTTGGCGTTATATAAATCTTTATATAAAAAAAGTACTGATACTTGAGGGAACTCTGGTTGTAATACCCTGCCATCTTGTTGTAACCTGCAGTACTCTGTGCAATGGGTTAAAAAGAACCTGTTTAGACAGTCCTACAACTCACATGTAAAGAGAAGGCTTTTTTTAGTTTTCTATGGGATTAGTAGAGAGGCCTGTTTACTATGACATTCATAGTAAATGCCTATCAAAATGCTTCCCTGCTGTCTTTGCTGAGTTCTTTCCTGCTGTCCCGTCTGTGTGCTTCGGCTCGACTGTCAAAGGGGAAAAAAGGTATACCTCTTTTTACGGATGACAGACAGAAGGACCTGTTCACCCAAAGCACGTTTAACGGGGGGGACAAGTGCAGGCGTTAGGATATGCTCGGGTTCCCAAGCTTCTTCCTGTTTTGAATTGTATTGTAACTGTATTGTCTTCACTCACATTGTAAAGCGCTGGGCAAACTGTTGGCGCTATATAAATCCTGTATATAAAAAAGTACTGATATATGAGGGAACTCTGGTTGTAATACCCTGCCATCTTTTTGTAACCTTCAGTACTCTGTGCAATGGGTTAAAAAGAACTTGTTTAGACAGTCCTACAACTCACTTTTAAAGAGAAGGCTAGTTTTAGTTTTCTATGACATTCATAGTAAATGCCTATCAAAATGCTTCCCTGCTGTCCTTGCTGAGTTCTTTTCTGCTGTCCTGTCTGTGTGTGTCAGAGACTCAATACCCTGCGCAACGCTTCCTGAGCACACTGATGTGCTGTAATGAGTCTGCAACCTAAAGGGTTAACCTAGAGCAGACTAATTGCAATAATTGGCAAACAGGCTGCCTTATTTAAACAGCCCAGCAGCACTGCACTTTGCTGTGTTGTCTTCAGCTCTCCTGTATCCTGTGCCTGTTATATCTGCTGTACCTGTTTACCTGACCCGGCTTGTCTTTGGATTCCGATTGTTCCTGTTTACCTGACCCGGCTTGTCTTTGGATTCTGATTACCTGCTGCCCGCCCTGACCTTGGCTTGTCCTGACTATCCTCCTGTCTCGTCCTGATCTGTTTACCTGCTACCGGCTATTGGTCCTGGACCTGTTCCTGGCTCTCCCAGGGAATCCGGGGGACCGCGACCTGGTGTTAGCAAGCAGCCAAATCCATCCCCACCATCTGGGGCCCTGGTGAAAACTGGCTAACACTTAGACTAAGCGCCTCTGGTGAACCTGTGCCATGCCAGTTACCTGGTAAGCCACTCCTCTTACGTCAGGCTCTGCCACGTTACCCCGTGACAGTGTGCTTCGGCTCGACTGTCAAAGGGGAAAGAAGGTATACCTCTTTTTACGGAGGACAGACAGAAGGACCTGTTCACCCAAAGCACGTTTAACGGGGGGGACAAGTGCAGGCGTTAGGATATGCTTGGGTTTCCAAGCTTCTTCCTGTTTTGAATTGTATTGTAACTGTATTGTCTTCACTCACAATTTAAAGCGCTGGGCAAACTGTTGGCGCTATATAAATCTTTATATAAAAAAAGTACTGATACTTGAGGGAACTCTGGTTGTAATTCCCTGCCATCTTGTTGTAACCTGCAGTACTCTGTGCAATGGGTTAAAAAGAACCTGTTTAGACAGTCCTACAACTCACATGTAAAGAGAAGGCTTTTTTTTAGTTTTCTATGGGATTAGTAGAGAGGCCTGTTTACTATGACATTCATAGTAAATGCCTATCAAAATGCTTCCCTGCTGTCTTTGCTGAGTTCTTTCCTGCTGTCCCGTCTGTGTGCTTCGGCTCGACTGTCAAAGGGGAAAAAAGGTATACCTCTTTTTACGGATGACAGACAGAAGGACCTGTTCACCCAAAGCACGTTTAACGGGGGGGACAAGTGCAGGCGTTAGGATATGCTCGGGTTCCCAAGCTTCTTCCTGTTTTGAATTGTATTGTAACTGTATTGTCTTCACTCACATTGTAAAGCGCTGGGCAAACTGTTGGCGCTATATAAATCCTGTATATAAAAAAGTACTGATATATGAGCGAACTCTGGTTGTAATACCCTGCCATCTTTTTGTAACCTTCAGTATTCTGTGCAATGGGTTAAAAAGAACTTGTTTAGACAGTCCTACAACTCACTTTTAAAGAGAAGGCTAGTTTTAGTTTTCTATGACATTCATAGTAAATGCCTATCAAAATGCTTCCCTGCGGTCCTTGCTGAGTTCTTTTCTGCTGTCCCGTCTGTGTGTGTCAGAGACTCAATACCCTGCGCAACGCTTCCTGAGCACACTGATGTGCTGTAATGAGTCTGCAACCTAAAGGGTTAACCTAGAGCAGACTAATTGCAATAATTGGCAAACAGGCTGCCTTATTTAAACAGCCCAGCAGCACTGCACTTTGCTGTGTTGTCTTCAGCTCTCCTGTATCCTGTGCCTGTTATATCTGCTGTACCTGTTTACCTGACCCGGCTTGTCTTTGGATTCCGATTGTTCCTGTTTACCTGACCCGGCTTGTCTTTGGATTCTGATTACCTGCTGCCCGCCCTGACCTTGGCTTGTCCTGACTATCCTCCTGTCTCGTCCTGATCTGTTTACCTGCTACCGGCTATTGGTCCTGGACCTGTTCCTGGCTCTCCCAGGGAATCCGGGGGACCGCGACCTGGTGTTAGCAAGCAGCCAAATCCATCCCCACCATCTGGGGCCCTGGTGAAAACTGGCTAACACTTAGACTAAGCGCCTCTGGTGAACCTGTGCCATGCCAGTTACCTGGTAAGCCACTCCTCTTACGTCAGGCTCTGCCACGTTACCCCGTGACAGTGTGCTTCGGCTCGACTGTCAAAGGGGAAAGAAGGTATACCTCTTTTTACGGAGGACAGACAGAAGGACCTGTTCACCCAAAGCACGTTTAACGGGGGGGACAAGTGCAGGCGTTAGGATATGCTTGGGTTTCCAAGCTTCTTCCTGTTTTGAATTGTATTGTAACTGTATTGTCTTCACTCACAATTTAAAGCGCTGGGCAAACTGTTGGCGCTATATAAATCTTTATATAAAAAAGTACTGATACTTGAGGGAACTCTGGTTGTAATACCCTGCCATCTTGTTGTAACCTGCAGTACTCTGTGCAATGGGTTAAAAAGAACCTGTTTAGACAGTCCTACAACTCACATGTAAAGAGAAGGCTTTTTTTTAGTTTTCTATGGGATTAGTAGAGAGGCCTGTTTACTATGACATTCATAGTAAATGCCTGTCAAAATGCTTCCCTGCTGTCTTTGCTGAGTTCTTTCCTGCTGTCCCGTCTGTGTGCTTCGGCTCGACTGTCAAAGGGGAAAAAAGGTATACCTCTTTTTACGGATGACAGACAGAAGGACCTGTTCACCCAAAGCACGTTTAACGGGGGGGACAAGTGCAGGCGTTAGGATATGCTCGGGTTCCCAAGCTTTTTCCTGTTTTGAATTGTATTGTAACTGTATTGTCTTCACTCACATTGTAAAGCGCTGGGCAAACTGTTGGCGCTATATAAATCCTGTATATAAAAAAGTACTGATATATGAGGGAACTCTGGTTGTAATACCCTGCCATCTTTTTGTAACCTTCAGTATTCTGTGCAATGGGTTAAAAAGAACTTGTTTAGACAGTCCTACAACTCACTTTTAAAGAGAAGGCTAGTTTTAGTTTTCTATGACATTCATAGTAAATGCCTATCAAAATGCTTCCCTGCGGTCCTTGCTGAGTTCTTTTCTGCTGTCCCGTCTGTGTGTGTCAGAGACTCCATTCCCTGCGCAACGCTTCCTGAGCACACTGATGTGCTGTAATGAGTCTGCAACCTAAAGGGTTAACCTAGAGCAGACTAATTGCAATAATTGGCAAACAGGCTGCCTTATTTAAACAGCCCAGCAGCACTGCACTTTGCTGTGTTGTCTTCAGCTCTCCTGTATCCCTGTGCCTGTTATATCTGCTGTACCTGTTTACCTGACCCGGCTTGTCTTTGGATTCCGATTGTTCCTGTTTACCTGACCCGGCTTGTCTTCGGATTCTGATTACCTGCTGCCCGCCCTGACCTTGGCTTGTCCTGACTATCCTCCTGTCTCGTCCTGATCTGTTTACCTGCTACCGGCTATTGGTCCTGGACCTGTTCCTGGCTCTCCAAGGGAATCCGGGGGACCGCGACCTGGTGTTAGCAAGCAGCCAAATCCATCCCCACCATCTGGGGCCCTGGTGAAAACCGGCTAACACTTAGACTAAGCGCCTCTGGTGAACCTGTGCCATGCCAGTTACCTGGTAAGCCACTCCTCTTACGTCAGGCTCTGCCACATTACCCCGTGACAGTACAACACAGCCAAGACTGAGCCTGCTAGAGGAGCCTCTCCTATGGACGACATCTGCCAGCACCTTGCGGCCCTTACCCAAGCCGTTAAGTCCCTGCAAGAGGGCTATACCCAGCTGGAGGGACGCGTTCAGTCCCTAACCCCCTCCACGGACCCTACAGTTCCTGCTGCTTCCATGGCTCCCTCCGGGAATCCCTCCGGTCCGACGGTGGTGATGCTGCCTCCTGAGCCAAGGGTCCCTACGCCGGAAAGGTTTTCTGGGGATCGGAGCAAGTTTAGAGCCTTCCGCAATGCCTGCGATCTGTACTTCTCCCTGCAACCCCGAACCTTCTCCTTGGAAGCAACCAAAGTGGGGTTCATCATATCCCTGCTTCAAGGTGAACCTCAGTCCTGGGCTCACCGCCTGCTTGAAGAGCGCAGCGACCAGCTGGACTCCATGACGGCTTTCTTTAATGCAATGGCGCAGTTATACGAAGACCCGCAGCGCACTGCTACCGCAGAAACCGCGCTCACTTCACTTCAACAGGGCCGTAGAGCCGTAGAGGATTACGTCACTGACTTCAGGCGTTGGAGTACAGACACTCACTGGAACGACGCAGCCTTGCGACATCAGTTCCGCCTGGGCCTTTCAGAATACTTGAAAGATGAACTGGCCCGAGTGGGTATACCCGAGACCTTGGAGGCATTAATCACCCTGGCCATACAGATAGACCGCCGGCTCCGTGAGTGTAGAGCAGAGAGGTCCACGCAGCAGATCCGCCCAGTCTGGATGTTGCCACGGGTTCCTAATCCCATCCACACCTTCTCCTCCGGTGGCCGTTCCAGCAACACTGCTCCGGTTACTTCTGAAACGGATACGTCAGAGCCGATGCAACTTGGGCTTATGCGTCCTTCCTTATCAACAGAAGAACGCTCACGGCGTCAGAACAACCTGTGTCTGTACTGCGGAGAGGCCGGACACTTTGTATGCTCATGCCCAGCAAAGATGCGTAAGTGTCTTTCTATATCCCCCTCAAGTTATCCAGTTTCTGTCAACAATACCACTCCCCTGGCTCTCTCTATCTCATTCCAGCTCCCAGAAGGCCCGATTCCGGTCACCGCTATTATTGATTCCGGGGCATGCAGCTGCTTCATTGACCTTACCTTTGCTGCCCATCAACGCATCCCACTTCGACCCAAGTCGCAGGGACTCTCCATCTTCCTAGCGGATGGGTCCCACATCAAGTCTGGGCCAGTTACCCAAGAAACCCCTCCATTGCCCGTGGCCACTCTCGAAGGGCACAAGGAGTTGTTGTGCCTGGATGCCATCTCTTCTCCCTTGTTTCCTGTTATTCTGGGGTTACCCTGGTTGCAGGCACACAACCCGCAGATTAATTGGACTTCTGGAGACGTCAAGTTCCAGTCCCCTTACTGCCAGAATCATTGCCTGCCAGTACGCCATAGTGCTCCTAGCACCCTACTCTGTATGGACGCTGATAAGGAGATATGTTCCTCTGTCACAGTATCTTATCACGAATACTTGGATGTCTTCAGTAAACAGGGGGCTGAGACCTTACCCCCCCACCGCCCCTATGATTGTCCAATTGAATTGCTTCCGGGGGCCGAAATCCCTTTCGGACGTATCTTTCCTTTATCGGAACGAGAATTGGGTACCCTTAAAGACTATGTGACGGAGAATCTAAGGAAGGGATTCATCCGACCCTCTACTTCTCCGGCAGGAGCTGGGATCTTTTTTGTGGAGAAAAAAGACCATTCACTTCGGCCATGTGTCGATTACCGTGAGTTAAATAAAATTACGGTCAAAAACCGGTACCCCCTACCCTTGATTCCTGAACTCTTCCAGAGACTAAGAACCGCCTCTGTATTCACCAAACTGGACCTACGGGGAGCCTACAATTTGGTCCGTATTAGGGAGGGGGACGAATGGAAGACAGCATTCCGCACCCGATTCGGGCATTATGAATATTTGGTGATGCCTTTCGGGCTCTGCAATGCCCCGGCCACCTTCCAGCACTTCGTCAACGACATCTTCAGAGACTATCTGGACATCTTTGTAATTGTCTACCTGGACGATATCTTGGTCTTCTCTTCCTCACTGGCCCAGCACCGAGAACACGTTAAAAAGGTACTCCACCGACTCCGGCTACACCGGCTCTATGCAAAACCCGAGAAATACGAATTTGAACAGCAGAGTATCCAATTCCTTGGGTTAATAATCTCCTCTGAAGGGGTCAAAATGGACCCTCAGAAGGTCTCCGCCATCCTGGATTGGCCCGCACCGGTGGATAAAAAGGGGATTCAGCGTTTCATAGGATTCACAAATTTCTACAGGAAATTTATCAAGGGGTTCTCTTCCATCATCGCCCCTATTACCCTGCTCACCAAACAAGGTACCCGCTTCCACTGGTCTCCCGAGGCGCAAGTTGCATTTACAGCCCTGAAGGAGCTGTTTACTTCTGCCCCTATCCTCAGCCACCCGGATCCCACCCTGCCTTACATCCTCGAAGTTGACGCCTTGGAAATCGCAGTAGGAGCAGTCATCTCCCAGCGTCAAGGTCTCAAGGACCTAATTCATCCGGTAGCCTTCTTCTCACGTAAGCTTTCTCCTGCGGAGAAGAACTATGATGTAGGGGATCGGGAGCTCCTTGCAATCAAGACCGCCCTGGAGGAGTGGAGGTATCTATTGGAAGGGGCAGCACATCCCATACTCATCTTCACGGATCATAAGAACCTGGAGTATTTGAGGACGGCCAAACGCCTGAGACCTCGCCAAGCAAGGTGGGCACTTTTTTTTTCCAGATTTACGTTCCATATAACGTACCGACCGGGTTCCAAGAATACCAAACCAGATGCTCTCTCTCGAATGTACGACAGCTCTAAAGAAATCATTGCACCTGACACCATCTTAACACAAGGTAACTTTCTGCTATTACAGTCTGACCTTCTTACCGCTCTGAGACAAGCCACAGTAAATGCTCCCCATCCTGCTGGAACTATACTGGTACCCAGAAATGGACTGCTATGGAGAGGGGATCAAATTTTCGTTCCAGAAAGTGCTCGTGTGTCCATCCTAGGACTGTGTCATGACCACCCGATGGCTGGTCATTTCGGGATCCATAAGACCCTGGATCTTGTGCAGCGCACGTTCTGGTGGTCCGACTTAGAGAAGTGTTGTAAACAATATGTTTCCTCCTGTACTGTTTGCACACGAAGCAAGGCAACCCGAAATAAGGCATGGGGCCTGCACAGACCACTACCAGTCCCTGACAGACCATGGAAGATGATTGCCATGGATTTTATCATGGAACTTCCTCCATCAGACGGTTATTCTGCAATCTTCGTGGTAGTAGACCGTCTGTCGAAAATGGCTCACTTCATACCACTAAGAGGTACACCCTCCGCGCTTGAGACGGCGCAGGTCTTCATCAGAGAAATTGTAAGACTTCATGGGGTCCCAATGAACATTGTGTCGGATAGAGGTGTCCAATTTACTTCTCGCTTCTGGAGTGCTTTATGTGATTCACTGAAAATCAAGCTGTCAATGTCCTCCGCATACCATCCCCAGACTAACGGGCAGACTGAGAGGACCAACCAGACCCTCGAGCAATATATCCGATGCTTCACCACCTTTGTTCAAGATGACTGGGTCTCGCTACTACCATCAGCAGAGTTTGCATACAATAATGCCAAACACTCGGCTACAGGTCAGTCCCCATTCTATGCTAACTACGGGTTTCACCCATCTTTCTTGCCCTGCTTTATTCCTGAACCTACAGTGCCAGCAGTCCGGGATATCTTGGAGTTCCTTAAGGAGAACAACAAAATCTTACAGGATGCCATGACCAAGGCTCAGACCTCCAATAAAGAGTTCTTTGACAAAAGGAGGAGAGGTGAGTTGGTTCTCCAGCCTGGCAACCTGGTATGGTTAGCCACCACCAATCTCCGATTGGCATGCCCTTCCAAAAAACTGGCACCCAAGTTTATTGGCCCGTTCCCTGTGAGGAGAAAATTAAATGAGGTATCTTACGAATTGACGCTTCCCGATTCCCTCAAGATCCATCCAGTCTTCCACGTTTCACTCTTGAAACCTGCAGTACCTGATTCCTTTCCTGGTAGAAGTTCGGAACCACCTGCTCCTGTCACAATCAACGGGGACGAAGAATATGAGGTGGAGGCCATACTAGACTGCAGAAGGCGGAGGAACCAGCTACAATACCTGGTTAAGTGGAGGGGCTACGGCCCCGAAGAAAATTCCTGGGAACTGGTACAGAATTTCAGTTTTCTATGGGATTAGTCGAGAGGCTTTATTTGTTTGAGATAATGTTTTTAACATGTTTTAACTCTGCCGTGGCCGGTCCCAAGCCCGTGCTGTGAAAAGAGGAGGGTCAGATGCTGGGACAAGCAAACCAGCTCTGTAAAAATGATTTGCTACTGCGGTCAGGGAGGGCCTTGGAAAAGCTCATTGGGATTCCTCAGGTTCTCAAACAAATAAATGAATAAATAAATAATGTTTTCAACATTTTTTAACTCTGCCGTGGCCGGTCGAAAGCCCGTGCTGTGAAAAGAGGAGGGTCAGATGCTGGGACAAGCAAACCAGCTCTGTAAACACTATTTGCTACTGCGGTCAGGGAGGGCCTTGGAAAAGCTCATTGGGATTCCTCAGGATCTCAAACAAATAAATGAATAAATAAATGTTTTCAACATTTTTTAACTCTGCCGTGGCCGGTCCCAAGCCCGTGCTGTGAAAAGAGGAGGGTCAGACGCTGGGACAAGCAAACAAGCTCTGTAAAAACTATTTGCTACTGCGGTCAGGGAGGGCCTTGGAAAAGCTCATTGGGATTCCTCAGGATCTCAAACAAATAAATGAATAAATAAATAATGTTTTCAACATTTTTTAACTCTGCCGTGGCCGGTCCCAAGCCCGTGCTGTAAAAAGAGGAGGGTCAGATAATGGGACAAGCAAACCAGCTCTGTAAAAACTATTTGTTACGGCGGTCAGGGAGGACCTTGGAAAAGGTCATTGGGATTCCTCAGGATCTCAAACAAATAAATGAATAAATAAATAATGTTTTCAACATTTTTTAACTCTGCTGTGGCCAGTCCCAATCCCGTGCTGTGAAAAGAGGAGGGTCAGATGCTGGGACAAGCAAACCAGCTCTGTAAAAACTATTTGCTACTACGGTCAGGGAGAGCCTTGGAATAGCTCATTGGGATTCCTCAGGATCTCAAACAAATAAATGAATGAATAAATAAATAAATAATGTTTTCAACATTTTTTAACTCTGCCGTGGCCGGTCCCAAGCCCGTGCTGTGAAAAGAGGAGGGTCAGATGCTGGGACAAGCAAACCAGCTCTGTAAAAACTACTTGCTACTGCGGTCAGGGAGGGCCTTGGAAAAGCTCATTGGGATACCTCAGGATCTCAAACAAATAAATGAATAAATAAATAATGTTTTCAACATTTTTTAACTCTGCCGTGGCCGGTCCCAAGCCCGTGCTGTGAAAAAGAGGAGGGTCAGATGCTGGGACAAGCAAACCAGCTCTGTAAAAACTATTTGCTACTGTGGTCAGGGAGGGCCTTGGAAAAGCTCATTGGGATTCCTCAGCATCTCAAACAAATAAATGAATAAATAAATAAATAATGTTTTCAACATTTTTTAACTCTGCCATGGCCGGTCCCAAGCCCGTGCTGTGAAAAGAGGAGGTTCAGATGCTGGGACAAGCAAACCAGCTCTGTAAAAACTATTTGATACTGTGGTCAGTGAGGGCCTTGGAAAAACTCATTGGGATTCCTGAGGATCTCAAACAAATAAATGAATAAATAAATAAATAATGTTTTCAACATTTTTTAACTCTGCCATGGCCGGTCCCAAGCCCGTGCTGTGAAAAGAGAAGGGTCAGATGCTGGGACAAGCAAACCAGCTCTGTAAAAACTATTTGCTACTGCAGTCAGGGAGGGCCTTGGAAAAGCTCATTGGGATTCCTCAGGATCTCAAACAAATAAATGAATAAATAATGTTTTCAACATTTTTTAACTCTGCTGTGGCCGGTCCCAAGCCCGTGCTGTGAAAAGAGGAGGGTCAGATGCTGGGACAAGCAAACCAGCTCTGTAAAAACTATTTGCTACTGCGGTCAGGGAGGGCCTTGGAATAGCTCATTGGGATTCCTCAGGATCTCAAACAAATAAATGAATGAATAAATAAATAAATAATGTTTTCAACATTTTTTAACTCTGCCGTGGCCGGTCCCAAGCCCGTGCTGTGAAAAGAGGAGGGTCAGATGCTGGGACAAGCAAACCAGCTCTGTAAAAACTATTTGCTACTGCGGTCAGGGAGGGCCTTGGAAAAGCTCATTGGGATACCTCAGGATCTCAAACAAATAAATGAATAAATAAATAATGTTTTCAACATTTTTTAACTCTGCCGTGGCCGGTCTCAAGCCTGTGCTGTGAAAAGAGGAGGGTCAGATGCTGGGACAAGCAAACCAGCTCTGTAAAAACTATTTGCTACTGCGGTCAGGGAGGGCCTTGGAAAAGCTCATTGGGATTCCTCAGGATCTCAAACAAATAAATGAATAAATAAATAAATAATGTTTTCAACATTTTTTAACTCTGCCGTGGTCGGTCCCAAGCCCGTGCTGTGAAAAGAGGAGGGTCCGATGCTGGAACAAGCAAACCAGCTCTGTAAAAACTATTTGCTATTGCGGTCAGGGAGGGCCTTGGAAAAGCTCTTTGGGATTCCTCAGGATCTCAAACAAATAAATGAATGAATAAATAAATAATGTTTTCAACATTTTTTAACTCTGCCGTGGCCGGTCTCAAGCCTGTGCTGTGAAAAGAGGAGGGTCAGATGCTGGGACAAGCAAACCAGCTCTGTAAAAACTATTTGCTACTGCGGTCAGGGAGGGCCTTGGAAAAGCTCATTGGGATTCCTCAGGATCTCAAACAAATAAATGAATAAATAAATAAATAATGTTTTCAACATTTTTTAACTCTGCCGTGGTCGGTCCCAAGCCCGTGCTGTGAAAAGAGGAGGGTCCGATGCTGGAACAAGCAAACCAGCTCTGTAAAAACTATTTGCTATTGCGGTCAGGGAGGGCCTTGGAAAAGCTCTTTGGGATTCCTCAGGATCTCAAACAAATAAATGAATAAATAAATAAATAATGTTTTCAACATTTTTTAACTCTGCCGTGGCCGGTCCCAAGCCCGTGCTGTGAAAAGAGGAGGGTCAGATGCTGGGACAAGCAAACCAGCTCTGTAAAAACTATTTACTACTGCGGTCAGGGAGGGCCTTGGAAAAGCTCATTGGGATTCCTCAGGATCTCAAACAAATTAATAAATAATGTTTTCAACATTTTTTAACTCTGCCGTGGCCGGTCCCAAGCCCATGCTGTTTAAAGAGGAGGGTCAGATGCTGGGACAAGCAAACCAGCTCTGTAAAAACTATTTGCTACTACGCTCAGAGAGGGCCTTGGAAAAGCTCATTGGGATTCCTCAGGATCTCAAACAAATAAATGAATAAATAAATAAATAATGTTTTCAACATTTTTTAACTCTGCCGTGGCCGGTCCCAAGCCAGTGCTGTGAAAAGAGGAGGGTCAGATGCTGGGACAAGCAAACCAGCTCTGTAAAAACTATTTGCTACTGCGGTCAGGGAGGGCCTTGGAAAAGCTCATTGGGATTCCTCAGGATCTCAAACAAATAAATGAATAAATAAATAAATGTTTTCAACATTTTTTAACTCTGCCGTGGCCGGTCCCAAGCCTGTGCTGTGAAAAGAGGAGGGTCAGATGCTTGGACAAGCAAACCAGCTCTGTAAAAACTATTTGCTACTGCGGTCAGGGAGGGCCTTGGAAAAGCTCTTTGGGATTCCTCAGGATCTCAAACAAATAAATGAATAAATAATGTTTTTAAAAATGTTTAACTCTGCCGTGGCCGGTCCCAAGCCCGTGCTGTGAAAAGAGAAGGGTCAGATGCTGGGACAAGCAAACCAGCTCTGTAAAAACTATTTGCTACTGCGGTCAGGGAGGGCCTTGGAAAAGCTCATTGGGATTCCTCAGGATCTCAAACAAATAAATGAATAAATAAATAATGTTTTCAACATTTTTTAACTCTGCCGTGGCCGGTCCCAAGCCCGTGCTGTGAAAAGAGGAGGGTCAGATGCTGGGACAAGCAAACCAGCTCTGTAAAAACTATTTGCTACTGCGGTCAGGGAGGGCCTTGGAAAAGCTCATTGGGATTCCTCAGGATCTCAAACAAGTAAATGAATAAATAAATAATGTTTTCAACATTTTTTAACTCTGCGGTGGCCGGTCGCAAGCCCGTGCTGTGAAAAGAGGAGGGTCAGATCCTGGGACAAGCAAACCAGCTCTGTAAAAACTATTTGCTACTGCTCTCAGGGAGGGCCTTGGAAAAGCTCTTTGGGATTCCTTAGGATCTCAAACAAATAAATGAATAAATAAATAATGTTTTCAACATTTTTTAACTCTGCCGTGGCCGGTCCCAAGCCCGTGCTGTGAAAAGAGGAGGGTCAGATGCTGGGACAAGCAAACCAGCTCTGTAAAAACTATTTGCTACTGCTGTCAGGGAGGGCCTTGGAAAAGCTCATTGGGATTCCTCAGGATCTCAAACAAATAAATGAATAAATAAATAAAGTTTTCCACATTTTTTAACTCTGCCGTGGCCGGTCCCAAGCCCGTGCTGTGAAAAGAGGAGGGTCAGATGCTGGGACAAGCAAACCAGCTCTGTAAAAACTATTTGCTACTGCGGTCAGGGAGGGCCTTGGAAAAGCTCATTGGGATTCCTCAGGATCTCAAACAAATAAATGAATAAATAAATAATGTTTTCCACATTTTTTTAACTCTGCCGTGGCCGGTCCCAAGCCCGTGCTGTGAAAAGAGGAGGGTCAGATGCTGGGACAAGCAAACCAGCTCTGTAAAAACTATTTGCTACTGCGGTCAGGGAGGGCCTTGGAAAAGCTCATTGGGATTCCTCAGGATCTCAAACAAATAAATGAATAAATAAATAAATGTTTTCAACATTTTTTAACTCTGCCGTGGCCGGTCCCAAGCCCGTGCTGTGAAAAGAGGAGGGTCAGATGCTGGGACAAGCAAACCAGCTCTGTAAAAACTATTTGCTACTGCGGTAAGGGAGGGCCTTGGAAAAGCTCATTGGGATTCCTCAGGATCTCAAACAAGTAAATGAATAAATAAATAATGTTTTCCACATTTTTTAACTCTGCCGTGGCCGGTCCCAAGCCCGTGCTCTGAAAAGAGGAGGGTCAGATGCTGGGACAAGCAAACCAGCTCTGTAAAAACTATTTGCTACTGCGGTCAGGGAGGGCCTTGGAAAAGCTCATCGGGATTCCTCAGGATCTCAAAAAAAAAATAAATGAATAAATAAATAATGTTTTCCACATTTTTTTAACTCTGCCGTGGCCAGTCCCAAGCCCATGCTGTGAAAAGAGGAGGGTCAGATGCTGGGACAAGCAAACCAGCTCTGTAAAAACTATTTGCTACTGCGGTCAGGGAGGGCCTTGGAAAAGCTCATTGGGATTCCTCAGGATCTCAAACAAATAAATGAATAAATAAATAAATGTTTTCAACATTTTTTAACTCTGCCGTGGCCGGTCCCAAGCCCGTGCTGTGAAAAGAGGAGGGTCAGATGCTGGGACAAGCAAACCAGCTCTGTAAAAACTATTTGCTACTGCGGTAAGGGAGGGCCTTGGAAAAGCTCATTGGGATTCCTCAGGATCTCAAACAAATAAATGAATAAATAAATAATGTTTTCCACATTTTTTAACTCTGCCGTGGCCGGTCCCAAGCCCGTGCTGTGAAAAGAGGAGGGTCAGATGCTGGGACAAGCAAACCAGCTCTGTAAAAACTATTTGCTACTGCGGTCAGGGAGGGCCTTGGAAAAGCTCATCGGGATTCCTCAGGATCTCAAAAAAAAAATAAATGAATAAATAAATAATGTTTTCCACATTTTTTTAACTCTGCCGTGGCCAGTCCCAAGCCCGTGCTGTGAAAAGAGGAGGGTCAGATGCTGGGACAAGCAAACCAGCTCTGTAAAAACTATTTGCTACTGCGGTCAGGGAGGGCCTTGGAAAAGCTCATTGGGATTCCTCAGGATCTCAAACAAATAAATGAATAAATAAATAAATGTTTTCAACATTTTTTAACTCTGCCGTGGCCGGTCCCTAGCCTGTGCTGTGAAAATAGGAGGGTCAGATGCTTGGACAAGCAAACCAGCTCTGTAAAAACTATTTGCTACTGCGGTCAGGGAGGGCCTTGGAAAAGCTCATTGGGATTCCTCAGGATCTCAAACAAATAAATGAATAAATAATGTTTTTAAAAATTTTTAACTCTGCCGTGGCCGGTCCCAAGCCCGTGCTGTGAAAAGAGAAGGGTCAGATGCTGGGACAAGCAAACCAGCTCTGTAAAAACTATTTGCTACTGCGGTCAGGGAGGGCCTTGGAAAAGCTCATTGGGATTCCTCAGGATCTCAAACAAATAAATGAATAAATAAATAATGTTTTCAACATTTTTTAACTCTGCCGTGGCCGGTCCCAAGCCCGTGCTGTAAAAAGAGGAGGGTCAGATGCTGGGACAAGCAAACCAGCTCTGTAAAAACTATTTGCTACTGCAGTCAGGGAGGGCCTTGGAAAAGCTCATTGGGATTCCTCAGGATCTCAAACAAGTAAATGAATAAATAAATAATGTTTTCAACATTTTTTAACTCTGCCGTGGCCGGTCCCAAGCCCGTGCTGTGAAAAGAGGAGGGTCAGATGCTGGGACAAGCAAACCAGCTCTGTAAAAACTATTTGCTACTGCGGTCAGGGAGGGCCTTGGAAAAGCTCATTGGGATTCCTCAGGATCTCAAACAAATAAATGAATAAATAAATGTTTTCAACATTTTTTAACTCTGCCGTGGCCGGTCCCAAGCCCGTGCTGTGAAAAGAGGAGGGTCAGATGCTGGGACAAGCAAACCAGCTCTGTAAAAACTATTTGCTACTGCGGTCAGGGAGGACCTTGGAAAAGGTCATCGGGATTCCTCAGGATCTCAAACAAATAAATGAATAAATAAATAAATAATGTTTTCAACATTTTTTAACTCGGCCATGGCCGGTCCCAAGCCCGTGCTGTGAAAAGAGGAGGGTCAGATGCTGGGACAAGCAAACCAGCTCTGTAAAAACTATTTGCTACTGCGGTCAGGGAGGGCCTTGGAAAAGCTCATTGGGATTCCTCAGGATCTCAAACAAATAAATGAATGAATAAATAAATAAATAATGTTTTCAACATTTTTTAACTCTGCCGTGGCCGGTCCCAAGCCCGTGCTGTGAAAAGAGGAGGGTCAGATGCGGGGACAAGCAAACCAGCTCTGTAAAAACTATTTGCTACTGCGGTCAGGGAGGGCCTTGGAAAAGCTCATTGGGATTCCTCAGGATCTCAAACAAATAAATGAATAAATAAATAAATAATGTTTTCAACATTTTTTAACTCTGCCGTGGCCGGTCCCAACCCCGTGCTGTGAAAAGAGGAGGGTCAGATGCTGGGACAAGCAAACCAGCTCTGTAAAAACTATTTGCTACTTCGGTCAGGGAGGGCATTGGAAAAGCTCATTGGGATACCTCAGGATCTCAAACAAATAAATGAATAAATAAATAATGTTTTCAACATTTTTTAACTCTGCCATGGCCGGTCCCAAGCCCGTGCTGTGAAAAGAGGAGGGTCCAATGCTGGGACAAGCAAACCAGCTCTGTAAAAACTATTTACTACTGCGGTCAGGGAGGGCCTTTTAAAAGCTCATTGGGATTCCTCAGGATCTCAAACAAATTAATAAATAATGTTTTCAACATTTTTTTAACTCTGCCGTGGCCGGTCCCAAGCCCGTGCTGTGAAAAGAGGAGGGTCAGAGACTGGGACAAGCAAACCAGCTCTGTAAAAACTATTTACTACTGCGGTCAGGGAGGGCCTTGGAAAAGCTCATTGGGATTCCTCAGGATCTCAAACAAATAAATGAATAAATAAATAAATAATGTTTTCAACATTTTTTAACTCTGCCGTGGCCGGTCCCAAGCCCGTGCTGTGAAAAGAGGAGGGTCAGATGCTGGGACAAGCAAACCAGCTCTGTAAAAACTATTTGCTACTGCGGTCAGGGAGGGCCTTGGAAAAGCTCATTGGGATTCCTCAGGATCTCAAACAAATAAATGAATAAATAAATAAATGTTTTCAACATTTTTTAACTCTGCCGTGGCCGGTCCCAAGCCCGTGCTGTGAAAAGAGGAGGGTCAGATGCTGGGACAAGCAAACCAGCTCTGTAAAAACTATTTGCTACTGCGGTCAGGGAGGGCCTTGGAAAAGCTCATCGGGATTCCTCAGGATCTCAAACAAATAAATGAATAAATAAATAATGTTTTCCACATTTTTTAACTCTGCCGTGGCCGGTCCCAAGCCCGTGCTGTGAAAAGAGGAGGGTCAGATGCTGGGACAAGCAAACCAGCTCTGTAAAAACTATTTGCTACTGCGGTCAGGGAGGGCCTTGGAAAAGCTCTTCGGGATTCCTCAGGATCTCAAAAAAAAAAATAAATGAATAAATAATGTTTTCCACATTTTTTTAACTCTGCCGTGGCCGGTCCCAAGCCCGTGCTGTGAAAAGAGGAGGGTCAGATGCTGGGACAAGCAAACCAGCTCTGTAAAAACTATTTGCTACTGCGGTCAGGGAGGGCCTTGGAAAAGCTCATTGGGATTCCTCAGGATCTCAAACAAATAAATGAATAAATAAATAAATAATGTTTTCAACATTTTTTAACTCTGCCGTGGCCGGTCAAAAGCCCGTGCTGTGAAAAGAGGAGGGTCAGATGCTGGGACAAGCAAACCAGCTCTGTAAAAACTATTTGCTACTGCGGTCAGGGAGGGCCTTGGAAAAGCTCATTGGGATTCCTCAGGATCTCAAACAAATAAATGAATAAATAAATAAATGTTTTCAACATTTTTTTAACTCTGCCGTGGCCGGTCCCAAGCCTGTGCTGTGAAAAGAGGAGGGTCAGATGCTTGGACAAGCAAACCAGCTCTGTAAAAACTATTTGCTACTGCGGTCAGGGAGGGCCTTGGAAAAGCTCATTGGGATTCCTCAGGATCTCAAACAAATAAATGAATAAATAAATAATGTTTTCCACATTTTTTTAACTCTGCCGTGGCCGGTCCCATGCCCGTGCTGTGAAAAGAGGAGGGTCAGATGCTGGGACAAGCAAACCAGCTCTGTAAAAACTATTTGCTACTGCGGTCAGGGAGGGCCTTGGAAAAGCTCATTGGGATTCCTCAGGATCTCAAACAAATAAATGAATAAATAAATAAATGTTTTCAACATTTTTTAACTCTGCCGTGGCCGGTCCCAAGCCCGTGCTGTGAAAAGAGGAGGGTCAGATGCTGGGACAAGCAAACCAGCTCTGTAAAAACTATTTGCTACTGCGGTCAGGGAGGGCCTTGGAAAAGCTCATCGGGATTCCTCAGGATCTCAAACAAATAAATAAATAATGTTTTCCACATTTTTTAACTCTGCTGTGGCCGGTCCCAAGCCCGTGCTGTGAAAAGAGGAGGGTCAGATGCTGGGACAAGCAAACCAGCTCTGTAAAAACTATTTGCTACTGCGGTCAGGGAGGGCCTTGGAAAAGCTCATCGGGATTCCTCAGGATCTCAAAAAAAAAAAAAAAATGAATAAATAATGTTTTCCACATTTTTTTAACTCTGCCGTGGCCGGTCCCAAGCCCGTGCTGTGAAAAGAGGAGGGTCAGATGCTGGGACAAGCAAACCAGCTCTGTAAAAACTATTTGCTACTGCGGTCAGGGAGGGCCTTGGAAAAGCTCATTGGGATTCCTCAGGATCTCAAACAAATAAATGAATAAATAAATAAATAATGTTTTCAACATTTTTTAACTCTGCCGTGGCCGGTCAAAAGCCCATGCTGTGAAAAGAGGAGGGTCAGATGCTGGGACAAGCAAACCAGCTCTGTAAAAACTATTTGCTACTGCGGTCAGGGAGGGCCTTGGAAAAGCTCATTGGGATTCCTCAGGATCTCAAACAAATAAATGAATAAATAAATAAATGTTTTCAACATTTTTTAACTCTGCCGTGGCCGGTCCCAAGCCTGTGCTGTGAAAAGAGGAGGGTCAGATGCTTGGACAAGCAAACCAGCTCTGTAAAAACTATTTGCTACTGCGGTCAGGGAGGGCCTTGGAAAAGCTCATTGGGATTCCTCAGGATCTCAAACAAATAAAGGAATAAATAATGTTTTTAAAATTTTTTAACTCTGCCGTGGCCGGTCCCAAGCCCGTGCTGTGAAAAGAGAAGGGTCAGATGCTGGGACAAGCAAACCAGCTCTGTAAAAACTATTTGCTACTGCGGTCAGGGAGGGCCTTGGAAAAGCTCATTGGGATTCCTCAGGATCTCAAACAAATAAATGAATAAATAAATAAATAATGTTTTCAACATTTTTTAACTCTGCCGTGGCCGGTCCCAAGCCCGTGCTGTGAAAAGAGGAGGGTCAGATGCTGGGACAAGCAAACCAGCTCTGTAAAAACTATTTGCTACTGCGGTCAGGGAGGGCCTTGGAAAAGCTCATTGGGATTCCTCAGGATCTCAAACAAGTAAATGAATAAATAATGTTTTCAACATTTTTTAACTCTGCCGTGGCCGGTCCCAAGCCCGTGCTGTTAAAAGAGGAGGGTCAGATGCGGGGACAAGCAAACCAGCTCTGTAAAAACTATTTGCTACTGCGGTCAGGGAGGGCCTTGGAAAAGCTCATTGGGATTCCTCAGGATCTCAAACAAATAAATGAATAAATAAATAAATAATGTTTTCAACATTTTTTAACTCTGCCGTGGCCGGTCCCAACCCCGTGCTGTGAAAAGAGGAGGGTCAGATGCTGGGACAAGCAAACCAGCTCTGTAAAAACTATTTACTACTGCGGTCAGGGAGGGCCTTTTAAAAGCTCATTGGGATTCCTCAGGATCTCAAACAAATTAATAAATAATGTTTTCAACATTTTTTTAACTCTGCCGTGGCCGGTCCCAAGCCCGTGCTGTGAAAAGAGGAGGGTCAGAGACTGGGACAAGCAAACCAGCTCTGTAAAAACTATTTACTACTGCGGTCAGGGAGGGCCTTGGAAAAGCTCATTGGGATTCCTCAGGATCTCAAACAAATAAATGAATAAATAAATAAATAATGTTTTCAACATTTTTTAACTCTGCCGTGGCCGGTCCCAAGCCCGTGCTGTGAAAAGAGGAGGGTCAGATGCTGGGACAAGCAAACCAGCTCTGTAAAAAATATTTGCTACTGCGGTCAGGGAGGGCCTTGGAAAAGCTCATTGGGATTCCTCAGGATCTCAAACAAATAAATGAATAAATAAATGTTTTCAACATTTTTTAACTCTGCCATGGCCGGTCCCAAGCCCATGCTGTGAAAAGAGGAGGGTCAGACGCTGGGACAAGCAAACCAGCTCTGTAAAAACTATTTGCTACTGCGGTCAGGGAGGGCCTTGGAAAAGCTCATTGGGATTCCTCAGGATCTCAAACAAATAAATGAATAAATAAATAAATAATGTGTTACGGAACACGGCACCCCTGAGCAGGTACCTCCGTTGACAGATGCTCCTAGTGCTTCCCGAGGGCTCCAAGCACTCCACCAGACACCGTAAGCACTTCAGACTCCACGAACTGCCACAGCTTGGTTAGGGTCTTGGCATCTCCTACCCACCCTGGACCTACGACAAGGCCCCAGGTTCCTGTGGGTGAACCTCTCTTTCCCCAGAGAGTGCAGCACGAACAAGCTCTTAAACAAGCTCTTACAAGAGCTCAGTGATTCTCTAAGGGAGTATGGAAGACCATAGCAATCCCTGTAGCAGATTCCCCCAATAACGAGACAAAGCTCCGAGATGAGGGTAAAACAGGAACAACAACATTTATTGGAAGAACAGAGCACTCTTTTATACAGAAATTGGAACATCCTTCCCCCAACAACCGCTTTCCTATTGGTCAATTGTAAAGTACTTGCAGTTCTCACCAAGGTCCTCTCCAGTATATGCAAATGAGGGCTTGAAAATGAGTCAACAGGGATTGGTCAGATAGCTTTGACCAATGCAAGGAGACAGAAGCCCCAGGGGGCAATCAATGCACACAACAGTCAGACACAGAACAATGGTTCCCTAACGAGCCCTCAATACACATCACTTTGAGTGTCAATAGACCGCCCGTCTCCTCAGAACTTCCTGTAATGCCCATATTAGGAGTTGGCTTCCTGTTCCTTACAGTTTACAGGAATACGTTTTAGCTTCCAGGAGAGGCAAGGCTCAATTAGCCACATGTTTACAGAAACACAAAAAGACACAAAAATGCATAACTCCCAGTCTACTGAACAGAACCCCCACATTCAACCCATCCCCAGATAGCCTGGATCTGAGCGCTCAACATATCCAAACAGCGCTTAGATGCCACAAACACAGTCAAATTGCCATGGGGTTTACGTTTAGCCTGGGCTGATGAGAGGGTCCATAGTCATATTGCAGGAGGCGAGCAAAGAGGCTTCTCCAACGCCCAGTGGCAAGATTGGTCTCGTCACATAATGTTTTCAACATTTTTTAACTCTGCCGTGGCCGGTCCCAAGCCCGTGCTGTGAAAAGAGGAGGGTCAGATGCTGGGACAAGCAAACCAGCTCTGTAAAAACTATTTGTTACTGCGGTCAGGGAGGACCTTGGAAAAGGTCATTGGGATTCCTCAGGATCTCAAACAAATAAATGAATAAATAAATAAATAATGTTTTCAACATTTTTTAACTCTGCCGTGGCCGGTCCCAAGCCCGTGCTGTGAAAAGAGGAGGGTCAGATGCTGGGACAAGCAAACCAGCTCTGTAAAAACTATTTGCTACTGCAGTCAGGTAGGGCCTTGGAAAAGGTCATTGGGATTCCTCAGGATCTCAAACAAATAAATGAATAAATAAATAAATAATGTTTTCAACATTTTTTAACTCTGCCGTGGCCGGTCCCAAGCCTGTGCTGTGAAAAGAGAAGGGTCAGATGCTGGGACAAGCAAACCAGCTCTGTAAAAACTATTTGCTACTGCGGTCAGGGAGGGCCTTGGAAAAGCTCATTGGGATTCCTCAGGATCTCAAACAAATAAATGAATAAATAAATAATGTTTTCCAAATTTTTTAACTCTTCCGTGGCCAGTCCCAACCCCGTGCTGTGAAAAGAGGAGGGTCAGATGCTGGGACAAGCAAACCAGCTCTGTAAAAACTATTTGCTACTGCGGTCAGGGAGGGCCTTGGAAAAGCTCATTGGGATTCCTCAGGATCTCAAACAAATAAATGAATAAATAAATAAATAATGTTTTCAACATTTTTTAACTCTGCCATATCCGGTCCCAAGCCCGTGCTGTGAAAAGAGGAGGGTCAGATGCTGGGACAAGCAAACCAGCTCTGTAAAAACTATTTGCTACTGCGGTCAGGGAGGGCCTTGGAAAATCTCATTGGGATTCCTCAGCATCTTAAACAAATAAATGAATAAATAAATAATGTTTTCAACATTTTTTAACTCTGCCATATCCGGTCCTAAGCCCGTGCTGTGAAAAGAGGAGGGTCAGATGCTGGGACAAGCAAACCAGCTCTGTAAAAACTATTTTCTACTGCGGTCAGGGAGGGCCTTGGAAAAGCTCATTGGGATTCCTCAGGATCTCAAACAAAAATGAATAAATAAATAAATGTTTTTAACATTTTTTAACTCTGCCGTGGCCGGTCCCAAGCCCATGCTGTGAAAAGAGGAGGGTCAGATGCTGGGACAAGCAAACCAGCTCTGTAAAAACTATTTGCTACTGCAGTCAGGGAGGGCTTTGGAAAAGCTCATTGGGATTCCTCAGGATCTCAAACAAATCAATAAATAATGTTTTCAACATTTTTTAACTCTGCTGGGGCCAGTCCCAAGCCCGTGCTGTGAAAAGAGGAGGGTCAAATGCTGGGACAAGCAAACCAGCTCTGTAAAAACTATTTGCTACTGCGGTCAGGGAGGGCCTTGAAATAGCTCATTGGGATTCCTCAGGATCTCAAACAAATAAATGAATAAATAAATAAATGTTTTCAACATTTTTTAACTCTGCCGTGGCCGGTCCCAAGCCCGTGCTGTGAAAAGAGGAGGGTCAGATGCTGGGACAAGCAAACCAGCTCTGTAAAAACTATTTGCTACTGCGGTCAGGGAGGGCCTTGGAAAAGCTCATTGGGATTCCTCAGGATCTCAAACAAATTAATAAATAATGTTTTCAACATTTTTTAACTCTGCCGTGGCCGGTCCCAAGCCCGTGCTGTGAAAAGAGGAGGGTCAGATGCTGGGACAAGCAAACCAGCTCTGTAAAAAATATTTACTACTGCGGTCAGGGAGGGCCTTGGAAAAGCTCATTGGGATTCCTCAGGATCTCAAACAAATAAATGAATAAATAAATAAATAATGTTTTCAACATTTTTTAACTCTGCCGTGGCCGGTCCCAAGCCCGTGCTGTGAAAAGAGGAGTGTCAGATGCTGGGACAAGCAAACCAGCTCTGTAAAATCTATTTACTACTGCGGTCAGGGAGGGCTTTAGAATAGCTCATTGGGATTCCTCAGGATCTCAAACAAATAAATGAATAAATAAATAAATAATGTTTTCAACATTTTTTAACTCTGCCATATCCGGTCCCAAGCCCGTGCTGTGAAAAGAGGAGGGTCAGATGCTGGGACAAGCAAACCAGCTCTGTAAAAAATATTTACTACTGCGGTCAGGGAGGGCCTTGGAAAAGCTCATTGGGATTCCTCAGGATCTCAAACAAAAATGAATAAATAAATAAATGTTTTTAACATTTTTTAACTCTGCCGTGGCCGGTCCCAAGCCCATGCTGTGAAAAGAGGAGGGTCAGATGCTGGGACAAGCAAACCAGCTCTGTAAAAACTATTTGCTACTGCGGTCAGGGAGGGCCTTGGAAAAGCTCATTGGGATTCCTCAGGATCTCAAACAAGTAAATGAATAAATAAATAATGTTTTCAACATTTTTTAACTCTGCCATGGCCGGTCCCAAGCCCGTGCTGTGAAAAGAGGAGGGTCAGATCCTGGGACAAGCAAACCAGCTCTGTAAAAACTATTTGCTACTACGCTCAGAGAGGGCCTTGGAAAAGCTCGTTGGGATTCCTCAGGATCTCAAACAAATAAATGAATAAATAAATAAATAATGTTTTCAAAATTTTTTAACTCTGCCGTGGCCGGTCCCAAGCCCGTGCTGTGAAAAGAGGAGGGTCAGATGCTGGGACAAGCAAACCAGCTCTGTAAAAAATATTTGCTACTGCGGTCAGGGAGGGCCTTGGAAAAGCTCATTGGGATTCCTCAGGATCTCAAACAAATAAATGAATAAATAAATGTTTTCAACATCTTTTAACTCTGCCGTGGCCTGTCCCAAGCCCGTGCTGTGAAAAGAGGAGGGTCAGATGCTGGGACAAGCAAACCAGCTCTGTAAAAACTATTTGCTACTACGCTCAGAGAGGGCCTTGGAAAAGCTCTTTGGGATTCCTCAGGATCTCAAACAAATAAATGAATAAATAAATAAATAAAGTTTTCAACATTTTTTAACTCTGCCGTGGCCGGTCCCAAGCCCGTGCTGTGAAAAGAGGAGGGTCAGATGCTGGGACAAGCAAACCAGCTCTGTAAAAACTATTTGCTACTGCGGTCAGGGAGGGCCTTGGAAAAGCTCTTTGGGATTCCTCAGGATCTCAAACAAATAAATGAATAAATAAATAAATAATGTTTTCAACATTTTTTAACTCTGCCATGGCCGGTCCCAAGCCCGTGCTGTGAAAAGAGGAGGGTCAGATGCTGGGACAAGCAAACCAGCTCTGCAAAAACTATTTGCTACTGCGGTCAGGGAGGGCCTTGGAAAAGCTCATTGGGATTCCTCAGGATCTCAAACAAATAAATGAATGAATAAATAAATGTTTTCAACATTTTTTAACTCTGCCGTGGCCGGTCCCAAGCCTGTGCTGTGAAAAGAGGAGGGTCAGATGCTTGGACAAGCAAACCAGCTCTGTAAAAACTATTTGCTACTGCGGTCAGGGAGGGCCTTGGAAAAGCTCTTTGGGATTCCTCAGGATCTCAAACAAATAAATGAATAAATAAATAAATAATGTTTTCAACATTTTTTAACTCTGCCGTGGCCGGTCCCAAGCCCGTGCTGTGAAAAGAGGAGGGTCAGATGCTGTGACAAGCAAACCAGCTCTGTAAAAACTATTTGCTAGTGCGGTCAGGGAGGGCCTTGGAAAAGCTCATTGGAATTCCTCAGGATCTCAAACAAGTAAATGAATAAATAAATAATGTTTTCAACATTTTTTAACTCTGCGGTGGGCGGTCCCAAGCCCGTGCTGTGAAAAGAGGAGGGTCAGATCCTGGGACAAGCAAACCAGCTCTCTAAAAACTATTTGCTACTGCGCTCAGAGAGGGCCTTGGAAAAGCTCTTTGGGATTCCTCAGGATCTCAAACAAATAAATGAATAAATAAATAAATAATGTTTTCAACATTTTTTAACTCTGCCGTGGCCGGTCCCAAGCCCGTGCTGTAAAAAGAGGAGGGTCAGATAATGGGACAAGCAAACCAGCTCTGTAAAAACTATTTGTTACTGCGGTCAGGGAGGACCTTGGAAAAGGTCATTGGGATTCCTCAGGATCTCAAACAAATAAATGAATAAATAAATAATGTTTTCAACATTTTTTAACTCTGCCGTGGCCGGTCCCAAGCCCGTGCTGTGAAAATAGAAGGGTCAGATGCTGGGACAAGCAAACCAGCTCTCTAAAAACTATTTGCTACTGCGGTCAGGGAGGGCCTTGGAAAAGCTCTTTGGGATTCCTCAGGATCTCAAACAAATAAATGAATAAATAAATAAATAAATAATGTTTTCAACATTTTTTAACTCTGCCATGGCCGGTCCCAAGCCCGTGCTGTGAAAAGAGGAGGGTCCGATGCTGGGACAAGCAAACCAGCTCTGTAAAAACTATTTACTACTGCGGTCAGGGAGGGCCTTGGAAAAGCTCATTGGGATTCCTCAGGATCTCAAACAAATAAATGAATGAATAAATAAATGTTTTCAACATTTTTTAACTCTGCCGTGGCCGGTCCCAAGCCTGTGCTGTGAAAAGAGGAGGGTCAGATGCTTGGACAAGCAAACCAGCTCTGTAAAAACTATTTGCTACTGCGGTCAGGGAGGGCCTTGGAAAAGCTCTTTGGGATTCCTCAGGATCTCAAACAAATAAATGAATAAATAAATAAATAATGTTTTCAACATTTTTTAACTCTGCCGTGGCCGGTCCCAAGCCCGTGCTGTGAAAAGAGGAGGGTCAGATCCTGGGACAAGCAAACCAGCTCTGTAAAAACTATTTGCTACTGCGCTCAGAGAGGGCCTTGGAAAAGCTCTTTGGGATTCCTCAGGATCTCAAACAAATAAATGAATAAATAAATAATGTTTTTAACATTTTTTAACTCTGCCGTGGCCGGTCCCAAGCCCGTGCTGTGAAAAGAGGAGGGTCAGATGCTGGGACAAGCAAACCAGCTCTGTAAAAACTATTTGCTACTGCGGTCAGGGAGGGCCTTGGAAAAGCTCATTGGGATTCCTCAGGATCTCAAACAAATTAATAAATAATGTTTTCAACATTTTTTAACTCTGCCGTGGCCGGTCCCAAGCCCGTGCTGTGAAAAGAGGAGGGTCAGATGCTGGGACAAGCAAACCAGCTCTGTAAAAACTATTTACTACTGCGGTCAGGGAGGGCCTTGGAAAAGCTCATTGGGATTCCTCAGGATCTCAAACAAATTAATAAATAATGTTTTCAACATTTTTTAACTCTGCCATGGCCGGTCCCAAGCCCGTGCTGTGAAAAGAGGAGGGTCAGATGCTGGGACAAGCAAACCAGCTCTGTAAAAACTATTTACTACTGCGGTCAGGGAGGGCCTTGGAAAAGCTCATTGGGATTCCTTAGGATCTCAAACAAATAAATGAATAAATAAATAATGTTTTCAACATTTTTTAACTCTGCCGTGGCCGGTCCCAAGCCCGTGCTGTGAAAAGAGGAGGGTCAGATGCTGGGACAAGCAAACCAGCTCTGTAAAAACTATTTGCTACTGCGCTCACAGAGGGCCTTGGAAAAGCTCTTTGGGATTCCTCAGGATCTCAAACAAATAAATGAATAAATAAATAATGTTTTCAACATTTTTTAACTCTGCCATGGCCGGTCCCAAGCCCGTGCTGTGAAAAGAGGAGGGTCCGATGCTGGGACAAGCAAACCAGCTCTGTAAAAACTATTTACTACTGCGGTCAGGGAGGGCCTTGGAAAAGCTCATTGGGATTCCTCAGGATCTCAAACAAATAAATGAATAAATAAATAAATAATGTTTTCAACATTTTTTAACTCTGCCATGGCCGGTCCCAAGCCCGTGCTGTGAAAAGAGGAGGGTCAGATGCTGGGACAAGCAAACCAGCTCTGCAAAAACTATTTGCTACTGCGGTCAGGGAGGGCCTTGGAAAAGCTCATTGGGATTCCTCAGGATCTCAAACAAATAAATGAATGAATAAATAAATGTTTTCAACATTTTTTAACTCTGCCGTGGCCGGTCCCAAGCCTGTGCTGTGAAAAGAGGAGGGTCAGATGCTTGGACAAGCAAACCAGCTCTGTAAAAACTATTTGCTACTGCGGTCAGGGAGGGCCTTGGAAAAGCTCTTTGGGATTCCTCAGGATCTCAAACAAATAAATGAATAAATAAATAAATAATGTTTTCAACATTTTTTAACTCTGCCGTGGCCGGTCCCAAGCCTGTGCTGTGAAAAGAGGGTCAGATGCTGTGACAAGCAAACCAGCTCTGTAAAAACTATTTGCTAGTGCGGTCAGGGAGGGCCTTGGAAAAGCTCATTGGAATTCCTCAGGATCTCAAACAAGTAAATGAATAAATAAATAATGTTTTCAACATTTTTTAACTCTGCGGTGGGCGGTCCCAAGCCCGTGCTGTGAAAAGAGGAGGGTCAGATCCTGGGACAAGCAAACCAGCTCTGTAAAAACTATTTGCTACTGCGCTCAGAGAGGGCCTTGGAAAAGCTCTTTGGGATTCCTCAGGATCTCAAACAAATAAATGAATAAATAATTAAATAATGTTTTTAACATTTTTTAACTCTGCCGTGGCCGGTCCCAAGCCCGTGCTGTAAAAAGAGGAGGGTCAGATAATGGGACAAGCAAACCAGCTCTGTAAAAACTATTTGTTACTGCGGTCAGGGAGGACCTTGGAAAAGGTCATTGGGATTCCTCAGGATCTCAAACAAATAAATGAATAAATAAATAATGTTTTCAACATTTTTTAACTCTGCCGTGGCCGGTCCCAAGCCCGTGCTGTGAAAAGAGAAGGGTCAGATGCTGGGACAAGCAAACCAGCTCTCTAAAAACTATTTGCTACTGCGGTCAGGGAGGGCCTTGGAAAAGCTCATTGGGATTCCTCAGGATCTCAAACAAATAAATGAATAAATAAATAAATAAATAATGTTTTCAACATTTTTTAACTCTGCCATGGCCGGTCCCAAGCCCGTGCTGTGAAAAGAGGAGGGTCCGATGCTGGGACAAGCAAACCAGCTCTGTAAAAACTATTTACTACTGCGGTCAGGGAGGGCCTTGGAAAAGCTCATTGGGATTCCTCAGGATCTCAAACAAATTAATAAATAATGTTTTCAACATTTTTTAACTCTGCCGTGGCCGGTCCCAAGCCCGTGCTGTGAAAAGAGGAGGGTCAGATGCTGGGACAAGCAAACCAGCTCTGTAAAAACTATTTACTACTGCGGTCAGGGAGGGCCTTGGAAAAGCTCATTGGGATTCCTCAGGATCTCAAACAAATAAATGAATAAATAAATAAATAATGTTTTCAACATTTTTTAACTCTGCCGTGGCCGGTCCCAAGCCCGTGCTGTGAAAAGAGGAGGGTCAGATCCTGGGACAAGCAAACCAGCTCTGTAAAAACTATTTGCTACTGCGCTCAGAGAGGGCCTTGGAAAAGCTCTTTGGGATTCCTCAGGATCTCAAACAAATAAATGAATAAATAAATAAATAATGTTTTTAACATTTTTTAACTCTGCCGTGGCCGGTCCCAAGCCCGTGCTGTGAAAAGAGGAGGGTCAGATGCTGGGACAAGCAAACCAGCTCTGTAAAAACTATTTGCTACTGCGGTCAGGGAGGGCCTTGGAAAAGCTCATTGGGATTCCTCAGGATCTCAAACAAATTAATAAATAATGTTTTCAACATTTTTTAACTCTGCCGTGGCCGGTCCCAAGCCCGTGCTGTGAAAAGAGGAGGGTCAGATGCTGGGACAAGCAAACCAGCTCTGTAAAAACTATTTACTACTGCGGTCAGGGAGGGCCTTGGAAAAGCTCATTGGGATTCCTCAGGATCTCAAACAAATTAATAAATAATGTTTTCAACATTTTTTAACTCTGCCGTGGCCGGTCCCAAGCCCGTGCTGTGAAAAGAGGAGGGTCAGATGCTGGGACAAGCAAACCAGCTCTGTAAAAACTATTTACTACTGCGGTCAGGGAGGGCCTTGGAAAAGCTCATTGGGATTCCTCAGGATCTCAAACAAATAAATGAATAAATAAATAAAGTTTTCCACATTTTTTAACTCTGCCGTGGCCGGTCCCAAGCCCGTGCTGTGAAAAGAGGAGGGTCCGATGCTGGGACAAGCAAACCAGCTCTATAAAAACTATTTACTACTGCGGTCAGGGAGGGCCTTGGAAAAGCTCATTGGGATTCCTCAGGATCTCAAATTAATAAATAATGTTTTCAACATTTTTTAACTCTGTGGTGGCCGGTCCCAAGCCCGTGCTGGGAAAAGAGGAGGGTCAGATCCTGGGACAAGCAAACCAGCTCTGTAAAAACTATTTGCTACTGCGGTCAGGGAGGGCCTTGGAAAAGCTCATTGGGATTCCTCAGGATCTCAAACAAATAAATGAATAAATAAATAAAGTTTTCCACATTTTTTAACTCTGCCGTGGCCGGTCCCAAGCCCGTGCTGTGAAAAGAGGAGGGTCAGATGCTGGGACAAGCAAACCAGCTCTGTAAAAACTATTTGCTACTGCGGTCAGGGAGGGCCTTGGAAAAGCTCATTGGGATTCCTCAGGATCTCAAACAAATAAATGAATAAATAAATGTTTTCAACATTTTTTAACTCTGCCGTGGCCGGTCCCAAGCCCGTGCTGTGAAAAGAGGAGGGTCAGATGCTGGGACAAGCAAACCAGCTCTGTAAAAACTATTTGCTACTACGCTCAGAGAGGGCCTTGGAAAAGCTCTTTGGGATTCCTCAGGATCTCAAACAAATAAATGAATAAATAAATAAATAATGTTTTCAACATTTTTTAACTGTGCCGTGGCCGGTCCCAAGCCCGTGCTGTGAAAAGAGGAGGGTCAGATGCTGGGACAAGCAAACCAGCTCTGTAAAAACTATTTGCTACTGCGGTCAGGGAGGGCCTTGGAAAAGCTCATTGGGATTCCTCAGGATCTCAAACAAATAAATGAATGAATAAATAAATGTTTTCAACATTTTTTAACTCTGCCGTGGCCGGTCCCAAGCCTGTGCTGTGAAAAGAGGAGGGTCAGATGCTTGGACAAGCAAACCAGCTCTGTAAAAACTATTTGCTACTGCGGTCAGGGAGGGCCTTGGAAAAGCTCTTTGGGATTCCTCAGGATCTCAAACAAATAAATGAATAAATAAATAAATAATGTTTTCAACATTTTTTAACTCTGCCGTGGCCGGTCCCAAGCCCGTGCTGTGAAAAGAGGAGGGTCAGATGCTGTGACAAGCAAACCAGCTCTGTAAAAACTATTTGCTAGTGCGGTCAGGGAGGGCCTTGGAAAAGCTCATTGGAATTCCTCAGGATCTCAAACAAGTAAATGAATAAATAAATAATGTTTTCAACATTTTTTAACTCTGCGGTGGGCGGTCCCAAGCCCGTGCTGTGAAAAGAGGAGGGTCAGATCCTGGGACAAGCAAACCAGCTCTGTAAAAACTATTTGCTACTGCGGTCAGAGAGGGCCTTGGAAAAGCTCTTTGGGATTCCTCAGGATCTCAAACAAATAAATGAATAAATAAATAAATAATGTTTTCAACATTTTTTAACTCTGCCGTGGCCGGTCCCAAGCCCGTGCTGTAAAAAGAGGAGGGTCAGATAATGGGACAAGCAAACCAGCTCTGTAAAAACTATTTGTTACTGCGGTCAGGGAGGACCTTGGAAAAGGTCATTGGGATTCCTCAGGATCTCAAACAAATAAATGAATAAATAAATAATGTTTTCAACATTTTTTAACTCTGCCGTGGCCGGTCCCAAGCCCGTGCTGTGAAAAGAGAAGGGTCAGATGCTGGGACAAGCAAACCAGCTCTCTAAAAACTATTTGCTACTGCGGTCAGGGAGGGCCTTGGAAAAGCTCATTGGAATTCCTCAGGATCTCAAACAAGTAAATGAATAAATAAATAATGTTTTCAACATTTTTTAACTCTGCCGTGGCCGGTCCCAAGCCCGTGCTGTAAAAAGAGGAGGGTCAGATAATGGGACAAGCAAACCAGCTCTGTAAAAACTATTTGTTACTGCGGTCAGGGAGGACCTTGGAAAAGGTCATTGGGATTCCTCAGGATCTCAAACAAATAAATGAATAAATAAATAATGTTTTCAACATTTTTTAACTCTGCCGTGGCCGGTCCCAAGCCCGTGCTGTGAAAAGAGAAGGGTCAGATGCTGGGACAAGCAAACCAGCTCTCTAAAAACTATTTGCTACTGCGGTCAGGGAGGGCCTTGGAAAAGCTCATTGGGATTCCTCAGGATCTCAAACAAATAAATGAATAAATAAATAAATAATGTTTTCAACATTTTTTAACTCTGCCATGGCCGGTCCCAAGCCCGTGCTGTGAAAAGAGGAGGGTCCGATGCTGGGACAAGCAAACCAGCTCTGTAAAAACTATTTACTACTGCGGTCAGGGAGGGCCTTGGAAAAGCTCATTGGGATTCCTCAGGATCTCAAACAAATTAATAAATAATGTTTTCAACATTTTTTAACTCTGCCGTGGCCGGTCCCAAGCCCGTGCTGTGAAAAGAGGAGGGTCAGATGCTGGGACAAGCAAACCAGCTCTGTAAAAACTATTTACTACTGCGGTCAGGGAGGGCCTTGGAAAAGCTCATTGGGATTCCTCAGGATCTCAAACAAATAAATGAATAAATAAATAAATAATGTTTTCAACATTTTTTAACTCTGCCGTGGCCGGTCCCAAGCCCGTGCTGTGAAAAGAGGAGGGTCAGATCCTGGGACAAGCAAACCAGCTCTGTAAAAACTATTTGCTACTGCGGTCAGGGAGGGCCTTGGAAAAGCTCATTGGGATTCCTCAGGATCTCAAACAAATTAATAAATAATGTTTTCAACATTTTTTAACTCTGCCGTGGCCGGTCCCAAGCCCGTGCTGTGAAAAGAGGAGGGTCAGATGCTGGGACAAGCAAACCAGCTCTGTAAAAACTATTTACTACTGCGGTCAGGGAGGGCCTTGGAAAAGCTCATTGGGATTCCTCAGGATCTCAAACAAATTAATAAATAATGTTTTCAACATTTTTTAACTCTGCCGTGGCCGGTCCCAAGCCCGTGCTGTGAAAAGAGGAGGGTCAGATGCTGGGACAAGCAAACCAGCTCTGTAAAAACTATTTACTACTGCGGTCAGGGAGGGCCTTGGAAAAGCTCATTGGGATTCCTCAGGATCTCAAACAAATAAATGAATAAATAAATAATGTTTTCAACATTTTTTAACTCTGCCGTGGCCGGTCCCAAGCCCGTGCTGTGAAAAGAGGAGGGTCAGATGCTGGGACAAGCAAACCAGCTCTGTAAAAACTATTTGCTACTGCGCTCAGAGAGGGCCTTGGAAAAGCTCTTTGGGATTCCTCAGGATCTCAAACAAATAAATGAATAAATAAATAAATAATGTTTTCAACATTTTTTAACTCTGCCGTGGCCGGTCCCAAGCCCGTGCTGTGAAAAGAGGAGGGTCAGATGCTGGGACAAGCAAACCAGCTCTGTAAAAACTATTTGCTACTGCGGTCAGGGAGGGCCTTGGAAAAGCTCATTGGGATTCCTCAGGATCTCAAACAAATAAATGAATAAATAAATAATGTTTTCAACATTTTTTAACTCTGCGGTGGGCGGTCCCAAGCCCGTGCTGTGAAAAGAGGAGGGTCAGATCCTGGGACAAGCAAACCAGCTCTGTAAAAACTATTTGCTACTGCGCTCAGAGAGGGCCTTGGAAAAGCTCTTTGGGATTCCTCAGGATCTCAAACAAATAAATGAATAAATAAATAAATAATGTTTTCAACATTTTTTAACTCTGCCTTGGCCGGTCCCAAGCCCGTGCTGTAAAAAGAGGAGGGTCAGATAATGGGACAAGCAAACCAGCTCTGTAAAAACTATTTGTTACTGCGGTCAGGGAGGACCTTGGAAAAGGTCATTGGGATTCCTCAGGATCTCAAACAAATAAATGAATAAATAAATAATGTTTTCAACATTTTTTAACTCTGCCGTGGCCGGTCCCAAGCCCGTGCTGTGAAAAGAGAAGGGTCAGATGCTGGGACAAGCAAACCAGCTCTCTAAAAACTATTTGCTACTGCGGTCAGGGAGGGCCTTGGAAAAGCTCATTGGAATTCCTCAGGATCTCAAACAAGTAAATGAATAAATAATGTTTTCAACATTTTTTAACTCTGCCGTGGCCGGTCCCAAGCCCGTGCTGTAAAAAGAGGAGGGTCAGATAATGGGACAAGCAAACCAGCTCTGTAAAAACTATTTGTTACTGCGGTCAGGGAGGACCTTGGAAAAGGTCATTGGGATTCCTCAGGATCTCAAACAAATAAATGAATAAATAAATAATGTTTTCAACATTTTTTAACTCTGCCGTGGCCGGTCCCAAGCCCGTGCTGTGAAAAGAGAAGGGTCAGATGCTGGGACAAGCAAACCAGCTCTGTAAAAACTATTTACTACTGCGGTCAGGGAGGGCCTTGGAAAAGCTCATTGGGATTCCTCAGGATCTCAAACAAATTAATAAATAATGTTTTCAACATTTTTTAACTCTGCCGTGGCCGGTCCCAAGCCCGTGCTGTGAAAAGAGGAGGGTCAGATGCTGGGACAAGCAAACCAGCTCTGTAAAAACTATTTACTACTGCGGTCAGGGAGGGCCTTGGAAAAGCTCATTGGGATTCCTCAGGATCTCAAACAAATAAATGAATAAATAAATAAATAATGTTTTCAACATTTTTTAACTCTGCCGTGGCCGGTCCCAAGCCCGTGCTGTGAAAAGAGGAGGGTCAGATCCTGGGACAAGCAAACCAGCTCTGTAAAAACTATTTGCTACTGCGGTCAGGGAGGGCCTTGGAAAAGCTCATTGGGATTCCTCAGGATCTCAAACAAATTAATAAATAATGTTTTCAACATTTTTTAACTCTGCCGTGGCCGGTCCCAAGCCCGTGCTGTGAAAAGAGGAGGGTCAGATGCTGGGACAAGCAAACCAGCTCTGTAAAAACTATTTGCTACTGCGCTCAGAGAGGGCCTTGGAAAAGCTCTTTGGGATTCCTCAGGATCTCAAACAAATAAATGAATAAATAAATAAATAATGTTTTCAACATTTTTTAACTCTGCCGTGGCCGGTCCCAAGCCCGTGCTGTGAAAAGAGGAGGGTCAGATGCTGGGACAAGCAAACCAGCTCTGTAAAAACTATTTGCTACTGCGGTCAGGGAGGGCCTTGGAAAAGCTCATTGGGATTCCTCAGGATCTCAAACAAATAAATGAATAAATAAATAATGTTTTCAACATTTTTTAACTCTGCCGTGGCTGGTCGAAAGCCCGTGCTGTGAAAAGAGGGTCAGATGCTGGGACAAGCAAACCAGCTCTGTAAAAACTATTTGCTACTGCGGTCAGGGAGGGCCTTGGAAAAGCTCATTGGGATTCCTCAGGATCTCAAACAAATAAATGAATAAATAAATGTTTTCAACATTTTTTAACTCTGCCATGGCCGGTCCCAAGCCCGTGCTGTGAAAAGAGGAGGGTCAGACGCTGGGACAAGCAAACCAGCTCTGTAAAAACTATTTGCTACTGCGGTCAGGGAGGGCCTTGGAAAAGCTCATTGGGATTCCTCAGGATCTCAAACAAATAAATGAATAAATAAATAAATAATGTTTTCAACATTTTTTAACTCTGCCGTGGCCGGTCCCAAGCCCGTGCTGTAAAAAGAGGAGGGTCAGATAATGGGACAAGCAAACCAGCTCTGTAAAAACTATTTGTTACTGCGGTCAGGGAGGACCTTGGAAAAGGTCATTGGGATTCCTCAGGATCTCAAACAAATAAATGAATAAATAAATAATGTTTTCAACATTTTTTAACTCTGCCGTGGCCGGTCCCAAGCCCGTGCTGTGAAAAGAGAAGGGTCAGATGCTGGGACAAGCAAACCAGCTCTCTAAAAACTATTTGCTACTGCGGTCAGGGAGGGCCTTGGAAAAGCTCATTGGGATTCTTTAGGATCTCAAACAAATAAATGAATAAATAAATAAATGTTTTCAACATTTTTTAACTCTGCCGTGGCCGGTCCCAAGCCCGTGCTGTGAAAAGAGGAGGGTCAGATGCTGGGACAAGCAAACCAGCTCTGTAAAAACTATTTGCTACTGCGGTCAGGGAGGGCCTTGGAAAAGCTCATTGGGATTCCTCAGGATCTCAAACAAATAAATGAATAAATAAATAAATAATGTTTTCAACATTTTTTAACTCTGCCGTGGCCGGTCCCAAGCCTGTGCTGTGAAAAGAGGAGGGTCAGATGCTGGGACAAGCAAACCAGCTCTGTAAAAACTATTTGCTACTGCGGTCAGGGAGGGCCTTGCAAAAGCTCATTGGGATACCTCAGGATCTCAAACAAATAAATGAATAAATAAATAATGTTTTCAACATTTTTTAACTCTGCCGTGGCCGGTCCCAAGCCCGTGCTGTGAAAAGAGGAGGGTCAGACGCTGGGACAAGCAAACCAGCTCTGTAAAAACTATTTGCTACTGCGGTCAGGGAGGGCCTTGGAAAAGCTCATTGGGATTCCTCAGGATCTCAAACAAATAAATGAATAAATAAATAATGTTTTCAACATTTTTTAACTCTGCGGTGGGCGGTCCCAAGCCCGTGCTGTGAAAAGAGGAGGGTCAGATCCTGGGACAAGCAAACCAGCTCTGTAAAAACTATTTGCTACTGCGCTCAGAGAGGGCCTTGGAAAAGCTCTTTGGGATTCCTCAGGATCTCAAACAAATAAATGAATAAATAAATAAATAATGTTTTCAACATTTTTTAACTCTGCCTTGGCCGGTCCCAAGCCCGTGCTGTAAAAAGAGGAGGGTCAGATAATGGGACAAGCAAACCAGCTCTGTAAAAACTATTTGTTACTGCGGTCAGGGAGGACCTTGGAAAAGGTCATTGGGATTCCTCAGGATCTCAAACAAATAAATGAATAAATAAATAATGTTTTCAACATTTTTTAACTCTGCCGTGGCCGGTCCCAAGCCCGTGCTGTGAAAAGAGAAGGGTCAGATGCTGGGACAAGCAAACCAGCTCTCTAAAAACTATTTGCTACTGCGGTCAGGGAGGGCCTTGGAAAAGCTCATTGGAATTCCTCAGGATCTCAAACAAGTAAATGAATAAATAATGTTTTCAACATTTTTTAACTCTGCCGTGGCCGGTCCCAAGCCCGTGCTGTAAAAAGAGGAGGGTCAGATAATGGGACAAGCAAACCAGCTCTGTAAAAACTATTTGTTACTGCGGTCAGGGAGGACCTTGGAAAAGGTCATTGGGATTCCTCAGGATCTCAAACAAATAAATGAATAAATAAATAATGTTTTCAACATTTTTTAACTCTGCCGTGGCCGGTCCCAAGCCCGTGCTGTGAAAAGAGAAGGGTCAGATGCTGGGACAAGCAAACCAGCTCTGTAAAAACTATTTACTACTGCGGTCAGGGAGGGCCTTGGAAAAGCTCATTGGGATTCCTCAGGATCTCAAACAAATTAATAAATAATGTTTTCAACATTTTTTAACTCTGCCGTGGCCGGTCCCAAGCCCGTGCTGTGAAAAGAGGAGGGTCAGATGCTGGGACAAGCAAACCAGCTCTGTAAAAACTATTTACTACTGCGGTCAGGGAGGGCCTTGGAAAAGCTCATTGGGATTCCTCAGGATCTCAAACAAATAAATGAATAAATAAATAAATAATGTTTTCAACATTTTTTAACTCTGCCGTGGCCGGTCCCAAGCCCGTGCTGTGAAAAGAGGAGGGTCAGATCCTGGGACAAGCAAACCAGCTCTGTAAAAACTATTTGCTACTGCGGTCAGGGAGGGCCTTGGAAAAGCTCATTGGGATTCCTCAGGATCTCAAACAAATTAATAAATAATGTTTTCAACATTTTTTAACTCTGCCGTGGCCGGTCCCAAGCCCGTGCTGTGAAAAGAGGAGGGTCAGATGCTGGGACAAGCAAACCAGCTCTGTAAAAACTATTTGCTACTGCGCTCAGAGAGGGCCTTGGAAAAGCTCTTTGGGATTCCTCAGGATCTCAAACAAATAAATGAATAAATAAATAAATAATGTTTTCAACATTTTTTAACTCTGCCGTGGCCGGTCCCAAGCCCGTGCTGTGAAAAGAGGAGGGTCAGATGCTGGGACAAGCAAACCAGCTCTGTAAAAACTATTTGCTACTGCGGTCAGGGAGGGCCTTGGAAAAGCTCATTGGGATTCCTCAGGATCTCAAACAAATAAATGAATAAATAAATAATGTTTTCAACATTTTTTAACTCTGCCGTGGCTGGTCGAAAGCCCGTGCTGTGAAAAGAGGGTCAGATGCTGGGACAAGCAAACCAGCTCTGTAAAAACTATTTGCTACTGCGGTCAGGGAGGGCCTTGGAAAAGCTCATTGGGATTCCTCAGGATCTCAAACAAATAAATGAATAAATAAATGTTTTCAACATTTTTTAACTCTGCCATGGCCGGTCCCAAGCCCGTGCTGTGAAAAGAGGAGGGTCAGACGCTGGGACAAGCAAACCAGCTCTGTAAAAACTATTTGCTACTGCGGTCAGGGAGGGCCTTGGAAAAGCTCATTGGGATTCCTCAGGATCTCAAACAAATAAATGAATAAATAAATAAATAATGTTTTCAACATTTTTTAACTCTGCCGTGGTCGGTCCCAAGCCCGTGCTGTAAAAAGAGGAGGGTCAGATAATGGGACAAGCAAACCAGCTCTGTAAAAACTATTTGTTACTGCGGTCAGGGAGGACCTTGGAAAAGGTCATTGGGATTCCTCAGGATCTCAAACAAATAAATGAATAAATAAATAATGTTTTCAACATTTTTTAACTCTGCCGTGGCCGGTCCCAAGCCCGTGCTGTGAAAAGAGAAGGGTCAGATGCTGGGACAAGCAAACCAGCTCTCTAAAAACTATTTGCTACTGCGGTCAGGGAGGGCCTTGGAAAAGCTCATTGGGATTCTTTAGGATCTCAAACAAATAAATGAATAAATAAATAAATGTTTTCAACATTTTTTAACTCTGCCGTGGCCGGTCCCAAGCCCGTGCTGTGAAAAGAGGAGGGTCAGATGCTGGGACAAGCAAACCAGCTCTGTAAAAACTATTTGCTACTGCGGTCAGGGAGGGCCTTGGAAAAGCTCATTGGGATTCCTCAGGATCTCAAACAAATAAATGAATAAATAAATAAATAATGTTTTCAACATTTTTTAACTCTGCCGTGGCCGGTCCCAAGCCTGTGCTGTGAAAAGAGGAGGGTCAGATGCTGGGACAAGCAAACCAGCTCTGTAAAAACTATTTGCTACTGCGGTCAGGGAGGGCCTTGCAAAAGCTCATTGGGATACCTCAGGATCTCAAACAAATAAATGAATAAATAAATAATGTTTTCAACATTTTTTAACTCTGCCGTGGCCGGTCCCAAGCCCGTGCTGTGAAAAGAGGAGGGTCAGACGCTGGGACAAGCAAACCAGCTCTGTAAAAACTATTTGCTACTGCGGTCAGGGAGGGCCTTGGAAAAGCTCATTGGGATTCCTCAGGATCTCAAACAAATAAATGAATAAATAAATAAATAATGTTTTCAACATTTTTTAACTCTGCCGTGGCCGGTCCCAAGCCCGTGCTGTAAAAAGAGGAGGGTCAGATAATGGGACAAGCAAACCAGCTCTGTAAAAACTATTTGTTACTGCGGTCAGGGAGGACCTTGGAAAAGGTCATTGGGATTCCCCAGGATCTCAAACAAATAAATGAATAAATAAATAAATAATGTTTTCAACATTTTTTAACTCTGCCGTGGCCGGTCCCAAGCCCGTGCTGTGAAAAGAGAAGGGTCAGATGCTGGGACAAGCAAACCAGCTCTCTAAAAACTATTTGCTACTGCGGTCAGGGAGGGCCTTGGAAAAGCTCATTGGGATTCTTTAGGATCTCAAACAAATAAATGAATAAATAAATAAATGTTTTCAACATTTTTAACTCTGCCGTGGCCGGTCCCAAGCCCGTGCTGTGAAAAGAGGAGGGTCAGATGCTGGGACAAGCAAACCAGCTCTGTAAAAACTATTTGCTACTGCGGTCAGGGAGGGCCTTGGAAAAGCTCATTGGGATTCCTCAGGATCTCAAACAAATAAATGAATAAATAAATAAATAATGTTTTCAACATTTTTTAACTCTGCCGTGGCCGGTCCCAAGCCCGTGCTGTGAAAAGAGGAGGGTCAGATGCTGGGACAAGCAAACCAGCTCTGTAAAAACTATTTGCTACTGCGGTCAGGGAGGGCCTTGCAAAAGCTCATTGGGATACCTCAGGATCTCAAACAAATAAATGAATAAATAAATAATGTTTTCAACATTTTTTAACTCTGCCGTGGCCGGTCCCAAGCCCGTGCTGTGAAAAGAGGAGGGTCAGATGCTGGGACAAGCAAACCAGCTCTGTAAAAACTATTTGCAACTGCGGTCAGGGAGGGCCTTGGAAAAGCTCATTGGGATTCCTCAGGATCTCAAACAAATAAATGAATAAATAAATAAATGTTTTCAACATTTTTTAACTCTGCCGTGGCCGGTCCCAAGCCCGTGCTGTGAAAAGAGGAGGGTCAGATGCTGGGACAAGCAAACCAGCTCTGTAAAAACTATTTGCTACTGCGGTCAGGGAGGGCCTTGGAAAAGCTCATTGGGATTCCTCAGGATCTCAAACAAATAAATGAATAAATAAATAAATAATGTTTTCAACATTTTTTAACTCTGCCGTGGCCGGTCCCAAGCCTGTGCTGTGAAAAGAGGAGGGTCAGATGCTGGGACAAGCAAACCAGCTCTGTAAAAACTATTTGCTACTGCGGTCAGGGAGGGCCTTGCAAAAGCTCATTGGGATACCTCAGGATCTCAAACAAATAAATGAATAAATAAATAATGTTTTCAACATTTTTTAACTCTGCCGTGGCCGGTCCCAAGCCCGTGCTGTGAAAAGAGAAGGGTCAGATGCTGGGACAAGCAAACCAGCTCTCTAAAAACTATTTGCTACTGCGGTCAGGGAGGGCCTTGGAAAAGCTCATTGGGATTCTTTAGGATCTCAAACAAATAAATGAATAAATAAATAAATGTTTTCAACATTTTTTAACTCTGCCGTGGCCGGTCCCAACCCGTGCTGTGAAAAGAGGAGGGTCAGATGCTGGGACAAGCAAACCAGCTCTGTAAAAACTATTTGCTACTGCGGTCAGGGAGGGCCTTGGAAAAGCTCATTGGGATTCCTCAGGATCTCAAACAAATAAATGAATAAATAAATAATGTTTTCAACATTTTTTAACTCTGCCGTGGCCGGACCCAAGCCCGTGCTGTGAAAAGAGGAGGGTCAGATGCTGGGACAAGCAAACCAGCTCTGTAAAAACTATTTGCTACTGCGGTCAGGGAGGGCCTTGCAAAAGCTCATTGGGATACCTCAGGATCTCAAACAAATAAATGAATAAATAAATAATGTTTTCAACATTTTTTAACTCTGCCGTGGCCGGTCCCAAGCCCGTGCTGTGAAAAGAGGAGGGTCAGATGCTGGGACAAGCAAACCAGCTCTGTAAAAACTATTTGCAACTGCGGTCAGGGAGGGCCTTGGAAAAGCTCATTGGGATTCCTCAGGATCTCAAACAAATAAATGAATAAATAAATAAATGTTTTCAACATTTTTTAACTCTGCCGTGGCCGGTCCCAACCCCGTGCTGTGAAAAGAGGAGGGTCAGATTCTGGGACAAGCAAACCAGCTCTGTAAAAACTATTTGCTACTGCGGTCAGGGAGGGCCTTGGAAAAGCTCATTGGGATACCTCAGGATCTCAAACAAATAAATGAATAAATAAATAATGTTTTCAACATTTTTTAACTCTGCCATGGCCGGTCCCAAGCCCGTGCTGTGAAAAGAGGAGGGTCCGATGCTGGGACAAGCAAACCAGCTCTGTAAAAACTATTTACTACTGCGGTCAGGGAGGGCCTTGGAAAAGCTCATTGGGATTCCTCAGGATCTCAAACAAATTAATAAATAATGTTTTCAACATTTTTTAACTCTGCCGTGGCCGGTCCCAAGCCCGTGCTGTGAAAAGAGGAGGGTCAGATGCTGGGACAAGCAAACCAGCTCTGTAAAAACTATTTACTACTGCGGTCAGGGAGGGCCTTGGAAAAGCTCATTGGGATTCCTCAGGATCTCAAACAAATAAATGAATAAATAAATAAATAATGTTTTCAACATTTTTTAACTCTGCCGTGGCCTGTCCCAAGCCCGTGCTGTGAAAAGAGGAGGGTCAGATCCTGGGACAAGCAAACCAGCTCTGTAAAAACTATTTGCTACTGCGCTCAGAGAGGGCCTTGGAAAAGCTCTTTGGGATTCCTCAGGATCTCAAACAAATAAATGAATAAATAAATAAATAATGTTTTTAACATTTTTTAACTCTGCCGTGGCCGGTCCCAAGCCCGTGCTGTGAAAAGAGGAGGGTCAGATGCTGGGACAAGCAAACCAGCTCTGTAAAAACTATTTGCTACTGCGGTCAGGGAGGGCCTTGGAAAAGCTCATTGGGATTCCTCAGGATCTCAAACAAATTAATAAATAATGTTTTCAACATTTTTTAACTCTGCCGTGGCCGGTCCCAAGCCCGTGCTGTGAAAAGAGGAGGGTCAGATGCTGGGACAAGCAAACCAGCTCTGTAAAAACTATTTACTACTGCGGTCAGGGAGGGCCTTGGAAAAGCTCATTGGGATTCCTCAGGATCTCAAACAAATTAATAAATAATGTTTTCAACATTTTTTAACTCTGCCGTGGCTGGTCGAAAGCCCGTGCTGTGAAAAGAGGGTCAGATGCTGGGACAAGCAAACCAGCTCTGTAAAAACTATTTGCTACTGCGGTCAGGGAGGGCCTTGGAAAAGCTCATTGGGATTCCTCAGGATCTCAAACAAATGAATAAATAAATGTTTTCAACATTTTTTAACTCTGCCATGGCTGGTCCCAAGCCCGTGCTGTGAAAAGAGGAGGGTCAGACGCTGGGACAAGCAAACCAGCTCTGTAAAAACTATTTGCTAATGCGGTCAGGGAGGGCCTTGGAAAAGCTCATTGGGATTCCTCAGGATCTCAAACAAATAAATGAATAAATAAATAAATAATGTTTTCAACATTTTTTAACTCTGCCGTGGCCGGTCCCAAGCCTGTGCTGTGAAAAGAGGAGGGTCAGATGCTGGGACAAGCAAACCAGCTCTGTAAAAACTATTTGCTACTGCGGTCAGGGAGGGCCTTGCAAAAGCTCATTGGGATACCTCAGGATCTCAAACAAATAAATGAATAAATAAATAATGTTTTCAACATTTTTTAACTCTGCCGTGGCCGGTCCCAAGCCCGTGCTGTGAAAAGAGGAGGGTCAGACGCTGGGACAAGCAAACCAGCTCTGTAAAAACTATTTGCTACTGCGGTCAGGGAGGGCCTTGGAAAAGCTCATTGGGATTCCTCAGGATCTCAAACAAATAAATGAATAAATAAATAAATAATGTTTTCAACATTTTTTAACTCTGCCGTGGCCGGTCCCAAGCCCGTGCTGTAAAAAGAGGAGGGTCAGATAATGGGACAAGCAAACCAGCTCTGTAAAAACTATTTGTTACTGCGGTCAGGGAGGACCTTGGAAAAGGTCATTGGGATTCCCCAGGATCTCAAACAAATAAATGAATAAATAAATAAATAATGTTTTCAACATTTTTTAACTCTGCCGTGGCCGGTCCCAAGCCCGTGCTGTGAAAAGAGAAGGGTCAGATGCTGGGACAAGCAAACCAGCTCTCTAAAAACTATTTGCTACTGCGGTCAGGGAGGGCCTTGGAAAAGCTCATTGGGATTCTTTAGGATCTCAAACAAATAAATGAATAAATAAATAAATGTTTTCAACATTTTTAACTCTGCCGTGGCCGGTCCCAAGCCCGTGCTGTGAAAAGAGGAGGGTCAGATGCTGGGACAAGCAAACCAGCTCTGTAAAAACTATTTGCTACTGCGGTCAGGGAGGGCCTTGGAAAAGCTCATTGGGATTCCTCAGGATCTCAAACAAATAAATGAATAAATAAATAAATAATGTTTTCAACATTTTTTAACTCTGCCGTGGCCGGTCCCAAGCCCGTGCTGTGAAAAGAGGAGGGTCAGATGCTGGGACAAGCAAACCAGCTCTGTAAAAACTATTTGCTACTGCGGTCAGGGAGGGCCTTGCAAAAGCTCATTGGGATACCTCAGGATCTCAAACAAATAAATGAATAAATAAATAATGTTTTCAACATTTTTTAACTCTGCCGTGGCCGGTCCCAAGCCCGTGCTGTGAAAAGAGGAGGGTCAGATGCTGGGACAAGCAAACCAGCTCTGTAAAAACTATTTGCAACTGCGGTCAGGGAGGGCCTTGGAAAAGCTCATTGGGATTCCTCAGGATCTCAAACAAATAAATGAATAAATAAATAAATGTTTTCAACATTTTTTAACTCTGCCGTGGCCGGTCCCAAGCCCGTGCTGTGAAAAGAGGAGGGTCAGATGCTGGGACAAGCAAACCAGCTCTGTAAAAACTATTTGCTACTGCGGTCAGGGAGGGCCTTGGAAAAGCTCATTGGGATTCCTCAGGATCTCAAACAAATAAATGAATAAATAAATAAATAATGTTTTCAACATTTTTTAACTCTGCCGTGGCCGGTCCCAAGCCTGTGCTGTGAAAAGAGGAGGGTCAGATGCTGGGACAAGCAAACCAGCTCTGTAAAAACTATTTGCTACTGCGGTCAGGGAGGGCCTTGCAAAAGCTCATTGGGATACCTCAGGATCTCAAACAAATAAATGAATAAATAAATAATGTTTTCAACATTTTTTAACTCTGCCGTGGCCGGTCCCAAGCCCGTGCTGTGAAAAGAGAAGGGTCAGATGCTGGGACAAGCAAACCAGCTCTCTAAAAACTATTTGCTACTGCGGTCAGGGAGGGCCTTGGAAAAGCTCATTGGGATTCTTTAGGATCTCAAACAAATAAATGAATAAATAAATAAATGTTTTCAACATTTTTTAACTCTGCCGTGGCCGGTCCCAACCCGTGCTGTGAAAAGAGGAGGGTCAGATGCTGGGACAAGCAAACCAGCTCTGTAAAAACTATTTGCTACTGCGGTCAGGGAGGGCCTTGGAAAAGCTCATTGGGATTCCTCAGGATCTCAAACAAATAAATGAATAAATAAATAATGTTTTCAACATTTTTTAACTCTGCCGTGGCCGGACCCAAGCCCGTGCTGTGAAAAGAGGAGGGTCAGATGCTGGGACAAGCAAACCAGCTCTGTAAAAACTATTTGCTACTGCGGTCAGGGAGGGCCTTGCAAAAGCTCATTGGGATACCTCAGGATCTCAAACAAATAAATGAATAAATAAATAATGTTTTCAACATTTTTTAACTCTGCCGTGGCCGGTCCCAAGCCCGTGCTGTGAAAAGAGGAGGGTCAGATGCTGGGACAAGCAAACCAGCTCTGTAAAAACTATTTGCAACTGCGGTCAGGGAGGGCCTTGGAAAAGCTCATTGGGATTCCTCAGGATCTCAAACAAATAAATGAATAAATAAATAAATGTTTTCAACATTTTTTAACTCTGCCGTGGCCGGTCCCAACCCCGTGCTGTGAAAAGAGGAGGGTCAGATTCTGGGACAAGCAAACCAGCTCTGTAAAAACTATTTGCTACTGCGGTCAGGGAGGGCCTTGGAAAAGCTCATTGGGATACCTCAGGATCTCAAACAAATAAATGAATAAATAAATAATGTTTTCAACATTTTTTAACTCTGCCATGGCCGGTCCCAAGCCCGTGCTGTGAAAAGAGGAGGGTCCGATGCTGGGACAAGCAAACCAGCTCTGTAAAAACTATTTACTACTGCGGTCAGGGAGGGCCTTGGAAAAGCTCATTGGGATTCCTCAGGATCTCAAACAAATTAATAAATAATGTTTTCAACATTTTTTAACTCTGCCGTGGCCGGTCCCAAGCCCGTGCTGTGAAAAGAGGAGGGTCAGATGCTGGGACAAGCAAACCAGCTCTGTAAAAACTATTTACTACTGCGGTCAGGGAGGGCCTTGGAAAAGCTCATTGGGATTCCTCAGGATCTCAAACAAATAAATGAATAAATAAATAAATAATGTTTTCAACATTTTTTAACTCTGCCGTGGCCTGTCCCAAGCCCGTGCTGTGAAAAGAGGAGGGTCAGATCCTGGGACAAGCAAACCAGCTCTGTAAAAACTATTTGCTACTGCGCTCAGAGAGGGCCTTGGAAAAGCTCTTTGGGATTCCTCAGGATCTCAAACAAATAAATGAATAAATAAATAAATAATGTTTTTAACATTTTTTAACTCTGCCGTGGCCGGTCCCAAGCCCGTGCTGTGAAAAGAGGAGGGTCAGATGCTGGGACAAGCAAACCAGCTCTGTAAAAACTATTTGCTACTGCGGTCAGGGAGGGCCTTGGAAAAGCTCATTGGGATTCCTCAGGATCTCAAACAAATTAATAAATAATGTTTTCAACATTTTTTAACTCTGCCGTGGCCGGTCCCAAGCCCGTGCTGTGAAAAGAGGAGGGTCAGATGCTGGGACAAGCAAACCAGCTCTGTAAAAACTATTTACTACTGCGGTCAGGGAGGGCCTTGGAAAAGCTCATTGGGATTCCTCAGGATCTCAAACAAATTAATAAATAATGTTTTCAACATTTTTTAACTCTGCCGTGGCTGGTCGAAAGCCCGTGCTGTGAAAAGAGGGTCAGATGCTGGGACAAGCAAACCAGCTCTGTAAAAACTATTTGCTACTGCGGTCAGGGAGGGCCTTGGAAAAGCTCATTGGGATTCCTCAGGATCTCAAACAAATGAATAAATAAATGTTTTCAACATTTTTTAACTCTGCCATGGCTGGTCCCAAGCCCGTGCTGTGAAAAGAGGAGGGTCAGACGCTGGGACAAGCAAACCAGCTCTGTAAAAACTATTTGCTAATGCGGTCAGGGAGGGCCTTGGAAAAGCTCATTGGGATTCCTCAGGATCTCAAACAAATAAATGAATAAATAAATAAATAATGTTTTCAACATTTTTTAACTCTGCCGTGGCCGGTCCCAAGCCCGTGCTGTAAAAAGAGGAGGGTCAGATAATGGGACAAGCAAACCAGCTCTGTAAAAACTATTTGTTACTGCGGTCAGGGAGGACCTTGGAAAAGGTCATTGGGATTCCTCAGGATCTCAAACAAATAAATGAATAAATAAATAATGTTTTCAACATTTTTTAACTCTGCCGTGGCCGGTCCCAATCCCGTGCTGTGAAAAGAGAAGGGTCAGATGCTGGGACAAGCAAACCAGCTCTCTAATAACTATTTGCTACTGCGGTCAGGGAGGGCCTTGGAAAAGCTCATTGGGATTCTTTAGGATCTCAAACAAATAAATGAATAAATAAATAAATGTTTTCAACATTTTTTAACTCTGCCGTGGCCGGTCCCAAGCCCGTGCTGTGAAAAGAGGAGGGTCAGATGCTGGGACAAGCAAACCAGCTCTGTAAAAACTATTTGCTACTGCGGTCAGGGAGGGCCTTGGAAAAGCTCATTGGGATTCCTCAGGATCTCAAACAAATAAATGAATAAATAAATAATGTTTTCAACATTTTTTAACTCTGCCGTGGCCGGTCCCAAGCCCGTGCTGTGAAAAGAGGAGGGTCCGATGCTGGGACAAGCAAACCAGCTCTGTAAAAACTATTTACTACTGCGGTCAGGGAGGGCCTTGGAAAAGCTCATTGGGATTCCTCAGGATCTCAAACAAATTAATAAATAATGTTTTCAACATTTTTTAACTCTGCCGTGGCCGGTCCCAAGCCCGTGCTGTGAAAAGAGGAGGGTCAGATGCTGGGACAAGCAAACCAGCTCTGTAAAAACTATTTACTACTGCGGTCAGGGAGGGCCTTGGAAAAGCTCATTGGGATTCCTCAGGATCTCAAACAAATAAATGAATAAATAAATAAATAATGTTTTCAACATTTTTTAACTCTGCCGTGGCCGGTCCCAAGCCCGTGCTGTGAAAAGAGGAGGGTCAGATCCTGGGACAAGCAAACCAGCTCTGTAAAAACTATTTGCTACTGCGCTCAGAGAGGGCCTTGGAAAAGCTCTTTGGGATTCCTCAGGATCTCAAACAAATAAATGAATAAATAAATAAATAATGTTTTTAACATTTTTTAACTCTGCCGTGGCCGGTCCCAAGCCCGTGCTGTGAAAAGAGGAGGGTCAGATGCTGGGACAAGCAAACCAGCTTTGTAAAAACTATTTGCTACTGCGGTCAGGGAGGGCCTTGGAAAAGCTCATTGGGATTCCTCAGGATCTCAAACAAATTAATAAATAATGTTTTCAACATTTTTTAACTCTGCCGTGGCCGGTCCCAAGCCCGTGCTGTGAAAAGAGGAGGGTCAGATGCTGGGACAAGCAAACCAGCTCTGTAAAAACTATTTACTACTGCGGTCAGGGAGGGCCTTGGAAAAGCTCATTGGGATTCCTCAGGATCTCAAACAAATTAATAAATAATGTTTTCAACATTTTTTAACTCTGCCGTGGCTGGTCGAAAGCCCGTGCTGTGAAAAGAGGGTCAGATGCTGGGACAAGCAAACCAGCTCTGTAAAAACTATTTGCTACTGCGGTCAGGGAGGGCCTTGGAAAAGCTCATTGGGATTCCTCAGGATCTCAAACAAATAAATGAATAAATAAATAAATAATGTTTTCAACATTTTTTAACTCTGCCGTGGCCGGTCCCAAGCCCGTGCTGTAAAAAGAGGAGGGTCAGATAATGGGACAAGCAAACCAGCTCTGTAAAAACTATTTGTTACTGCGGTCAGGGAGGACCTTGGAAAAGGTCATTGGGATTCCTCAGGATCTCAAACAAATAAATGAATAAATAAATAATGTTTTCAACATTTTTTAACTCTGCCGTGGCCGGTCCCAAGCCCGTGCTGTGAAAAGAGGAGGGTCAGATGCTGGGACAAGCAAACCAGCTCTGTAAAAACTATTTACTACTGCGGTCAGGGAGGGCCTTGGAAAAGCTCATTGGGATTCCTCAGGATCTCAAACAAATAAATGAATAAATAAATAAATAATGTTTTCAACATTTTTTAACTCTGCCGTGGCCGGTCCCAAGCCCGTGCTGTGAAAAGAGGAGGGTCAGATCCTGGGACAAGCAAACCAGCTCTGTAAAAACTATTTGCTACTGCGCTCAGAGAGGGCCTTGGAAAAGCTCTTTGGGATTCCTCAGGATCTCAAACAAATAAATGAATAAATAAATAAATAATGTTTTTAACATTTTTTAACTCTGCCGTGGCCGGTCCCAAGCCCGTGCTGTGAAAAGAGGAGGGTCAGATGCTGGGACAAGCAAACCAGCTCTGTAAAAACTATTTGCTACTGCGGTCAGGGAGGGCCTTGGAAAAGCTCATTGGGATTCCTCAGGATCTCAAACAAATTAATAAATAATGTTTTCAACATTTTTTAACTCTGCCGTGGCCGGTCCCAAGCCCGTGCTGTGAAAAGAGGAGGGTCAGATGCTGGGACAAGCAAACCAGCTCTGTAAAAACTATTTACTACTGCGGTCAGGGAGGGCCTTGGAAAAGCTCATTGGGATTCCTCAGGATCTCAAACAAATTAATAAATAATGTTTTCAACATTTTTTAACTCTGCCGTGGCTGGTCGAAAGCCCGTGCTGTGAAAAGAGGGTCAGATGCTGGGACAAGCAAACCAGCTCTGTAAAAACTATTTGCTACTGCGGTCAGGGAGGGCCTTGGAAAAGCTCATTGGGATTCCTCAGGATCTCAAACAAATAAATGAATAAATAAATAATGTTTTCAACATTTTTTAACTCTGCCGTGGCCGGTCCCAAGCCCGTGCTGTAAAAAGAGGAGGGTCAGATAATGGGACAAGCAAACCAGCTCTGTAAAAACTATTTGTTACTGCGGTCAGGGAGGACCTTGGAAAAGGTCATTGGGATTCCTCAGGATCTCAAACAAATAAATGAATAAATAAATAATGTTTTCAACATTTTTTAACTCTGCCGTGGCCGGTCCCAATCCCGTGCTGTGAAAAGAGAAGGGTCAGATGCTGGGACAAGCAAACCAGCTCTCTAATAACTATTTGCTACTGCGGTCAGGGAGGGCCTTGGAAAAGCTCATTGGGATTCTTTAGGATCTCAAACAAATAAATGAATAAATAAATAAATGTTTTCAACATTTTTTAACTCTGCCGTGGCCGGTCCCAAGCCCGTGCTGTGAAAAGAGGAGGGTCAGATGCTGGGACAAGCAAACCAGCTCTGTAAAAACTATTTGCTACTGCGGTCAGGGAGGGCCTTGGAAAAGCTCATTGGGATTCCTCAGGATCTCAAACAAATAAATGAATAAATAAATAATGTTTTCAACATTTTTTAACTCTGCCGTGGCCGGTCCCAAGCCCGTGCTGTGAAAAGAGGAGGGTCCGATGCTGGGACAAGCAAACCAGCTCTGTAAAAACTATTTACTACTGCGGTCAGGGAGGGCCTTGGAAAAGCTCATTGGGATTCCTCAGGATCTCAAACAAATTAATAAATAATGTTTTCAACATTTTTTAACTCTGCCGTGGCCGGTCCCAAGCCCGTGCTGTGAAAAGAGGAGGGTCAGATGCTGGGACAAGCAAACCAGCTCTGTAAAAACTATTTACTACTGCGGTCAGGGAGGGCCTTGGAAAAGCTCATTGGGATTCCTCAGGATCTCAAACAAATAAATGAATAAATAAATAAATAATGTTTTCAACATTTTTTAACTCTGCCGTGGCCGGTCCCAAGCCCGTGCTGTGAAAAGAGGAGGGTCAGATCCTGGGACAAGCAAACCAGCTCTGTAAAAACTATTTGCTACTGCGCTCAGAGAGGGCCTTGGAAAAGCTCTTTGGGATTCCTCAGGATCTCAAACAAATAAATGAATAAATAAATAAATAATGTTTTTAACATTTTTTAACTCTGCCGTGGCCGGTCCCAAGCCCGTGCTGTGAAAAGAGGAGGGTCAGATGCTGGGACAAGCAAACCAGCTCTGTAAAAACTATTTGCTACTGCGGTCAGGGAGGGCCTTGGAAAAGCTCATTGGGATTCCTCAGGATCTCAAACAAATTAATAAATAATGTTTTCAACATTTTTTAACTCTGCCGTGGCCGGTCCCAAGCCCGTGCTGTGAAAAGAGGAGGGTCAGATGCTGGGACAAGCAAACCAGCTCTGTAAAAACTATTTACTACTGCGGTCAGGGAGGGCCTTGGAAAAGCTCATTGGGATTCCTCAGGATCTCAAACAAATTAATAAATAATGTTTTCAACATTTTTTAACTCTGCCGTGGCTGGTCGAAAGCCCGTGCTGTGAAAAGAGGGTCAGATGCTGGGACAAGCAAACCAGCTCTGTAAAAACTATTTGCTACTGCGGTCAGGGAGGGCCTTGGAAAAGCTCATTGGGATTCCTCAGGATCTCAAACAAATAAATGAATAAATAAATAAATAATGTTTTCAACATTTTTTAACTCTGCCGTGGCCGGTCCCAAGCCCGTGCTGTAAAAAGAGGAGGGTCAGATAATGGGACAAGCAAACCAGCTCTGTAAAAACTATTTGTTACTGCGGTCAGGGAGGACCTTGGAAAAGGTCATTGGGATTCCTCAGGATCTCAAACAAATAAATGAATAAATAAATAATGTTTTCAACATTTTTTAACTCTGCCGTGGCCGGTCCCAATCCCGTGCTGTGAAAAGAGAAGGGTCAGATGCTGGGACAAGCAAACCAGCTCTCTAATAACTATTTGCTACTGCGGTCAGGGAGGGCCTTGGAAAAGCTCATTGGGATTCTTTAGGATCTCAAACAAATAAATGAATAAATAAATAAATGTTTTCAACATTTTTTAACTCTGCCGTGGCCGGTCCCAAGCCCGTGCTGTGAAAAGAGGAGGGTCAGATGCTGGGACAAGCAAACCAGCTCTGTAAAAACTATTTGCTACTGCGGTCAGGGAGGGCCTTGGAAAAGCTCATTGGGATTCCTCAGGATCTCAAACAAATAAATGAATAAATAAATAATGTTTTCAACATTTTTTAACTCTGCCGTGGCCGGTCCCAAGCCCGTGCTGTGAAAAGAGGAGGGTCCGATGCTGGGACAAGCAAACCAGCTCTGTAAAAACTATTTACTACTGCGGTCAGGGAGGACCTTGGAAAAGGTCATTGGGATTCCTCAGGATCTCAAACAAATAAATGAATAAATAAATAATGTTTTCAACATTTTTTAACTCTGCCGTGGCCGGTCCCAAGCCCGTGCTGTGAAAAGAGAAGGGTCAGATGCTGGGACAAGCAAACCAGCTCTGTAAAAACTATTTACTACTGCGGTCAGGGAGGGCCTTGGAAAAGCTCATTGGGATTCCTCAGGATCTCAAACAAATTAATAAATAATGTTTTCAACATTTTTTAACTCTGCCGTGGCCGGTCCCAAGCCCGTGCTGTGAAAAGAGGAGGGTCAGATGCTGGGACAAGCAAACCAGCTCTGTAAAAACTATTTACTACTGCGGTCAGGGAGGGCCTTGGAAAAGCTCATTGGGATTCCTCAGGATCTCAAACAAATAAATGAATAAATAAATAAATAATGTTTTCAACATTTTTTAACTCTGCCGTGGCCGGTCCCAAGCCCGTGCTGTGAAAAGAGGAGGGTCAGATCCTGGGACAAGCAAACCAGCTCTGTAAAAACTATTTGCTACTGCGGTCAGGGAGGGCCTTGGAAAAGCTCATTGGGATTCCTCAGGATCTCAAACAAATTAATAAATAATGTTTTCAACATTTTTTAACTCTGCCGTGGCCGGTCCCAAGCCCGTGCTGTGAAAAGAGGAGGGTCAGATGCTGGGACAAGCAAACCAGCTCTGTAAAAACTATTTACTACTGCGGTCAGGGAGGGCCTTGGAAAAGCTCATTGGGATTCCTCAGGATCTCAAACAAATTAATAAATAATGTTTTCAACATTTTTTAACTCTGCCGTGGCCGGTCCCAAGCCCGTGCTGTGAAAAGAGGAGGGTCAGATGCTGGGACAAGCAAACCAGCTCTGTAAAAACTATTTACTACTGCAGTCAGGGAGGGCCTTGGAAAAGCTCATTGGGATTCCTCAGGATCTCAAACAAATAAATGAATAAATAAATAATGTTTTCAACATTTTTTAACTCTGCCATGGCCGGTCCCAAGCCCGTGCTGTGAAAAGAGGAGGGTCAGATGCTGGGACAAGCAAACCAGCTCTGTAAAAACTATTTGCTACTGCACTCAGAGAGGGCCTTGGAAAAGCTCTTTGGGATTCCTCAGGATCTCAAACAAATAAATGAATAAATAAATAAATAATGTTTTCAACATTTTTTAACTCTGCCGTGGCCGGTCCCAAGCCCGTGCTGTGAAAAGAGGAGGGTCAGATGCTGGGACAAGCAAACCAGCTCTGTAAAAACTATTTGCTACTGCGGTCAGGGAGGGCCTTGGAAAAGCTCATTGGGATTCCTCAGGATCTCAAACAAATAAATGAATAAATAAATAATGTTTTCAACATTTTTTAACTCTGCCGTGGCTGGTCGAAAGCCCATGCTGTGAAAAGAGGGTCAGATGCTGGGACAAGCAAACCAGCTCTGTAAAAACTATTTGCTACTGCGGTCAGGGAGGGCCTTGGAAAAGCTCATTGGGATTCCTCAGGATCTCAAACAAATAAATGAATAAATAAATGTTTTCAACATTTTTTAACTCTGCCATGGCCGGTCCCAAGCCCGTGCTGTGAAAAGAGGAGGGTCAGACGCTGGGACAAGCAAACCAGCTCTATAAAAACTATTTGCTACTGCGGTCAGGGAGGGCCTTGGAAAAGCTCATTGGGATTCCTCAGGATCTCAAACAAATAAATGAATAAATAAATAAATAATGTTTTCAACATTTTTTAACTCTGCCGTGGCCGGTCCCAAGCCCGTGCTGTAAAAAGAGGAGGGTCAGATAATGGGACAAGCAAACCAGCTCTGTAAAAACTATTTGTTACTGCGGTCAGGGAGGACCTTGGAAAAGGTCATTGGGATTCCTCAGGATCTCAAACAAATAAATGAATAAATAAATAATGTTTTCAACATTTTTTAACTCTGCCGTGGCCGGTCCCAAGCCCGTGCTGTGAAAAGAGAAGGGTCAGATGCTGGGACAAGCAAACCAGCTCTCTAAAAACTATTTGCTACTGCGGTCAGGGAGGGCCTTGGAAAAGCTCATTGGGATTCTTTAGGATCTCAAACAAATAAATGAATAAATAAATAAATGTTTTCAACATTTTTTAACTCTGCCGTGGCCGGTCCCAAGCCCGTGCTGTGAAAAGAGGAGGGTCAGATGCTGGGACAAGCAAACCAGCTCTGTAAAAACTATTTGCTACTGCGGTCAGGGAGGGCCTTGGAAAAGCTCATTGGGATTCCTCAGGATCTCAAACAAATAAATGAATAAATAAATAAATAATGTTTTCAACATTTTTTAACTCTGCCGTGGCCGGTCCCAAGCCTGTGCTGTGAAAAGAGGAGGGTCAGATGCTGGGACAAGCAAACCAGCTCTGTAAAAACTATTTGCTACTGCGGTCAGGGAGGGCCTTGCAAAAGCTCATTGGGATACCTCAGGATCTCAAACAAATAAATGAATAAATAAATAATGTTTTCAACATTTTTTAACTCTGCCGTGGCCGGTCCCAAGCCCGTGCTGTGAAAAGAGGAGGGTCAGACGCTGGGACAAGCAAACCAGCTCTGTAAAAACTATTTGCTACTGCGGTCAGGGAGAGCCTTGGAAAAGCTCATTGGGATTCCTCAGGATCTCAAACAAATAAATGAATAAATAAATAAATAATGTTTTCAACATTTTTTAACTCTGCCGTGGCCGGTCCCAAGCCCGTGCTGTGAAAAGAGAAGGGTCAGATGCTGGGACAAGCAAACCAGCTCTCTAAAAACTATTTGCTACTGCGGTCAGGGAGGGCCTTGGAAAAGCTCATTGGGATTCTTTAGGATCTCAAACAAATAAATGAATAAATAAATAAATGTTTTCAACATTTTTAACTCTGCCGTGGCCGGTCCCAAGCCCGTGCTGTGAAAAGAGGAGGGTCAGATGCTGGGACAAGCAAACCAGCTCTGTAAAAACTATTTGCTACTGCGGTCAGGGAGGGCCTTGGAAAAGCTCATTGGGATTCCTCAGGATCTCAAACAAATAAATGAATAAATAAATAAATAATGTTTTCAACATTTTTTAACTCTGCCGTGGCCGGTCCCAAGCCCGTGCTGTGAAAAGAGGAGGGTCAGATGCTGGGACAAGCAAACCAGCTCTGTAAAAACTATTTGCTACTGCGGTCAGGGAGGGCCTTGCAAAAGCTCATTGGGATACCTCAGGATCTCAAACAAATAAATGAATAAATAAATAATGTTTTCAACATTTTTTAACTCTGCCGTGGCCGGTCCCAAGCCCGTGCTGTGAAAAGAGGAGGGTCAGATGCTGGGACAAGCAAACCAGCTCTGTAAAAACTATTTGCAACTGCGGTCAGGGAGGGCCTTGGAAAAGCTCATTGGGATTCCTCAGGATCTCAAACAAATAAATGAATAAATAAATAAATGTTTTCAACATTTTTTAACTCTGCCGTGGCCGGTCCCAAGCCCGTGCTGTGAAAAGAGGAGGGTCAGATGCTGGGACAAGCAAACCAGCTCTGTAAAAACTATTTGCTACTGCGGTCAGGGAGGGCCTTGGAAAAGCTCATTGGGATTCCTCAGGATCTCAAACAAATAAATGAATAAATAAATAAATAATGTTTTCAACATTTTTTAACTCTGCCGTGGCCGGTCCCAAGCCTGTGCTGTGAAAAGAGGAGGGTCAGATGCTGGGACAAGCAAACCAGCTCTGTAAAAACTATTTGCTACTGCGGTCAGGGAGGGCCTTGCAAAAGCTCATTGGGATACCTCAGGATCTCAAACAAATAAATGAATAAATAAATAATGTTTTCAACATTTTTTAACTCTGCCGTGGCCGGTCCCAAGCCCGTGCTGTGAAAAGAGAAGGGTCAGATGCTGGGACAAGCAAACCAGCTCTCTAAAAACTATTTGCTACTGCGGTCAGGGAGGGCCTTGGAAAAGCTCATTGGGATTCTTTAGGATCTCAAACAAATAAATGAATAAATAAATAAATGTTTTCAACATTTTTTAACTCTGCCGTGGCCGGTCCCAACCCGTGCTGTGAAAAGAGGAGGGTCAGATGCTGGGACAAGCAAACCAGCTCTGTAAAAACTATTTGCTACTGCGGTCAGGGAGGGCCTTGGAAAAGCTCATTGGGATTCCTCAGGATCTCAAACAAATAAATGAATAAATAAATAATGTTTTCAACATTTTTTAACTCTGCCGTGGCCGGTCCCAAGCCCGTGCTGTGAAAAGAGGAGGGTCAGATGCTGGGACAAGCAAACCAGCTCTGTAAAAACTATTTGCTACTGCGGTCAGGGAGGGCCTTGCAAAAGCTCATTGGGATACCTCAGGATCTCAAACAAATAAATGAATAAATAAATAATGTTTTCAACATTTTTTAACTCTGCCGTGGCCGGTCCCAAGCCCGTGCTGTGAAAAGAGGAGGGTCAGATGCTGGGACAAGCAAACCAGCTCTGTAAAAACTATTTGCAACTGCGGTCAGGGAGGGCCTTGGAAAAGCTCATTGGGATTCCTCAGGATCTCAAACAAATAAATGAATAAATAAATAAATGTTTTCAACATTTTTTAACTCTGCCGTGGCCGGTCCCAACCCCGTGCTGTGAAAAGAGGAGGGTCAGATTCTGGGACAAGCAAACCAGCTCTGTAAAAACTATTTGCTACTGCGGTCAGGGAGGGCCTTGGAAAAGCTCATTGGGATACCTCAGGATCTCAAACAAATAAATGAATAAATAAATAATGTTTTCAACATTTTTTAACTCTGCCATGGCCGGTCCCAAGCCCGTGCTGTGAAAAGAGGAGGGTCCGATGCTGGGACAAGCAAACCAGCTCTGTAAAAACTATTTACTACTGCGGTCAGGGAGGGCCTTGGAAAAGCTCATTGGGATTCCTCAGGATCTCAAACAAATTAATAAATAATGTTTTCAACATTTTTTAACTCTGCCGTGGCCGGTCCCAAGCCCGTGCTGTGAAAAGAGGAGGGTCAGATGCTGGGACAAGCAAACCAGCTCTGTAAAAACTATTTACTACTGCGGTCAGGGAGGGCCTTGGAAAAGCTCATTGGGATTCCTCAGGATCTCAAACAAATAAATGAATAAATAAATAAATAATGTTTTCAACATTTTTTAACTCTGCCGTGGCCGGTCCCAAGCCCGTGCTGTGAAAAGAGGAGGGTCAGATCCTGGGACAAGCAAACCAGCTCTGTAAAAACTATTTGCTACTGCGCTCAGAGAGGGCCTTGGAAAAGCTCTTTGGGATTCCTCAGGATCTCAAACAAATAAATGAATAAATAAATAAATAATGTTTTTAACATTTTTTAACTCTGCCGTGGCCGGTCCCAAGCCCGTGCTGTGAAAAGAGGAGGGTCAGATGCTGGGACAAGCAAACCAGCTCTGTAAAAACTATTTGCTACTGCGGTCAGGGAGGGCCTTGGAAAAGCTCATTGGGATTCCTCAGGATCTCAAACAAATTAATAAATAATGTTTTCAACATTTTTTAACTCTGCCGTGGCCGGTCCCAAGCCCGTGCTGTGAAAAGAGGAGGGTCAGATGCTGGGACAAGCAAACCAGCTCTGTAAAAACTATTTACTACTGCGGTCAGGGAGGGCCTTGGAAAAGCTCATTGGGATTCCTCAGGATCTCAAACAAATTAATAAATAATGTTTTCAACATTTTTTAACTCTGCCGTGGCTGGTCGAAAGCCCGTGCTGTGAAAAGAGGGTCAGATGCTGGGACAAGCAAACCAGCTCTGTAAAAACTATTTGCTACTGCGGTCAGGGAGGGCCTTGGAAAAGCTCATTGGGATTCCTCAGGATCTCAAACAAATGAATAAATAAATGTTTTCAACATTTTTTAACTCTGCCATGGCCGGTCCCAAGCCCGTGCTGTGAAAAGAGGAGGGTCAGACGCTGGGACAAGCAAACCAGCTCTGTAAAAACTATTTGCTAATGCGGTCAGGGAGGGCCTTGGAAAAGCTCATTGGGATTCCTCAGGATCTCAAACAAATAAATGAATAAATAAATAAATAATGTTTTCAACATTTTTTAACTCTGCCGTGGCCGGTCCCAAGCCCGTGCTGTAAAAAGAGGAGGGTCAGATAATGGGACAAGCAAACCAGCTCTGTAAAAACTATTTGTTACTGCGGTCAGGGAGGACCTTGGAAAAGGTCATTGGGATTCCTCAGGATCTCAAACAAATAAATGAATAAATAAATAATGTTTTCAACATTTTTTAACTCTGCCGTGGCCGGTCCCAATCCCGTGCTGTGAAAAGAGAAGGGTCAGATGCTGGGACAAGCAAACCAGCTCTCTAATAACTATTTGCTACTGCGGTCAGGGAGGGCCTTGGAAAAGCTCATTGGGATTCTTTAGGATCTCAAACAAATAAATGAATAAATAAATAAATGTTTTCAACATTTTTTAACTCTGCCGTGGCCGGTCCCAAGCCCGTGCTGTGAAAAGAGGAGGGTCAGATGCTGGGACAAGCAAACCAGCTCTGTAAAAACTATTTGCTACTGCGGTCAGGGAGGGCCTTGGAAAAGCTCATTGGGATTCCTCAGGATCTCAAACAAATAAATGAATAAATAAATAATGTTTTCAACATTTTTTAACTCTGCCGTGGCCGGTCCCAAGCCCGTGCTGTGAAAAGAGGAGGGTCCGATGCTGGGACAAGCAAACCAGCTCTGTAAAAACTATTTACTACTGCGGTCAGGGAGGGCCTTGGAAAAGCTCATTGGGATTCCTCAGGATCTCAAACAAATTAATAAATAATGTTTTCAACATTTTTTAACTCTGCCGTGGCCGGTCCCAAGCCCGTGCTGTGAAAAGAGGAGGGTCAGATGCTGGGACAAGCAAACCAGCTCTGTAAAAACTATTTACTACTGCGGTCAGGGAGGGCCTTGGAAAAGCTCATTGGGATTCCTCAGGATCTCAAACAAATAAATGAATAAATAAATAAATAATGTTTTCAACATTTTTTAACTCTGCCGTGGCCGGTCCCAAGCCCGTGCTGTGAAAAGAGGAGGGTCAGATCCTGGGACAAGCAAACCAGCTCTGTAAAAACTATTTGCTACTGCGCTCAGAGAGGGCCTTGGAAAAGCTCTTTGGGATTCCTCAGGATCTCAAACAAATAAATGAATAAATAAATAAATAATGTTTTTAACATTTTTTAACTCTGCCGTGGCCGGTCCCAAGCCCGTGCTGTGAAAAGAGGAGGGTCAGATGCTGGGACAAGCAAACCAGCTCTGTAAAAACTATTTGCTACTGCGGTCAGGGAGGGCCTTGGAAAAGCTCATTGGGATTCCTCAGGATCTCAAACAAATTAATAAATAATGTTTTCAACATTTTTTAACTCTGCCGTGGCCGGTCCCAAGCCCGTGCTGTGAAAAGAGGAGGGTCAGATGCTGGGACAAGCAAACCAGCTCTGTAAAAACTATTTACTACTGCGGTCAGGGAGGGCCTTGGAAAAGCTCATTGGGATTCCTCAGGATCTCAAACAAATTAATAAATAATGTTTTCAACATTTTTTAACTCTGCCGTGGCTGGTCGAAAGCCCGTGCTGTGAAAAGAGGGTCAGATGCTGGGACAAGCAAACCAGCTCTGTAAAAACTATTTGCTACTGCGGTCAGGGAGGGCCTTGGAAAAGCTCATTGGGATTCCTCAGGATCTCAAACAAATAAATGAATAAATAAATAAATAATGTTTTCAACATTTTTTAACTCTGCCGTGGCCGGTCCCAAGCCCGTGCTGTAAAAAGAGGAGGGTCAGATAATGGGACAAGCAAACCAGCTCTGTAAAAACTATTTGTTACTGCGGTCAGGGAGGACCTTGGAAAAGGTCATTGGGATTCCTCAGGATCTCAAACAAATAAATGAATAAATAAATAATGTTTTCAACATTTTTTAACTCTGCCGTGGCCGGTCCCAATCCCGTGCTGTGAAAAGAGAAGGGTCAGATGCTGGGACAAGCAAACCAGCTCTCTAATAACTATTTGCTACTGCGGTCAGGGAGGGCCTTGGAAAAGCTCATTGGGATTCTTTAGGATCTCAAACAAATAAATGAAAAAATAAATAAATGTTTTCAACATTTTTTAACTCTGCCGTGGCCGGTCCCAAGCCCGTGCTGTGAAAAGAGGAGGGTCAGATGCTGGGACAAGCAAACCAGCTCTGTAAAAACTATTTGCTACTGCGGTCAGGGAGGGCCTTGGAAAAGCTCATTGGGATTCCTCAGGATCTCAAACAAATAAATGAATAAATAAATAATGTTTTCAACATTTTTTAACTCTGCCGTGGCCGGTCCCAAGCCCGTGCTGTGAAAAGAGGAGGGTCCGATGCTGGGACAAGCAAACCAGCTCTGTAAAAACTATTTACTACTGCGGTCAGGGAGGGCCTTGGAAAAGCTCATTGGGATTCCTCAGGATCTCAAACAAATTAATAAATAATGTTTTCAACATTTTTTAACTCTGCCGTGGCCGGTCCCAAGCCCGTGCTGTGAAAAGAGGAGGGTCAGATGCTGGGACAAGCAAACCAGCTCTGTAAAAACTATTTACTACTGCGGTCAGGGAGGGCCTTGGAAAAGCTCATTGGGATTCCTCAGGATCTCAAACAAATAAATGAATAAATAAATAAATAATGTTTTCAACATTTTTTAACTCTGCCGTGGCCGGTCCCAAGCCCGTGCTGTGAAAAGAGGAGGGTCAGATCCTGGGACAAGCAAACCAGCTCTGTAAAAACTATTTGCTACTGCGCTCAGAGAGGGCCTTGGAAAAGCTCTTTGGGATTCCTCAGGATCTCAAACAAATAAATGAATAAATAAATAATGTTTTTAACATTTTTTAACTCTGCCGTGGCCGGGTCCCAAGCCCGTGCTGTGAAAAGAGGAGGGTCAGATGCTGGGACAAGCAAACCAGCTCTGTAAAAACTATTTGCTACTGTGGTCAGGGAGGGCCTTGGAAAAGCTCATTGGGATTCCTCAGGATCTCAAACAAATTAATAAATAATGTTTTCAACATTTTTTAACTCTGCCGTGGCCGGTCCCAAGCCCGTGCTGTGAAAAGAGGAGGGTCAGATGCTGGGACAAGCAAACCAGCTCTGTAAAAACTATTTACTACTGCGGTCAGGGAGGGCCTTGGAAAAGCTCATTGGGATTCCTCAGGATCTCAAACAAATTAATAAATAATGTTTTCAACATTTTTTAACTCTGCCGTGGCTGGTCGAAAGCCCGTGCTGTGAAAAGAGGGTCAGATGCTGGGACAAGCAAACCAGCTCTGTAAAAACTATTTGCTACTGCGGTCAGGGAGGGCCTTGGAAAAGCTCATTGGGATTCCTCATGATCTCAAACAAATGAATAAATAAATGTTTTCAACATTTTTTAACTCTGCCATGGCCGGTCCCAAGCCCGTGCTGTGAAAAGAGGAGGGTCAGACGCTGGGACAAGCAAACCAGCTCTGTAAAAACTATTTGCTAATGCGGTCAGGGAGGGCCTTGGAAAAGCTCATTGGGATTCCTCAGGATCTCAAACAAATAAATGAATAAATAAATAAATAATGTTTTCAACATTTTTTAACTCTGCCGTGGCCGGTCCCAAGCCCGTGCTGTAAAAAGAGGAGGGTCAGATAATGGGACAAGCAAACCAGCTCTGTAAAAACTATTTGTTACTGCGGTCAGGGAGGACCTTGGAAAAGGTCATTGGGATTCCTCAGGATCTCAAACAAATAAATGAATAAATAAATAATGTTTTCAACATTTTTTAACTCTGCCGTGGCCGGTCCCAAGCCCGTGCTGTGAAAAGAGAAGGGTCAGATGCTGGGACAAGCAAACCACCTCTCTAATAACTATTTGCTACTGCGGTCAGGGAGGGCCTTGGAAAAGCTCATTGGGATTCTTTAGGATCTCAAACAAATAAATGAATAAATAAATAAATGTTTTCAACATTTTTTAACTCTGCCGTGGCCGGTCCCAAGCCCGTGCTGTGAAAAGAGGAGGGTCAGATGCTGGGACAAGCAAACCAGCTCTGTAAAAACTATTTGCTACTGCGGTCAGGGAGGGCCTTGGGAAAGCTCATTGGGATTCCTCAGGATCTCAAACAAATAAATGAATAAATAAATAATGTTTTCAACATTTTTTAACTCTGCCGTGGCCGGTCCCAAGCCCGTGCTGTGAAAAGAGGAGGGTCAGACGCTGGGACAAGCAAACCAGCTCTGTAAAAACTATTTGCTACTGCGGTCAGGGAGGGCCTTGGAAAAGCTCATTGGGATTCCTCAGGATCTCAAACAAATAAATGAATAAATAAATAAATAATGTTTTCAACATTTTTAACTCTGCCGTGGCCGGTCCCAAGCCCGTGCTGTAAAAAGAGGAGGGTCAGATAATGGGACAAGCAAACCAGCTCTGTAAAAACTATTTGTTACTGCGGTCAGGGAGGACCTTGGGAAAGGTCATTGGGATTCCTCAGGATCTCAAACAAATAAATGAATAAATAAATAAATAATGTTTTCAACATTTTTTAACTCTGCCGTGGCCGGTCCCAAGCCTGTGCTGTGAAAAGAGGAGGGTCAGATGCTGGGACAAGCAAACCAGCTCTGTAAAAAATATTTGCTACTGCGGTCAGGGAGGGCCTTGCAAAAGCTCATTGGGATACCTCAGGATCTCAAACAAATAAATGAATAAATAAATAATGTTTTCAACATTTTTTAACTCTGCCGTGGCCGGTCCCAAGCCCGTGCTGTGAAAAGAGGAGGGTCAGATGCTGGGACAAGCAAACCAGCTCTGTAAAAACTATTTGCAACTGCGGTCAGGGAGGGCCTTGGAAAAGCTCATTGGGATTCCTCAGGATCTCAAACAAATAAATGAATAAATAAATAAATGTTTTCAACATTTTTTAACTCTGCCGTGGCCGGTCCCAACCCCGTGCTGTGAAAAGAGGAGGGTCAGATTCTGGGACAAGCAAACCAGCTCTGTAAAAACTATTTGCTACTGCGGTCAGGGAGGGCCTTGGAAAAGCTCATTGGGATACCTCAGGATCTCAAACAAATAAATGAATAAATAAATAATGTTTTCAACATTTTTTAACTCTGCCATGGCCGGTCCCAAGCCCGTGCTGTGAAAAGAGGAGGGTCCGATGCTGGGACAAGCAAACCAGCTCTGTAAAAACTATTTACTACTGCGGTCAGGGAGGGCCTTGGAAAAGCTCATTGGGATTCCTCAGGATCTCAAACAAATTAATAAATAATGTTTTCAACATTTTTTAACTCTGCCGTGGCCGGTCCCAAGCCCGTGCTGTGAAAAGAGGAGGGTCAGATGCTGGGACAAGCAAACCAGCTCTGTAAAAACTATTTACTACTGCGGTCAGGGAGGGCCTTGGAAAAGCTCATTGGGATTCCTCAGGATCTCAAACAAATAAATGAATAAATAAATAAATAATGTTTTCAACATTTTTTAACTCTGCCGTGGCCTGTCCCAAGCCCGTGCTGTGAAAAGAGGAGGGTCAGATCCTGGGACAAGCAAACCAGCTCTGTAAAAACTATTTGCTACTGCGCTCAGAGAGGGCCTTGGAAAAGCTCTTTGGGATTCCTCAGGATCTCAAACAAATAAATGAATAAATAAATAAATAATGTTTTTAACATTTTTTAACTCTGCCGTGGCCGGTCCCAAGCCCGTGCTGTGAAAAGAGGAGGGTCAGATGCTGGGACAAGCAAACCAGCTCTGTAAAAACTATTTGCTACTGCGGTCAGGGAGGGCCTTGGAAAAGCTCATTGGGATTCCTCAGGATCTCAAACAAATTAATAAATAATGTTTTCAACATTTTTTAACTCTGCCGTGGCCGGTCCCAAGCCCGTGCTGTGAAAAGAGGAGGGTCAGATGCTGGGACAAGCAAACCAGCTCTGTAAAAACTATTTACTACTGCGGTCAGGGAGGGCCTTGGAAAAGCTCATTGGGATTCCTCAGGATCTCAAACAAATTAATAAATAATGTTTTCAACTTTTTTTAACTCTGCCGTGGCTGGTCGAAAGCCCGTGCTGTGAAAAGAGGGTCAGATGCTGGGACAAGCAAACCAGCTCTGTAAAAACTATTTGCTACTGCGGTCAGGGAGGGCCTTGGAAAAGCTCATTGGGATTCCTCAGGATCTCAAACAAATGAATAAATAAATGTTTTCAACATTTTTTAACTCTGCCATGGCTGGTCCCAAGCCCGTGCTGTGAAAAGAGGAGGGTCAGACGCTGGGACAAGCAAACCAGCTCTGTAAAAACTATTTGCTAATGCGGTCAGGGAGGGCCTTGGAAAAGCTCATTGGGATTCCTCAGGATCTCAAACAAATAAATGAATAAATAAATAAATAATGTTTTCAACATTTTTTAACTCTGCCGTGGCCGGTCCCAAGCCCGTGCTGTAAAAAGAGGAGGGTCAGATAATGGGACAAGCAAACCAGCTCTGTAAAAACTATTTGTTACTGCGGTCAGGGAGGACCTTGGAAAAGGTCATTGGGATTCCTCAGGATCTCAAACAAATAAATGAATAAATAAATAATGTTTTCAACATTTTTTAACTCTGCCGTGGCCGGTCCCAATCCCGTGCTGTGAAAAGAGAAGGGTCAGATGCTGGGACAAGCAAACCAGCTCTCTAATAACTATTTGCTACTGCGGTCAGGGAGGGCCTTGGAAAAGCTCATTGGGATTCTTTAGGATCTCAAACAAATAAATGAATAAATAAATAAATGTTTTCAACATTTTTTAACTCTGCCGTGGCCGGTCCCAAGCCCGTGCTGTGAAAAGAGGAGGGTCAGATGCTGGGACAAGCAAACCAGCTCTGTAAAAACTATTTGCTACTGCGGTCAGGGAGGGCCTTGGAAAAGCTCATTGGGATTCCTCAGGATCTCAAACAAATAAATGAATAAATAAATAATGTTTTCAACATTTTTTAACTCTGCCGTGGCCGGTCCCAAGCCCGTGCTGTGAAAAGAGGAGGGTCCGATGCTGGGACAAGCAAACCAGCTCTGTAAAAACTATTTACTACTGCGGTCAGGGAGGGCCTTGGAAAAGCTCATTGGGATTCCTCAGGATCTCAAACAAATTAATAAATAATGTTTTCAACATTTTTTAACTCTGCCGTGGCCGGTCCCAAGCCCGTGCTGTGAAAAGAGGAGGGTCAGATGCTGGGACAAGCAAACCAGCTCTGTAAAAACTATTTACTACTGCGGTCAGGGAGGGCCTTGGAAAAGCTCATTGGGATTCCTCAGGATCTCAAACAAATAAATGAATAAATAAATAAATAATGTTTTCAACATTTTTTAACTCTGCCGTGGCCGGTCCCAAGCCCGTGCTGTGAAAAGAGGAGGGTCAGATCCTGGGACAAGCAAACCAGCTCTGTAAAAACTATTTGCTACTGCGCTCAGAGAGGGCCTTGGAAAAGCTCTTTGGGATTCCTCAGGATCTCAAACAAATAAATGAATAAATAAATAAATAATGTTTTTAACATTTTTTAACTCTGCCGTGGCCGGTCCCAAGCCCGTGCTGTGAAAAGAGGAGGGTCAGATGCTGGGACAAGCAAACCAGCTTTGTAAAAACTATTTGCTACTGCGGTCAGGGAGGGCCTTGGAAAAGCTCATTGGGATTCCTCAGGATCTCAAACAAATTAATAAATAATGTTTTCAACATTTTTTAACTCTGCCGTGGCCGGTCCCAAGCCCGTGCTGTGAAAAGAGGAGGGTCAGATGCTGGGACAAGCAAACCAGCTCTGTAAAAACTATTTACTACTGCGGTCAGGGAGGGCCTTGGAAAAGCTCATTGGGATTCCTCAGGATCTCAAACAAATTAATAAATAATGTTTTCAACATTTTTTAACTCTGCCGTGGCTGGTCGAAAGCCCGTGCTGTGAAAAGAGGGTCAGATGCTGGGACAAGCAAACCAGCTCTGTAAAAACTATTTGCTACTGCGGTCAGGGAGGGCCTTGGAAAAGCTCATTGGGATTCCTCAGGATCTCAAACAAATAAATGAATAAATAAATAAATAATGTTTTCAACATTTTTTAACTCTGCCGTGGCCGGTCCCAAGCCCGTGCTGTAAAAAGAGGAGGGTCAGATAATGGGACAAGCAAACCAGCTCTGTAAAAACTATTTGTTACTGCGGTCAGGGAGGACCTTGGAAAAGGTCATTGGGATTCCTCAGGATCTCAAACAAATAAATGAATAAATAAATAATGTTTTCAACATTTTTTAACTCTGCCGTGGCCGGTCCCAAGCCCGTGCTGTGAAAAGAGGAGGGTCAGATGCTGGGACAAGCAAACCAGCTCTGTAAAAACTATTTGCTACTGCGGTCAGGGAGGGCCTTGGAAAAGCTGATTGGGATTCCTCAGGATCTCAAACAAATAAATGAATAAATAAATAAATAATGTTTTCAACATTTTTTAACTCTGCCGTGGCCGGTTCCAAGCCCGTGCTGTGAAAAGAGGAGGGTCAGATGCTGGGACAAGCAAACCAGCTCTGTAAAAACTATTTGCTACTGCGGTCAGGGAGGGCCTTGGAAAAGCTCATTGGGATTCCTCAGGATCTCAAACAAATAAATGAATAAATAAATAAATAATGTTTTCAACATTTTTTAACTCTGCCGTTGCCAGTCCCAAGCCCGTGCTGTGAAAAGAGGAGGGTCAGATGCTGGGACAAGCAAACCAGCTCTGTAAAAAATATTTGCTACTGTGGTCAGGGAGGGCCTTGGAAAAGCTCATTGGGATTCCTCAGGATCTCAAACAAATAAATGATTAAATAAATAAATAAAGTTTTCAACATTTTTTAACTCTGCCGTGGCTGGTCCCAAGCCCGTGCTGTGAAAAGAGGAGGGTTAGATGCTGGGACAAGCAAACCAGCTCTGTAAAAACTATTTGCTACTGCGGTCAGGGAGGGCCTTGGAAAAGCTCATTGGGATTCCTCAGGATCTCAAACAAATAAATGAATAAATAAATAAATAATGTTTTCAACATTTTTTAACTCTGCCGTGGCCAGTCCCAAGCCCGTGCTGTGAAAAGAGGAGGGTTTAGATGCTGGGACAAGCAAACCAGCTCTGTAAAAACTATTTGCTACTGCGGTCAGGGAGGGCCTTGGAAAAGCTCATTGGGATTCCTCAGGATCTCAAACAAATAAATAAATGAATAAATAAATAAATAATGTTTTCAACATTTTTAACTCTGCCGTGACTGGTCCCAAGCCCGTGCTATGAAAAGAGTAGGGTCAGATGCTGGGACAAGCAAACCAGCTCTGTAAAAACTATTTGCTACTGCGGTCAGGGAGGGCCTTGGAAAAGCTCATTGGGATTCCTCAGGATCTCAAACAAATAAATGAATAAATAAATAAATAATGTTTTCAACATTTTTTAACTCTGCCGTGGCCGGTCCCAAGCCCGTGCTTTGAAAAGAGGAGGGTCAGATGCTGGGACAAGCAAACCAGCTCTGTAAAAACTATTTGCTACTGCGGTCAGGGAGGGCCTTGGAAAAGCTGATTGGGATTCCTCAGGATCTCAAACAAATAAATGAATAAATAAATAAATAATGTTTTCAACATTTTTTAACTCTGCCGTGGCCGGTTCCAAGCCCGTGCTGTTAAAAGAGGAGGGTCAGATGCTGGGACAAGCAAACCAGCTCTGTAAAAACTATTTGCTACTGCGGTCAGGGAGGGCCTTGGAAAAGCTCATTGGGATTCCTCAGGATCTCAAACAAATAAATGAATAAATAAATAAATAAAGTTTTCAACATTTTTAACTCTGCCATGGCCGGTCCCAAGCCCGTGCTGTGAAAAGAGGAGGGTCAGATGCTGGGACAAGCAAACCAGCTCTATAAAAACTATTTGCTACTGCGGTCAGGGAGGGCCTTGGAAAAGCTGATTGGGATTCCTCAGGATCTCAAACAAATAAATGAATAGATAAATAAATAATGTTTTCAACATTTTTAACTCTGCCGTGGCTGGTCCCAAGCCCGTACTGTGAAAAGAGGAGGGTCAGATGCTGGGACAAGCAAACCAGCTCTGTAAAAACTATTTGCTACTGCGGTCAGGGAGGGCCTTGGAAAAGCTCATTGGGATTCCTCAGGATCTCAAACAAATAAATGAATAAATAAATAATGTTTTCAACATTTTTTAACTCTGCCATGGCCGGTTCCAAGCCCGTGCTGTGAAAAGAGGAGGGTCAGATGCTGGGACAAGCAAACCAGCTCTGTAAAAACTATTTGCTACTGCGGTCAGGGAGGGCCTTGGAAAAGCTCATTGGGATTCCTCAGGATCTCAAACAAATAAATGAATAAATAAATAAATAATGTTTTCAACATTTTTTAACTCTGCCGTGGCCAGTCCCAAGCCCGTGCTGTGAAAAGAGGAGGGTCAGATGCTGGGACAAGCAAACCAGCTCTGTAAAAACTATTTGCTACTGCGGTCAGGGAGGGCCTTGGAAAAGCTCATTGGGATTCCTCAGGATCTCAAACAAATAAATGAATAAATAAATAAATAATGTTTTCAACATTTTTTAACTCTGTCGTGGCCGGTCCCAAGCCCGTGCTGTGAAAAGAGGAGGGTCAGATGCTGGGACAAGCAAACCAGCTCTGTAAAAACTATTCGCTACTGTGGTCAGGGAGGGCCTTGGAAAAGCTCATTGGGATTCCTCAGGATCTCAAACAAATAAATGATTAAATAAATAAATAAAGTTTTCAACATTTTTTAACTCTGCCGTGGCCGGTCCCAAGCCCGTGCTGTGAAAAGAGGAGGGTCAGATGCTGGGACAAGCAAACCAGCTCTGTAAAAACTATTTGCTACTGCAGTCAGGGAGGGCCTTGGAAAAGCTGATTGGGATTCCTCAGGATCTCAAACAAATAAATGAATAAATAAATAAATAATGTTTTCAACATTTTTTAACTCTGCCGTGGCCAGTCCCAAGCCCGTGCTGTGAAAAGAGGAGGGTTTAGATGCTGGGACAAGCAAACCAGCTCTGTAAAAACTATTTGCTACTGCGGTCAGGGAGGGCCTTGGAAAAGCTCATTGGGATTCCTCAGGATCTCAAACAAATAAATGAATAAATAAATAAATAATGTTTTCAACATTTTTTAACTCTGCCGTTGCCAGTCCCAAGCCCGTGCTGTGAAAAGAGGAGGGTCAGATGCTGGGACAAGCAAACCAGCTCTGTAAAAACTATTTGCTACTGCGGTCAGGGAGGGCCTTGGAAAAGCTCATTGGGATTCCTCAGGATCTCAAACAAATAAATGAATAAATAAATAAATAAATAATGTTTTCAACATTTTTTAACTCTGTCGTGGCCGGTCCCAAGCCCGTGCTGTGAAAAGAGGAGGGTCAGATGCTGGGACAAGCAAACCAGCTCTGTAAAAAATATTTGCTACTGTGGTCAGGGAGGGCCTTGGAAAAGCTCATTGGGATTCCTCAGGATCTCAAACAAATAAATGATTAAATAAATAAATAAAGTTTTCAACATTTTTTAAGTCTGGCGTGGCCGGTCCCAAGCCCGTGCTGTGAAAAGAGGAGGGTCAGATGCTGGGACAAGCAAACCAGCTCTGTAAAAACTATTTGCTACTGCGGTCAGGGAGGGCCTTGGAAAAGCTGATTGGGATTCCTCAGGATCTCAAACAAATAAATGAATAAATAAATAAATAATGTTTTCAACATTTTTTAACTCTGCCGTGGCCAGTCCCAAGCCCGTGCTGTGAAAAGAGGAGGGTTTAGATGCTGGGACAAGCAAACCAGCTCTGTAAAAACTATTTGCTACTGCGGTCAGGGAGGGCCTTGGAAAAGCTCATTGGGATTCCTCAGGATCTCAAACAAATAAATAAATGAATAAATAAATAAATAATGTTTTCAACATTTTTAACTCTGCCGTGGCTGGTCCCAAGCCCGTGCTATGAAAAGAGGAGGGTCAGATGCTGGGACAAGCAAACCAGCTCTGTAAAAACTATTTGCTACTGCGGTCAGGGAGGGCCTTGGAAAAGCTCATTGGGATTCCTCAGGATCTCAAACAAATAAATGAATAAATAAATAAATAATGTTTTCAACATTTTTTAACTCTGCCATGGCCGGTCCCAAGCCCGTGCTTTGAAAAGAGGAGGGTCAGATGCTGGGACAAGCAAACCAGCTCTGTAAAAACTATTTGCTACTGCGGTCAGGGAGGGCCTTGGAAAAGCTCATTGGGATTCCTCAGGATCTCAAACAAATAAATGAATAAATAAATAAATAATGTTTTCAACATTTTTAACTCTGCCGTGGCCGCTCCCAAGCCCGTGCTGTGAAAAGAGGAGGGTCAGATGCTGGGACAAGCAAACCAGCTCTGTAAAAACTATTTGCTACTGCGGTCAGGGAGGGCCTTGGAAAAGCTCATTGGGATTCCTCAGGATCTCAAACAAATAAATGAATAAATAAATAAATAATGTTTTCAACATTTTTTAACTCTGCCGTGGCCGGTCCCAAGCCCGTGCTTTGAAAAGAGGAGGGTCAGATGCTGGGACAAGCAAACCAGCTCTGTAAAAACTATTTGCTACTGCGGTCAGGGAGGGCCTTGGAAAAGCTCATTGGGATTCCTCAGGATCTCAAACAAATAAATGAATAAATAAATAATGTTTTCAACATTTTTTAACTCTGCCGTTGCCAGTCCCAAGCCCGTGCTGTGAAAAGAGGAGGGTCAGATGCTGGGACAAGCAAACCAGCTCTGTAAAAACTATTTGCTACTGCGGTCAGGGAGGGCCTTGGAAAAGCTCATTGGGATTCCTCAGGATCTCAAACAAATAAATGAATAAATAAATAAATAAATAATGTTTTCAACATTTTTTAACTCTGCCGTGGCCGGTCCCAAGCCTGTGCTGTGAAAAGAGGAGGGTCAGATGCTGGGACAAGCAAACCAGCTCTGTAAAAAATATTTGCTACTGTGGTCAGGGAGGGCCTTGGAAAAGCTCATTTGGATTCCTCAGGATCTCAAACAAATAAATGATTAAATAAATAAATAAAGTTTTCAACATTTTTTAACTCTGCCGTGGCCGGTCCCAAGCCCGTGCTGTGAAAAGAGGAGGGTCAGATGCTGGGACAAGCAAACCAGCTCTGTAAAAACTATTTGCTACTGCGGTCAGGGAGGGCCTTGGAAAAGCTGATTGGGATTCCTCAGGATCTCAAACAAATAAATAAATGAATAAATAAATAAATAATGTTTTCAACATTTTTTAACTCTGCCGTGGCCAGTCCCAAGCCTGTGCTGTGAAAAGAGGAGGGTTTAGATGCTGGGACAAGCAAACCAGCTCTGTAAAAACTATTTGCTACTGCGGTCAGGGAGGGCCTTGGAAAAGCTGATTGGGATTCCTCAGGATCTCAAACAAATAAATAAATGAATAAATAAATAAATAATGTTTTCAACATTTTTAACTCTGCCGTGGCCGGTCCCAAGCCCGTGCTGTGAAAAGAGGAGGGTCAGATGCTGGGACAAGCAAACCAGCTCTGTAAAAACTATTTGCTACTGCGGTCAGGGAGGGCCTTGGAAAAGCTCATTGGGATTCCTCAGGATCTCAAACAAATAAATGAATAAATAAATAAATAAAGTTTTCAACATTTTTTAACTCTGCCGTGGCCGGTCCCAAGCCCGTGCTGTGAAAAGAGGAGGGTCAGATGCTGGGACAAGCAAACCAGCTCTGTAAAAACTATTTGCTACTGTGGTCAGGGAGGGCCTTGGAAAAGCTCATTGGGATTCCTCAGGATCTCAAACAAATAAATGAATAAATAAATAAATAAAGTTTTCAACATTTTTAACTCTGCCATGGCCGGTCCCAAGCCCGTGCTGTGAAAAGAGGAGGGTCAGATGCTGGGACAAGCAAACCAGCTCTATAAAAACTATTTGCTACTGCGGTCAGGGAGGGCCTTGGAAAAGCTGATTGGGATTCCTCAGGATCTCAAACAAATAAATGAATAAATAAATAAATAATGTTTTCAACATTTTTAACTCTGCCGTGGCTGGTCCCAAGCCCGTACTGTGAAAAGAGGAGGGTCAGATGCTGGGACAAGCAAACCAGCTCTGTAAAAACTATTAGCTACTGTGGTCAGGGAGGGCCTTGGAAAAGCTCATTGGGATTCCTCAGGATCTCAAACAAATAAATGAATAAATAAATAATGTTTTCAACATTTTTTAACTCTGCCGTGGCCGGTCCCAAGCCCGTGCTGTGAAAAGAGGAGGGTCAGATGCTGGGACAAGCAAACCAGCTCTGTAAAAACTATTTGCTACTGCGGTCAGGGAGGGCCTTGGAAAAGCTCATTGGGATTCCTCAGGATCTCAAACAAATAAATGAATAAATAAATAAATAAATAATGTTTTCAACATTTTTTAACACTGCCGTGGCCGGTCCCAAGCCCGTGCTGTGAAAAGAGGAGAGTCAGATGCTGGAACAAGCAAACCAGCTCTGTAAAAACTATTTGCTACTGCAGTCAGGGAGGGCCTTGGAAAAGCTCATTGGGATTCCTCAGGATCTCAAACAAATAAAGGAATAAATAAATAAATAATGTTTTCAACATTTTTTAACTCTGCCGTGGCCGGTCCCAAGCCCGTGCTGTGAAAAGAGGAGGGTCAGATGCTGGGACAAGCAAACCAGCTCTGTAAAAACTATTTGCTACTGTGGTCAGGGAGGGCCTTGGAAAAGCTCATTGGGATTCCTCAGTATCTCAAACAAATAAATGAATAAATAAATAAATAAATAATGTTTTCAACATTTTTTAACTCTGCCGTGGCCGGTCCCAAGCCCGTGCTGTGAAAAGAGGAGGGTCAGATGCTGGGACAAGCAAACCAGCTCTGTAAAAACTATTTGCTACTGCGGTCAGGGAGGACCTTGGAAAAGCTCATTGGGATTCCTCAGGATCTCAAACAAATAAATGAATAAATAAATAAATAAATAATGTTTTCAACATTTTTTAACTCTGCCGTGGCCGGTCCCAAGCCCGTGCTGTGAAAAGAGGAGGGTCAGATGCTGGGACAAGCAAACCAGCTCTGTAAAAACTATTTGCTACTGCAGTCAGGGAGGGCCTTGGAAAAGCTCATTGGGATTCCTCAGGATCTCAAACAAATAAAGGAATAAATAAATAAATAATGTTTTCAACATTTTTTAACTCTGCCGTGGCCGGTCCCAAGCCCGTGCTGTGAAAAGAGGAGGGTCAGATGCTGGGACAAGCAAACCAGCTCTGTAAAAAATATTTGCTACTGTGGTCAGGGAGGGCCTTGGAAAAGCTCATTGGGATTCCTCAGGATCTCAAACAAATAAATGAATAAATAAATAAATAAATAATGATTTCAACATTTTTTAACTCTGCCGTGGCCGGTCCCAAGCCTGTGCTATGAAAATAGGAGAGTCAGATGCTGGGACAAGCAAACCAGCTCTGTAAAAACTATTTGCTACTGCGGTCAGGGAGGGCCTTGGAAAAGCTCATTGGGATTCCTCAGGATCTCAAACAAATAAATGAATAAATAAATAAATAAATAATGTTTTCAACATTTTTAACTGTGCCGTGGCTGGTCCCAAGACCGTGCTGTGAAAAGAGGAGGGTCAGATGCTGGGACAAGCAAACCAGCTCTGTAAAAACTATTTGCTACTGTGGTCAGGGAGGGCCTTGGAAAAGCTCATTGGGATTCCTCAGGATCTCAAACAAATAAATGAATAAATAAATAATGTTTTCAACATTTTTTAACTCTGCCGTGGCCGGTCCCAAGCCCGTGCTGTGAAAAGAGGAGGGTCAGATGCTGGGACAAGCAAACCAGCTCTGTAAAAACTATTTGCTACTGCGGTCAGGGAGGGCCTTGGAAAAGCTCATTGGGATTCCTCAGGATCTCAAACAAATAAATGAATAAATAAATAAATAAATAATGTTTTCAACATTTTTTAACTCTGCCGTGGCCGGTCCCAAGCCCGTGCTGTGAAAAGAGGAGGGTCAGATGCTGGGACAAGCAAACCAGCTCTGTAAAAACTATTTGCTACTGCAGTCAGGGAGGGCCTTGGAAAAGCTCATTGGGATTCCTCAGGATCTCAAACAAATAAAGGAATAAATAAATAAATAATGTTTTCAATAGTGCTGTCAAAATTAGCGCGTTAATAACGCATTAACTCAGATTCATTTTAACGGCGATAATTTTTTTAACGCGCGATTAATGCAGCGCGCATCACCTGTTTGACCCGTGGCCTACGACGTCCAGACGAAGCTACGCAAGTTAGCCTGGCGGCACACCCCCTCATCGCTCCAAGCAAGCATCGGACGCCAGGAACCACGAGGAAGAGCGGAGACTGATGACAGCACGAGAGCAACAGCGGTTAAGGACAGCGGAAGCAGACGCACTGACCTACAGATCGGCAGAAAGGTACATAACATAAAGCATTCACCACACAGGGGTGAAGAAATGGCTTTTAGCCATCGGAGCACTGTTTCCACTTATATGCGGTACTGAACCGACGTTTATATAATAACGACAATACAGCCATATTCTGCTGTCCCAACCAAGGAAATCTTGAGCGGTAGTTCTTACAGCCCTGTTTCAATACTTAGATAAAACCACCCCTAAACGATTTCCTCGGAGCAACTCAATAAGAACAACTGCCCATACACAGTCACCAATTAAAATCGACGACCGATTGCCCAAAAGGAGCCCCTTCAAGAACATTTACGGCTATTAAAGCATGTTGTGATTAATATATGTATATCACTTGAAGTATATGCCGGCCGGTTATCTGTCACTTTATGTTATGTCTGTCTTGTTTCCTATTAATGCACTGATTGTATTCACTAACAACCTTATCTTGCACGGGTGTTACTAAACCCCAATATATTTAATTTATCAATAAACTGTCTATGTTACACACTAATAGCCTCAAACATTACTGCTGACTAAATTGACCCTCTTTCTTCTGTGGTCTATACAGAAAGAAACACTTCATGAAGTTCATATATATTGACCCGTGGCCTAGCCCGTAGTTGGAGAGATAAAGATGCAGCAGCAAACAGAAATGGAAAAAGAAAGGGGTCTTCTGAACGAAAAATTTATATACAAAACGAGGTCTGATGGTTCTGTCGACAAGACAAAAGTTATCTGCAGTTATTGTCGATGTGAATTAAGTTATCACCGCAGCACGTCGAGTTTAAAATATCACTTGATGGCGAAGCATACAACTGACACGGAGAGCCCCCCTCCCCCTCGTCAAAGGCAGACCACAATGGATCAAAGTTTGCAGCGGAGATCGATGCATAAGTCCACAACTAATAGACTCACCTCAACTATAGCTAAATGGGTGGCTACAGCATGTAGACCAGTTAATGTGGTCGAGGACGAGGGTCTACTTGAAATTATTCGCATCGCATCTAACGATTCTACATACGAACTACCTTCAAGAGCCACCATTACAACCAAGATTCACAACTTATATGAAGAGGAGAAAGCTAAAGTTCAGGAGGCATTGAGACAGACAAACACGGTTGCGCTCACCGGAGATTATTGGACTTCCCTCAGTAACCATAGCTACCTAGGCGTCACAGCACATTATTTTGACGCGCACTGGAAACTTCAGTCTCACGCTTTGACCGTTATGAAGACAGAAGATAGACACTATGCTGACGTTTGCGCTGAGCACTTTCTTCAAGTAGCCAGACAGTGGAACATTGAACTCAAAATTAAAATAGTGACCACTGATAGTGCACGCAACATGATTGCAGCGGCCAGGCAGCTCCCGTTCGAGCATATGCCTTGCATTGCACACAGCCTCCACCGAGCCATCACAGTTTCTCTCCAAAACAGCCCGTTTGATGGCGCCTTGGCAAAATGCAGGAAGTTAGTGGGTCATTTCAAGCATAGCCCTGCTAACGCAGCCGAGCTTGAACAGCAGCAAGTCAAACATCTTCAAAAGAAAGAGTCACTCGTACAGGAGGTGTCTACTAGGTGGAACAGCACCCTAGAAATGATAAAGCGTGTTGAGAGAAATCAAGAACCATTGAGAGATGCACTGGGCCTACATGCAGGCAACATCAACATGCCAACTGCAGCTGAATTTGATAAACTGAAGAGGTTGGAGACTGTGCTGGAACACTGCAGGTAATTTATTGATACTCTTATTATTATTATATTTGTGTGTGTGTGTGCGCGTGCGTGTGTTAAGAGTGAGAGATTGAAAGTGAGTGAGAGATTCATTATGTCTAACTAAAGTGCTTTTCTCTATTATTCCAGGTATGTGAGTGAACTTTTAGGAGGAGAGAAATTTGTTTCTTGCTCAGTTGTGCTGCCCGCGTTGTGTCATCTATCACGTGTGATGGAGGTCTCAGAAGATGACCCAGCCTACATGATTAAGTTTAAGGAAACTTTCACAACTGACATGGACAAACGGAAGGAAAAAACCAACACCACATGGCTGAGGGTTGCATCAGCACTGGACCCTAGGTTTAAGGACCTCAAATGTCTGAGCAGGGCTGACAGAGCTGAGGTGTGGAGTTCAGTCTGTGCCTTGCTCAAGAGGGAGGGGCTTGCACAGCCAGATAAACCAGTGACACTGACAACTGAACCACCTAAGAAGATAACATGTCTCATGTCTGTGCCAGAATCTTCATCTGATGATGATGAAGAGGACTGTATTGAGAAATGTGTGGAGCGCTACAAGGCAGAGCCCTCTATTGGCATAGAGGACTGTCCCCTGCAGTGGTGGTCCAATCATGAAGGGGCACACAGTGAGATGGCCTACCTTGCACGCATATACTTATCAACACCTGCCACATCCGTACCTTGTGAAAGATTGTTTTCACTCTCAGGACATGTTGTTCAGAAAAAGCGAGCTGCCCTGTCATCTGAAAATGTAAACAGGCTCGTCTGTTTGAGCAACTGGCTCAGTGCAAAGAAAGAGAAATAATCTGTGAGGAACCTGTGGGTTTTTTATATTCTTTTTCCCCACCTGTTTGATAGACATGAACACGTTCTTTGTAAAACATGTCAATGTTCTTTATGCTCTGTTTAGGGTGATTTCAGTAATAATAAATGTACATTTAGGTTAGCATGTTTACAAGAAGTGAGCTGCCCTATCGTGCAAAAATGTAAGGTTTGTGTAAGTAAATTGAGTAAAGAAAGAGAAGTAATGGGAACCGTTTATTTCTATGTTGTTGTTTTTTCATGTGTATAATAGACATGAACAAGTTCTTTGATAAACATATGACTTTTGATACTATGGACCCTTTGATAGATGTCCAGTCTTCATCCTATGTTAAGTATGGTTTCACTAATAATAAACATGCATTTGCATAAAGCGTCTATTTGTCCACTCCCATGTTGATTAATGTATTCAAAACTTGAAAAGTATTAATTTAAGGTACATTTAGAACTGATACAAATGTGCGATTAATCGCGAGTTAACTCATGACAATCATGCGATTAATCGCGATTAAATATTTTAATCGATTGACAGCCCTAGTTTTCAACATTTTTTAACTCTGCCGTGGCCGGTCCCAAGCCCGTGCTGTGAAAAGAGGAGGGTCAGATGCTGGGACAAGCAAGCCAGCTCTATAAAAAATATTTGCTACTGTGGTCAGGGAGGGCCTTGGAAAAGCTCATTGGGATTCCTCAGGATCTCAAACAAATAAATGAATAAATAAATAAATAAATAATGTTTTCAACATTTTTTAACTCTGCCGTGGCCGGTCCCAAGCCCGTGCTGTGAAAAGAGGAGGGTCAGATGCTGGGACAAGCAAACCAGCTCTGTAAAAACTATTTGCTACTGCGGTCAGGGAGGGCCTTGGAAAAGCTCATTGGGATTCCTCAGGATCTCAAACAAATAAATGAATAAATAAATAAATAAATAATGTTTTCAACATTTTTAACTCTGCCATGGCTGGTCCCAAGACCGTGCTATGAAAAGAGAAAGGGTCAGATGCTGGGACAAGCAAACCAGCTCTGTAAAAACTATTTGCTACTGCGGTCAGGGAGGGCCTTGGAAAAGCTCATTGGGATTCCTCAGGATCTCAAACAAATAAATGAATAACTAAATAAATAATGTTTTCAACATTTTTTAACTCTGCCGTGGCCGGTCCCAAGCCCGTGCTTTGAAAAGAGGAGGGTCAGATGCTGGGACAAGCAAACCAGCTCTGTAAAAACTATTTGCTACTGCGGTCAGGGAGGGCCTTGGAAAAGCTGATTGGGATTCCTCAGGATCTCAAACAAATAAATGAATAAATAAATAATGTTTTCAACATTTTTTAACTCTGCCGTGGCCGGTCCCAAGCCCGTGCTGTGAAAAGAGGAGAGTCAGATGCTGGGACAAGCAAACCAGCTCTGTAAAAACTATTTGCTACTGCAGTCAGGGAGGGCCTTGGAAAAGCTCATTAGGATTCCTCAGGATCTCAAACAAATAAATGAATAAATAAATAATGTTTTCAACGTTTTTTAACTCTGCCGTGGCCGGTCCCAAGCCCGTGCTGTGAAAAGAGGAGGGTCAGATGCTGGGACAAGCAAACCAGCTCTGTAAAAACTATTTGCTACTGCGGTCAGGGAGGGCCTTGGAAAAGCTCATTGGGATTCCTCAGGATCTCAAACAAATAAATGAATAAATAAATAATGTTTTCAACATTTTTTAACTCTGCCGTGGCCAGTCCCAAGCCCGTGCTGTGAAAAGAGGAGGGTTTAGATGCTGGGACAAGCAAACCAGCTCTGTAAAAACTATTTGCTACTGCGGTCAGGGAGGGCCTTGGAAAAGCTCATTGGGATTCCTCAGGATCTCAAACAAATAAATGAATAAATAAATAAATAATGTTTTCAACATTTTTTAACTCTGCCGTGGCCGGTCCCAAGCCCGTGCTGTGAAAAGAGGAGAGTCAGATGCTGGGACAAGCAAACCAGCTCTGTAAAAACTATTTGCTACTGCGGTCAGGGAGGGCCTTGGAAAAGCTCATTGGGATTCCTCAGGATCTCAAACAAATAAATGAATAAATAAATAAATAATGTTTTCAACATTTTTTAACTCTGCCGTGGCCGGTCCCAAGCCCGTGCTGTGAAAAGAGGAGAGTCAGATGCTGGGACAAGCAAACCAGCTCTGTAAAAACTATTTGCTACTGCGGTCAGGGAGGGCCTTGGAAAAGCTCATTGGGATTCCTCAGGATCTCAAACAAATAAATGAATAAATAAATAAATAATGTTTTCAACATTTTTTAACTCTGCCGTGGCCGGTCCCAAGCCCGTGCTGTGAAAAGAGGAGAGTCAGATGCTGGGACAAGCAAACCAGCTCTGTAAAAACTATTTGCTACTGCAGTCAGGGAGGGCCTTGGAAAAGCTCATTAGGATTCCTCAGGATCTCAAACAAATAAATGAATAAATAAATAAATAATGTTTTCAACGTTTTTTAACTCTGCCGTGGCCGGTCCCAAGCCCGTGCTGTGAAAAGAGGAGGGTCAGATGCTGGGACAAGCAAACCAGCTCTGTAAAAACTATTTGCTACTGCGGTCAGGGAGGGCCTTGGAAAAGCTCATTGGGATTCCTCAGGATCTCAAACAAATAAATGAATAAATAAATAAATAATGTTTTCAACATTTTTTAACTCTGCCGTGGCCAGTCCCAAGCCCGTGCTGTGAAAAGAGGAGGGTTTAGATGCTGGGACAAGCAAACCAGCTCTGTAAAAACTATTTGCTACTGCGGTCAGGGAGGGCCTTGGAAAAGCTCATTGGGATTCCTCAGGATCTCAAACAAATAAATGAATAAATAAATAAATAATGTTTTCAACATTTTTAACTCTGCCGTGGCTGGTCCCAAGCCCGTGCTATGAAAAGAGGAGGGTCAGATGCTGGGACAAGCAAACCAGCTCTGTAAAAACTATTTGCTACTGCGGTCAGGGAGGGCCTTGGAAAAGCTCATTGGGATTCCTCAGGATCTCAAACAAATAAATGAATAAATAAATAAATAATGTTTTCAACATTTTTTAACTCTGCCGTGGCCGGCCCCAAGCCCGTGCTTTGAAAAGAGGAGGGTCAGATGCTGGGACAAGCAAACCAGCTCTGTAAAAACTATTTGCTACTGCGGTCAGGGAGGGCCTTGGAAAAGCTGATTGGGATTCCTCAGGATCTCAAACAAATAAATGAATAAATAAATAAATAATGTTTTCAACATTTTTTAACTCTGCCGTGGCCGGTTCCAAGCCCGTGCTGTTAAAAGAGGAGGGTCAGATGCTGGGACAAGCAAACCAGCTCTGTAAAAACGATTCGCTACTGCGGTCAGGGAGGGCCTTGGAAAAGCTCATTGGCATTCCTCAGGATCTCAAATAAATAAATGAATAAATAAATAAATAAATAATGTTTTCAACATTTTTAACTCTGCCGTGGCCGGTCCCAAGCCCGTGCTGTGAAAAGAGGAGGGTCAGATGCTGGTACAAGCAAACCAGCTCTGTAAAAACTATTTGCTACTGCGGTCAGGGAGGGCCTTGGAAAAGCTCATTGGGATTCCTCAGGATCTCAAACAAATAAATGAATAAATAAATAAATAAAGTTTTCAACATTTTTTAACTCTGCCATGGCCGGTCCTAAGCCCGTGCTGTGAAAAGAGGAGGGTCAGATGCTGGGACAAGCAAACCAGCTCTGTAAAAACTATTTGCTACTGTGGTCAGGGAGGGCCTTGGAAAAGCTCATTGGGATTCCTCAGGATCTCAAACAAATAAATGAATAAATAAATAAATAAATAAATAATGTTTTCAACATTTTTTAACTCTGCCGTGGCCGGTCCCAAGCCCGTGCTGTGAAAAGAGGAGGGTCAGATGCTGGGACAAGCAAACCAGCTCTGTAAAAACTATTTGCTACTGTGGTCAGGGAGGGCCTTGGAAAAGCTCATTAGGATTCCTCAGGATCTCAAACAAATAAATGAATAAATAAATAAATAATGTTTTCAACGTTTTTTAACTCTGCCGTGGCCGGTCCCAAGCCCGTGCTGTGAAAAGAGGAGGGTCAGATGCTGGGACAAGCAAACCAGCTCTGTAAAAACTATTTGCTACTGCGGTCAGGGAGGGCCTTGGAAAAGCTCATTGGGATTCCTCAGGATCTCAAACAAATAAATGAATAAATAAATAAATAATGTTTTCAACATTTTTTAACTCTGCCGTGGCCAGTCCCAAGCCCGTGCTTTGAAAAGAGGAGGGTCAGATGCTGGGACAAGCAAACCAGCTCTGTAAAAACTATTTGCTACTGCGGTCAGGGAGGGCCTTGGAAAAGCTGATTGGGATTCCTCAGGATCTCAAACAAATAAATGAATAAATAAATAAATAAATAATGTTTTCAACATTTTTTAACTCTGCCGTGGCCGGTCCCAAGCCCGTGCTGTGAAAAGAGGAGGGTCAGATGCTGGGACAAGCAAACCAGCTCTGTATAAACTATTTGCTACTGTGGTCAGGGAGGGCCTTGGAAAAGCTCATTGGGATTCCTCAGGATCTCAAACAAATAAATGAATAAATAAATAAATAAATAAATAATGTTTTCAACATTCTTTAACTCTGCCGTGGCCGGTCCCAAGCCCATGCTGTGAAAAGAGGAGGGTCAGATGCTGGGACAAGCAAACCAGCTCTGTAAAAACTATTTGCTACTGCGGTCAGGGAGGGCCTTGGAAAAGCTCATTGGGATTCCTCAGGATCTCAAACAAACAAATAAATGAATAAATAAATAAATAAATAATGTTTTCAACATTTTTTAACTCTGCCGTGGCCGGTCCCAAGCCCGTGCTGTGAAAAGAGGAGGGTCAGATGCTGGGACAAGCAAACCAGCTCTGTAAAAACTATTTGCTACTGTGGTCAGGGAGGGCCTTGGAAAAGCTCATTGGGATTCCTCAGGATCTCAAACAAATAAATGAATAAATAAATAAATAAATAATGTTTTCAACATTTTTTAACTCTGCCGTGGCCGGTCCCAAGCCCGTGCTGTGAAAAGAGGAGGGTCAGATGCTGGGACAAGCAAACCAGCTCTGTAAAAACTATTTGCTACTGTGGTCAGGGAGGGCCTTGGAAAAGCTCATTGGGATTCCTCAGGATCTCAAACAAATAAATGAATAAATAAATAAATAAATAATGTTTTCAACATTTTTTAACTCTGCCGTGGCCGGTCCCAAGCCCGTGCTGTGAAAAGAGGAGGGTCAGATGCTGGGACAAGCAAACCAGCTCTGTAAAAACTATTTGCTACTGCGGTCAGGGAGGGCCTTGGAAAAGCTCATTGGGATTCCTCAGGATCTCAAACAAATAAAGGAATAAATAAATAATGTTTTCAACATTTTTTAACTCTGCCGTGGCCGGTCCCAAGCCCGTGCTGTGAAAAGAGGAGGGTCAGATGCTGGGACAAGCAAACCAGCTCTGTAAAAAATATTTGCTACTGTGGTCAGGGAGGGCCTTGGAAAAGCTCATTGGGATTCCTCAGGATCTCAAACAAATAAATGAATAAATAAATAAATAAATAAATAATGTTTTCAACATTTTTTAACTCTGCCGTGGCCGGTCCCAAGCCCGTGCTGTGAAAAGAGGAGAGTCAGATGCTGGGACAAGCAAACCAGCTCTGTAAAAACTATTTGCTACTGCAGTCAGGGAGGGCCTTGGAAAAGCTCATTGGGATTCCTCAGGATCTCAAACAAATAAATGAATAAATAAATAAATAATGTTTTCAACATTTTTTAACTCTGCCGTGGCCAGTCCCAAGCCCATGCTGTGAAAAGAGGAGGGTCAGATGCTGGGACAAGCAAACCAGCTCTGTAAAAACTATTTGCTACTGCGGTCAGGGAGGGCCTTGGAAAAGCTCATTGGGATTCCTCAGGATCTCAAACAAATAAATGAATAAATAAATAAATAAATAATGTTTTCAACATTTTTAACTCTGCCGTGGCTGGTCCCAAGACCGTGCTATGAAAAGAGGAGGGTCAGATGCTGGGACAAGCAAACCAGCTCTGTAAAAACTATTTGCTACTGCGGTCAGGGAGGGCCTTGGAAAAGCTCATTGGGATTCCTCAGGATCTCAAACAAATAAATGAATAAATAAATAAATAATGTTTTCAACATTTTTTAACTCTGCCGTGGCCAGTCCCAAGCCCGTGCTTTGAAAAGAGGAGGGTCAGATGCTGGGACAAGCAAACCAGCTCTGTAAAAACTATTTGCTACTGCGGTCAAGGAGGGCCTTGGAAAAGCTGATTGGGATTCCTCAGGATCTCAAACAAATAAATGAATAAATAAATAAATAATGTTTTCAACATTTTTTAACTCTGCCGTGGCCGGTTCCAAGCCCGTGCTGTGAAAAGAGGAGGGTCAGATGCTGGGACAAGCAAACCAGCTCTGTAAAAACTATTTGCTACTGCGGTCAGGGAGGGCCTTGGAAAAGCTCATTGGGATTCCTCATGATCTCAAACAAATAAATGAATAAATAAATAAATAATGTTTTCAACATTTTTTAACTCTGCCGTGGCCAGTCCCAAGCCCGTGCTGTGAAAAGAGGAGGGTCAGATGCTGGGACAAGCAAACCAGCTCTGTAAAAACTATTTGCTACTGCGGTCAGGGAGGGCCTTGGAAAAGCTCATTGGGATTCCTCAGGATCTCAAACAAATAAATGAATAAATAAATAAATAAATAATGTTTTCAACATTTTTAACTCTGCCGTGGCTGGTCCCAAGCCCGTTCTATGAAAAGAGGAGGGTCAGATGCTGGGACAAGCAAACCTGCTCTGTAAAAACTATTTGCTACTGCGGTCAGGGAGGGCCTTGGAAAAGCTCATTGGGATTCCTCAGGATCTCAAACAAATAAATGAATAAATAAATAAATAATGTTTTCAACATTTTTTAACTCTGCCGTGGCCGGTCCCAAGCCCGTGCTTTGAAAAGAGGAGGGTCAGATGCTGGGACAAGCAAACCAGCTCTGTAAAAACTATTTGCTACTGCGGTCAGGGAGGGCCTTGAAAAAGCTCATTGGGATTCCTCAGGATCTCAAACAAATAAATGAATAAATAAATAACGTTTTCAACATTTTTTAACTCTGCCGTGGCCAGTCCCAAGCCCGTGCTGTGAAAAGAGGAGGGTCAGATGCTGGGACAAGCAAACCAGCTCTGTAAAAACTATTTGCTACTGCGGTCAGGGAGGGCCTTGGAAAAGCTCATTGGGATTCCTCAGGATCTCAAACAAATAAATGAATAAATAAATAAATAAATAATGTTTTCAACATTTTTTAACTCTGCCGTGGCCGGTCCCAAGCCCGTGCTGTGAAAAGAGGTGGGTCAGATGCTGGGACAAGCAAACCAGCTCTGTAAAAACTACTATTTGCTACTGCAGTCAGGGAGGGCCTTGGAAAAGCTCATTGGGATTCCTCAGGATCTCAAACAAATAAAGGAATAAATAAATAAATAATTTTTTCAACATTTTTTAACTCTGCCGTAGCCGGTCCCAAGCCCGTGCTGTGAAAAGAGGAGGGTCAGATGCTGGGACAAGCAAACCAGCTCTGTAAAAAATATTTGCTACTGTGGTCAGGGAGGGCCTTGGAAAAGCTCATTGGGATTCCTCAGGATCTCAAACAAATAAATGAATAAATAAATAAATAAATAAAAAATGTTTTCAACATTTTTTAACTCTGCCGTGGCCGGTCCCAAGCCCGTGCTGTGAAAAGAGGAGAGTCAGATGCTGGGACAAGCAAACCAGCTCTGTAAAAACTATTTGCTACTGCAGTCAGGGAGGGCCTTGGAAAAGCTCATTGGGATTCCTCAGGATCTCAAACAAATAAATGAATAAATAAATAAATAATGTTTTCAACATTTTTTAACTCTGCCGTGGCCAGTCCCAAGCCCGTGCTGTGAAAAGAGGAGGGTCAGATGCTGGGACAAGCAAACCAGCTCTGTAAAAACTATTTGCTACTGCGGTCAGGGAGGGCCTTGGAAAAGCTCATTGGGATTCCTCAGGATCTCAAACAAATAAATGAATAAATAAATAAATAAATAATGTTTTCAACATTTTTAACTCTGCTGTGGCTGGTCCCAAGACCGTGCTATGAAAAGAGGAGGGTCAGATGCTGGGACAAGCAAACCAGCTCTGTAAAAACTATTTGCTACTGCGGTCAGGGAGGGCCTTGGAAAAGCTCATTGGGATTCCTCAGGATCTCAAACAAATAAATGAATAAATAAATAAATAATGTTTTCAACATTTTTTAACTCTGCCGTGGCCAGTCCCAAGCCCGTGCTTTGAAAAGAGGAGGGTCAGATGCTGGGACAAGCAAACCAGCTCTGTAAAAACTATTTGCTACTGCGGTCAGGGAGGGCCTTGGAAAAGCTGATTGGGATTCCTCAGGATCTCAAACAAATAAATGAATAAATAAATAAATAATGTTTTCAACATTTTTTAACTCTGCCGTGGCCGGTTCCAAGCCCGTGCTGTGAAAAGAGGAGGGTCAGATGCTGGGACAAGCAAACCAGCTCTGTAAAAACTATTTGCTACTGCGGTCAGGGAGGGCCTTGGAAAAGCTGATTGGGATTCCTCAGGATCTCAAACAAATAAATGAATAAATAAATAAATAATGTTTTCAACATTTTTTAACTCTGCCGTGGCCGGTTCCAAGCCCGTGCTGTTAAAAGAGGAGGGTCAGATGCTGGGACAAGCAAACCAGCTCTGTAAAAACGATTCGCTACTGCGGTCAGGGAGGGCCTTGGAAAAGCTCATTGGGATTCCTCAGGATCTCAAATAAATAAATGAATAAATAAATAAATAAATAATGTTTTCAACATTTTTAACTCTGCCGTGGCCGGTCCCAAGCCCGTGCTGTGAAAAGAGGAGGGTCAGATGCTGGGACAAGCAAACCAGCTCTGTAAAAACTATTTGCTACTGTGGTCAGGGAGGGCCTTGGAAAAGCTCATTGGGATTCCTCAGGATCTCAAACAAATAAATGAATAAATAAATAAATAAATAAATAATGTTTTCAACATTTTTTAACTCTGCCGTGGACGGTCCCAAGCCCGTGCTGTGAAAAGAGGAGGGTCAGATGCTGGGACAAGCAAACCAGCTCTGTAAAAACTATTTGCTACTGTGGTCAGGGAGGGCCTTGGAAAAGCTCATTGGGATTCCTCAGGATCTCAAACAAATAAATGAATAAATAAATAAATAAATAAATAATGTTTTCAACATTTTTTAACTCTGCCGTGGCCGGTCCCAAGCCCGTGCTGTGAAAAGAGGAGGGTCAGATGCTGGGACAAGCAAACCAGCTCTGTAAAAACTATTTGCTACTGTGGTCAGGGAGGGCCTTGGAAAAGCTCATTGGGATTCCTCAGGATCTCAAACAAATAAATGAATAAATAAATAAATAAATAATGTTTTCAACATTTTTTAACTCTGCCGTGGCCGGTCCCAAGCCCGTGCTGTGAAAAGAGGAGGGTCAGATGCTGGGACAAGCAAACCAGCTCTGTAAAAACTATTTGCTACTGCGGTCAGGGAGGGCCTTGGAAAAGCTCATTGGGATTCCTCAGGATCTCAAACAAATAAATGAATAAATAAATAAATAAATAATGTTTTCAACATTTTTTAACTCTGCCGTGGCCGGTCCCAAGCCCATGCTGTGAAAAGAGGAGGGTCAGATGCTGGGACAAGCAAACCAGCTCTGTAAAAACTATTTGCTACTGCAGTCAGGGAGGGCCTTGGAAAAGCTCATTGGGATTCCTCAGGATCTCAAACAAATAAAGGAATAAATAAATAAATAATGTTTTCAACATTTTTTAACTCTGCCGTGGCCGGTCCCAAGCCCGTGCTGTGAAAAGAGGAGGGTCAGATGCTGGGACAAGCAAACCAGCTCTGTAAAAAAATATTTGCTACTGTGGTCAGGGAGGGCCTTGGAAAAGCTCATTGGGATTCCTCAGGATCTCAAACAAATAAATGAATAAATAAATAAATAAATAAATAATGTTTTCAACATTTTTTAACTCTGCCGTGGCCGGTCCCAAGCCCGTGCTGTGAAAAGAGGAGAGTCAGATGCTGGGACAAGCAAACCAGCTCTGTAAAAACTATTTGCTACTGCACTCAGGGAGGGCCTTGGAAAAGCTCATTGGGAATCCTCAGGATCTCAAACAAATAAATGAATAAATAAATAAATAATGTTTTCAACATTTTTTAACTCTGCCGTGGCCAGTCCCAAGCCCGTGCTGTGAAAAGAGGAGGGTCAGATGCTGGGACAAGCAAACCAGCTCTGTAAAAACTATTTGCTACTGCGGTCAGGGAGGGCCTTGGAAAAGCTCATTGGGATTCCTCAGGATCTCAAACAAATAAATGAATAAATAAATAAATAATGTTTTCAACATTTTTTAACTCTGCCGTGGCCAGTCCCAAGCCCGTGCTTTGAAAAGAGGAGGGTCAGATGCTGGGACAAGCAAACCAGCTCTGTAAAAACTATTTGCTACTGCGGTCAGGGAGGGCCTTGGAAAAGCTGATTGGGATTCCTCAGGATCTCAAACAAATAAATGAATAAATAAATAATGTTTTCAACATTTTTTAACTCTGCCGTGGCCGGTTCCAAGCCCGTGCTGTGAAAAGAGGAGGGTCAGATGCTGGGACAAGCAAACCAGCTCTGTAAAAACTATTTGCTACTGCGGTCAGGGAGGGCCTTGGAAAAGCTCATTGGGATTCCTCAGGATCTCAAACCAATAAATGAATACATAAATAAATAATGTTTTCAACATTTTTTAACTCTGCCGTGGCCGGTCCCAAGCCCGTGCTTTGAAAAGAGGAGGGTCAGATGCTGGGACAAGCAAACCAGCTCTGTAAAAACTATTTGCTACTGCGGTCAGGGAGGGCCTTGAAAAAGCTCATTGGGATTCCTCAGGATCTCAAACAAATAAATGAATAAATAAATAAATAATGTTTTCAACATTTTTTAACTCTGCCGTGGCCGGTTCCAAGCCCGTGCTGTTAAAAGAGGAGGGTCAGATGCTGGGACAAGCAAACCAGCTCTGTAAAAACGATTCGCTACTGCAGTCAGGGAGGGCCTTGGAAAAGCTCATTGGGATTCCTCAGGATCTCAAACAAACAAATAAATGAATAAATAAATAATGTTTTCAACATTTTTAACTCTGCCGTGGCTGGTCCCAAGACCGTGCTATGAAAAGAGGAGGGTCAGATGCTGGGACAAGCAAACCAGCTCTGTAAAAACTATTTGCTACTGTGGTCAGGGAGGGCCTTGGAAAAGCTCATTGGGATTCCTCAGGATCTCAAACAAATAAATGAATAAATAAATAAATAAATAATGTTTTCAACATTTTTTAACTCTGCCGTGGCCGGTCCCAAGCCCGTGCTGTGAAAAGAGGAGGGTCAGATGCTGGGACAAGCAAACCAGCTCTGTAAAAACTATTTGCTACTGTGGTCAGGGAAGGCCTTGGAAAAGCTCATTGGGATTCCTCAGGATCTCAAACAAATAAATGAATAAATAAATAAATAAATAATGTTTTCAACATTTTTTAACTCTGCCGTGGCCGGTCCCAAGCCCGTGCTGTGAAAAGAGGAGGGTCAGATGCTGGGACAAGCAAACCAGCTCTGTAAAAACTATTTGCTACTGCGGTCAGGGAAGGCCTTGGAAAAGCTCATTGGGATTCCTCAGGATCTCAAACAAATAAATGAATAAATAAATAAATAAATAATGTTTTCAACATTTTTTAACTCTGTCGTGGCCGGTCCCAAGCACGTGCTGTGAAAAGAGGAGGGTCAGATGCTGGGACAAGCAAACCAGCTCTGTAAAAACTATTTGCTACTGTGGTCAGGGAGGGCCTTGGAAAAGCTCATTGGGAATCCTCAGGATCTCAAACAAATAAATGAATAAATAAATAAATATATAATGTTTTCAACATTTTTAACTCTGCCGTGGCTGGTCCCAAGCCCGTGCTATGAAAAGAGGAGGGTCAGATGCTGGGACAAGCAAACCAGCTCTGTAAAAACTATTTGCTACTGCAGTCAGGGAGGGCCTTGGAAAAGCTCATTGGGATTCCTCAGGATCTCAAACAAATAAATGAATAAATAAATAAATAATGTTTTCAACATTTTTTAACTCTGCCGTGGCCGGTCCCAAGCCCATGCTGTGAAAAGAGGAGGGTCAGATGCTGGGACAAGCAAACCAGCTCTGTAAAAACTATTTGCTACTGCAGTCAGGGAGGGCCTTGGAAAAGCTCATTGGGATTCCTCAGGATCTCAAACAAATAAATGAATAAATAAATAAATAATGTTTTCAACATTTTTTAACTCTGCCATGGCCGGTCCCAAGCCCGTGCTGTGAAAAGAGGAGGGTCAGATGCTGGGACAAGCAAACCAGCTCTGTAAAAACTATTTGCTACTGCGGTCAGGGAGGGCCTTGGAAAAGCTCATTGGGATTCCTCAGGATCTCAAACAAATAAATGAATAAATAAATAAATAAATAAATAATGTTTTCAACATTTTTTAACTCTGCCGTGGCCGGTCCCAAGCCCGTGCTGTGAAAAGAGGAGGGTCAGATGCTGGGACAAGCAAACCAGCTCTGTAAAAACTATTTGCTACTGCAGTCAGGGAGGGCCTTGGAAAAGCTCATTGGGATTCCTCAGGATCTCAAACAAATAAATGAATAAATAAATAATGTTTTCAACATTTTTTAACTCTGCCATGGCCGGTCCCAAGCCCGTGCTGTGAAAAGAGGAGGGTCAGATGCTGGGACAAGCAAACCAGCTCTGTAAAAACTATTTGCTACTGCGGTCAGGGAGGGCCTTGGAAAAGCTCATTGGAATTCCTCAGGATCTCAAACAAATAAATGAATAAATAAATAAATAAATAATGTTTTCAACATTTTTAACTCTGCCGTGGCTGGTCCCAAGACCGTGCTATGAAAAGAGGAGGGTCAGATGCTGGGACAAGCAAACCAGCTCTGTAAAAACTATTTGCTACTGCGGTCAGGGAGGGCCTTGGAAAAGCTCATTGGGATTCCTCAGGATCTCAAACAAATAAATGAATAAATAAATAAATAATGTTTTCAACATTTTTTAACTCTGCCGTGGCCAGTCCCAAGCCCGTGCTTTGAAAAGAGGAGGGTCAGATGCTGGGACAAGCAAACCAGCTCTGTAAAAACTATTTGCTACTGCGGTCAGGGAGGGCCTTGGAAAAGCTGATTGGGATTCCTCAGGATCTCAAACAAATAAATGAATAAATAAATAAATAATGTTTTCAACATTTTTTAACTCTGCCGTGGCCAGTCCCAAAACCGTGCTTTGAAAAGAGGAGGGTCAGATGCTGGGACAAGCAAACCAGCTCTGTAAAAACTATTTGCTACTGCGGTCAGGGAGGGCCTTGGAAAAGCTGATTGGGATTCCTCAGGATCTCAAACAAATAAATGAATAAATAAATAAATAATGTTTTCAACATTTTTTAACTCTGCCGTGGCCGGTCCCAAGCCCGTGCTGTGAAAAGAGGAGAGTCAGATGCTGGGACAAGCAAACCAGCTCTGTAAAAACTATTTGCTACTGCGGTCAGGGAGGGCCTTGGAAAAGCTCATTGGGATTCCTCAGGATCTCAAACAAATAAATGAATAAATAAATAAATAATGTTTTCAACATCTTTTAACTCTGCCGTGGCCGGTCCCAAGCCCGTGCTTTGAAAAGAGGAGGGTCAGATGCTGGGACAAGCAAACCAGCTCTGTAAAAACTATTTGCTACTGCAGTCATTGAGGGCCTTGAAAAAGCTCATTGGGATTCCTCAGGATCTCAAACAAATAAATGAATAAATAAATAAATAATGTTTTCAACATTTTTTAACTCTGCCGTGGCCGGTTCCAAGCCCGTGCTGTTAAAAGAGGAGGGTCAGATGCTGGGACAAGCAAACCAGCTCTGTAAAAACGATTCGCTACTGCGGTCAGGGAGGGCCTTGGAAAAGCTCATTGGGATTCCTCAGGATCTCAAACAAATAAATGAATAAATAAATAATGTTTTCAACATTTTTAACTCTGCCGTGGCTGGTCCCAAGACCGTGCTATGAAAAGAGGAGGGTCAGATGCTGGGACAAGCAAACCAGCTCTGTAAAAACTATTTGCTACTGCGGTCAGGGAGGGCCTTGGAAAAGCTCATTGGGATTCCTCAGGATCTCAAACAAATAAATGAATAAATAAATAAATAATGTTTTCAACATTTTTTAACTCTGCCGTGGCCAGTCCCAAGCCCGTGCTTTGAAAAGAGGAGGGTCAGATGCTGGGACAAGCAAACCAGCTCTGTAAAAACTATTTGCTACTGCGGTCAGGGAGGGCCTTGGAAAAGCTGATTGGGATTCCTCAGGATCTCAAACAAATAAATGAATAAATAAATAAATAATGTTTTCAACATTTTTTAACTCTGCCGTGGCCAGTCCCAAAACCGTGCTTTGAAAAGAGGAGGGTCAGATGCTGGGACAAGCAAACCAGCTCTGTAAAAACTATTTGCTACTGCGGTCAGGGAGGGCCTTGGAAAAGCTGATTGGGATTCCTCAGGATCTCAAACAAATAAATGAATAAATAAATAAATAATGTTTTCAACATTTTTTAACTCTGCCGTGGCCGGTCCCAAGCCCGTGCTGTGAAAAGAGGAGAGTCAGATGCTGGGACAAGCAAACCAGCTCTGTAAAAACTATTTGCTACTGCGGTCAGGGAGGGCCTTGGAAAAGCTCATTGGGATTCCTCAGGATCTCAAACAAATAAATGAATAAATAAATAAATAATGTTTTCAACATCTTTTAACTCTGCCGTGGCCGGTCCCAAGCCCGTGCTTTGAAAAGAGGAGGGTCAGATGCTGGGACAAGCAAACCAGCTCTGTAAAAACTATTTGCTACTGCAGTCATTGAGGGCCTTGAAAAAGCTCATTGGGATTCCTCAGGATCTCAAACAAATAAATGAATAAATAAATAAATAATGTTTTCAACATTTTTTAACTCTGCCGTGGCCGGTTCCAAGCCCGTGCTGTTAAAAGAGGAGGGTCAGATGCTGGGACAAGCAAACCAGCTCTGTAAAAACGATTCGCTACTGCGGTCAGGGAGGGCCTTGGAAAAGCTCATTGGGATTCCTCAGGATCTCAAACAAATAAATGAATAAATAAATAATGTTTTCAACATTTTTAACTCTGCCGTGGCTGGTCCCAAGACCGTGCTATGAAAAGAGGAGGGTCAGATGCTGGGACAAGCAAACCAGCTCTGTAAAAACTATTTGCTACTGTGGTCAGGGAGGGCCTTGGAAAAGCTCATTGGGATTCCTCAGGATCTCAAACAAATAAATGAATAAATAAATAAATAAATAATGTTTTCAACATATTTTAACTCTGCCGTGGCCGGTCCCAAGCCCGTGCTGTGAAAAGAGGAGGGTCAGATGCTGGGACAAGCAAAGCAGCTCTGTAAAAACTATTTGCTACTGTGGTCAGGGAGGGCCTTGGAAAAGCTCATTGGGATTCCTCAGGATCTCAAACAAATAAATAAATAAATAAATAATGTTTTCAACATTTTTTAACTCTGCCGTGGCCGGTCCCAAGCCCGTGCTGTGAAAAGAGGAGGGTCAGATGCTGGGACAAGCAAACCAGCTCTGTAAAAACTATTTGCTACTGCGGTCAGGGAGGGCCTTGGAAAAGCTCATTGGGATCAGTGGCGGCCGGCCCATAGGGGGCGCAGGGGCCCTGCCCCCCCCCCCCAAAAAAAGAAAAAGAAAAAAAAAAAGATTTAAAAAAAAAAAAATAATTTTTGCCCACAAGGGGCGCCCGTCTCATTGGTGCCTATGGGGGTGGGGTTTTCCACCCGCAGAGGCGCCGATAGACGGCCTTCTGGGGCGTAACTGTAGCGCAGAGCTCTGCGCTCCACCACCCCTCTTTCGGCGTCCGCCGCATTGGTGCCGATGGGGGGTGGGGTTTTCCACCAGCAGATGCGCCAATTGGCGGCCTTCTGGGGCGTAACTGTAGCGCAGAAAAATGCGCTACACCACCCCCTTTTGTGATGTATTGGATCATGATTGGTCCAGACTCCAGCCTGGACCAATCATGATTCAGGACATCCATGGTGACCTCGTTGGGGGCGGTGCCGGTGCGTGCATCAGTCACTCACCGTCACCGCCCGGTCACTTTCCCGCCGCAGCCCGCGAAGAAGAGGAGTCGCGAGGAGGGGAGAAGCCGCCGCCAGGAGCCGAGCAGAAGAGGACGGACATCAGAGTTGCGAGGAGGGGAGAAGCCGCCGCCAGGAGCCGAGCAAAAGAGGACGGACATCAGAGTCGCGAGGAGGGGAGAAGCCGCCGCCGGGAGCCGAGCCGTCGCCAGGTAAGTGCCTATTCCACCACCTGCGCCATGCCTGTGCCATGCCTATTCCACCACCTGCGCCATGCCTGTGCCATCTGTGCCATGCCTATTCCACCACCTGTGCCATGACCTTACCACCACCTGTGCCATGACCTTACCACCACCTGTGCCATGACCTTACCATCACCTGTGCCATGCCTGTACCATCTGTGCCATGCCTATTCCACCACCTGTGCCATGCCTGTACCATCTGTGCCATGCCTATTCCACCACCTGCGCCATGCCTGTGCCATGCCCATTCCACCACCAGCGCCATGCCTGTGCCATGCCCATTCCACCACCAGCGCCATGCCTGTGCCATGCCTATTCCACCACCTGCGCCATGCCTGTGCCATGCCTATTCCACCACCTGCGCCATGCCTGTACCATCTGTGCCATGCCTATTCCACCACCTGTGCCATGACCTTACCACCACCTGTGCCATGACCTTACCACCACCTGTGCCATGACCTTACCATCACCTGTGCCATGCCTGTACCATCTGTGCCATGCCTATTCCACCACCTGTGCCATGCCTGTACCATCTGTGCCATGCCTATTCCACCACCTGCGCCATGCCTGTGCCATGCCCATTCCACCACCAGCGCCATGCCTGTGCCATGCCCATTCCACCACCAGCGCCATGCCTGTGCCATGCCTATTCCACCACCTGCGCCATGCCTGTGCCATGCCTATTCCACCACCTGCGCCATGCCTGTACCATCTGTGCCATGCCTATTCCACCACCTGTGCCATGACCTTACCACCACCTGTGCCATGACCTTACCACCACCTGTGCCATGACCTTACCATCACCTGTGCCATGCCTGTACCATCTGTGCCATGCCTATTCCACCACCTGTGCCATGCCTGTACCATCTGTGCCATGCCTATTCCACCACCTGCGCCATGCCTGTGCCATGCCCATTCCACCACCAGCGCCATGCCTGTGCCATGCCTATTCCACCACCTGCGCCATGCCTGTGCCATGCCTATTCCACCACCTGCGCCATGCCTGTACCATCTGTGCCATGCCTATTCCACCACCTGTGCCATGACCTTACCACCACCTGTGCCATGACCTTACCACCACCTGTGCCATGACCTTACCATCACCTGTGCCATGCCTGTACCATCTGTGCCATGCCTATTCCACCACCTGTGCCATGCCTGTACCATCTGTGCCATGCCCATTCCACCACCTGCGCCATGCTGGTGCCATGCCCATTCCACCACCAGGGCCATGCCTGTGCCATGCCTATTCCACCACCTGCGCCATGCCTGTGCCATGCCTATTCCACCACCTGCGCCATGCCTGTACCATCTGTGCCATGCCTATTCCACCACCTGTGCCATGACCTTACCATCACCTGTGCCATGACCTTACCATCACCTGTGCCATGCCTGTACCATCTGTGCCATGCCTATTCCACCACCTGCGCCATGCCTGTGCCATGCCTATTCCACCACCTGCGCCATGCCTGTGCCATGCCTATTCCACCACCTGCGCCATGCCTGTACCATCTGTGCCATGCCTATTCCACCACCTGTGCCATGACCTTACCACCACCTGTGCCATGACCTTACCATCACCTGTGCCATGCCTGTACCATCTGTGCCATGCCTATTTCACCACCTGTGCCATGCCTGTACCATCTGTGCCATGCCTATTCCACCACCTGCGCCATGCCTGTGCCATGCCCATTCCACCACCAGCGCCATGCCTGTGCCATGCCTATTCCACCACCTGCGCCATGCCTGTGCCATGCCTATTTCACCACCTGCGCCATGCCTGTACCATCTGTGCCATGCCTATTCCACCACCTGTGCCATGACCTTACCATCACCTGTGCCATGACCTTACCATCACCTGTGCCATGACCTTACCATCACCTGTGCCATGTCTGTACCATCTGTGCCATGCCTATTCCACCACCTGCGCCATGCCTGTGCCATGCCTATTCCACCACCTGCGCCATGCCTGTGCCATGCCTATTCCACCACCTGCGCCATGCCTGTGCCATGCCTATTCCACCACCTGCGCCATGCCTGTACCATCTGTGCCATGCCTATTCCACCACCTGTGCCATGACCTTACCACCACCTGTGCCATGACCTTACCATCACCTGTGCCATGACCTTACCATCACCTGTGCCATGCCTGTACCATCTGTGCCATGCCTATTCCACCACCTGTGCCATGCCTGTACCATCTGTGCCATGCCTATTCCACCACCTGTGCCATGCCTGTGCCATGCCCATTCCACCACCAGCGCCATGCCTGTGCCATGCCTATTCCACCACCTGCGCCATGCCTGTGCCATGCCTATTCCACCACCTGTGCCATGACCTTACCATCACCTGTGCCATGCCTATTCCATCACCTGTGCCATGCCTGTACCATCTGTGCCATGCCTATTCCATCACCTGCGCCATGCCTGTACCATCTGCGCCATGCCTATTCCACCACCTGTGCCATGCCTGTACCATCTGTGCCATGCCTATTCCACCACCTGCGCCATGCCTGTGCCATGCCTATTCCACCATCTGCGCCATGCCTGTACCATCTGTGCCATGCCTATTCCATCACCTGTGCCAAGCCTGTGCCATGCCTATTCCACCACCTGTGCCATGCCTGTACCATCTGTGCCATGCCTATTCCACCACCTGCGCCATGCCTGTGCCATGCCTATTCCACCACCTGCGCCATGCCTGTACCATCTGTGCCATGCCTATTACATCACCTGTGCCATGCCTGTGCCATGCCTATTCCACCACCTGCGCCATGCCTGTACCATCTGTGCCATGCCTATTTCACCACCTGTGCCATGACCTTACCATCACCTGTGCCATGACCTTACCATCACCTGTGCCATGCCTGTACCATCTGTGCCATGCCTATTCCATCACCTGCGCCATGCCTGTACCATCTGCGGCATGCCTATTCCATCACCTGTGCCATGCCTATTCCATCACCTGTGCCATGCCTATTCAATCACCTGCGCCATGCCTGTACCATCTGTGCCATGCCTATTCAACCACCTGTGCCATGACCTTACCATCACCTGTGCCATGCCTATTCCATCACCTGTGCCATGCCTGTAACATCTGTGCCATGCCTATTCCATCACCTGCGCCATGCCTGTACCATCTGCGGCATGCCTATTCCACCACCTGTGCCATGCCTGTACCATCTGTGCCATGCCTATTCCACCACCTGCGCCATGCCTGTGCCATGCCTATTCCACCACCTGCGCCATGCCTGTACCATCTGTGCCATGCCTATTCCATCACCTGTGCCATGCCTATTCCACCACCTGCGCCATGCCTGTACCATCTGTGCCATGCCTATTCCATCACCTGTGCCATGCCTATTCCACCACCTGCGCCATGCCTGTACCATCTGTGCCATGCCTATTTCACCACCTGTGCCATGACCTTACCATCACCTGTGCCATGCCTGTACCATCTGTGCCATGCCTATTCCACCACCTGCGCCATGCCTATTCCACCACCTGTGCCATGGCCTTACCATCACCTGTGCCATGCCTATTCCATCACCTGCCCCATGCCTGTACCATCTGTGCCATGCCTATTCCACCACCTGTGCCATGACCTTACCATCACCTGTGCCATGCCTGTACCATCTGTGCCATGCCTATTCCACCACCTGCGCCATGCCTATTCCACCACCTGTGCCATGACCTTACCATCACCTGTGCCATGCCTATTCCATCACCTGCGCCATGCCTGTACCATCTGTGCCATGCCTATTCCACCACCTGTGCCATGACCTTACCATCACCTGTGCCATGCCTATTCCATCACCTGTTCCATGCCTATTCCACCACCTGTGCCATGACCTTACCATCACCTGTGCCATGCCTATTCCATCACCTGTGCCATGCCTATTCCATCACCTGCGCCATGCCTGTACCATCTGTGCCATGCCAATTCCACCACCTGTGCCATGACCTTACCATCACCTGTGCCATGCCTATTCCATCACCTGTGCCATGCCTGTACCATCTGTTCCATGCCTATTCCATCACCTGCGCCATGCCTGTACCATCTGTGCCATGCCTATTCCACCACCTGTGCCATGACCTTACCATCACCTGTGCCATGCCTATTCCATCACCTGTGCCATGCCTGTACCATCTGTTCCATGCCTATTCCATCACCTGCGCCATGCCTGTACCATCTGTGCCATGCCTATTCCACCACCTGTGCCATGCCTGTACCATCTGTGCCATGCCTATTCCATCACCTGTGCCATGCCTATACCATCTGTGCCATGCCTATTCCACCACCTGCGCCATGCCTGTGCCATGCCTATTCCACCACCTGCGCCATGCCTGTACCATCTGTGCCATGCCTATTCCACCACCTGTGCCATGCCTGTACCATCTGTGCCATGCCTATTCCATCACCTGTGCCATGCCTATACCATCTGTGCCATGCCTATTCCATCACCTGTGCCATGCCTGTACCATCTGTGCCCTGCCTGTACCATCACCTGTGCCATGCCTGTACCATCACCTGTGCCATGCCTGTACCATCTGTGCCATGCCTATTCCATCACCTGTGCCATGCCTATACCATCTGTGCCATGCCTATTCCATCACCTGTGCCATGCCTGTACCATCACCTGTGCAATGCCTGTACCATCACCTGTGCAATGCCTATTTCATCACCTGTGCCATGCCTGTACCATCACCTGTGCCATGCCTGTACCATCTGTGCCATGCCTATTCCATCACCTGTGCCATGCCTATACCATCTGTGCCATGCCTATTCCATCACCTGTGCCATGCGTGTACCATCACCTGTGCAATGCCTATTCCATCACCTGCGCCATGCCTATACCATCACCTGTGCCATGCCTATACCATCACCTGTGCCATGCCTATACCATCACCTGTGCCATGCCTATTCTACCACCTGTTCCATCACCTGTGCCATGCCTGTACCATCTGTGCCATGCCTATACCATCACATGTGCCATGCCTGTACCATGACCTCAAAGTCATGCAATTTTTTTACCTCGTTTTTTGCCGCGAAGCAATACCTATTACATTTTTGTTTTTGCGCCCCCCCAAAAATTTTGAGCACCAGCCGCCACTGATTGGGATTCCTCAGGATCTCAAACAAATAAATGAATAAATAAATAAATAATGTTTTCAACATTTTTTAACTCTGCCGTGGCCGGTCCCAAGCCCATGCTGTGAAGAGAGGAGGGTCAGATGCTGGGACAAGCAAACCAGCTCTGTAAAAACGATTTGCTACTGCAGTCAGGGAGGGCCTTGGAAAAGCTCATTGGGATTCCTCAGGATCTCAAACAAATAAATGAATAAATAAATAAATAATGTTTTCAACATTTTTTAACTCTGCCATGGCCGGTCCCAAGCCCGTGCTGTGAAAAGAGGAGGGTCAGATGCTGGGACAAGCAAACCAGCTCTGTAAAAACTATTTGCTACTGCGGTCAGGGAGGGCCTTGGAAAAGCTCATTGGGATTCCTCAGGATCTCAAACAAATAAATGAATAAATAAATAAATAAATAATGTTTTCAACATTTTTTAACTCTGCCGTGGCCGGTCCCAAGCCCGTGCTGTGAAAAGAGGAGGGTCAGATGCTGGGACAAGCAAACCAGCTCTGTAAAAACTATTTGCTACTGCAGTCAGGGAGGGCCTTGGAAAAGCTCATTGGGATTCCTCAGGATCTCAAACAAATAAATGAATAAATAAATAAATAATGTTTTCAACATTTTTTAACTCTGCCATGGCCGGTCCCAAGCCCGTGCTGTGAAAAGAGGAGGGTCAGATGCTGGGACAAGCAAACCAGCTCTGTAAAAACTATTTGCTACTGCGGTCAGGGAGGGCCTTGGAAAAGCTCATTGGGATTCCTCAGGATCTCAAACAAATAAATGAATAAATAAATAAATAAATAATGTTTTCAACATTTTTAACTCTGCCGTGGCTGGTCCCAAGACCGTGCTATGAAAAGAGGAGGGTCAGATGCTGGGACAAGCAAACCAGCTCTGTAAAAACTATTTGCTACTGCGGTCAGGGAGGGCCTTGGAAAAGCTCATTGGGATTCCTCAGGATCTCAAACAAATAAATGAATAAATAAATAAATAATGTTTTCAACATTTTTTAACTCTGCCGTGGCCAGTCCCAAGCCCGTGCTTTGAAAAGAGGAGGGTCAGATGCTGGGACAAGCAAACCAGCTCTGTAAAAACTATTTGCTACTGCGGTCAGGGAGGGCCTTGGAAAAGCTGATTGGGATTCCTCAGGATCTCAAACAAATAAATGAATAAATAAATAAATAATGTTTTCAACATTTTTTAACTCTGCCGTGGCCGGTCCCAAGCCCGTGCTGTGAAAAGAGGAGAGTCAGATGCTGGGACAAGCAAACCAGCTCTGTAAAAACTATTTGCTACTGCAGTCAGGGAGGGCCTTGGAAAAGCTCATTGGGATTCCTCAGGATCTCAAACAAATAAATGAATAAATAAATAAATAATGTTTTCAACATTTTTTAACTCTGCCGTGGCCAGTCCCAAGCCCGTGCTGTGAAAAGAGGAGGGTCAGATGCTGGGACAAGCAAACCAGCTCTGTAAAAACTATTTGCTACTGCGGTCAGGGAGGGCCTTGGAAAAGCTCATTGGGATTCCTCAGGATCTCAAACAAATAAATGAATAAATAAATAATGTTTTCAACATTTTTAACTCTGACTTGGCTGGTCCCAAGACCGTGCTATGAAAAGAGGAGGGTCAGATGCTGGGACAAGCAAACCAGCTCTGTAAAAACTATTTGCTACTGCGGTCAGGGAGGGCCTTGGAAAAGCTCATTGGGATTCCTCAGGATCTCAAACAAATAAATGAATAAATAAATAAATAATGTTTTCAACATTTTTTAACTCTGCCGTGGCCAGTCCCAAGCCCGTGCTTTGAAAAGAGGAGGGTCAGATGCTGGGACAAGCAAACCAGCTCTGTAAAAACTATTTGCTACTGCGGTCAGGGAGGGCCTTGGAAAAGCTCATTGGGATTCCTCAGGATCTCAAACAAATAAATGAATAAATAAATAAATAAATAATGTTTTCAACATTTTTAACTCTGCCGTGGCTGGTCCCAAGACCGTGCTATGAAAAGAGGAGGGTCAGATGCTGGGACAAGCAAACCAGCTCTGTAAAAACTATTTGCTACTGCGGTCAGGGAGGGCCTTGGAAAAGCTCATTGGGATTCCTCAGGATCTCAAACAAATAAATGAATAAATAAATAAATAATGTTTTCAACATTTTTTAACTCTGCCGTGGCCAGTCCCAAGCCCGTGCTTTGAAAAGAGGAGGGTCAGATGCTGGGACAAGCAAACCAGCTCTGTAAAAACTATTTGCTACTGCGGTCAGGGAGGGCCTTGGAAAAGCTGATTGGGATTCCTCAGGATCTCAAACAAATAAATGAATAAATAAATAAATAATGTTTTCAACATTTTTTAACTCTGCCGTGGCCGGTCCCAAGCCCGTGCTGTGAAAAGAGGAGAGTCAGATGCTGGGACAAGCAAACCAGCTCTGTAAAAACTATTTGCTACTGCAGTCAGGGAGGGCCTTGGAAAAGCTCATTGGGATTCCTCAGGATCTCAAACAAATAAATGAATAAATAAATAAATAATGTTTTCAACATTTTTTAACTCTGCCGTGGCCAGTCCCAAGCCCGTGCTGTGAAAAGAGGAGGGTCAGATGCTGGGACAAGCAAACCAGCTCTGTAAAAACTATTTGCTACTGCGGTCAGGGAGGGCCTTGGAAAAGCTCATTGGGATTCCTCAGGATCTCAAACAAATAAATGAATAAATAAATAATGTTTTCAACATTTTTAACTCTGACTTGGCTGGTCCCAAGACCGTGCTATGAAAAGAGGAGGGTCAGATGCTGGGACAAGCAAACCAGCTCTGTAAAAACTATTTGCTACTGCGGTCAGGGAGGGCCTTGGAAAAGCTCATTGGGATTCCTCAGGATCTCAAACAAATAAATGAATAAATAAATAAATAATGTTTTCAACATTTTTTAACTCTGCCGTGGCCAGTCCCAAGCCCGTGCTTTGAAAAGAGGAGGGTCAGATGCTGGGACAAGCAAACCAGCTCTGTAAAAACTATTTGCTACTGCGGTCAGGGAGGGCCTTGGAAAAGCTGATTGGGATTCCTCAGGATCTCAAACAAATAAATGAATAAATAAATAAATAATGTTTTCAACATTTTTTAACTCTGCCGTGGCCGGTTCCAAGCCCGTGCTGTGAAAAGAGGAGGGTCAGATGCTGGGACAAGCAAACCAGCTCTGTAAAAACTATTTGCTACTGCGGTCAGGGAGGGCCTTGGAAAAGCTCATTGGGATTCCTCAGGATCTCAAACAAATAAATGAATAAATAAATAAATAAATAATGTTTTCAACATTTTTAACTCTGCCGTGGCTGGTCCCAAGCCCGTTCTGTGAAAAGAGGAGGGTCAGATGCTGGGACAAGCAAACCAGCTCTGTAAAAACTATTTGCTACTGCGGTCAGGGAGGGCCTTGGAAAAGCTCATTGGGATTCCTCAGGATCTCAAACAAATAAATGAATAAATAAATAAATAATGTTTTCAACATTTTTTAACTCTGCCGTGGCCAGTCCCAAGCCCGTGCTTTGAAAAGAGGAGGGTCAGATGCTGGGACAAGCAAACCAGCTCTGTAAAAACTATTTGCTACTGCGGTCAGGGAGGGCCTTGGAAAAGCTGATTGGGATTCCTCAGGATCTCAAACAAATAAATGAATAAATAAATAAATAATGTTTTCAACATTTTTTAACTCTGCCGTGGCCGGTTCCAAGCCCGTGCTGTGAAAAGAGGAGGGTCAGATGCTGGGACAAGCAAACCAGCTCTGTAAAAACTATTTGCTACTGCGGTCAGGGAGGGCCTTGGAAAAGCTCATTGGGATTCCTCAGGATCTCAAACAAATAAATGAATAAATAAATAAATAAATAATGTTTTCAACATTTTTTAACTCTGTCGTGGCCGGTCCCAAGCACGTGCTGTGAAAAGAGGAGGGTCAGATGCTGGGACAAGCAAACCAGCTCTGTAAAAACTATTTGCTACTGTGGTCAGGGAGGGCCTTGGAAAAGCTCATTGGGATTCCTCAGGATCTCAAACAAATAAATGAATAAATAAATAAATAAATAAATAATGTTTTCAACATTTTTAACTCTGCCGTGGCTGGTCCCAAGCCCGTGCTATGAAAAGAGGAGGGTCAGATGCTGGGACAAGCAAACCAGCTCTGTAAAAACTATTTGCTACTGCGGTCAGGGAGGGCCTTGGAAAAGCTCATTGGGATTCCTCAGGATCTCAAACAAATAAATGAATAAATAAATAAATAATGTTTTCAACATTTTTTAACTCTGCCGTGGCCGGTCCCAAGCCCGTGCTTTGAAAAGAGGAGGGTCAGATGCTGGGACAAGCAAACCAGCTCTGTAAAAACTATTTGCTACTGCGGTCAGGGAGGGCCTTGAAAAAGCTCATTGGGATTCCTCAGGATCTCAAACAAATAAATGAATAAATAAATAAATAATGTTTTCAACATTTTTTAACTCTGCCGTGGCCGGTTCCAAGCCCGTGCTGTTAAAAGAGGAGGGTCAGATGCTGGGACAAGCAAACCAGCTCTGTAAAAACGATTCGCTACTGCGGTCAGGGAGGGCCTTGGAAAAGCTCATTGGGATTCCTCAGGATCTCAAACAAATAAATGAATAAATAAATAATGTTTTCAACATTTTTAACTCTGCCGTGGCTGGTCCCAAGACCGTGCTATGAAAAGAGGAGGGTCAGATGCTGGGACAAGCAAACCAGCTCTGTAAAAACTATTTGCTACTGTGGTCAGGGAGGGCCTTGGAAAAGCTCATTGGGATTCCTCAGGATCTCAAACAAATAAATGAATAAATAAATAAATAAATAATGTTTTCAACATTTTTTAACTCTGCCGTGGCCGGTCCCAAGCCCGTGCTGTGAAAAGAGGAGGGTCAGATGCTGGGACAAGCAAACCAGCTCTGTAAAAACTATTTGCTACTGTGGTCAGGGAGGGCCTTGGAAAAGCTCATTGGGATTCCTCAGGATCTCAAACAAATAAATGAATAAATAAATAAATAAATAATGTTTTCAACATTTTTTAACTCTGCCGTGGCCAGTCCCAAGCCCGTGCTGTGAAAAGAGGAGGGTCAGATGCTGGGACAAGCAAACCAGCTCTGTAAAAACTATTTGCTACTGCGGTCAGGGAGGGCCTTGGAAAAGCTCATTGGGATTCCTCAGGATCTCAAACAAATAAATGAATAAATAAATAAATAAATAATGTTTTCAACATTTTTTAACTCTGCCGTGGCCGGTCCCAAGCCCGTGCTGTGAAAAGAGGAGGGTCAGATGCTGGGACAAGCAAACCAGCTCTGTAAAAACTATTTGCTACTGTGGTCAGGGAGGGCCTTGGAAAAGCTCATTGGGATTCCTCAGGATCTCAAACAAATAAATGAATAAATAAATAAATAAATAATGTTTTCAACATTTTTTAACTCTGCCGTGGCCGGTCCCAAGCCCGTGCTGTGAAAAGAGGAGGGTCAGATGCTGGGACAAGCAAACCAGCTCTGTAAAAACTATTTGCTACTGCGGTCAGGGAGGGCCTTGGAAAAGCTCATTGGGATTCCTCAGGATCTCAAACAAATAAATGAATAAATAAATAAGTAATGTTTTCAACATTTTTTAACTCTGCCGTGGCCGGTCCCAAGCCCATGCTGTGAAAAGAGGAGGGTCAGATGCTGGGACAAGCAAACCAGCTCTGTAAAAACTATTTGCTACTGCAGTCAGGGAGGGCCTTGGAAAAGCTCATTGGGATTCCTCAGGATCTCAAACAAATAAATGAATAAATAAATAAATAATGTTTTCAACATTTTTTAACTCTGCCATGGCCGGTCCCAAGCCCGTGCTGTGAAAAGAGGAGGGTCAGATGCTGGGACAAGCAAACCAGCTCTGTAAAAACTATTTGCTACTGCGGTCAGGGAGGGCCTTGGAAAAGCTCATTGGGATTCCTCAGGATCTCAAACAAATAAATGAATAAATAAATAAATAAATAATGTTTTCAACATTTTTTAACTCTGCCGTGGCCGGTCCCAAGCCCGTGCTGTGAAAAGAGGAGGGTCAGATGCTGGGACAAGCAAACCAGCTCTGTAAAAACTATTTGCTACTGCAGTCAGGGAGGGCCTTGGAAAAGCTCATTGGGATTCCTCAGGATCTCAAACAAATAAATGAATAAATAAATAAATAATGTTTTCAACATTTTTTAACTCTGCCATGGCCGGTCCCAAGCCCGTGCTGTGAAAAGAGGAGGGTCAGATGCTGGGACAAGCAAACCAGCTCTGTAAAAACTATTTGCTACTGCGGTCAGGGAGGGCCTTGGAAAAGCTCATTGGGATTCCTCAGGATCTCAAACAAATAAATGAATAAATAAATAAATAAATAATGTTTTCAACATTTTTAACTCTGCCGTGGCTGGTCCCAAGACCGTGCTATGAAAAGAGGAGGGTCAGATGCTGGGACAAGCAAACCAGCTCTGTAAAAACTATTTGCTACTGCGGTCAGGGAGGGCCTTGGAAAAGCTCATTGGGATTCCTCAGGATCTCAAACAAATAAATGAATAAATAAATAAATAATGTTTTCAACATTTTTTAACTCTGCCGTGGCCAGTCCCAAGCCCGTGCTGTGAAAAGAGGAGGGTCAGATGCTGGGACAAGCAAACCAGCTCTGTAAAAACTATTTGCTACTGCGGTCAGGGAGGGCCTTGGAAAAGCTCATTGGGATTCCTCAGGATCTCAAACAAATAAATGAATAAATAAATAAATAAATAATGTTTTCAACATTTTTTAACTCTGTCGTGGCCGGTCCCAAGCACGTGCTGTGAAAAGAGGAGGGTCAGATGCTGGGACAAGCAAACCAGCTCTGTAAAAACTATTTTCTACTGTGGTCAGGGAGGGCCTTGGAAAAGCTCATTGGGATTCCTCAGGATCTCAAACAAATAAATGAATAAATAAATAAATAAATAATGTTTTCAACATTTTTAACTCTGCCGTGGCTGGTCCCAAGCCCGTGCTATGAAAAGAGGAGGGTCAGATGCTGGGACAAGCAAACCAGCTCTGTAAAAACTATTTGCTACTGCGGTCAGGGAGGGCCTTGGAAAAGCTCATTGGGATTCCTCAGGATCTCAAACAAATAAATGAATAAATAAATAAATAATGTTTTCAACATTTTTTAACTCTGCCGTGGCCGGTCCCAAGCCCGTGCTTTGAAAAGAGGAGGGTCAGATGCTGGGACAAGCAAACCAGCTCTGTAAAATCTATTTGCTACTGCGGTCAGGGAGGGCCTTGAAAAAGCTCATTGGGATTCCTCAGGATCTCAAACAAATAAATGAATAAATAAATAAATAATGTTTTCAACATTTTTTAACTCTGCCGTGGCCGGTTCCAAGCCCGTGCTGTTAAAAGAGGAGGGTCAGATGCTGGGACAAGCAAACCAGCTCTGTAAAAACGATTCGCTACTGCGGTCAGGGAGGGCCTTGGAAAAGCTCATTGGGATTCCTCAGGATCTCAAACAAATAAATGAATAAATAAATAATGTTTTCAACATTTTTAACTCTGCCGTGGCTGGTCCCAAGACCGTGCTATGAAAAGAGGAGGGTCAGATGCTGGGACAAGCAAACCAGCTCTGTAAAAACTATTTGCTACTGTGGTCAGGGAGGGCCTTGGAAAAGCTCATTGGGATTCCTCAGGATCTCAAACAAATAAATGAATAAATAAATAAATAATGTTTTCAACATTTTTTAACTCTGCCGTGGCCGGTCCCAAGCCCGTGCTGTGAAAAGAGGAGGGTCAGATGCTGGGACAAGCAAACCAGCTCTGTAAAAACTATTTGCTACTGTGGTCAGGGAGGGCCTTGGAAAAGCTCATTGGGATTCCTCAGGATCTCAAACAAATAAATGAATAAATAAATAAATAATGTTTTCAACATTTTTTAACTCTGCCGTGGCCGGTCCCAAGCCCGTGCTGTGAAAAGAGGAGGGTCAGATGCTGGGACAAGCAAACCAGCTCTGTAAAAACTATTTGCTACTGCGGTCAGGGAGGGCCTTGGAAAAGCTCATTGGGATTCCTCAGGATCTCAAACAAATAAATGAATAAATAAATAAATAATGTTTTCAACATTTTTTAACTCTGCCGTGGCCGGTCCCAAGCCCATGCTGTGAAAAGAGGAGGGTCAGATGCTGGGACAAGCAAACCAGCTCTGTAAAAACTATTTGCTACTGCAGTCAGGGAGGGCCTTGGAAAAGCTCATTGGGATTCCTCAGGATCTCAAACAAATACATGAATAAATAAATAAATAATGTTTTCAACATTTTTTAACTCTGCCATGGCCGGTCCCAAGCCCGTGCTGTGAAAAGAGGAGGGTCAGATGCTGGGACAAGCAAACCAGCTCTGTAAAAACTATTTGCTACTGTGGTCAGGGAGGGCCTTGGAAAAGCTCATTGGGATTCCTCAGGATCTCAAACAAATAAATGAATAAATAAATAAATAAATAATGTTTTCAACATTTTTTAACTCTGCCGTGGCCGGTCCCAAGCCCGTGCTGTGAAAAGAGGAGGGTCAGATGCTGGGACAAGCAAACCAGCTCTGTAAAAACTATTTGCTACTGCAGTCAGGGAGGGCCTTGGAAAAGCTCATTGGGATTCCTCAGGATCTCAAACAAATAAATGAATAAATAAATAAATAATGTTTTCAACATTTTTTAACTCTGCCGTGGCCGGTTCCAAGCCCGTGCTGTTAAAAGAGGAGGGTCAGATGCTGGGACAAGCAAACCAGCTCTGTAAAAACGATTCGCTACTGCGGTCAGGGAGGGCCTTGGAAAAGCTCATTGGGATTCCTCAGGATCTCAAACAAATAAATGAATAAATAAATAATGTTTTCAACATTTTTAACTCTGCCGTGGCTGGTCCCAAGACCGTGCTATGAAAAGAGGAGGGTCAGATGCTGGGACAAGCAAACCAGCTCTGTAAAAACTATTTGCTACTGTGGTCAGGGAGGGCCTTGGAAAAGCTCATTGGGATTCCTCAGGATCTCAAACAAATAAATGAATAAATAAATAATGTTTTCAACATTTTTTAACTCTGCCGTGGCCGGTCCCAAGCCCGTGCTGTGAAAAGAGGAGGGTCAGATGCTGGGACAAGCAAACCAGCTCTGTAAAAACTATTTGCTACTGTGGTCAGGGAGGGCCTTGGAAAAGCTCATTGGGATTCCTCAGGATCTCAAACAAATAAATGAATAAATAAATAAATAAATAATGTTTTCAACATTTTTTAACTCTGCCGTGGCCGGTCCCAAGCCCGTGCTGTGAAAAGAGGAGGGTCAGATGCTGGGACAAGCAAACCAGCTCTGTAAAAACTATTTGCTACTGCGGTCAGGGAGGGCCTTGGAAAAGCTCATTGGGATTCCTCAGGATCTCAAACAAATAAATGAATAAATAAATAAATAATGTTTTCAACATTTTTTAACTCTGCCGTGGCCGGTCCCAAGCCCATGCTGTGAAAAGAGGAGGGTCAGATGCTGGGACAAGCAAACCAGCTCTGTAAAAACTATTTGCTACTGCAGTGCGGGAGGGCCTTGGAAAAGCTCATTGGGATTCCTCAGGATCTCAAACAAATAAATGAATAAATAAATAAATAATGTTTTCAACATTTTTTAACTCTGCCATGGCCGGTCCCAAGCCCGTGCTGTGAAAAGAGGAGGGTCAGATGCTGGGACAAGCAAACCAGCTCTGTAAAAACTATTTGCTACTGCGGTCAGGGAGGGCCTTGGAAAAGCTCATTGGGATTCCTCAGGATCTCAAACAAATAAATGAATAAATAAATAAATAAATAATGTTTTCAACATTTTTTAACTCTGCCGTGGCCGGTCCCAAGCCCGTGCTGTGAAAAGAGGAGGGTCAGATGCTGGGACAAGCAAACCAGCTCTGTAAAAACTATTTGCTACTGCAGTCAGGGAGGGCCTTGGAAAAGCTCATTGGGATTCCTCAGGATCTCAAACAAATAAATGAATAAATAAATAAATAATGTTTTCAACATTTTTTAACTCTGCCATGGCCGGTCCCAAGCCCGTGCTGTGAAAAGAGGAGGGTCAGATGCTGGGACAAGCAAACCAGCTCTGTAAAAACTATTTGCTACTGCGGTCAGGGAGGGCCTTGGAAAAGCTCATTGGGATTCCTCAGGATCTCAAACAAATAAATGAATAAATAAATAAATAAATAATGTTTTCAACATTTTTAACTCTGCCGTGGCTGGTCCCAAGACCGTGCTATGAAAAGAGGAGGGTCAGATGCTGGGACAAGCAAACCAGCTCTGTAAAAACTATTTGCTACTGCGGTCAGGGAGGGCCTTGGAAAAGCTCATTGGGATTCCTCAGGATCTCAAACAAATAAATGAATAAATAAATAAATAATGTTTTCAACATTTTTTAACTCTGCCGTGGCCAGTCCCAAGCCCGTGCTTTGAAAAGAGGAGGGTCAGATGCTGGGACAAGCAAACCAGCTCTGTAAAAACTATTTGCTACTGCGGTCAGGGAGGGCCTTGGAAAAGCTGATTGGGATTCCTCAGGATCTCAAACAAATAAATGAATAAATAAATAAATAATGTTTTCAACATTTTTTAACTCTGCCGTGGCCGGTCCCAAGCCCGTGCTGTGAAAAGAGGAGAGTCAGATGCTGGGACAAGCAAACCAGCTCTGTAAAAACTATTTGCTACTGCAGTCAGGGAGGGCCTTGGAAAAGCTCATTGGGATTCCTCAGGATCTCAAACAAATAAATGAATAAATAAATAAATAATGTTTTCAACATTTTTTAACTCTGCCGTGGCCAGTCCCAAGCCCGTGCTGTGAAAAGAGGAGGGTCAGATGCTGGGACAAGCAAACCAGCTCTGTAAAAACTATTTGCTACTGCGGTCAGGGAGGGCCTTGGAAAAGCTCATTGGGATTCCTCAGGATCTCAAACAAATAAATGAATAAATAAATAATGTTTTCAACATTTTTAACTCTGACGTGGCTGGTCCCAAGACCGTGCTATGAAAAGAGGAGGGTCAGATGCTGGGACAAGCAAACCAGCTCTGTAAAAACTATTTGCTACTGCGGTCAGGGAGGGCCTTGGAAAAGCTCATTGGGATTCCTCAGGATCTCAAACAAATAAATGAATAAATAAATAATGTTTTCAACATTTTTTAACTCTGCCGTGGCCAGTCCCAAGCCCGTGCTTTGAAAAGAGGAGGGTCAGATGCTGGGACAAGCAAACCAGCTCTGTAAAAACTATTTGCTACTGCGGTCAGGGAGGGCCTTGGAAAAGCTGATTGGGATTCCTCAGGATCTCAAACAAATAAATGAATAAATAAATAAATAATGTTTTCAACATTTTTTAACTCTGCCGTGGCCGGTTCCAAGCCCGTGCTGTGAAAAGAGGAGGGTCAGATGCTGGGACAAGCAAACCAGCTCTGTAAAAACTATTTGCTACTGCGGTCAGGGAGGGCCTTGGAAAAGCTCATTGGGATTCCTCAGGATCTCAAACAAATAAATGAATAAATAAATAAATAAATAATGTTTTCAACATTTTTAACTCTGCCGTGGCTGGTCCCAAGCCCGTTCTGTGAAAAGAGGAGGGTCAGATGCTGGGACAAGCAAACCAGCTCTGTAAAAACTATTTGCTACTGTGGTCAGGGAGGGCCTTGGAAAAGCTCATTGGGATTCCTCAGGATCTCAAACAAATAAATGAATAAATAAATAAATAATGTTTTCAACATTTTTTAACTCTGTCGTGGCCAGTCCCAAGCCCGTGCTTTGAAAAGAGGAGGGTCAGATGCTGGGACAAGCAAACCAGCTCTGTAAAAACTATTTGCTACTGCGGTCAGGGAGGGCCTTGGAAAAGCTGATTGGGATTCCTCAGGATCTCAAACAAATAAATGAATAAATAAATAAATAATGTTTTCAACATTTTTTAACTCTGCCGTGGCCGGTTCCAAGCCCGTGCTGTGAAAAGAGGAGGGTCAGATGCTGGGACAAGCAAACCAGCTCTGTAAAAACTATTTGCTACTGCGGTCAGGGAGGGCCTTGGAAAAGCTCATTGGGATTCCTCAGGATCTCAAACAAATAAATGAATAAATAAATAAATAAATAAAAAATGTTTTCAACATTTTTTAACTCTGCCGTGGCCGGTCCCAAGCCCGTGCTGTGAAAAGAGGAGAGTCAGATGCTGGGACAAGCAAACCAGCTCTGTAAAAACTATTTGCTACTGCAGTCAGGGAGGGCCTTGGAAAAGCTCATTGGGATTCCTCAGGATCTCAAACAAATAAATGAATAAATAAATAAATAATGTTTTCAACATTTTTTAACTCTGCCGTGGCCAGTCCCAAGCCCGTGCTGTGAAAAGAGGAGGGTCAGATGCTGGGACAAGCAAACCAGCTCTGTAAAAACTATTTGCTACTGCGGTCAGGGAGGGCCTTGGAAAAGCTCATTGGGATTCCTCAGGATCTCAAACAAATAAATGAATAAATAAATAAATAAATAATGTTTTCAACATTTTTAACTCTGCTGTGGCTGGTCCCAAGACCGTGCTATGAAAAGAGGAGGGTCAGATGCTGGGACAAGCAAACCAGCTCTGTAAAAACTATTTGCTACTGCGGTCAGGGAGGGCCTTGGAAAAGCTCATTGGGATTCCTCAGGATCTCAAACAAATAAATGAATAAATAAATAAATAATGTTTTCAACATTTTTTAACTCTGCCGTGGCCAGTCCCAAGCCCGTGCTTTGAAAAGAGGAGGGTCAGATGCTGGGACAAGCAAACCAGCTCTGTAAAAACTATTTGCTACTGCGGTCAGGGAGGGCCTTGGAAAAGCTGATTGGGATTCCTCAGGATCTCAAACAAATAAATGAATAAATAAATAAATAATGTTTTCAACATTTTTTAACTCTGCCGTGGCCGGTCCCAAGCCCGTGCTGTGAAAAGAGGAGGGTCAGATGCTGGGACAAGCAAACCAGCTCTGTAAAAACTATTTGCTACTGTGGTCAGGGAGGGCCTTGGAAAAGCTCATTGGGATTCCTCAGGATCTCAAACAAATAAATGAATAAATAAATAAATAAATAAATAATGTTTTCAACATTTTTTAACTCTGCCGTGGCCGGTCCCAAGCCCATGCTGTGAAAAGAGGAGGGTCAGATGCTGGGACAAGCAAACCAGCTCTGTAAAAACTATTTGCTACTGCGGTCAGGGAGGGCCTTGGAAAAGCTCATTGGGATTCCTCAGGATCTCAAACAAATAAATGAATAAATAAATAAATAATGTTTTCAACATTTTTTAACTCTGCCGTGGCCAGTCCCAAGCCCGTGCTTTGAAAAGAGGAGGGTCAGATGCTGGGACAAGCAAACCAGCTCTGTAAAAACTATTTGCTACTGCGGTCAGGGAGGGCCTTGGAAAAGCTGATTGGGATTCCTCAGGATCTCAAACAAATAAATGAATAAATAAATAAATAATGTTTTCAACATTTTTTAACTCTGCCGTGGCCGGTTCCAAGCCCGTGCTGTGAAAAGAGGAGGGTCAGATGCTGGGACAAGCAAACCAGCTCTGTAAAAACTATTTGCTACTGCGGTCAGGGAGGGCCTTGGAAAAGCTCATTGGGATTCCTCAGGATCTCAAACAAATAAATGAATAAATAAATAAATAAATAATGTTTTCAACATTTTTAACTCTGCCGTGGCTGGTCCCAAGCCCGTTCTGTGAAAAGAGGAGGGTCAGATGCTGGGACAAGCAAACCAGCTCTGTAAAAACTATTTGCTACTGCGGTCAGGGAGGGCCTTGGAAAAGCTCATTGGGATTCCTCAGGATCTCAAACAAATAAATGAATAAATAAATAAATAATGTTTTCAACATTTTTTAACTCTGTCGTGGCCAGTCCCAAGCCCGTGCTTTGAAAAGAGGAGGGTCAGATGCTGGGACAAGCAAACCAGCTCTGTAAAAACTATTTGCTACTGCGGTCAGGGAGGGCCTTGGAAAAGCTGATTGGGATTCCTCAGGATCTCAAACAAATAAATGAATAAATAAATAAATAATGTTTTCAACATTTTTTAACTCTGCCGTGGCCGGTTCCAAGCCCGTGCTGTGAAAAGAGGAGGGTCAGATGCTGGGACAAGCAAACCAGCTCTGTAAAAACTATTTGCTACTGCGGTCAGGGAGGGCCTTGGAAAAGCTCATTGGGATTCCTCAGGATCTCAAACAAATAAATGAATAAATAAATAAATAAATAAAAAATGTTTTCAACATTTTTTAACTCTGCCGTGGCCGGTCCCAAGCCCGTGCTGTGAAAAGAGGAGAGTCAGATGCTGGGACAAGCAAACCAGCTCTGTAAAAACTATTTGCTACTGCAGTCAGGGAGGGCCTTGGAAAAGCTCATTGGGATTCCTCAGGATCTCAAACAAATAAATGAATAAATAAATAAATAATGTTTTCAACATTTTTTAACTCTGCCGTGGCCAGTCCCAAGCCCGTGCTGTGAAAAGAGGAGGGTCAGATGCTGGGACAAGCAAACCAGCTCTGTAAAAACTATTTGCTACTGCGGTCAGGGAGGGCCTTGGAAAAGCTCATTGGGATTCCTCAGGATCTCAAACAAATAAATGAATAAATAAATAAATAAATAATGTTTTCAACATTTTTAACTCTGCTGTGGCTGGTCCCAAGACCGTGCTATGAAAAGAGGAGGGTCAGATGCTGGGACAAGCAAACCAGCTCTGTAAAAACTATTTGCTACTGCGGTCAGGGAGGGCCTTGGAAAAGCTCATTGGGATTCCTCAGGATCTCAAACAAATAAATGAATAAATAAATAAATAATGTTTTCAACATTTTTTAACTCTGCCGTGGCCAGTCCCAAGCCCGTGCTTTGAAAAGAGGAGGGTCAGATGCTGGGACAAGCAAACCAGCTCTGTAAAAACTATTTGCTACTGCGGTCAGGGAGGGCCTTGGAAAAGCTGATTGGGATTCCTCAGGATCTCAAACAAATAAATGAATAAATAAATAAATAATGTTTTCAACATTTTTTAACTCTGCCGTGGCCGGTTCCAAGCCCGTGCTGTGAAAAGAGGAGGGTCAGATGCTGGGACAAGCAAACCAGCTCTGTAAAAACTATTTGCTACTGCGGTCAGGGAGGGCCTTGGAAAAGCTGATTGGGATTCCTCAGGATCTCAAACAAATAAATGAATAAATAAATAAATAATGTTTTCAACATTTTTTAACTCTGCCGTGGCCGGTTCCAAGCCCGTGCTGTTAAAAGAGGAGGGTCAGATTCTGGGACAAGCAAACCAGCTCTGTAAAAACGATTCGCTACTGCGGTCAGGGAGGGCCTTGGAAAAGCTCATTGGGATTCCTCAGGATCTCAAATAAATAAATGAATAAATAAATAAATAAATAATGTTTTCAACATTTTTAACTCTGCCGTGGCCGGTCCCAAGCCCGTGCTGTGAAAAGAGGAGGGTCAGATGCTGGGACAAGCAAACCAGCTCTGTAAAAACTATTTGCTACTGTGGTCAGGGAGGGCCTTGGAAAAGCTCATTGGGATTCCTCAGGATCTCAAACAAATAAATGAATAAATAAATAAATAAATAAATAATGTTTTCAACATTTTTTAACTCTGCCGTGGCCGGTCCCAAGCCCATGCTGTGAAAAGAGGAGGGTCAGATGCTGGGACAAGCAAACCAGCTCTGTAAAAACTATTTGCTACTGCGGTCAGGGAGGGCCTTTGAAAAGCTCATTGGGATTCCTCAGGATCTCAAACAAACAAATAAATGAATAAATAAATAAATAAATAATGTTTTCAACATTTTTTAACTCTGCCGTGGACGGTCCCAAGCCCGTGCTGTGAAAAGAGGAGGGTCAGATGCTGGGACAAGCAAACCAGCTCTGTAAAAACTATTTGCTACTGTGGTCAGGGAGGGCCTTGGAAAAGCTCATTGGGATTCCTCAGGATCTCAAACAAATAAATGAATAAATAAATAAATAATGTTTTCAACATTTTTTAACTCTGCCGTGGCCGGTCCCAAGCCCGTGCTGTGAAAAGAGGAGGGTCAGATGCTGGGACAAGCAAACCAGCTCTGTAAAAACTATTTGCTACTGTGGTCAGGGAGGGCCTTGGAAAAGCTCATTGGGATTCCTCAGGATCTCAAACAAATAAATGAATAAATAAATAAATAAATAATGTTTTCAACATTTTTTAACTCTGCCGTGGCCGGTCCCAAGCCCGTGCTGTGAAAAGAGGAGGGTCAGATGCTGGGACAAGCAAACCAGCTCTGTAAAAACTATTTGCTACTGCGGTCAGGGAGGGCCTTGGAAAAGCTCATTGGGATTCCTCAGGATCTCAAACAAATAAATGAATAAATAAATAAATAAATAATGTTTTCAACATTTTTTAACTCTGCCGTGGCCGGTCCCAAGCCCATGCTGTGAAAAGAGGAGGGTCAGATGCTGGGACAAGCAAACCAGCTCTGTAAAAACTATTTGCTACTGCAGTCAGGGAGGGCCTTGGAAAAGCTCATTGGGATTCCTCAGGATCTCAAACAAATAAATGAATAAATAAATAAATAATGTTTTCAACATTTTTTAACTCTGCCGTGGCCGGTCCCAAGCCCGTGCTGTGAAAAGAGGAGGGTCAGATGCTGGGACAAGCAAACCAGCTCTGTAAAAACTATTTGCTACTGCGGTCAGGGAGGGCCTTGGAAAAGCTCATTGGGATTCCTCAGGATCTCAAACAAATAAATGAATAAATAACTAAATAAATAAATAATGTTTTCAACATTTTTTAACTCTGCCGTGGCCGGTCCCAAGCCCGTGCTGTGAAAAGAGGAGGGTCAGATGCTGGGACAAGCAAACCAGCTCTGTAAAAACTATTTGCTACTGCAGTCAGGGAGGGCCTTGGAAAAGCTCATTGGGATTCCTCAGGATCTCAAACAAATAAAGGAATAAATAAATAAATAATGTTTTCAACATTTTTTAACTCTGCCGTGGCCGGTCCCAAGCCCGTGCTGTGAAAAGAGGAGGGTCAGATGCTGGGACAAGCAAACCAGCTCTGTAAAAACTATTTGCTACTGTGGTCAGGGAGGGCCTTGGAAAAGCTCATTGGGATTCCTCAGGATCTCAAACAAATAAATGAATAAATAAATAAATAAATAATGTTTTCAACATTTTTTAACTCTGCCGTGGCCGGTCCCAAGCCCGTGCTGTGAAAAGAGGAGGGTCAGATGCTGGGACAAGCAAACCAGCTCTGTAAAAACTATTTGCTACTGCGGTCAGGGAGGGCCTTGGAAAAGCTCATTGGGATTCCTCAGGATCTCAAACAAATAAATGAATAAATAAATAAATAAATAATGTTTTCAACATTTTTTAACTCTGCCGTGGCCGGTCCCAAGCCCATGCTGTGAAAAGAGGAGGGTCAGATGCTGGGACAAGCAAACCAGCTCTGTAAAAACTATTTGCTACTGCAGTCAGGGAGGGCCTTGGAAAAGCTCATTGGGATTCCTCAGGATCTCAAACAAATAAATGAATAAATAAATAAATAATGTTTTCAACATTTTTTAACTCTGCCGTGGCCGGTCCCAAGCCCGTGCTGTGAAAAGAGGAGGGTCAGATGCTGGGACAAGCAAACCAGCTCTGTAAAAACTATTTGCTACTGCGGTCAGGGAGGGCCTTGGAAAAGCTCATTGGGATTCCTCAGGATCTCAAACAAATAAATGAATAAATAACTAAATAAATAAATAATGTTTTCAACATTTTTTAACTCTGCCGTGGCCGGTCCCAAGCCCGTGCTGTGAAAAGAGGAGGGTCAGATGCTGGGACAAGCAAACCAGCTCTGTAAAAACTATTTGCTACTGCAGTCAGGGAGGGCCTTGGAAAAGCTCATTGGGATTCCTCAGGATCTCAAACAAATAAAGGAATAAATAAATAAATAATGTTTTCAACATTTTTTAACTCTGCCGTGGCCGGTCCCAAGCCCGTGCTGTGAAAAGAGGAGGGTCAGATGCTGGGACAAGCAAACCAGCTCTGTAAAAACTATTTGCTACTGTGGTCAGGGAGGGCCTTGGAAAAGCTCATTGGGATTCCTCAGGATCTCAAACAAATAAATGAATAAATAAATAAATAAATAATGTTTTCAACATTTTTTAACTCTGCCGTGGCCGGTCCCAAGCCCGTGCTGTGAAAAGAGGAGGGTCAGATGCTGGGACAAGCAAACCAGCTCTGTAAAAACTATTTGCTACTGCGGTCAGGGAGGGCCTTGGAAAAGCTCATTGGGATTCCTCAGGATCTCAAACAAATAAATGAATAAATAAATAAATAAATAATGTTTTCAACATTTTTTAACTCTGCCGTGGCCGGTCCCAAGCCCATGCTGTGAAAAGAGGAGGGTCAGATGCTGGGACAAGCAAACCAGCTCTGTAAAAACTATTTGCTACTGCAGTCAGGGAGGGCCTTGGAAAAGCTCATTGGGATTCCTCAGGATCTCAAACAAATAAATGAATAAATAAATAAATAATGTTTTCAACATTTTTTAACTCTGCCGTGGCCGGTCCCAAGCCCGTGCTGTGAAAAGAGGAGGGTCAGATGCTGGGACAAGCAAACCAGCTCTGTAAAAACTATTTGCTACTGCGGTCAGGGAGGGCCTTGGAAAAGCTCATTGGGATTCCTCAGGATCTCAAACAAATAAATGAATAAATAACTAAATAAATAAATAATGTTTTCAACATTTTTTAACTCTGCCGTGGCCGGTCCCAAGCCCGTGCTGTGAAAAGAGGAGGGTCAGATGCTGGGACAAGCAAACCAGCTCTGTAAAAACTATTTGCTACTGCAGTCAGGGAGGGCCTTGGAAAAGCTCATTGGGATTCCTCAGGATCTCAAACAAATAAAGGAATAAATAAATAAATAATGTTTTCAACATTTTTTAACTCTGCCGTGGCCGGTCCCAAGCCCGTGCTGTGAAAAGAGGAGGGTCAGATGCTGGGACAAGCAAACCAGCTCTGTAAAAAATATTTGCTACTGTGGTCAGGGAGGGCCTTGGAAAAGCTCATTGGGATTCCTCAGGATCTCAAACAAATAAATGAATAAATAAATAAATAAATAAATAATGTTTTCAACATTTTTTAACTCTGCCGTGGCCGGTCCCAAGCCCGTGCTGTGAAAAGAGGAGAGTCAGATGCTGGGACAAGCAAACCAGCTCTGTAAAAACTATTTGCTACTGCACTCAGGGAGGGCCTTGGAAAAGCTCATTGGGAATCCTCAGGATCTCAAACAAATAAATGAATAAATAAATAAATGTTTTCAACATTTTTTAACTCTGCCGTGGCCAGTCCCAAGCCCGTGCTGTGAAAAGAGGAGGGTCAGATGCTGGGACAAGCAAACCAGCTCTGTAAAAACTATTTGCTACTGCGGTCAGGGAGGGCCTTGGAAAAGCTCATTGGGATTCCTCAGGATCTCAAACAAATAAATGAATAAATAAATAAATAAATAATGTTTTCAACATTTTTAACTCTGCCGTGGCTGGTCCCAAGACCGTGCTATGAAAAGAGGAGGGTCAGATGCTGGGACAAGCAAACCAGCTCTGTAAAAACTATTTGCTACTGCGGTCAGGGAGGGCCTTGGAAAAGCTCATTGGGATTCCTCAGGATCTCAAACAAATAAATGAATAAATAAATAAATAATGTTTTCAACATTTTTTAACTCTGCCGTGGCCAGTCCCAAGCCCGTGCTTTGAAAAGAGGAGGGTCAGATGCTGGGACAAGCAAACCAGCTCTGTAAAAACAATTTGCTACTGCGGTCAGGGAGGGCCTTGGAAAAGCTGATTGGGATTCCTCAGGATCTCAAACAAATAAATGAATAAATAAATAATGTTTTCAACATTTTTTAACTCTGCCGTGGCCGGTTCCAAGCCTGTGCTGTGAAAAGAGGAGGGTCAGATGCTGGGACAAGCAAACCAGCTCTGTAAAAACTATTTGCTACTGCGGTCAGGGAGGGCCTTGGAAAAGCTCATTGGGATTCCTCAGGATCTCAAACAAATAAATGAATAAATAAATAAATAATGTTTTCAACATTTTTTAACTCTGCCGTGGCCGGTCCCAAGCCCGTGCTTTGAAAAGAGGAGGGTCAGATGCTGGGACAAGCAAACCAGCTCTGTAAAAACTATTTGCTACTGCGGTCAGGGAGGGCCTTGAAAAAGCTCATTGGGATTCCTCAGGATCTCAAACAAATAAATGAATAAATAAATAAATAATGTTTTCAACATTTTTTAACTCTGCCGTGGCCGGTTCCAAGCCCGTGCTGTTAAAAGAGGAGGGTCAGATGCTGGGACAAGCAAACCAGCTCTGTAAAAACGATTCGCTACTGCAGTCAGGGAGGGCCTTGGAAAAGCTCATTGGGATTCCTCAGGATCTCAAACAAATAAATGAATAAATAAATAATGTTTTCAACATTTTTAACTCTGCCGTGGCTGGTCCCAAGACCGTGCTATGAAAAGAGGAGGGTCAGATGCTGGGACAAGCAAACCAGCTCTGTAAAAACTATTTGCTACTGTGGTCAGGGAGGGCCTTGGAAAAGCTCATTGGGATTCCTCAGGATCTCAAACAAATAAATGAATAAATAAATAAATAAATAATGTTTTCAACATTTTTTAACTCTGCCGTGGCCGGTCCCAAGCCCGTGCTGTGAAAAGAGGAGGGTCAGATGCTGGGACAAGCAAACCAGCTCTGTAAAAACTATTTGCTACTGTGGTCAGGGAAGGCCTTGGAAAAGCTCATTGGGATTCCTCAGGATCTCAAACAAATAAATGAATAAATAAATAAATAAATAATGTTTTCAACATTTTTTAACTCTGCCGTGGCCGGTCCCAAGCCCGTGCTGTGAAAAGAGGAGGGTCAGATGCTGGGACAAGCAAACCAGCTCTGTAAAAACTATTTGCTACTGCGGTCAGGGAGGGCCTTGGAAAAGCTCATTGGGATTCCTCAGGATCTCAAACAAATAAATGAATAAATAAATAAATAATGTTTTCAACATTTTTTAACTCTGTCGTGGCCGGTCCCAAGCACGTGCTGTGAAAAGAGGAGGGTCAGATGCGGGGACAAGCAAACCAGCTCTGTAAAAACTATTTGCTACTGTGGTCAGGGAGGGCCTTGGAAAAGCTCATTGGGAATCCTCAGGATCTCAAACAAATAAATGAATAAATAAATAAATATATAATGTTTTCAACATTTTTAACTCTGCCGTGGCTGGTCCCAAGCCCGTGCTATGAAAAGAGGAGGGTCAGATGCTGGGACAAGCAAACCAGCTCTGTAAAAACTATTTGCTACTGCAGTCAGGGAGGGCCTTGGAAAAGCTCATTGGGATTCCTCAGGATCTCAAACAAATAAATGAATAAATAAATAAATAATGTTTTCAACATTTTTTAACTCTGCCGTGGCCGGTCCCAAGCCCATGCTGTGAAAAGAGGAGGGTCAGATGCTGGGACAAGCAAACCAGCTCTGTAAAAACTATTTGCTACTGCAGTCAGGGAGGGCCTTGGAAAAGCTCATTGGGATTCCTCAGGATCTCAAACAAATAAATGAATAAATAAATAAATAATGTTTTCAACATTTTTTAACTCTGCCATGGCCGGTCCCAAGCCCGTGCTGTGAAAAGAGGAGGGTCAGATGCTGGGACAAGCAAACCAGCTCTGTAAAAACTATTTGCTACTGCGGTCAGGGAGGGCCTTGGAAAAGCTCATTGGGATTCCTCAGGATCTCAAACAAATAAATGAATAAATAAATAAATAAATAATGTTTTCAACATTTTTTAACTCTGCCGTGGCCGGTCCCAAGCCCGTGCTGTGAAAAGAGGAGGGTCAGATGCTGGGACAAGCAAACCAGCTCTGTAAAAACTATTTGCTACTGCAGTCAGGGAGGGCCTTGGAAAAGCTCATTGGGATTCCTCAGGATCTCAAACAAATAAATGAATAAATAAATAAATAATGTTTTCAACATTTTTTAACTCTGCCATGGCCGGTCCCAAGCCCGTGCTGTGAAAAGAGGAGGGTCAGATGCTTCGACAAGCAAACCAGCTCTGTAAAAACTATTTGCTACTGCGGTCAGGGAGGGCCTTGGAAAAGCTCATTGGGATTCCTCAGGATCTCAAACAAATAAATGAATAAATAAATAAATAAATAATGTTTTCAACATTTTTAACTCTGCCGTGGCTGGTCCCAAGACCGTGCTATGAAAAGAGGAGGGTCAGATGCTGGGACAAGCAAACCAGCTCTGTAAAAACTATTTGCTACTGCGGTCAGGGAGGGCCTTGGAAAAGCTCATTGGGATTCCTCAGGATCTCAAACAAATAAATGAATAAATAAATAAATAATGTTTTCAACATTTTTTAACTCTGCCGTGGCCAGTCCCAAGCCCGTGCTTTGAAAAGAGGAGGGTCAGATGCTGGGACAAGCAAACCAGCTCTGTAAAAACTATTTGCTACTGCGGTCAGGGAGGGCCTTGGAAAAGCTGATTGGGATTCCTCAGGATCTCAAACAAATAAATGAATAAATAAATAAATAATGTTTTCAACATTTTTTAACTCTGCCGTGGCCAGTCCCAAAACCGTGCTTTGAAAAGAGGAGGGTCAGATGCTGGGACAAGCAAACCAGCTCTGTAAAAACTATTTGCTACTGCGGTCAGGGAGGGCCTTGGAAAAGCTGATTGGGATTCCTCAGGATCTCAAACAAATAAATGAATAAATAAATAAATAATGTTTTCAACATTTTTTAACTCTGCCGTGGCCGGTCCCAAGCCCGTGCTGTGAAAAGAGGAGAGTCAGATGCTGGGACAAGCAAACCAGCTCTGTAAAAACTATTTGCTACTGCGGTCAGGGAGGGCCTTGGAAAAGCTCATTGGGATTCCTCAGGATCTCAAACAAATAAATGAATAAATAAATAATGTTTTCAACATTTTTTAACTCTGCCGTGGCCGGTCCCAAGCCCGTGCTTTGAAAAGAGGAGGGTCAGATGCTGGGACAAGCAAACCAGCTCTGTAAAAACTATTTGCTACTGCAGTCAGGGAGGGCCTTGAAAAAGCTCATTGGGATTCCTCAGGATCTCAAACAAATAAATGAATAAATAAATAAATAATGTTTTCAACATTTTTTAACTCTGCCGTGGCCGGTTCCAAGCCCGTGCTGTTAAAAGAGGAGGGTCAGATGCTGGGACAAGCAAACCAGCTCTGTAAAAACGATTCGCTACTGCGGTCAGGGAGGGCCTTGGAAAAGCTCATTGGGATTCCTCAGGATCTCAAACAAATAAATGAATAAATAAATAATGTTTTCAACATTTTTAACTCTGCCGTGGCTGGTCCCAAGACCGTGCTATGAAAAGAGGAGGGTCAGATGCTGGGACAAGCAAACCAGCTCTGTAAAAACTATTTGCTACTGTGGTCAGGGAGGGCCTTGGAAAAGCTCATTGGGATTCCTCAGGATCTCAAACAAATAAATGAATAAATAAATAAATAAATAATGTTTTCAACATATTTTAACTCTGCCGTGGCCGGTCCCAAGCCCGTGCTGTGAAAAGAGGAGGGTCAGATGCTGGGACAAGCAAACCAGCTCTGTAAAAACTATTTGCTACTGTGGTCAGGGAGGGCCTTGGAAAAGCTCATTGGGATTCCTCAGGATCTCAAACAAATAAATGAATAAATAAATAAATAAATAATGTTTTCAACATTTTTTAACTCTGCCGTGGCCGGTCCCAAGCCCGTGCTGTGAAAAGAGGAGGGTCAGATGCTGGGACAAGCAAACCAGCTCTGTAAAAACTATTTGCTACTGCGGTCAGGGAGGGCCTTGGAAAAGCTCATTGGGATCAGTGGCGGCCGGCCCATAGGGGGCGCAGGGGCGCCGCCCCCCCCCCCCCCCAAAAAAAGAAAAAGAAAAAAAAAAAGATTTAAAAAAAAAAAAAAAAATTTTTGCCCACAAGGGGCGCCCGTCTCATTGGTGCCTATGGGGGTGGGGTTTTCCACCCGCAGAGGCGCCGATAGACGGCCTTCTGGGGCGTAACTGTAGCGCAGAGCTCTGCGCTCCACCACCCCTCTTTCGGCGTCCGCCGCATTGGTGCCGATGGGGGGTGGGGTTTTCCACCAGCAGATGCGCCAATTGGCGGCCTTCTGGGGCGTAACTGTAGCGCAGAAAAATGCGCTACACCACCCCCTTTTGTGATGTATTGGATCATGATTGGTCCAGACTCCAGCCTGGACCAATCATGATTCAGGACATCCATGGTGACCTCGTTGGGGGCGGTGCCGGTGCGTGCATCAGTCACTCACCGTCACCGCCCGGTCACTTTCCCGCCGCAGCCCGCGAAGAAGAGGAGTCGCGAGGAGGGGAGAAGCCGCCGCCAGGAGCCGAGCAGAAGAGGACGGACATCAGAGTTGCGAGGAGGGGAGAAGCCGCCGCCAGGAGCCGAGCAGAAGAGGACGGACATCAGAGTCGCGAGGAGGGGAGAAGCCGCCGCCGGGAGCCGAGCCGTCGCCAGGTAAGTGCCTATTCCACCACCTGCGCCATGCCTGTGCCATGCCTATTCCACCACCTGCGCCATGCCTGTGCCATCTGTGCCATGCCTATTCCACCACCTGTGCCATGACCTTACCACCACCTGTGCCATGACCTTACCACCACCTGTGCCATGACCTTACCATCACCTGTGCCATGCCTGTACCATCTGTGCCATGCCTATTCCACCACCTGTGCCATGCCTGTACCATCTGTGCCATGCCTATTCCACCACCTGCGCCATGCCTGTGCCATGCCCATTCCACCACCAGCGCCATGCCTGTGCCATGCCCATTCCACCACCAGCGCCATGCCTGTGCCATGCCTATTCCACCACCTGCGCCATGCCTGTGCCATGCCTATTCCACCACCTGCGCCATGCCTGTACCATCTGTGCCATGCCTATTCCACCACCTGTGCCATGACCTTACCACCACCTGTGCCATGACCTTACCACCACCTGTGCCATGACCTTACCATCACCTGTGCCATGCCTGTACCATCTGTGCCATGCCTATTCCACCACCTGTGCCATGCCTGTACCATCTGTGCCATGCCTATTCCACCACCTGCGCCATGCCTGTGCCATGCCCATTCCACCACCAGCGCCATGCCTGTGCCATGCCCATTCCACCACCAGCGCCATGCCTGTGCCATGCCTATTCCACCACCTGCGCCATGCCTGTGCCATGCCTATTCCACCACCTGCGCCATGCCTGTACCATCTGTGCCATGCCTATTCCACCACCTGTGCCATGACCTTACCACCACCTGTGCCATGACCTTACCACCACCTGTGCCATGACCTTACTATCACCTGTGCCATGCCTGTACCATCTGTGCCATGCCTATTCCACCACCTGTGCCATGCCTGTACCATCTGTGCCATGCCTATTCCACCACCTGCGCCATGCCTGTGCCATGCCCATTCCACCACCAGCGCCATGCCTGTGCCATGCCTATTCCACCACCTGCGCCATGCCTGTGCCATGCCTATTCCACCACCTGCGCCATGCCTGTACCATCTGTGCCATGCCTATTCCACCACCTGTGCCATGACCTTACCACCACCTGTGCCATGACCTTACCACCACCTGTGCCATGACCTTACCATCACCTGTGCCATGCCTGTACCATCTGTGCCATGCCTATTCCACCACCTGTGCCATGCCTGTACCATCTGTGCCATGCCCATTCCACCACCTGCGCCATGCTGGTGCCATGCCCATTCCACCACCAGCGCCATGCCTGTGCCATGCCTATTCCACCACCTGCGCCATGCCTGTGCCATGCCTATTCCACCACCTGCGCCATGCCTGTACCATCTGTGCCATGCCTATTCCACCACCTGTGCCATGACCTTACCATCACCTGTGCCATGACCTTACCATCACCTGTGCCATGCCTGTACCATCTGTGCCATGCCTATTCCACCACCTGCGCCATGCCTGTGCCATGCCTATTCCACCACCTGCGCCATGCCTGTGCCATGCCTATTCCACCACCTGCGCCATGCCTGTGCCATGCCTATTCCACCACCTGCGCCATGCCTGTACCATCTGTGCCATGCCTATTCCACCACCTGTGCCATGACCTTACCACCACCTGTGCCATGACCTTACCATCACCTGTGCCATGCCTGTCCCATCTGTGCCATGCCTATTTCACCACCTGTGCCATGCCTGTACCATCTGTGCCATGCCTATTCCACCACCTGCGCCATGCCTGTGCCATGCCCATTCCACCACCAGCGCCATGCCTGTGCCATGCCTATTCCACCACCTGCGCCATGCCTGTGCCATGCCTATTTCACCACCTGCGCCATGCCTGTACCATCTGTGCCATGCCTATTCCACCACCTGTGCCATGACCTTACCATCACCTGTGCCATGACCTTACCATCACCTGTGCCATGACCTTACCATCACCTGTGCCATGCCTGTACCATCTGTGCCATGCCTATTCCACCACCTGCGCCATGCCTGTGCCATGCCTATTCCACCACCTGCGCCATGCCTGTGCCATGCCTATTCCACCACCTGCGCCATGCCTGTGCCATGCCTATTCCACCACCTGCGCCATGCCTGTACCATCTGTGCCATGCCTATTCCACCACCTGTGCCATGACCTTACCACCACCTGTGCCATGACCTTACCATCACCTGTGCCATGACCTTACCATCACCTGTGCCATGCCTGTACCATCTGTGCCATGCCTATTCCACCACCTGTGCCATGCCTGTACCATCTGTGCCATGCCTATTCCACCACCTGTGCCATGCCTGTGCCATGCCCATTCCACCACCAGCGCCATGCCTGTGCCATGCCTATTCCACCACCTGCGCCATGCCTGTGCCATGCCTATTCCACCACCTGTGCCATGACCTTACCATCACCTGTGCCATGCCTATTCCATCACCTGTGCCATGCCTGTACCATCTGTGCCATGCCTATTCCATCACCTGCGCCATGCCTGTACCATCTGCGCCATGCCTATTCCACCACCTGTGCCATGCCTGTACCATCTGTGCCATGCCTATTCCACCACCTGCGCCATGCCTGTGCCATGCCTATTCCACCATCTGCGCCATGCCTGTACCATCTGTGCCATGCCTATTCCATCACCTGTGCCAAGCCTGTGCCATGCCTATTCCACCACCTGTGCCATGCCTGTACCATCTGTGCCATGCCTATTCCACCACCTGCGCCATGCCTGTGCCATGCCTATTCCACCACCTGCGCCATGCCTGTACCATCTGTGCCATGCCTATTACATCACCTGTGCCATGCCTGTGCCATGCCTATTCCACCACCTGCGCCATGCCTGTACCATCTGTGCCATGCCTATTTCACCACCTGTGCCATGACCTTACCATCACCTGTGCCATGACCTTACCATCACCTGTGCCATGCCTGTACCATCTGTGCCATGCCTATTCCATCACCTGCGCCATGCCTGTACCATCTGCGGCATGCCTATTCCATCACCTGTGCCATGCCTATTCCATCACCTGTGCCATGCCTATTCAATCACCTGCGCCATGCCTGTACCATCTGTGCCATGCCTATTCAACCACCTGTGCCATGACCTTACCATCACCTGTGCCATGCCTATTCCATCACCTGTGCCATGCCTGTAACATCTGTGCCATGCCTATTCCATCACCTGCGCCATGCCTGTACCATCTGCGGCATGCCTATTCCACCACCTGTGCCATGCCTGTACCATCTGTGCCATGCCTATTCCACCACCTGCGCCATGCCTGTGCCATGCCTATTCCACCACCTGCGCCATGCCTGTACCATCTGTGCCATGCCTATTCCATCACCTGTGCCATGCCTATTCCACCACCTGCGCCATGCCTGTACCATCTGTGCCATGCCTATTCCATCACCTGTGCCATGCCTATTCCACCACCTGCGCCATGCCTGTACCATCTGTGCCATGCCTATTCCACCACCTGTGCCATGACCTTACCATCACCTGTGCCATGCCTGTACCATCTGTGCCATGCCTATTCCACCACCTGCGCCATGCCTATTCCACCACCTGTGCCATGGCCTTACCATCACCTGTGCCATGCCTATTCCATCACCTGCCCCATGCCTGTACCATCTGTGCCATGCCTATTCCACCACCTGTGCCATGACCTTACCATCACCTGTGCCATGCCTGTACCATCTGTGCCATGCCTATTCCACCACCTGCGCCATGCCTATTCCACCACCTGTGCCATGACCTTACCATCACCTGTGCCATGCCTATTCCATCACCTGCGCCATGCCTGTACCATCTGTGCCATGCCTATTCCACCACCTGTGCCATGACCTTACCATCACCTGTGCCATGCCTATTCCATCACCTGTTCCATGCCTATTCCACCACCTGTGCCATGACCTTACCATCACCTGTGCCATGCCTATTCCATCACCTGTGCCATGCCTATTCCATCACCTGCGCCATGCCTGTACCATCTGTGCCATGCCAATTCCACCACCTGTGCCATGACCTTACCATCACCTGTGCCATGCCTATTCCATCACCTGTGCCATGCCTGTACCATCTGTTCCATGCCTATTCCATCACCTGCGCCATGCCTGTACCATCTGTGCCATGCCTATTCCACCACCTGTGCCATGACCTTACCATCACCTGTGCCATGCCTATTCCATCACCTGTGCCATGCCTGTACCATCTGTTCCATGCCTATTCCATCACCTGCGCCATGCCTGTACCATCTGTGCCATGCCTATTCCACCACCTATGCCATGCCTGTACCATCTGTGCCATGCCTATTCCATCACCTGTGCCATGCCTATACCATCTGTGCCATGCCTATTCCACCACCTGCGCCATGCCTGTGCCATGCCTATTCCACCACCTGCGCCATGCCTGTACCATCTGTGCCATGCCTATTCCACCACCTGTGCCATGCCTGTACCATCTGTGCCATGCCTATTCCATCACCTGTGCCATGCCTATACCATCTGTGCCATGCCTATTCCATCACCTGTGCCATGCCTGTACCATCTGTGCCCTGCCTGTACCATCACCTGTGCCATGCCTGTACCATCACCTGTGCCATGCCTGTACCATCTGTGCCATGCCTATTCCATCACCTGTGCCATGCCTATACCATCTGTGCCATGCCTATTCCATCACCTGTGCCATGCCTGTACCATCACCTGTGCAATGCCTGTACCATCACCTGTGCAATGCCTATTTCATCACCTGTGCCATGCCTGTACCATCACCTGTGCCATGCCTGTACCATCTGTGCCATGCCTATTCCATCACCTGTGCCATGCCTATACCATCTGTGCCATGCCTATTCCATCACCTGTGCCATGCCTGTACCATCACCTGTGCAATGCCTATTCCATCACCTGCGCCATGCCTATACCATCACCTGTGCCATGCCTATACCATCACCTGTGCCATGCCTATACCATCACCTGTGCCATGCCTATTCTATCACCTGTTCCATCACCTGTGCCATGCCTGTACCATCTGTGCCATGCCTATACCATCACATGTGCCATGCCTGTACCATGACCTCAAAGTCATGCAATTTTTTTACCTCGTTTTTTGCCGCGAAGCAATACCTATTACATTTTTGTTTTTGCGCCCCCCCAAAAATTTTGAGCACCAGCCGCCACTGATTGGGATTCCTCAGGATCTCAAACAAATAAATGAATAAATAAATAAATAATGTTTTCAACATTTTTTAACTCTGCCGTGGCCGGTCCCAAGCCCATGCTGTGAAGAGAGGAGGGTCAGATGCTGGGACAAGCAAACCAGCTCTGTAAAAACTATTTGCTACTGCAGTCAGGGAGGGCCTTGGAAAAGCTCATTGGGATTCCTCAGGATCTCAAACAAATAAATGAATAAATAAATAAATAATGTTTTCAACATTTTTTAACTCTGCCATGGCCGGTCCCAAGCCCGTGCTGTGAAAAGAGGAGGGTCAGATGCTGGGACAAGCAAACCAGCTCTGTAAAAACTATTTGCTACTGCGGTCAGGGAGGGCCTTGGAAAAGCTCATTGGGATTCCTCAGGATCTCAAACAAATAAATGAATAAATAAATAAATAAATAATGTTTTCAACATTTTTTAACTCTGCCGTGGCCGGTCCCAAGCCCGTGCTGTGAAAAGAGGAGGGTCAGATGCTGGGACAAGCAAACCAGCTCTGTAAAAACTATTTGCTACTGCAGACAGGGAGGGCCTTGGAAAAGCTCATTGGGATTCCTCAGGATCTCAAACAAATAAATGAATAAATAAATAAATAAATAATGTTTTCAACATTTTTTAACTCTGCCGTGGCCAGTCCCAAGCCCGTGCTTTGAAAAGAGGAGGGTCAGATGCTGGGACAAGCAAACCAGCTCTGTAAAAACTATTTGCTACTGCGGTCAGGGAGGGCCTTGGAAAAGCTGATTGGGATTCCTCAGGATCTCAAACAAATAAATGAATAAATAAATAAATAATGTTTTCAACATTTTTTAACTCTGCCGTGGCCGGTTCCAAGCCCGTGCTGTGAAAAGAGGAGGGTCAGATGCTGGGACAAGCAAACCAGCTCTGTAAAAACTATTTGCTACTGCGGTCAGGGAGGGCCTTGGAAAAGCTGATTGGGATTCCTCAGGATCTCAAACAAATAAATGAATAAATAAATAAATAATGTTTTCAACATTTTTTAACTCTGCCGTGGCCGGTTCCAAGCCCGTGCTGTTAAAAGAGGAGGGTCAGATTCTGGGACAAGCAAACCAGCTCTGTAAAAACGATTCGCTACTGCGGTCAGGGAGGGCCTTGGAAAAGCTCATTGGGATTCCTCAGGATCTCAAATAAATAAATGAATAAATAAATAAATAAATAATGTTTTCAACATTTTTAACTCTGCCGTGGCCGGTCCCAAGCCCGTGCTGTGAAAAGAGGAGGGTCAGATGCTGGGACAAGCAAACCAGCTCTGTAAAAACTATTTGCTACTGTGGTCAGGGAGGGCCTTGGAAAAGCTCATTGGGATTCCTCAGGATCTCAAACAAATAAATGAATAAATAAATAAATAAATAAATAATGTTTTCAACATTTTTTAACTCTGCCGTGGCCGGTCCCAAGCCCATGCTGTGAAAAGAGGAGGGTCAGATGCTGGGACAAGCAAACCAGCTCTGTAAAAACTATTTGCTACTGCGGTCAGGGAGGGCCTTTGAAAAGCTCATTGGGATTCCTCAGGATCTCAAACAAACAAATAAATGAATAAATAAATAAATAAATAATGTTTTCAACATTTTTTAACTCTGCCGTGGACGGTCCCAAGCCCGTGCTGTGAAAAGAGGAGGGTCAGATGCTGGGACAAGCAAACCAGCTCTGTAAAAACTATTTGCTACTGTGGTCAGGGAGGGCCTTGGAAAAGCTCATTGGGATTCCTCAGGATCTCAAACAAATAAATGAATAAATAAATAAATAAATAAATAATGTTTTCAACATTTTTTAACTCTGCCGTGGCCGGTCCCAAGCCCGTGCTGTGAAAAGAGGAGGGTCAGATGCTGGGACAAGCAAACCAGCTCTGTAAAAACTATTTGCTACTGTGGTCAGGGAGGGCCTTGGAAAAGCTCATTGGGATTCCTCAGGATCTCAAACAAATAAATGAATAAATAAATAAATAAATAATGTTTTCAACATTTTTTAACTCTGCCGTGGCCGGTCCCAAGCCCGTGCTGTGAAAAGAGGAGGGTCAGATGCTGGGACAAGCAAACCAGCTCTGTAAAAACTATTTGCTACTGCGGTCAGGGAGGGCCTTGGAAAAGCTCATTGGGATTCCTCAGGATCTCAAACAAATAAATGAATAAATAAATAAATAAATAATGTTTTCAACATTTTTTAACTCTGCCGTGGCCGGTCCCAAGCCCATGCTGTGAAAAGAGGAGGGTCAGATGCTGGGACAAGCAAACCAGCTCTGTAAAAACTATTTGCTACTGCAGTCAGGGAGGGCCTTGGAAAAGCTCATTGGGATTCCTCAGGATCTCAAACAAATAAATGAATAAATAAATAAATAATGTTTTCAACATTTTTTAACTCTGCCGTGGCCGGTCCCAAGCCCGTGCTGTGAAAAGAGGAGGGTCAGATGCTGGGACAAGCAAACCAGCTCTGTAAAAACTATTTGCTACTGCGGTCAGGGAGGGCCTTGGAAAAGCTCATTGGGATTCCTCAGGATCTCAAACAAATAAATGAATAAATAACTAAATAAATAAATAATGTTTTCAACATTTTTTAACTCTGCCGTGGCCGGTCCCAAGCCCGTGCTGTGAAAAGAGGAGGGTCAGATGCTGGGACAAGCAAACCAGCTCTGTAAAAACTATTTGCTACTGCAGTCAGGGAGGGCCTTGGAAAAGCTCATTGGGATTCCTCAGGATCTCAAACAAATAAAGGAATAAATAAATAAATAATGTTTTCAACATTTTTTAACTCTGCCGTGGCCGGTCCCAAGCCCGTGCTGTGAAAAGAGGAGGGTCAGATGCTGGGACAAGCAAACCAGCTCTGTAAAAACTATTTGCTACTGTGGTCAGGGAGGGCCTTGGAAAAGCTCATTGGGATTCCTCAGGATCTCAAACAAATAAATGAATAAATAAATAAATAAATAATGTTTTCAACATTTTTTAACTCTGCCGTGGCCGGTCCCAAGCCCGTGCTGTGAAAAGAGGAGGGTCAGATGCTGGGACAAGCAAACCAGCTCTGTAAAAACTATTTGCTACTGCGGTCAGGGAGGGCCTTGGAAAAGCTCATTGGGATTCCTCAGGATCTCAAACAAATAAATGAATAAATAAATAATGTTTTCAACATTTTTTAACTCTGCCGTGGCCGGTCCCAAGCCCATGCTGTGAAAAGAGGAGGGTCAGATGCTGGGACAAGCAAACCAGCTCTGTAAAAACTATTTGCTACTGCAGTCAGGGAGGGCCTTGGAAAAGCTCATTGGGATTCCTCAGGATCTCAAACAAATAAATGAATAAATAAATAAATAATGTTTTCAACATTTTTTAACTCTGCCGTGGCCGGTCCCAAGCCCGTGCTGTGAAAAGAGGAGGGTCAGATGCTGGGACAAGCAAACCAGCTCTGTAAAAACTATTTGCTACTGCGGTCAGGGAGGGCCTTGGAAAAGCTCATTGGGATTCCTCAGGATCTCAAACAAATAAATGAATAAATAACTAAATAAATAAATAATGTTTTCAACATTTTTTAACTCTGCCGTGGCCGGTCCCAAGCCCGTGCTGTGAAAAGAGGAGGGTCAGATGCTGGGACAAGCAAACCAGCTCTGTAAAAACTATTTGCTACTGCAGTCAGGGAGGGCCTTGGAAAAGCTCATTGGGATTCCTCAGGATCTCAAACAAATAAAGGAATAAATAAATAAATAATGTTTTCAACATTTTTTAACTCTGCCGTGGCCGGTCCCAAGCCCGTGCTGTGAAAAGAGGAGGGTCAGATGCTGGGACAAGCAAACCAGCTCTGTAAAAAATATTTGCTACTGTGGTCAGGGAGGGCCTTGGAAAAGCTCATTGGGATTCCTCAGGATCTCAAACAAATAAATGAATAAATAAATAAATAAATAAATAATGTTTTCAACATTTTTTAACTCTGCCGTGGCCGGTCCCAAGCCCGTGCTGTGAAAAGAGGAGAGTCAGATGCTGGGACAAGCAAACCAGCTCTGTAAAAACTATTTGCTACTGCACTCAGGGAGGGCCTTGGAAAAGCTCATTGGGAATCCTCAGGATCTCAAACAAATAAATGAATAAATAAATAAATAATGTTTTCAACATTTTTTAACTCTGCCGTGGCCAGTCCCAAGCCCGTGCTGTGAAAAGAGGAGGGTCAGATGCTGGGACAAGCAAACCAGCTCTGTAAAAACTATTTGCTACTGCGGTCAGGGAGGGCCTTGGAAAAGCTCATTGGGATTCCTCAGGATCTCAAACAAATAAATGAATAAATAAATAAATAAATAATGTTTTCAACATTTTTAACTCTGCCGTGGCTGGTCCCAAGACCGTGCTATGAAAAGAGGAGGGTCAGATGCTGGGACAAGCAAACCAGCTCTGTAAAAACTATTTGCTACTGCGGTCAGGGAGGGCCTTGGAAAAGCTCATTGGGATTCCTCAGGATCTCAAACAAATAAATGAATAAATAAATAAATAATGTTTTCAACATTTTTTAACTCTGCCGTGGCCAGTCCCAAGCCCGTGCTTTGAAAAGAGGAGGGTCAGATGCTGGGACAAGCAAACCAGCTCTGTAAAAACTATTTGCTACTGCGGTCAGGGAGGGCCTTGGAAAAGCTGATTGGGATTCCTCAGGATCTCAAACAAATAAATGAATAAATAAATAATGTTTTCAACATTTTTTAACTCTGCCGTGGCCGGTTCCAAGCCCGTGCTGTGAAAAGAGGAGGGTCAGATGCTGGGACAAGCAAACCAGCTCTGTAAAAACTATTTGCTACTGCGGTCAGGGAGGGCCTTGGAAAAGCTCATTGGGATTCCTCAGGATCTCAAACAAATAAATGAATAAATAAATAAATAATGTTTTCAACATTTTTTAACTCTGCCGTGGCCGGTCCCAAGCCCGTGCTTTGAAAAGAGGAGGGTCAGATGCTGGGACAAGCAAACCAGCTCTGTAAAAACTATTTGCTACTGCGGTCAGGGAGGGCCTTGAAAAAGCTCATTGGGATTCCTCAGGATCTCAAACAAATAAATGAATAAATAAATAAATAATGTTTTCAACATTTTTTAACTCTGCCGTGGCCGGTTCCAAGCCCGTGCTGTTAAAAGAGGAGGGTCAGATGCTGGGACAAGCAAACCAGCTCTGTAAAAACGATTCGCTACTGCAGTCAGGGAGGGCCTTGGAAAAGCTCATTGGGATTCCTCAGGATCTCAAACAAATAAATGAATAAATAAATAATGTTTTCAACATTTTTAACTCTGCCGTGGCTGGTCCCAAGACCGTGCTATGAAAAGAGGAGGGTCAGATGCTGGGACAAGCAAACCAGCTCTGTAAAAACTATTTGCTACTGTGGTCAGGGAGGGCCTTGGAAAAGCTCATTGGGATTCCTCAGGATCTCAAACAAATAAATGAATAAATAAATAAATAAATAATGTTTTCAACATTTTTTAACTCTGCCGTGGCCGGTCCCAAGCCCGTGCTGTGAAAAGAGGAGGGTCAGATGCTGGGACAAGCAAACCAGCTCTGTAAAAACTATTTGCTACTGTGGTCAGGGAAGGCCTTGGAAAAGCTCATTGGGATTCCTCAGGATCTCAAACAAATAAATGAATAAATAAATAAATAAATAATGTTTTCAACATTTTTTAACTCTGCCGTGGCCGGTCCCAAGCCCGTGCTGTGAAAAGAGGAGGGTCAGATGCTGGGACAAGCAAACCAGCTCTGTAAAAACTATTTGCTACTGCGGTCAGGGAGGGCCTTGGAAAAGCTCATTGGGATTCCTCAGGATCTCAAACAAATAAATGAATAAATAAATAAATAAATAATGTTTTCAACATTTTTTAACTCTGTCGTGGCCGGTCCCAAGCACGTGCTGTGAAAAGAGGAGGGTCAGATGCTGGGACAAGCAAACCAGCTCTGTAAAAACTATTTGCTACTGTGGTCAGGGAGGGCCTTGGAAAAGCTCATTGGGAATCCTCAGGATCTCAAACAAATAAATGAATAAATAAATAAATATATAATGTTTTCAACATTTTTGTCTCTGCCGTGGCTGGTCCCAAGCCCGTGCTATGAAAAGAGGAGGGTCAGATGCTGGGACAAGCAAACCAGCTCTGTAAAAACTATTTGCTACTGCAGTCAGGGAGGGCCTTGGAAAAGCTCATTGGGATTCCTCAGGATCTCAAACAAATAAATGAATAAATAAATAAATAATGTTTTCAACATTTTTTAACTCTGCCGTGGCCGGTCCCAAGCCCATGCTGTGAAAAGAGGAGGGTCAGATGCTGGGACAAGCAAACCAGCTCTGTAAAAACTATTTGCTACTGCAGTCAGGGAGGGCCTTGGAAAAGCTCATTGGGATTCCTCAGGATCTCAAACAAATAAATGAATAAATAAATAAATAATGTTTTCAACATTTTTTAACTCTGCCATGGCCGGTCCCAAGCCCGTGCTGTGAAAAGAGGAGGGTCAGATGCTGGGACAAGCAAACCAGCTCTGTAAAAACTATTTGCTACTGCGGTCAGGGAGGGCCTTGGAAAAGCTCATTGGGATTCCTCAGGATCTCAAACAAATAAATGAATAAATAAATAAATAAATAAATAATGTTTTCAACATTTTTTAACTCTGCCGTGGCCGGTCCCAAGCCCGTGCTGTGAAAAGAGGAGGGTCAGATGCTGGGACAAGCAAACCAGCTCTGTAAAAACTATTTGCTACTGCAGTCAGGGAGGGCCTTGGAAAAGCTCATTGGGATTCCTCAGGATCTCAAACAAATAAATGAATAAATAAATAAATAATGTTTTCAACATTTTTTAACTCTGCCATGGCCGGTCCCAAGCCCGTGCTGTGAAAAGAGGAGGGTCAGATGCTTCGACAAGCAAACCAGCTCTGTAAAAACTATTTGCTACTGCGGTCAGGGAGGGCCTTGGAAAAGCTCATTGGGATTCCTCAGGATCTCAAACAAATAAATGAATAAATAAAATAAATAAATAATGTTTTCAACATTTTTAACTCTGCCGTGGCTGGTCCCAAGACCGTGCTATGAAAAGAGGAGGGTCAGATGCTGGGACAAGCAAACCAGCTCTGTAAAAACTATTTGCTACTGCGGTCAGGGAGGGCCTTGGAAAAGCTCATTGGGATTCCTCAGGATCTCAAACAAATAAATGAATAAATAAATAAATAATGTTTTCAACATTTTTTAACTCTGCCGTGGCCAGTCCCAAGCCCGTGCTTTGAAAAGGGGAGGGTCAGATGCTGGGACAAGCAAACCAGCTCTGTAAAAACTATTTGCTACTGTGGTCAGGGAGGGCCTTGGAAAAGCTGATTGGGATTCCTCAGGATCTCAAACAAATAAATGAATAAATAAATAAATAATGTTTTCAACATTTTTTAACTCTGCCGTGGCCAGTCCCAAAACCGTGCTTTGAAAAGAGGAGGGTCAGATGCTGGGACAAGCAAACCAGCTCTGTAAAAACTATTTGCTACTGCGGTCAGGGAGGGCCTTGGAAAAGCTGATTGGGATTCCTCAGGATCTCAAACAAATAAATGAATAAATAAATAAATAATGTTTTCAACATTTTTTAACTCTGCCGTGGCCGGTCCCAAGCCCGTGCTGTGAAAAGAGGAGAGTCAGATGCTGGGACAAGCAAACCAGCTCTGTAAAAACTATTTGCTACTGCGGTCAGGGAGGGCCTTGGAAAAGCTCATTGGGATTCCTCAGGATCTCAAACAAATAAATGAATAAATAAATAAATAATGTTTTCAACATTTTTTAACTCTGCCGTGGCCGGTCCCAAGCCCGTGCTTTGAAAAGAGGAGGGTCAGATGCTGGGACAAGCAAACCAGCTCTGTAAAAACTATTTGCTACTGCAGTCAGGGAGGGCCTTGAAAAAGCTCATTGGGATTCCTCAGGATCTCAAACAAATAAATGAATAAATAAATAAATAATGTTTTCAACATTTTTTAACTCTGCCGTGGCCGGTTCCAAGCCCGTGCTGTTAAAAGAGGAGGGTCAGATGCTGGGACAAGCAAACCAGCTCTGTAAAAACGATTCGCTACTGCGGTCAGGGAGGGCCTTGGAAAAGCTCATTGGGATTCCTCAGGATCTCAAACAAATAAATGAATAAATAAATAATGTTTTCAACATTTTTAACTCTGCCGTGGCTGGTCCCAAGACCGTGCTATGAAAAGAGGAGGGTCAGATGCTGGGACAAGCAAACCAGCTCTGTAAAAACTATTTGCTACTGTGGTCAGGGAGGGCCTTGGAAAAGCTCATTGGGATTCCTCAGGATCTCAAACAAATAAATGAATAAATAAATAAATAAATAATGTTTTCAACATATTTTAACTCTGCCGTGGCCGGTCCCAAGCCCGTGCTGTGAAAAGAGGAGGGTCAGATGCTGGGACAAGCAAACCAGCTCTGTAAAAACTATTTGCTACTGTGGTCAGGGAGGGCCTTGGAAAAGCTCATTGGGATTCCTCAGGATCTCAAACAAATAAATGAATAAATAAATAAATAAATAATGTTTTCAACATTTTTTAACTCTGCCGTGGCCGGTCCCAAGCCCGTGCTGTGAAAAGAGGAGGGTCAGATGCTGGGACAAGCAAACCAGCTCTGTAAAAACTATTTGCTACTGCGGTCAGGGAGGGCCTTGGAAAAGCTCATTGGGATCAGTGGCGGCCGGCCCATAGGGGGCGCAGGGGCGCCGCCCCCCCCCCCCCAAAAAAAGAAAAAGAAAAAAAAAAAGATTTAAAAAAAAAAAAAAAAATTTTTGCCCACAAGGGGCGCCCGTCTCATTGGTGCCTATGGGGGTGGGGTTTTCCACCCGCAGAGGCGCCGATAGACGGCCTTCTGGGGCGTAACTGTAGCGCAGAGCTCTGCGCTCCACCACCCCTCTTTCGGCGTCCGCCGCATTGGTGCCGATGGGGGGTGGGGTTTTCCACCAGCAGATGCGCCAATTGGCGGCCTTCTGGGGCGTAACTGTAGCGCAGAAAAATGCGCTACACCACCCCCTTTTGTGATGTATTGGATCATGATTGGTCCAGACTCCAGCCTGGACCAATCATGATTCAGGACATCCATGGTGACCTCGTTGGGGGCGGTGCCGGTGCGTGCATCAGTCACTCACCGTCACCGCCCGGTCACTTTCCCGCCGCAGCCCGCGAAGAAGAGGAGTCGCGAGGAGGGGAGAAGCCGCCGCCAGGAGCCGAGCAGAAGAGGACGGACATCAGAGTTGCGAGGAGGGGAGAAGCCGCCGCCAGGAGCCGAGCAGAAGAGGACGGACATCAGAGTCGCGAGGAGGGGAGAAGCCGCCGCCGGGAGCCGAGCCGTCGCCAGGTAAGTGCCTATTCCACCACCTGCGCCATGCCTGTGCCATGCCTATTCCACCACCTGCGCCATGCCTGTGCCATCTGTGCCATGCCTATTCCACCACCTGTGCCATGACCTTACCACCACCTGTGCCATGACCTTACCACCACCTGTGCCATGACCTTACCATCACCTGTGCCATGCCTGTACCATCTGTGCCATGCCTATTCCACCACCTGTGCCATGCCTGTACCATCTGTGCCATGCCTATTCCACCACCTGCGCCATGCCTGTGCCATGCCCATTCCACCACCAGCGCCATGCCTGTGCCATGCCCATTCCACCACCAGCGCCATGCCTGTGCCATGCCTATTCCACCACCTGCGCCATGCCTGTGCCATGCCTATTCCACCACCTGCGCCATGCCTGTACCATCTGTGCCATGCCTATTCCACCACCTGTGCCATGACCTTACCACCACCTGTGCCATGACCTTACCACCACCTGTGCCATGACCTTACCATCACCTGTGCCATGCCTGTACCATCTGTGCCATGCCTATTCCACCACCTGTGCCATGCCTGTACCATCTGTGCCATGCCTATTCCACCACCTGCGCCATGCCTGTGCCATGCCCATTCCACCACCAGCGCCATGCCTGTGCCATGCCCATTCCACCACCAGCGCCATGCCTGTGCCATGCCTATTCCACCACCTGCGCCATGCCTGTGCCATGCCTATTCCACCACCTGCGCCATGCCTGTACCATCTGTGCCATGCCTATTCCACCACCTGTGCCATGACCTTACCACCACCTGTGCCATGACCTTACCACCACCTGTGCCATGACCTTACCATCACCTGTGCCATGCCTGTACCATCTGTGCCATGCCTATTCCACCACCTGTGCCATGCCTGTACCATCTGTGCCATGCCTATTCCACCACCTGCGCCATGCCTGTGCCATGCCCATTCCACCACCAGCGCCATGCCTGTGCCATGCCTATTCCACCACCTGCGCCATGCCTGTGCCATGCCTATTCCACCACCTGCGCCATGCCTGTACCATCTGTGCCATGCCTATTCCACCACCTGTGCCATGACCTTACCACCACCTGTGCCATGACCTTACCACCACCTGTGCCATGACCTTACCATCACCTGTGCCATGCCTGTACCATCTGTGCCATGCCTATTCCACCACCTGTGCCATGCCTGTACCATCTGTGCCATGCCCATTCCACCACCTGCGCCATGCTGGTGCCATGCCCATTCCACCACCAGCGCCATGCCTGTGCCATGCCTATTCCACCACCTGCGCCATGCCTGTGCCATGCCTATTCCACCACTTGCGCCATGCCTGTACCATCTGTGCCATGCCTATTCCACCACCTGTGCCATGACCTTACCATCACCTGTGCCATGACCTTACCATCACCTGTGCCATGCCTGTACCATCTGTGCCATGCCTATTCCACCACCTGCGCCATGCCTGTGCCATGCCTATTCCACCACCTGCGCCATGCCTGTGCCATGCCTATTCCACCACCTGCGCCATGCCTGTGCCATGCCTATTCCACCACCTGCGCCATGCCTGTACCATCTGTGCCATGCCTATTCCACCACCTGTGCCATGACCTTACCACCACCTGTGCCATGACCTTACCATCACCTGTGCCATGCCTGTACCATCTGTGCCATGCCTATTTCACCACCTGTGCCATGCCTGTACCATCTGTGCCATGCCTATTCCACCACCTGCGCCATGCCTGTGCCATGCCCATTCCACCACCAGCGCCATGCCTGTGCCATGCCTATTCCACCACCTGCGCCATGCCTGTGCCATGCCTATTTCACCACCTGCGCCATGCCTGTACCATCTGTGCCATGCCTATTCCACCACCTGTGCCATGACCTTACCATCACCTGTGCCATGACCTTACCATCACCTGTGCCATGACCTTACCATCACCTGTGCCATGCCTGTACCATCTGTGCCATGCCTATTCCACCACCTGCGCCATGCCTGTGCCATGCCTATTCCACCACCTGCGCCATGCCTGTGCCATGCCTATTCCACCACCTGCGCCATGCCTGTGCCATGCCTATTCCACCACCTGCGCCATGCCTGTACCATCTGTGCCATGCCTATTCCACCACCTGTGCCATGACCTTACCACCACCTGTGCCATGACCTTACCATCACCTGTGCCATGACCTTACCATCACCTGTGCCATGCCTGTACCATCTGTGCCATGCCTATTCCACCACCTGTGCCATGCCTGTACCATCTGTGCCATGCCTATTCCACCACCTGTGCCATGCCTGTACCATCTGTGCCATGCCTATTCCACCACCTGTGCCATGCCTGTGCCATGCCCATTCCACCACCAGCGCCATGCCTGTGCCATGCCTATTCCACCACCTGCGCCATGCCTGTGCCATGCCTATTCCACCACCTGTGCCATGACCTTACCATCACCTGTGCCATGCCTATTCCATCACCTGTGCCATGCCTGTACCATCTGTGCCATGCCTATTCCATCACCTGCGCCATGCCTGTACCATCTGCGCCATGCCTATTCCACCACCTGTGCCATGCCTGTACCATCTGTGCCATGCCTATTCCACCACCTGCGCCATGCCTGTGCCATGCCTATTCCACCATCTGCGCCATGCCTGTACCATCTGTGCCATGCCTATTCCATCACCTGTGCCAAGCCTGTGCCATGCCTATTCCACCACCTGTGCCATGCCTGTACCATCTGTGCCATGCCTATTCCACCACCTGCGCCATGCCTGTGCCATGCCTATTCCACCACCTGCGCCATGCCTGTACCATCTGTGCCATGCCTATTACATCACCTGTGCCATGCCTGTGCCATGCCTATTCCACCACCTGCGCCATGCCTGTACCATCTGTGCCATGCCTATTTCACCACCTGTGCCATGACCTTACCATCACCTGTGCCATGACCTTACCATCACCTGTGCCATGCCTGTACCATCTGTGCCATGCCTATTCCATCACCTGCGCCATGCCTGTACCATCTGCGGCATGCCTATTCCATCACCTGTGCCATGCCTATTCCATCACCTGTGCCATGCCTATTCAATCACCTGCGCCATGCCTGTACCATCTGTGCCATGCCTATTCAACCACCTGTGCCATGACCTTACCATCACCTGTGCCATGCCTATTCCATCACCTGTGCCATGCCTGTAACATCTGTGCCATGCCTATTCCATCACCTGCGCCATGCCTGTACCATCTGCGGCATGCCTATTCCACCACCTGTGCCATGCCTGTACCATCTGTGCCATGCCTATTCCACCACCTGCGCCATGCCTGTGCCATGCCTATTCCACCACCTGCGCCATGCCTGTACCATCTGTGCCATGCCTATTCCATCACCTGTGCCATGCCTATTCCACCACCTGCGCCATGCCTGTACCATCTGTGCCATGCCTATTCCATCACCTGTGCCATGCCTATTCCACCACCTGCGCCATGCCTGTACCATCTGTGCCATGCCTATTCCACCACCTGTGCCATGACCTTACCATCACCTGTGCCATGCCTGTACCATCTGTGCCATGCCTATTCCACCACCTGCGCCATGCCTATTCCACCACCTGTGCCATGGCCTTACCATCACCTGTGCCATGCCTATTCCATCACCTGCCCCATGCCTGTACCATCTGTGCCATGCCTATTCCACCACCTGTGCCATGACCTTACCATCACCTGTGCCATGCCTGTACCATCTGTGCCATGCCTATTCCACCACCTGCGCCATGCCTATTCCACCACCTGTGCCATGACCTTACCATCACCTGTGCCATGCCTATTCCATCACCTGCGCCATGCCTGTACCATCTGTGCCATGCCTATTCCACCACCTGTGCCATGACCTTACCATCACCTGTGCCATGCCTATTCCATCACCTGTTCCATGCCTATTCCACCACCTGTGCCATGACCTTACCATCACCTGTGCCATGCCTATTCCATCACCTGTGCCATGCCTATTCCATCACCTGCGCCATGCCTGTACCATCTGTGCCATGCCAATTCCACCACCTGTGCCATGACCTTACCATCACCTGTGCCATGCCTATTCCATCACCTGTGCCATGCCTGTACCATCTGTTCCATGCCTATTCCATCACCTGCGCCATGCCTGTACCATCTGTGCCATGCCTATTCCACCACCTGTGCCATGACCTTACCATCACCTGTGCCATGCCTATTCCATCACCTGTGCCATGCCTGTACCATCTGTTCCATGCCTATTCCATCACCTGCGCCATGCCTGTACCATCTGTGCCATGCCTATTCCACCACCTGTGCCATGCCTGTACCATCTGTGCCATGCCTATTCCATCACCTGTGCCATGCCTATACCATCTGTGCCATGCCTATTCCACCACCTGCGCCATGCCTGTGCCATGCCTATTCCACCACCTGCGCCATGCCTGTACCATCTGTGCCATGCCTATTCCACCACCTGTGCCATGCCTGTACCATCTGTGCCATGCCTATTCCATCACCTGTGCCATGCCTATACCATCTGTGCCATGCCTATTCCATCACCTGTGCCATGCCTGTACCATCTGTGCCCTGCCTGTACCATCACCTGTGCCATGCCTGTACCATCACCTGTGCCATGCCTGTACCATCTGTGCCATGCCTATTCCATCACCTGTGCCATGCCTATACCATCTGTGCCATGCCTATTCCATCACCTGTGCCATGCCTGTACCATCACCTGTGCAATGCCTGTACCATCACCTGTGCAATGCCTATTTCATCACCTGTGCCATGCCTGTACCATCACCTGTGCCATGCCTGTACCATCTGTGCCATGCCTATTCCATCACCTGTGCCATGCCTATACCATCTGTGCCATGCCTATTCCATCACCTGTGCCATGCCTGTACCATCACCTGTGCAATGCCTATTCCATCACCTGCGCCATGCCTATACCATCACCTGTGCCATGCCTATACCATCACCTGTGCCATGCCTATACCATCACCTGTGCCATGCCTATTCTATCACCTGTTCCATCACCTGTGCCATGCCTGTACCATCTGTGCCATGCCTATACCATCACATGTGCCATGCCTGTACCATGACCTCAAAGTCATGCAATTTTTTTACCTCGTTTTTTGCCGCGAAGCAATACCTATTACATTTTTGTTTTTGCGCCCCCCCAAAAATTTTGAGCACCAGCCGCCACTGATTGGGATTCCTCAGGATCTCAAACAAATAAATGAATAAATAAATAAATAATGTTTTCAACATTTTTTAACTCTGCCGTGGCCGGTCCCAAGCCCATGCTGTGAAGAGAGGAGGGTCAGATGCTGGGACAAGCAAACCAGCTCTGTAAAAACTATTTGCTACTGCAGTCAGGGAGGGCCTTGGAAAAGCTCATTGGGATTCCTCAGGATCTCAAACAAATAAATGAATAAATAAATAAATAATGTTTTCAACATTTTTTAACTCTGCCATGGCCGGTCCCAAGCCCGTGCTGTGAAAAGAGGAGGGTCAGATGCTGGGACAAGCAAACCAGCTCTGTAAAAACTATTTGCTACTGCGGTCAGGGAGGGCCTTGGAAAAGCTCATTGGGATTCCTCAGGATCTCAAACAAATAAATGAATAAATAAATAAATAAATAATGTTTTCAACATTTTTTAACTCTGCCGTGGCCGGTCCCAAGCCCGTGCTGTGAAAAGAGGAGGGTCAGATGCTGGGACAAGCAAACCAGCTCTGTAAAAACTATTTGCTACTGCAGTCAGGGAGGGCCTTGGAAAAGCTCATTGGGATTCCTCAGGATCTCAAACAAATAAATGAATAAATAAATAAATAAATAATGTTTTCAACATTTTTAACTCTGCCGTGGCTGGTCCCAAGACCGTGCTATGAAAAGAGGAGGGTCAGATGCTGGGACAAGCAAACCAGCTCTGTAAAAACTATTTGCTACTGCGGTCAGGGAGGGCCTTGGAAAAGCTCATTGGGATTCCTCAGGATCTCAAACAAATAAATGAATAAATAAATAAATAATGTTTTCAACATTTTTTAACTCTGCCGTGGCCAGTCCCAAGCCCGTGCTTTGAAAAGAGGAGGGTCAGATGCTGGGACAAGCAAACCAGCTCTGTAAAAACTATTTGCTACTGCGGTCAGGGAGGGCCTTGGAAAAGCTGATTGGGATTCCTCAGGATCTCAAACAAATAAATGAATAAATAAATAAATAATGTTTTCAACATTTTTTAACTCTGCCGTGGCCGGTCCCAAGCCCGTGCTGTGAAAAGAGGAGAGTCAGATGCTGGGACAAGCAAACCAGCTCTGTAAAAACTATTTGCTACTGCAGTCAGGGAGGGCCTTGGAAAAGCTCATTGGGATTCCTCAGGATCTCAAACAAATAAATGAATAAATAAATAAATAATGTTTTCAACATTTTTTAACTCTGCCGTGGCCAGTCCCAAGCCCGTGCTGTGAAAAGAGGAGGGTCAGATGCTGGGACAAGCAAACCAGCTCTGTAAAAACTATTTGCTACTGCGGTCAGGGAGGGCCTTGGAAAAGCTCATTGGGATTCCTCAGGATCTCAAACAAATAAATGAATAAATAAATAATGTTTTCAACATTTTTAACTCTGACGTGGCTGGTCCCAAGACCGTGCTATGAAAAGAGGAGGGTCAGATGCTGGGACAAGCAAACCAGCTCTGTAAAAACTATTTGCTACTGCGGTCAGGGAGGGCCTTGGAAAAGCTCATTGGGATTCCTCAGGATCTCAAACAAATAAATGAATAAATAAATAAATGTTTTCAACATTTTTTAACTCTGCCGTGGCCAGTCCCAAGCCCGTGCTTTGAAAAGAGGAGGGTCAGATGCTGGGACAAGCAAACCAGCTCTGTAAAAACTATTTGCTACTGCGGTCAGGGAGGGCCTTGGAAAAGCTGATTGGGATTCCTCAGGATCTCAAACAAATAAATGAATAAATAAATAAATAATGTTTTCAACATTTTTTAACTCTGCCGTGGCCGGTTCCAAGCCCGTGCTGTGAAAAGAGGAGGGTCAGATGCTGGGACAAGCAAACCAGCTCTGTAAAAACTATTTGCTACTGCGGTCAGGGAGGGCCTTGGAAAAGCTCATTGGGATTCCTCAGGATCTCAAACAAATAAATGAATAAATAAATAAATAAATAATGTTTTCAACATTTTTAACTCTGCCGTGGCTGGTCCCAAGCCCGTTCTGTGAAAAGAGGAGGGTCAGATGCTGGGACAAGCAAACCAGCTCTGTAAAAACTATTTGCTACTGCGGTCAGGGAGGGCCTTGGAAAAGCTCATTGGGATTCCTCAGGATCTCAAACAAATAAATGAATAAATAAATAAATAATGTTTTCAACATTTTTTAACTCTGCCGTGGCCAGTCCCAAGCCCGTGCTTTGAAAAGAGGAGGGTCAGATGCTGGGACAAGCAAACCAGCTCTGTAAAAACTATTTGCTACTGCGGTCAGGGAGGGCCTTGGAAAAGCTGATTGGGATTCCTCAGGATCTCAAACAAATAAATGAATAAATAAATAAATAATGTTTTCAACATTTTTTAACTCTGCCGTGGCCGGTTCCAAGCCCGTGCTGTGAAAAGAGGAGGGTCAGATGCTGGGACAAGCAAACCAGCTCTGTAAAAACTATTTGCTACTGCGGTCAGGGAGGGCCTTGGAAAAGCTCATTGGGATTCCTCAGGATCTCAAACAAATAAATGAATAAATAAATAAATAAATAATGTTTTCAACATTTTTTAACTCTGTCGTGGCCGGTCCCAAGCACGTGCTGTGAAAAGAGGAGGGTCAGATGCTGGGACAAGCAAACCAGCTCTGTAAAAACTATTTGCTACTGTGGTCAGGGAGGGCCTTGGAAAAGCTCATTGGGATTCCTCAGGATCTCAAACAAATAAATGAATAAATAAATAAATAAATAAATAATGTTTTCAACATTTTTAACTCTGCCGTGGCTGGTCCCAAGCCCGTGCTATGAAAAGAGGAGGGTCAGATGCTGGGACAAGCAAACCAGCTCTGTAAAAACTATTTGCTACTGCGGTCAGGGAGGGCCTTGGAAAAGCTCATTGGGATTCCTCAGGATCTCAAACAAATAAATGAATAAATAAATAAATAATGTTTTCAACATTTTTTAACTCTGCCGTGGCCGGTCCCAAGCCCGTGCTTTGAAAAGAGGAGGGTCAGATGCTGGGACAAGCAAACCAGCTCTGTAAAAACTATTTGCTACTGCGGTCAGGGAGGGCCTTGAAAAAGCTCATTGGGATTCCTCAGGATCTCAAACAAATAAATGAATAAATAAATAAATAATGTTTTCAACATTTTTTAACTCTGCCGTGGCCGGTTCCAAGCCCGTGCTGTTAAAAGAGGAGGGTCAGATGCTGGGACAAGCAAACCAGCTCTGTAAAAACGATTCGCTACTGCGGTCAGGGAGGGCCTTGGAAAAGCTCATTGGGATTCCTCAGGATCTCAAACAAATAAATGAATAAATAAATAATGTTTTCAACATTTTTAACTCTGCCGTGGCTGGTCCCAAGACCGTGCTATGAAAAGAGGAGGGTCAGATGCTGGGACAAGCAAACCAGCTCTGTAAAAACTATTTGCTACTGTGGTCAGGGAGGGCCTTGGAAAAGCTCATTGGGATTCCTCAGGATCTCAAACAAATAAATGAATAAATAAATAAATAAATAATGTTTTCAACATTTTTTAACTCTGCCGTGGCCGGTCCCAAGCCCGTGCTGTGAAAAGAGGAGGGTCAGATGCTGGGACAAGCAAACCAGCTCTGTAAAAACTATTTGCTACTGTGGTCAGGGAGGGCCTTGGAAAAGCTCATTGGGATTCCTCAGGATCTCAAACAAATAAATGAATAAATAAATAAATAAATAATGTTTTCAACATTTTTTAACTCTGCCGTGGCCGGTCCCAAGCCCGTGCTGTGAAAAGAGGAGGGTCAGATGCTGGGACAAGCAAACCAGCTCTGTAAAAACTATTTGCTACTGCGGTCAGGGAGGGCCTTGGAAAAGCTCATTGGGATTCCTCAGGATCTCAAACAAATAAATGAATAAATAAATAAATAAATAAATAATGTTTTCAACATTTTTTAACTCTGCCGTGGCCGGTCCCAAGCCCGTGCTGTGAAAAGAGGAGGGTCAGATGCTGGGACAAGCAAACCAGCTCTGTAAAAACTATTTGCTACTGTGGTCAGGGAGGGCCTTGGAAAAGCTCATTGGGATTCCTCAGGATCTCAAACAAATAAATGAATAAATAAATAAATAAATAATGTTTTCAACATTTTTTAACTCTGCCGTGGCCGGTCCCAAGCCCGTGCTGTGAAAAGAGGAGGGTCAGATGCTGGGACAAGCAAACCAGCTCTGTAAAAACTATTTGCTACTGCGGTCAGGGAGGGCCTTGGAAAAGCTCATTGGGATTCCTCAGGATCTCAAACAAATAAATGAATAAATAAATAAGTAATGTTTTCAACATTTTTTAACTCTGCCGTGGCCGGTCCCAAGCCCATGCTGTGAAAAGAGGAGGGTCAGATGCTGGGACAAGCAAACCAGCTCTGTAAAAACTATTTGCTACTGCAGTCAGGGAGGGCCTTGGAAAAGCTGATTGGGATTCCTCAGGATCTCAAACAAATAAATGAATAAATAAATAAATAATGTTTTCAACATTTTTTAACTCTGCCGTGGCCGGTCCCAAGCCCGTGCTGTGAAAAGAGGAGGGTCAGATGCTGGGACAAGCAAACCAGCTCTGTAAAAACTATTTGCTACTGCAGTCAGGGAGGGCCTTGGAAAAGCTCATTGGGATTCCTCAGGATCTCAAACAAATAAATGAATAAATAAATAAATAATGTTTTCAACATTTTTTAACTCTGCCATGGCCGGTCCCAAGCCCGTGCTGTGAAAAGAGGAGGGTCAGATGCTGGGACAAGCAAACCAGCTCTGTAAAAACTATTTGCTACTGCGGTCAGGGAGGGCCTTGGAAAAGCTCATTGGGATTCCTCAGGATCTCAAACAAATAAATGAATAAATAAATAAATAAATAATGTTTTCAACATTTTTAACTCTGCCGTGGCTGGTCCCAAGACCGTGCTATGAAAAGAGGAGGGTCAGATGCTGGGACAAGCAAACCAGCTCTGTAAAAACTATTTGCTACTGCGGTCAGGGAGGGCCTTGGAAAAGCTCATTGGGATTCCTCAGGATCTCAAACAAATAAATGAATAAATAAATAAATAATGTTTTCAACATTTTTTAACTCTGCCGTGGCCAGTCCCAAGCCCGTGCTGTGAAAAGAGGAGGGTCAGATGCTGGGACAAGCAAACCAGCTCTGTAAAAACTATTTGCTACTGCGGTCAGGGAGGGCCTTGGAAAAGCTCATTGGGATTCCTCAGGATCTCAAACAAATAAATGAATAAATAAATAAATAAATAATGTTTTCAACATTTTTTAACTCTGTCGTGGCCGGTCCCAAGCACGTGCTGTGAAAAGAGGAGGGTCAGATGCTGGGACAAGCAAACCAGCTCTGTAAAATCTATTTGCTACTGCGGTCAGGGAGGGCCTTGAAAAAGCTCATTGGGATTCCTCAGGATCTCAAACAAATAAATGAATAAATAAATAAATAATGTTTTCAACATTTTTTAACTCTGCCGTTGCCGGGTCCAAGCCCGTGCTGTTAAAAGAGGAGGGTCAGATGCTGGGACAAGCAAACCAGCTCTGTAAAAACGATTCGCTACTGCGGTCAGGGAGGGCCTTGGAAAAGCTCATTGGGATTCCTCAGGATCTCAAACAAATAAATGAATAAATAAATAATGTTTTCAACATTTTTAACTCTGCCGTGGCTGGTCCCAAGACCGTGCTATGAAAAGAGGAGGGTCAGATGCTGGGACAAGCAAACCAGCTCTGTAAAAACTATTTGCTACTGTGGTCAGGGAGGGCCTTGGAAAAGCTCATTGGGATTCCTCAGGATCTCAAACAAATAAATGAATAAATAAATAAATAAATAATGTTTTCAACATTTTTTAACTCTGCCGTGGCCGGTCCCAAGCCCGTGCTGTGAAAAGAGGAGGGTCAGATGCTGGGACAAGCAAACCAGCTCTGTAAAAACTATTTGCTACTGTGGTCAGGGAAGGCCTTGGAAAAGCTCATTGGGATTCCTCAGGATCTCAAACAAATAAATTAATAAATAAATAAATAATGTTTTCAACATTTTTTAACTCTGCCGTGGCCGGTCCCAAGCCCGTGCTGTGAAAAGAGGAGGGTCAGATGCTGGGACAAGCAAACCAGCTCTGTAAAAACTATTTGCTACTGCGGTCAGGGAGGGCCTTGGAAAAGCTCATTGGGATTCCTCAGGATCTCAAACAAATAAATGAATAAATAAATAAATAATGTTTTCAACATTTTTTAACTCTGCCGTGGCCAGTCCCAAGCCCGTGCTGTGAAAAGAGGAGGGTCAGATGCTGGGACAAGCAAACCAGCTCTGTAAAAACTATTTGCTACTGCGGTCAGGGAGGGCCTTGGAAAAGCTCATTGGGATTCCTCAGGATCTCAAACAAATAAATGAATAAATAAATAAATAAATAATGTTTTCAACATTTTTTAACTCTGTCGTGGCCGGTCCCAAGCACGTGCTGTGAAAAGAGGAGGGTCAGATGCTGGGACAAGCAAACCAGCTCTGTAAAATCTATTTGCTACTGCGGTCAGGGAGGGCCTTGAAAAAGCTCATTGGGATTCCTCAGGATCTCAAACAAATAAATGAATAAATAAATAAATAATGTTTTCAACATTTTTTAACTCTGCCGTGGCCAGTCCCAAGCCCGTGCTTTGAAAAGAGGAGGGTCAGATGCTGGGACAAGCAAACCAGCTCTGTAAAAACTATTTGCTACTGCGGTCAGGGAGGGCCTTGGAAAAGCTGATTGGGATTCCTCAGGATCTCAAACAAATAAATGAATAAATAAATAAATAATGTTTTCAACATTTTTTAACTCTGCCGTGGCCGGTTCCAAGCCCGTGCTGTGAAAAGAGGAGGGTCAGATGCTGGGACAAGCAAACCAGCTCTGTAAAAACTATTTGCTACTGCGGTCAGGGAGGGCCTTGGAAAAGCTCATTGGGATTCCTCAGGATCTCAAACAAATAAATGAATAAATAAATAAATAAATAATGTTTTCAACATTTTTTAACTCTGTCGTGGCCGGTCCCAAGCACGTGCTGTGAAAAGAGGAGGGTCAGATGCTGGGACAAGCAAACCAGCTCTGTAAAAACTATTTGCTACTGTGGTCAGGGAGGGCCTTGGAAAAGCTCATTGGGATTCCTCAGGATCTCAAACAAATAAATGAATAAATAAATAAATAAATAAATAATGTTTTCAACATTTTTAACTCTGCCGTGGCTGGTCCCAAGCCCGTGCTATGAAAAGAGGAGGGTCAGATGCTGGGACAAGCAAACCAGCTCTGTAAAAACTATTTGCTACTGCGGTCAGGGAGGGCCTTGGAAAAGCTCATTGGGATTCCTCAGGATCTCAAACAAATAAATGAATAAATAAATAAATAATGTTTTCAACATTTTTTAACTCTGCCGTGGCCGGTCCCAAGCCCGTGCTTTGAAAAGAGGAGGGTCAGATGCTGGGACAAGCAAACCAGCTCTGTAAAAACTATTTGCTACTGCGGTCAGGGAGGGCCTTGAAAAAGCTCATTGGGATTCCTCAGGATCTCAAACAAATAAATGAATAAATAAATAAATAATGTTTTCAACATTTTTTAACTCTGCCGTGGCCGGTTCCAAGCCCGTGCTGTTAAAAGAGGAGGGTCAGATGCTGGGACAAGCAAACCAGCTCTGTAAAAACGATTCGCTACTGCGGTCAGGGAGGGCCTTGGAAAAGCTCATTGGGATTCCTCAGGATCTCAAACAAATAAATGAATAAATAAATAATGTTTTCAACATTTTTAACTCTGCCGTGGCTGGTCCCAAGACCGTGCTATGAAAAGAGGAGGGTCAGATGCTGGGACAAGCAAACCAGCTCTGTAAAAACTATTTGCTACTGTGGTCAGGGAGGGCCTTGGAAAAGCTCATTGGGATTCCTCAGGATCTCAAACAAATAAATGAATAAATAAATAAATAAATAATGTTTTCAACATTTTTTAACTCTGCCGTGGCCGGTCCCAAGCCCGTGCTGTGAAAAGAGGAGGGTCAGATGCTGGGACAAGCAAACCAGCTCTGTAAAAACTATTTGCTACTGTGGTCAGGGAGGGCCTTGGAAAAGCTCATTGGGATTCCTCAGGATCTCAAACAAATAAATGAATAAATAAATAAATAAATAATGTTTTCAACATTTTTTAACTCTGCCGTGGCCGGTCCCAAGCCCGTGCTGTGAAAAGAGGAGGGTCAGATGCTGGGACAAGCAAACCAGCTCTGTAAAAACTATTTGCTACTGCGGTCAGGGAGGGCCTTGGAAAAGCTCATTGGGATTCCTCAGGATCTCAAACAAATAAATGAATAAATAAATAAATAAATAAATAATGTTTTCAACATTTTTTAACTCTGCCGTGGCCGGTCCCAAGCCCGTGCTGTGAAAAGAGGAGGGTCAGATGCTGGGACAAGCAAACCAGCTCTGTAAAAACTATTTGCTACTGTGGTCAGGGAGGGCCTTGGAAAAGCTCATTGGGATTCCTCAGGATCTCAAACAAATAAATGAATAAATAAATAAATAAATAATGTTTTCAACATTTTTTAACTCTGCCGTGGCCGGTCCCAAGCCCGTGCTGTGAAAAGAGGAGGGTCAGATGCTGGGACAAGCAAACCAGCTCTGTAAAAACTATTTGCTACTGCGGTCAGGGAGGGCCTTGGAAAAGCTCATTGGGATTCCTCAGGATCTCAAACAAATAAATGAATAAATAAATAAGTAATGTTTTCAACATTTTTTAACTCTGCCGTGGCCGGTCCCAAGCCCATGCTGTGAAAAGAGGAGGGTCAGATGCTGGGACAAGCAAACCAGCTCTGTAAAAACTATTTGCTACTGCAGTCAGGGAGGGCCTTGGAAAAGCTGATTGGGATTCCTCAGGATCTCAAACAAATAAATGAATAAATAAATAAATAATGTTTTCAACATTTTTTAACTCTGCCGTGGCCGGTCCCAAGCCCGTGCTGTGAAAAGAGGAGGGTCAGATGCTGGGACAAGCAAACCAGCTCTGTAAAAACTATTTGCTACTGCAGTCAGGGAGGGCCTTGGAAAAGCTCATTGGGATTCCTCAGGATCTCAAACAAATAAATGAATAAATAAATAAATAATGTTTTCAACATTTTTTAACTCTGCCATGGCCGGTCCCAAGCCCGTGCTGTGAAAAGAGGAGGGTCAGATGCTGGGACAAGCAAACCAGCTCTGTAAAAACTATTTGCTACTGCGGTCAGGGAGGGCCTTGGAAAAGCTCATTGGGATTCCTCAGGATCTCAAACAAATAAATGAATAAATAAATAAATAAATAATGTTTTCAACATTTTTAACTCTGCCGTGGCTGGTCCCAAGACCGTGCTATGAAAAGAGGAGGGTCAGATGCTGGGACAAGCAAACCAGCTCTGTAAAAACTATTTGCTACTGCGGTCAGGGAGGGCCTTGGAAAAGCTCATTGGGATTCCTCAGGATCTCAAACAAATAAATGAATAAATAAATAAATAATGTTTTCAACATTTTTTAACTCTGCCGTGGCCAGTCCCAAGCCCGTGCTGTGAAAAGAGGAGGGTCAGATGCTGGGACAAGCAAACCAGCTCTGTAAAAACTATTTGCTACTGTGGTCAGGGAGGGCCTTGGAAAAGCTCATTGGGATTCCTCAGGATCTCAAACAAATAAATGAATAAATAAATAAATAAATAAATAATGTTTTCAACATTTTTAACTCTGCCGTGGCTGGTCCCAAGCCCGTGCTATGAAAAGAGGAGGGTCAGATGCTGGGACAAGCAAACCAGCTCTGTAAAAACTATTTGCTACTGCGGTCAGGGAGGGCCTTGAAAAAGCTCATTGGGATTCCTCAGGATCTCAAACAAATAAATGAATAAATAAATAAATAATGTTTTCAACATTTTTTAACTCTGCCGTGGCCGGTTCCAAGCCCGTGCTGTTAAAAGAGGAGGGTCAGATGCTGGGACAAGCAAACCAGCTCTGTAAAAACGATTCGCTACTGCGGTCAGGGAGGGCCTTGGAAAAGCTCATTGGGATTCCTCAGGATCTCAAACAAATAAATGAATAAATAAATAATGTTTTCAACATTTTTAACTCTGCCGTGGCTGGTCCCAAGACCGTGCTATGAAAAGAGGAGGGTCAGATGCTGGGACAAGCAAACCAGCTCTGTAAAAACTATTTGCTACTGTGGTCAGGGAGGGCCTTGGAAAAGCTCATTGGGATTCCTCAGGATCTCAAACAAATAAATGAATAAATAAATAAATAAATAATGTTTTCAACATTTTTTAACTCTGCCGTGGCCGGTCCCAAGCCCGTGCTGTGAAAAGAGGAGGGTCAGATGCTGGGACAAGCAAACCAGCTCTGTAAAAACTATTTGCTACTGTGGTCAGGGAGGGCCTTGGAAAAGCTCATTGGGATTCCTCAGGATCTCAAACAAATAAATGAATAAATAAATAAATAAATAATGTTTTCAACATTTTTTAACTCTGCCGTGGCCGGTCCCAAGCCCGTGCTGTGAAAAGAGGAGGGTCAGATGCTGGGACAAGCAAACCAGCTCTGTAAAAACTATTTGCTACTGCGGTCAGGGAGGGCCTTGGAAAAGCTCATTGGGATTCCTCAGGATCTCAAACAAATAAATGAATAAATAAATAAATAAATAAATAATGTTTTCAACATTTTTTAACTCTGCCGTGGCCGGTCCCAAGCCCGTGCTGTGAAAAGAGGAGGGTCAGATGCTGGGACAAGCAAACCAGCTCTGTAAAAACTATTTGCTACTGTGGTCAGGGAGGGCCTTGGAAAAGCTCATTGGGATTCCTCAGGATCTCAAACAAATAAATGAATAAATAAATAAATAAATAATGTTTTCAACATTTTTTAACTCTGCCGTGGCCGGTCCCAAGCCCGTGCTGTGAAAAGAGGAGGGTCAGATGCTGGGACAAGCAAACCAGCTCTGTAAAAACTATTTGCTACTGCGGTCAGGGAGGGCCTTGGAAAAGCTCATTGGGATTCCTCAGGATCTCAAACAAATAAATGAATAAATAAATAAGTAATGTTTTCAACATTTTTTAACTCTGCCGTGGCCGGTCCCAAGCCCATGCTGTGAAAAGAGGAGGGTCAGATGCTGGGACAAGCAAACCAGCTCTGTAAAAACTATTTGCTACTGCAGTCAGGGAGGGCCTTGGAAAAGCTGATTGGGATTCCTCAGGATCTCAAACAAATAAATGAATAAATAAATAAATAATGTTTTCAACATTTTTTAACTCTGCCGTGGCCGGTCCCAAGCCCGTGCTGTGAAAAGAGGAGGGTCAGATGCTGGGACAAGCAAACCAGCTCTGTAAAAACTATTTGCTACTGCAGTCAGGGAGGGCCTTGGAAAAGCTCATTGGGATTCCTCAGGATCTCAAACAAATAAATGAATAAATAAATAAATAATGTTTTCAACATTTTTTAACTCTGCCATGGCCGGTCCCAAGCCCGTGCTGTGAAAAGAGGAGGGTCAGATGCTGGGACAAGCAAACCAGCTCTGTAAAAACTATTTGCTACTGCGGTCAGGGAGGGCCTTGGAAAAGCTCATTGGGATTCCTCAGGATCTCAAACAAATAAATGAATAAATAAATAAATAAATAATGTTTTCAACATTTTTAACTCTGCCGTGGCTGGTCCCAAGACCGTGCTATGAAAAGAGGAGGGTCAGATGCTGGGACAAGCAAACCAGCTCTGTAAAAACTATTTGCTACTGCGGTCAGGGAGGGCCTTGGAAAAGCTCATTGGGATTCCTCAGGATCTCAAACAAATAAATGAATAAATAAATAAATAATGTTTTCAACATTTTTTAACTCTGCCGTGGCCAGTCCCAAGCCCGTGCTGTGAAAAGAGGAGGGTCAGATGCTGGGACAAGCAAACCAGCTCTGTAAAAACTATTTGCTACTGCGGTCAGGGAGGGCCTTGGAAAAGCTCATTGGGATTCCTCAGGATCTCAAACAAATAAATGAATAAATAAATAAATAAATAATGTTTTCAACATTTTTTAACTCTGTCGTGGCCGGTCCCAAGCACGTGCTGTGAAAAGAGGAGGGTCAGATGCTGGGACAAGCAAACCAGCTCTGTAAAATCTATTTGCTACTGCGGTCAGGGAGGGCCTTGAAAAAGCTCATTGGGATTCCTCAGGATCTCAAACAAATAAATGAATAAATAAATAAATAATGTTTTCAACATTTTTTAACTCTGCCGTTGCCGGGTCCAAGCCCGTGCTGTTAAAAGAGGAGGGTCAGATGCTGGGACAAGCAAACCAGCTCTGTAAAAACGATTCGCTACTGCGGTCAGGGAGGGCCTTGGAAAAGCTCATTGGGATTCCTCAGGATCTCAAACAAATAAATGAATAAATAAATAATGTTTTCAACATTTTTAACTCTGCCGTGGCTGGTCCCAAGACCGTGCTATGAAAAGAGGAGGGTCAGATGCTGGGACAAGCAAACCAGCTCTGTAAAAACTATTTGCTACTGTGGTCAGGGAGGGCCTTGGAAAAGCTCATTGGGATTCCTCAGGATCTCAAACAAATAAATGAATAAATAAATAAATAAATAATGTTTTCAACATTTTTTAACTCTGCCGTGGCCGGTCCCAAGCCCGTGCTGTGAAAAGAGGAGGGTCAGATGCTGGGACAAGCAAACCAGCTCTGTAAAAACTATTTGCTACTGTGGTCAGGGAAGGCCTTGGAAAAGCTCATTGGGATTCCTCAGGATCTCAAACAAATAAATTAATAAATAAATAAATAATGTTTTCAACATTTTTTAACTCTGCCGTGGCCGGTCCCAAGCCCGTGCTGTGAAAAGAGGAGGGTCAGATGCTGGGACAAGCAAACCAGCTCTGTAAAAACTATTTGCTACTGCGGTCAGGGAGGGCCTTGGAAAAGCTCATTGGGATTCCTCAGGATCTCAAACAAATAAATGAATAAATAAATAAATAATGTTTTCAACATTTTTTAACTCTGCCGTGGCCAGTCCCAAGCCCGTGCTGTGAAAAGAGGAGGGTCAGATGCTGGGACAAGCAAACCAGCTCTGTAAAAACTATTTGCTACTGCGGTCAGGGAGGGCCTTGGAAAAGCTCATTGGGATTCCTCAGGATCTCAAACAAATAAATGAATAAATAAATAAATAAATAATGTTTTCAACATTTTTTAACTCTGTCGTGGCCGGTCCCAAGCACGTGCTGTGAAAAGAGGAGGGTCAGATGCTGGGACAAGCAAACCAGCTCTGTAAAATCTATTTGCTACTGCGGTCAGGGAGGGCCTTGAAAAAGCTCATTGGGATTCCTCAGGATCTCAAACAAATAAATGAATAAATAAATAAATAATGTTTTCAACATTTTTTAACTCTGCCGTGGCCAGTCCCAAGCCCGTGCTTTGAAAAGAGGAGGGTCAGATGCTGGGACAAGCAAACCAGCTCTGTAAAAACTATTTGCTACTGCGGTCAGGGAGGGCCTTGGAAAAGCTGATTGGGATTCCTCAGGATCTCAAACAAATAAATGAATAAATAAATAAATAATGTTTTCAACATTTTTTAACTCTGCCGTGGCCGGTTCCAAGCCCGTGCTGTGAAAAGAGGAGGGTCAGATGCTGGGACAAGCAAACCAGCTCTGTAAAAACTATTTGCTACTGCGGTCAGGGAGGGCCTTGGAAAAGCTCATTGGGATTCCTCAGGATCTCAAACAAATAAATGAATAAATAAATAAATAAATAATGTTTTCAACATTTTTTAACTCTGTCGTGGCCGGTCCCAAGCACGTGCTGTGAAAAGAGGAGGGTCAGATGCTGGGACAAGCAAACCAGCTCTGTAAAAACTATTTGCTACTGTGGTCAGGGAGGGCCTTGGAAAAGCTCATTGGGATTCCTCAGGATCTCAAACAAATAAATGAATAAATAAATAAATAAATAAATAATGTTTTCAACATTTTTAACTCTGCCGTGGCTGGTCCCAAGCCCGTGCTATGAAAAGAGGAGGGTCAGATGCTGGGACAAGCAAACCAGCTCTGTAAAAACTATTTGCTACTGCGGTCAGGGAGGGCCTTGGAAAAGCTCATTGGGATTCCTCAGGATCTTAAACAAATAAATGAATAAATAAATAAATAATGTTTTCAACATTTTTTAACTCTGCCGTGGCCGGTCCCAAGCCCGTGCTTTGAAAAGAGGAGGGTCAGATGCTGGGACAAGCAAACCAGCTCTGTAAAAACTATTTGCTACTGCGGTCAGGGAGGGCCTTGAAAAAGCTCATTGGGATTCCTCAGGATCTCAAACAAATAAATGAATAAATAAATAAATAATGTTTTCAACATTTTTTAACTCTGCCGTGGCCGGTTCCAAGCCCGTGCTGTTAAAAGAGGAGGGTCAGATGCTGGGACAAGCAAACCAGCTCTGTAAAAACGATTCGCTACTGCGGTCAGGGAGGGCCTTGGAAAAGCTCATTGGGATTCCTCAGGATCTCAAACAAATAAATGAATAAATAAATAATGTTTTCAACATTTTTAACTCTGCCGTGGCTGGTCCCAAGACCGTGCTATGAAAAGAGGAGGGTCAGATGCTGGGACAAGCAAACCAGCTCTGTAAAAACTATTTGCTACTGTGGTCAGGGAGGGCCTTGGAAAAGCTCATTGGGATTCCTCAGGATCTCAAACAAATAAATGAATAAATAAATAAATAAATAATGTTTTCAACATTTTTTAACTCTGCCGTGGCCGGTCCCAAGCCCGTGCTGTGAAAAGAGGAGGGTCAGATGCTGGGACAAGCAAACCAGCTCTGTAAAAACTATTTGCTACTGTGGTCAGGGAGGGCCTTGGAAAAGCTCATTGGGATTCCTCAGGATCTCAAACAAATAAATGAATAAATAAATAAATAAATAATGTTTTCAACATTTTTTAACTCTGCCGTGGCCGGTCCCAAGCCCGTGCTGTGAAAAGAGGAGGGTCAGATGCTGGGACAAGCAAACCAGCTCTATAAAAACTATTTGCTACTGCGGTCAGGGAGGGCCTTGGAAAAGCTCATTGGGATTCCTCAGGATCTCAAACAAATAAATGAATAAATAAATAAATAAATAAATAATGTTTTCAACATTTTTTAACTCTGCCGTGGCCGGTCCCAAGCCCGTGCTGTGAAAAGAGGAGGGTCAGATGCTGGGACAAGCAAACCAGCTCTGTAAAAACTATTTGCTACTGTGGTCAGGGAGGGCCTTGGAAAAGCTCATTGGGATTCCTCAGGATCTCAAACAAATAAATGAATAAATAAATAAATAAATAATGTTTTCAACATTTTTTAACTCTGCCGTGGCCGGTCCCAAGCCCGTGCTGTGAAAAGAGGAGGGTCAGATGCTGGGACAAGCAAACCAGCTCTGTAAAAACTATTTGCTACTGCGGTCAGGGAGGGCCTTGGAAAAGCTCATTGGGATTCCTCAGGATCTCAAACAAATAAATGAATAAATAAATAAGTAATGTTTTCAACATTTTTTAACTCTGCCGTGGCCGGTCCCAAGCCCATGCTGTGAAAAGAGGAGGGTCAGATGCTGGGACAAGCAAACCAGCTCTGTAAAAACTATTTGCTACTGCAGTCAGGGAGGGCCTTGGAAAAGCTGATTGGGATTCCTCAGGATCTCAAACAAATAAATGAATAAATAAATAAATAATGTTTTCAACATTTTTTAACTCTGCCGTGGCCGGTCCCAAGCCCGTGCTGTGAAAAGAGGAGGGTCAGATGCTGGGACAAGCAAACCAGCTCTGTAAAAACTATTTGCTACTGCAGTCAGGGAGGGCCTTGGAAAAGCTCATTGGGATTCCTCAGGATCTCAAACAAATAAATGAATAAATAAATAAATAATGTTTTCAACATTTTTTAACTCTGCCATGGCCGGTCCCAAGCCCGTGCTGTGAAAAGAGGAGGGTCAGATGCTGGGACAAGCAAACCAGCTCTGTAAAAACTATTTGCTACTGCGGTCAGGGAGGGCCTTGGAAAAGCTCATTGGGATTCCTCAGGATCTCAAACAAATAAATGAATAAATAAATAAATAAATAATGTTTTCAACATTTTTAACTCTGCCGTGGCTGGTCCCAAGACCGTGCTATGAAAAGAGGAGGGTCAGATGCTGGGACAAGCAAACCAGCTCTGTAAAAACTATTTGCTACTGCGGTCAGGGAGGGCCTTGGAAAAGCTCATTGGGATTCCTCAGGATCTCAAACAAATAAATGAATAAATAAATAAATAATGTTTTCAACATTTTTTAACTCTGCCGTGGCCAGTCCCAAGCCCGTGCTGTGAAAAGAGGAGGGTCAGATGCTGGGACAAGCAAACCAGCTCTGTAAAAACTATTTGCTACTGCGGTCAGGGAGGGCCTTGGAAAAGCTCATTGGGATTCCTCAGGATCTCAAACAAATAAATGAATAAATAAATAAATAAATAATGTTTTCAACATTTTTTAACTCTGTCGTGGCCGGTCCCAAGCACGTGCTGTGAAAAGAGGAGGGTCAGATGCTGGGACAAGCAAACCAGCTCTGTAAAATCTATTTGCTACTGCGGTCAGGGAGGGCCTTGAAAAAGCTCATTGGGATTCCTCAGGATCTCAAACAAATAAATGAATAAATAAATAAATAATGTTTTCAACATTTTTTAACTCTGCCGTTGCCGGGTCCAAGCCCGTGCTGTTAAAAGAGGAGGGTCAGATGCTGGGACAAGCAAACCAGCTCTGTAAAAACGATTCGCTACTGCGGTCAGGGAGGGCCTTGGAAAAGCTCATTGGGATTCCTCAGGATCTCAAACAAATAAATGAATAAATAAATAATGTTTTCAACATTTTTAACTCTGCCGTGGCTGGTCCCAAGACCGTGCTATGAAAAGAGGAGGGTCAGATGCTGGGACAAGCAAACCAGCTCTGTAAAAACTATTTGCTACTGTGGTCAGGGAGGGCCTTGGAAAAGCTCATTGGGATTCCTCAGGATCTCAAACAAATAAATGAATAAATAAATAAATAAATAATGTTTTCAACATTTTTTAACTCTGCCGTGGCCGGTCCCAAGCCCGTGCTGTGAAAAGAGGAGGGTCAGATGCTGGGACAAGCAAACCAGCTCTGTAAAAACTATTTGCTACTGTGGTCAGGGAAGGCCTTGGAAAAGCTCATTGGGATTCCTCAGGATCTCAAACAAATAAATGAATAAATAAATAAATAATGTTTTCAACATTTTTTAACTCTGCCGTGGCCGGTCCCAAGCCCGTGCTGTGAAAAGAGGAGGGTCAGATGCTGGGACAAGCAAACCAGCTCTGTAAAAACTATTTGCTACTGCGGTCAGGGAGGGCCTTGGAAAAGCTCATTGGGATTCCTCAGGATCTCAAACAAATAAATGAATAAATAAATAAATAATGTTTTCAACATTTTTTAACTCTGCCGTGGCCAGTCCCAAGCCCGTGCTGTGAAAAGAGGAGGGTCAGATGCTGGGACAAGCAAACCAGCTCTGTAAAAACTATTTGCTACTGCGGTCAGGGAGGGCCTTGGAAAAGCTCATTGGGATTCCTCAGGATCTCAAACAAATAAATGAATAAATAAATAAATAAATAATGTTTTCAACATTTTTTAACTCTGTCGTGGCCGGTCCCAAGCACGTGCTGTGAAAAGAGGAGGGTCAGATGCTGGGACAAGCAAACCAGCTCTGTAAAATCTATTTGCTACTGCGGTCAGGGAGGGCCTTGAAAAAGCTCATTGGGATTCCTCAGGATCTCAAACAAATAAATGAATAAATAAATAAATAATGTTTTCAACATTTTTTAACTCTGCCGTTGCCGGGTCCAAGCCCGTGCTGTTAAAAGAGGAGGGTCAGATGCTGGGACAAGCAAACCAGCTCTGTAAAAACGATTCGCTACTGCGGTCAGGGAGGGCCTTGGAAAAGCTCATTGGGATTCCTCAGGATCTCAAACAAATAAATGAATAAATAAATAATGTTTTCAACATTTTTAACTCTGCCGTGGCTGGTCCCAAGACCGTGCTATGAAAAGAGGAGGGTCAGATGCTGGGACAAGCAAACCAGCTCTGTAAAAACTATTTGCTACTGTGGTCAGGGAGGGCCTTGGAAAAGCTCATTGGGATTCCTCAGGATCTCAAACAAATAAATGAATAAATAAATAAATAAATAATGTTTTCAACATTTTTTAACTCTGCTGTGGCCGGTCCCAAGCCCGTGCTGTGAAAAGAGGAGGGTCAGATGCTGGGACAAGCAAACCAGCTCTGTAAAAACTATTTGCTACTGTGGTCAGGGAAGGCCTTGGAAAAGCTCATTGGGATTCCTCAGGATCTCAAACAAATAAATGAATAAATAAATAAATAATGTTTTCAACATTTTTTAACTCTGCCGTGGCCGGTCCCAAGCCCGTGCTGTGAAAAGAGGAGGGTCAGATGCTGGGACAAGCAAACCAGCTCTGTAAAAACTATTTGCTACTGCGGTCAGGGAGGGCCTTGGAAAAGCTCATTGGGATTCCTCAGGATCTCAAACAAATAAATGAATAAATAAATAAATAATGTTTTCAACATTTTTTAACTCTGCCGTGGCCGGTCCCAAGCCCATGCTGTGAAAAGAGGAGGGTCAGATGCTGGGACAAGCAAACCAGCTCTGTAAAAACTATTTGCTACTGCAGTCAGGGAGGGCCTTGGAAAAGCTCATTGGGATTCCTCAGGATCTCAAACAAATAAATGAATAAATAAATAAATAATGTTTTCAACATTTTTTAACTCTGCCATGGCCGGTCCCAAGCCCGTGCTGTGAAAAGAGGAGGGTCAGATGCTGGGACAAGCAAACCAGCTCTGTAAAAACTATTTGCTACTGCGGTCAGGGAGGGCCTTGGAAAAGCTCATTGGGATTCCTCAGGATCTCAAACAAATAAATGAATAAATAAATAAATAAATAATGTTTTCACCATTTTTTAACTCTGCCGTGGCCGGTCCCAAGCCCGTGCTGTGAAAAGAGGAGGGTCAGATGCTGGGACAAGCAAACCAGCTCTGTAAAAACTATTTGCTACTGCAGTCAGGGAGGGCCTTGGAAAAGCTCATTGGGATTCCTCAGGATCTCAAACAAATAAATGAATAAATAAATAAATAATGTTTTCAACAGTTTTTTAACTCTGCCATGGCCGGTCCCAAGCCCGTGCTGTGAAAAGAGGAGGGTCAGATGCTGGGACAAGCAAACCAGCTCTGTAAAAACTATTTGCTACTGCGGTCAGGGAGGGCCTTGGAAAAGCTCATTGGGATTCCTCAGGATCTCAAATAAATGAATAAATAAATAAATAATGTTTTCAACATTTTTAAACTCTGCCTTGGCCAGTCCCAAGCCCGTGCTGTGAAAAGAGGAGGGTCAGATGCTGGGACAAGCAAACCAGCTCTGTAAAAACTATTTGCTACTGCGGTCAGGGAGGGCCTTGGAAAAGCTCATTGGGATTCCTCAGGATCTCAAACAAATAAATGAATAAATAAATAAATAATGTTTTCAACATTTTTTAACTCTGCCGTGGCCAGTCCCAAGCCCGTGCTATGAAAAGAGGAGGGTCAGATGCTGGGACAAGCAAACCAGCTCTGTAAAAACTATTTGCTACTGTGGTCAGGGAGGGCCTTGGAAAAGCTCATTGGGATTCCTCAGGATCTCAAACAAATAAATGAATAAATAAATAAATAATGTTTTCAACATTTTTTAACTCTGCCGTGGCCAGTCCCAAGCCCGTGCTTTGAAAAGAGGAGGGTCAGATGCTGGGACAAGCAAACCAGCTCTGTAAAAACTATTTGCTACTGCGGTCAGGGAGGGCCTTGGAAAAGCTGATTGGGATTCCTCAGGATCTCAAACAAATAAATGAATAAATAAATAAATAATGTTTTCAACATTTTTTAACTCTGCCGTGGCCGGTCCCAAGCCCGTGCTGTGAAAAGAGGAGAGTCAGATGCTGGGACAAGCAAACCAGCTCTGTAAAAACTATTTGCTACTGCAGTCAGGGAGGGCCTTGGAAAAGCTCATTGGGATTCCTCAGGATCTCAAACAAATAATTAAATAAATAAATAATGTTTTCAACATTTTTAACTCTGCCGTGGCTGGTCCCAAGACCGTGCTATGAAAAGAGGAGGGTCAGATGCTGGGACAAGCAAACCAGCTCTGTAAAAACTATTTGCTACTGCGGTCAGGGAGGGCCTTGGAAAAGCTCATTGGGATTCCTCAGGATCTCAAACAAATAAATGAATAAATAAATAAATAATGTTTTCAACATTTTTTAACTCTGCCGTGGCCAGTCCCAAGCCCGTGCTTTGAAAAGAGGAGGGTCAGATGCTGGGACAAGCAAACCAGCTCTGTAAAAACTATTTGCTACTGCGGTCAGGGAGGGCCTTGGAAAAGCTGATTGGGATTCCTCAGGATCTCAAACAAATAAATGAATAAATAAATAAATAATGTTTTCAACATTTTTTAACTCTGCCGTGGCCGGTTCCAAGCCCGTGCTTTGAAAAGAGGAGGGTCAGATGCTGGGACAAGCAAACCAGCTCTGTAAAAACTATTTGCTACTGCGGTCAGGGAGGGCCTTGGAAAAGCTGATTGGGATTCCTCAGGATCTCAAACAAATAAATGAATAAATAAATAAATAATGTTTTCAACATTTTTTAACTCTGCCGTGGCCGGTCCCAAGCCCGTGCTGTGAAAAGAGGAGAGTCAGATGCTGGGACAAGCAAACCAGCTCTGTAAAAACTATTTGCTACTGCAGTCAGGGAGGGCCTTGGAAAAGCTCATTGGGATTCCTCAGGATCTCAAACAAATAAATGAATAAATAAATAAATAATCTTTTCAACATTTTTTAACTCTGCCGTGGCCAGTCCCAAGCCCGTGCTTTGAAAAGAGGAGGGTCAGATGCTGGGACAAGCAAACCAGCTCTGTAAAAACTATTTGCTACTGCGGTCAGGGAGGGCCTTGGAAAAGCTGATTGGGATTCCTCAGGATCTCAAACAAATAAATGAATAAATAAATAAATAATGTTTTCAACATTTTTTAACTCTGCCGTGGCCGGTCCCAAGCCCGTGCTGTGAAAAGAGGAGAGTCAGATGCTGGGACAAGCAAACCAGCTCTGTAAAAACTATTTGCTACTGCAGTCAGGGAGGGCCTTGGAAAAGCTCATTGGGATTCCTCAGGATCTCAAACAAATAAATGAATAAATAAATAATGTTTTCAACATTTTTAACTCTGCCGTGGCTGGTCCCAAGACCGTGCTATGAAAAGAGGAGGGTCAGATGCTGGGACAAGCAAACCAGCTCTGTAAAAACTATTTGGTACTGCGGTCAGGGAGGGCCTTGGAAAAGCTCATTGGGATTCCTCAGGATCTCAAACAAATAAATGAATAAATAAATAAATAATGTTTTCAACATTTTTAAACTCTGCCTTGGCCAGTCCCAAGCCCGTGCTGTGAAAAGAGGAGGGTCAGATGCTGGGACAAGCAAACCAGCTCTGTAAAAACTATTTGCTACTGCGGTCAGGGAGGGCCTTGGAAAAGCTCATTGGGATTCCTCAGGATCTCAAACAAATAAATGAATAAATAAATAAATAATGTTTTCAACATTTTTTAACTCTGCCGTGGCCAGTCCCAAGCCCGTGCTATGAAAAGAGGAGGGTCAGATGCTGGGACAAGCAAACCAGCTCTGTAAAAACTATTTGCTACTGCGGTCAGGGAGGGCCTTGGAAAAGCTGATTGGGATTCCTCAGGATCTCAAACAAATAAATGAATAAATAAATAAATAATGTTTTCAACATTTTTTAACTCTGCCGTGGCCGGTCCCAAGCCCGTGCTGTGAAAAGAGGAGAGTCAGATGCTGGGACAAGCAAACCAGCTCTGTAAAAACTATTTGCTACTGCAGTCAGGGAGGGCCTTGGAAAAGCTCATTGGGATTCCTCAGGATCTCAAACAAATAAATGAATAAATAAATAAATAATGTTTTCAACATTTTTTAACTCTGCCGTGGCCAGTCCCAAGCCCGTGCTGTGAAAAGAGGAGGGTCAGATGCTGGGACAAGCAAACCAGCTCTGTAAAAACTATTTGCTACTGCGGTCAGGGAGGGCCTTGGAAAAGCTCATTGGGATTCCTCAGGATCTCAAACAAATAAATGAATAAATAAATAATGTTTTCAACATTTTTAACTCTGCCGTGGCTGGTCCCAAGACCGTGCTATGAAAAGAGGAGGGTCAGATGCTGGGACAAGCAAACCAGCTCTGTAAAAACTATTTGCTACTGCGGTCAGGGAGGGCCTTGGAAAAGCTCATTGGGATTCCTCAGGATCTCAAACAAATAAATGAATAAATAAATAAATAATGTTTTCAACATTTTTTAACTCTGCCGTGGCCAGTCCCAAGCCCGTGCTTTGAAAAGAGGAGGGTCAGATGCTGGGACAAGCAAACCAGCTCTGTAAAAACTATTTGCTACTGCGGTCAGGGAGGGCCTTGGAAAAGCTGATTGGGATTCCTCAGGATCTCAAACAAATAAATGAATAAATAAAATAAATAATGTTTTCAACATTTTTTAACTCTGCCGTGGCCGGTTCCAAGCCCGTGCTGTGAAAAGAGGAGGGTCAGATGCTGGGACAAGCAAACCAGCTCTGTAAAAACTATTTGCTACTGCGGTCAGGGAGGGCCTTGGAAAAGCTCATTGGGATTCCTCAGGATCTCAAACAAATAAATGAATAAATAAATAAATAATGTTTTCAACATTTTTTAACTCTGCCGTGGCCGGTCCCAAGCCCGTGCTGTGAAAAGAGGAGGGTCAGATGCTGGGACAAGCAAACCAGCTCTGTAAAAACTATTTGCTACTGCGGTCAGGGAGGGCCTTGGAAAAGCTCATTGGGATTCCTCAGGATCTCAAACAAATAAATGAATAAATAAATAAATAAATAAATAATGTTTTCAACATTTTTTAACTCTGCCGTGGCCGGTCCCAAGCCCGTGCTGTGAAAAGAGGAGGGTCAGATGCTGGGACAAGCAAACCAGCTCTGTAAAAACTATTTGCTACTGTGGTCAGGGAGGGCCTTGGAAAAGCTCATTGGGATTCCTCAGGATCTCAAACAAATAAATGAATAAATAAATAAATAAATAATGTTTTCAACATTTTTTAACTCTGCCGTGGCCGGTCCCAAGCCCGTGCTGTGAAAAGAGGAGGGTCAGATGCTGGGACAAGCAAACCAGCTCTGTAAAAACTATTTGCTACTGCGGTCAGGGAGGGCCTTGGAAAAGCTCATTGGGATTCCTCAGGATCTCAAACAAATAAATGAATAAATAAATAAGTAATGTTTTCAACATTTTTTAACTCTGCCGTGGCCGGTCCCAAGCCCATGCTGTGAAAAGAGGAGGGTCAGATGCTGGGACAAGCAAACCAGCTCTGTAAAAACTATTTGCTACTGCAGTCAGGGAGGGCCTTGGAAAAGCTGATTGGGATTCCTCAGGATCTCAAACAAATAAATGAATAAATAAATAAATAATGTTTTCAACATTTTTTAACACTGCCGTGGCCGGTCCCAAGCCCGTGCTGTGAAAAGAGGAGGGTCAGATGCTGGGACAAGCAAACCAGCTCTGTAAAAACTATTTGCTACTGCAGTCAGGGAGGGCCTTGGAAAAGCTCATTGGGATTCCTCAGGATCTCAAACAAATAAATGAATAAATAAATAAATAATGTTTTCAACATTTTTTAACTCTGCCATGGCCGGTCCCAAGCCCGTGCTGTGAAAAGAGGAGGGTCAGATGCTGGGACAAGCAAACCAGCTCTGTAAAAACTATTTGCTACTGCGGTCAGGGAGGGCCTTGGAAAAGCTCATTGGGATTCCTCAGGATCTCAAACAAATAAATGAATAAATAAATAAATAAATAATGTTTTCAACATTTTTAACTCTGCCGTGGCTGGTCCCAAGACCGTGCTATGAAAAGAGGAGGGTCAGATGCTGGGACAAGCAAACCAGCTCTGTAAAAACTATTTGCTACTGCGGTCAGGGAGGGCCTTGGAAAAGCTCATTGGGATTCCTCAGGATCTCAAACAAATAAATGAATAAATAAATAAATAATGTTTTCAACATTTTTTAACTCTGCCGTGGCCAGTCCCAAGCCCGTGCTGTGAAAAGAGGAGGGTCAGATGCTGGGACAAGCAAACCAGCTCTGTAAAAACTATTTGCTACTGCGGTCAGGGAGGGCCTTGGAAAAGCTCATTGGGATTCCTCAGGATCTCAAACAAATAAATGAATAAATAAATAAATAAATAATGTTTTCAACATTTTTTAACTCTGTCGTGGCCGGTCCCAAGCACGTGCTGTGAAAAGAGGAGGGTCAGATGCTGGGACAAGCAAACCAGCTCTGTAAAATCTATTTGCTACTGCGGTCAGGGAGGGCCTTGAAAAAGCTCATTGGGATTCCTCAGGATCTCAAACAAATAAATGAATAAATAAATAAATAATGTTTTCAACATTTTTTAACTCTGCCGTTGCCGGGTCCAAGCCCGTGCTGTTAAAAGAGGAGGGTCAGATGCTGGGACAAGCAAACCAGCTCTGTAAAAACGATTCGCTACTGCGGTCAGGGAGGGCCTTGGAAAAGCTCATTGGGATTCCTCAGGATCTCAAACAAATAAATGAATAAATAAATAATGTTTTCAACATTTTTAACTCTGCCGTGGCTGGTCCCAAGACCGTGCTATGAAAAGAGGAGGGTCAGATGCTGGGACAAGCAAACCAGCTCTGTAAAAACTATTTGCTACTGTGGTCAGGGAGGGCCTTGGAAAAGCTCATTGGGATTCCTCAGGATCTCAAACAAATAAATGAATAAATAAATAAATAAATAATGTTTTCAACATTTTTTAACTCTGCCGTGGCCGGTCCCAAGCCCGTGCTGTGAAAAGAGGAGGGTCAGATGCTGGGACAAGCAAACCAGCTCTGTAAAAACTATTTGCTACTGTGGTCAGGGAAGGCCTTGGAAAAGCTCATTGGGATTCCTCAGGATCTCAAACAAATAAATGAATAAATAAATAAATAATGTTTTCAACATTTTTTAACTCTGCCGTGGCCGGTCCCAAGCCCGTGCTGTGAAAAGAGGAGGGTCAGATGCTGGGACAAGCAAACCAGCTCTGTAAAAACTATTTGCTACTGCGGTCAGGGAGGGCCTTGGAAAAGCTCATTGGGATTCCTCAGGATCTCAAACAAATAAATGAATAAATAAATAAATAATGTTTTCAACATTTTTTAACTCTGCCGTGGCCAGTCCCAAGCCCGTGCTGTGAAAAGAGGAGGGTCAGATGCTGGGACAAGCAAACCAGCTCTGTAAAAACTATTTGCTACTGCGGTCAGGGAGGGCCTTGGAAAAGCTCATTGGGATTCCTCAGGATCTCAAACAAATAAATGAATAAATAAATAAATAAATAATGTTTTCAACATTTTTTAACTCTGTCGTGGCCGGTCCCAAGCACGTGCTGTGAAAAGAGGAGGGTCAGATGCTGGGACAAGCAAACCAGCTCTGTAAAATCTATTTGCTACTGCGGTCAGGGAGGGCCTTGAAAAAGCTCATTGGGATTCCTCAGGATCTCAAACAAATAAATGAATAAATAAATAAATAATGTTTTCAACATTTTTTAACTCTGCCGTTGCCGGGTCCAAGCCCGTGCTGTTAAAAGAGGAGGGTCAGATGCTGGGACAAGCAAACCAGCTCTGTAAAAACGATTCGCTACTGCGGTCAGGGAGGGCCTTGGAAAAGCTCATTGGGATTCCTCAGGATCTCAAACAAATAAATGAATAAATAAATAATGTTTTCAACATTTTTAACTCTGCCGTGGCTGGTCCCAAGACCGTGCTATGAAAAGAGGAGGGTCAGATGCTGGGACAAGCAAACCAGCTCTGTAAAAACTATTTGCTACTGTGGTCAGGGAGGGCCTTGGAAAAGCTCATTGGGATTCCTCAGGATCTCAAACAAATAAATGAATAAATAAATAAATAAATAATGTTTTCAACATTTTTTAACTCTGCTGTGGCCGGTCCCAAGCCCGTGCTGTGAAAAGAGGAGGGTCAGATGCTGGGACAAGCAAACCAGCTCTGTAAAAACTATTTGCTACTGTGGTCAGGGAAGGCCTTGGAAAAGCTCATTGGGATTCCTCAGGATCTCAAACAAATAAATGAATAAATAAATAAATAATGTTTTCAACATTTTTTAACTCTGCCGTGGCCGGTCCCAAGCCCGTGCTGTGAAAAGAGGAGGGTCAGATGCTGGGACAAGCAAACCAGCTCTGTAAAAACTATTTGCTACTGCGGTCAGGGAGGGCCTTGGAAAAGCTCATTGGGATTCCTCAGGATCTCAAACAAATAAATGAATAAATAAATAAATAATGTTTTCAACATTTTTTAACTCTGCCGTGGCCGGTCCCAAGCCCATGCTGTGAAAAGAGGAGGGTCAGATGCTGGGACAAGCAAACCAGCTCTGTAAAAACTATTTGCTACTGCAGTCAGGGAGGGCCTTGGAAAAGCTCATTGGGATTCCTCAGGATCTCAAACAAATAAATGAATAAATAAATAAATAATGTTTTCAACATTTTTTAACTCTGCCATGGCCGGTCCCAAGCCCGTGCTGTGAAAAGAGGAGGGTCAGATGCTGGGACAAGCAAACCAGCTCTGTAAAAACTATTTGCTACTGCGGTCAGGGAGGGCCTTGGAAAAGCTCATTGGGATTCCTCAGGATCTCAAACAAATAAATGAATAAATAAATAAATAAATAATGTTTTCACCATTTTTTAACTCTGCCGTGGCCGGTCCCAAGCCCGTGCTGTGAAAAGAGGAGGGTCAGATGCTGGGACAAGCAAACCAGCTCTGTAAAAACTATTTGCTACTGCAGTCAGGGAGGGCCTTGGAAAAGCTCATTGGGATTCCTCAGGATCTCAAACAAATAAATGAATAAATAAATAAATAATGTTTTCAACAGTTTTTTAACTCTGCCATGGCCGGTCCCAAGCCCGTGCTGTGAAAAGAGGAGGGTCAGATGCTGGGACAAGCAAACCAGCTCTGTAAAAACTATTTGCTACTGCGGTCAGGGAGGGCCTTGGAAAAGCTCATTGGGATTCCTCAGGATCTCAAATAAATGAATAAATAAATAAATAATGTTTTCAACATTTTTAAACTCTGCCTTGGCCAGTCCCAAGCCCGTGCTGTGAAAAGAGGAGGGTCAGATGCTGGGACAAGCAAACCAGCTCTGTAAAAACTATTTGCTACTGCGGTCAGGGAGGGCCTTGGAAAAGCTCATTGGGATTCCTCAGGATCTCAAACAAATAAATGAATAAATAAATAAATAATGTTTTCAACATTTTTTAACTCTGCCGTGGCCAGTCCCAAGCCCGTGCTATGAAAAGAGGAGGGTCAGATGCTGGGACAAGCAAACCAGCTCTGTAAAAACTATTTGCTACTGTGGTCAGGGAGGGCCTTGGAAAAGCTCATTGGGATTCCTCAGGATCTCAAACAAATAAATGAATAAATAAATAAATAATGTTTTCAACATTTTTTAACTCTGCCGTGGCCAGTCCCAAGCCCGTGCTTTGAAAAGAGGAGGGTCAGATGCTGGGACAAGCAAACCAGCTCTGTAAAAACTATTTGCTACTGCGGTCAGGGAGGGCCTTGGAAAAGCTGATTGGGATTCCTCAGGATCTCAAACAAATAAATGAATAAATAAATAAATAATGTTTTCAACATTTTTTAACTCTGCCGTGGCCGGTCCCAAGCCCGTGCTGTGAAAAGAGGAGAGTCAGATGCTGGGACAAGCAAACCAGCTCTGTAAAAACTATTTGCTACTGCAGTCAGGGAGGGCCTTGGAAAAGCTCATTGGGATTCCTCAGGATCTCAAACAAATAATTAAATAAATAAATAATGTTTTCAACATTTTTAACTCTGCCGTGGCTGGTCCCAAGACCGTGCTATGAAAAGAGGAGGGTCAGATGCTGGGACAAGCAAACCAGCTCTGTAAAAACTATTTGCTACTGCGGTCAGGGAGGGCCTTGGAAAAGCTCATTGGGATTCCTCAGGATCTCAAACAAATAAATGAATAAATAAATAAATAATGTTTTCAACATTTTTTAACTCTGCCGTGGCCAGTCCCAAGCCCGTGCTTTGAAAAGAGGAGGGTCAGATGCTGGGACAAGCAAACCAGCTCTGTAAAAACTATTTGCTACTGCGGTCAGGGAGGGCCTTGGAAAAGCTGATTGGGATTCCTCAGGATCTCAAACAAATAAATGAATAAATAAATAAATAATGTTTTCAACATTTTTTAACTCTGCCGTGGCCGGTTCCAAGCCCGTGCTTTGAAAAGAGGAGGGTCAGATGCTGGGACAAGCAAACCAGCTCTGTAAAAACTATTTGCTACTGCGGTCAGGGAGGGCCTTGGAAAAGCTGATTGGGATTCCTCAGGATCTCAAACAAATAAATGAATAAATAAATAAATAATGTTTTCAACATTTTTTAACTCTGCCGTGGCCGGTCCCAAGCCCGTGCTGTGAAAAGAGGAGAGTCAGATGCTGGGACAAGCAAACCAGCTCTGTAAAAACTATTTGCTACTGCAGTCAGGGAGGGCCTTGGAAAAGCTCATTGGGATTCCTCAGGATCTCAAACAAATAAATGAATAAATAAATAAATAATCTTTTCAACATTTTTTAACTCTGCCGTGGCCAGTCCCAAGCCCGTGCTTTGAAAAGAGGAGGGTCAGATGCTGGGACAAGCAAACCAGCTCTGTAAAAACTATTTGCTACTGCGGTCAGGGAGGGCCTTGGAAAAGCTGATTGGGATTCCTCAGGATCTCAAACAAATAAATGAATAAATAAATAAATAATGTTTTCAACATTTTTTAACTCTGCCGTGGCCGGTCCCAAGCCCGTGCTGTGAAAAGAGGAGAGTCAGATGCTGGGACAAGCAAACCAGCTCTGTAAAAACTATTTGCTACTGCAGTCAGGGAGGGCCTTGGAAAAGCTCATTGGGATTCCTCAGGATCTCAAACAAATAAATGAATAAATAAATAATGTTTTCAACATTTTTAACTCTGCCGTGGCTGGTCCCAAGACCGTGCTATGAAAAGAGGAGGGTCAGATGCTGGGACAAGCAAACCAGCTCTGTAAAAACTATTTGGTACTGCGGTCAGGGAGGGCCTTGGAAAAGCTCATTGGGATTCCTCAGGATCTCAAACAAATAAATGAATAAATAAATAAATAATGTTTTCAACATTTTTTAACTCTGCCGTGGCCAGTCCCAAGCCCGTGCTATGAAAAGAGGAGGGTCAGATGCTGGGACAAGCAAACCAGCTCTGTAAAAACTATTTGCTACTGCGGTCAGGGAGGGCCTTGGAAAAGCTGATTGGGATTCCTCAGGATCTCAAACAAATAAATGAATAAATAAATAAATAATGTTTTCAACATTTTTTAACTCTGCCGTGGCCGGTCCCAAGCCCGTGCTGTGAAAAGAGGAGAGTCAGATGCTGGGACAAGCAAACCAGCTCTGTAAAAACTATTTGCTACTGCAGTCAGGGAGGGCCTTGGAAAAGCTCATTGGGATTCCTCAGGATCTCAAACAAATAAATAAATAAATAAATAATGTTTTCAACATTTTTTAACTCTGCCGTGGCCAGTCCCAAGCCCGTGCTGTGAAAAGAGGAGGGTCAGATGCTGGGACAAGCAAACCAGCTCTGTAAAAACTATTTGCTACTGCGGTCAGGGAGGGCCTTGGAAAAGCTCATTGGGATTCCTCAGGATCTCAAACAAATAAATGAATAAATAAATAATGTTTTCAACATTTTTAACTCTGCCGTGGCTGGTCCCAAGACCGTGCTATGAAAAGAGGAGGGTCAGATGCTGGGACAAGCAAACCAGCTCTGTAAAAACTATTTGCTACTGCGGTCAGGGAGGGCCTTGGAAAAGCTCATTGGGATTCCTCAGGATCTCAAACAAATAAATGAATAAATAAATAAATAATGTTTTCAACATTTTTTAACTCTGCCGTGGCCAGTCCCAAGCCCGTGCTTTGAAAAGAGGAGGGTCAGATGCTGGGACAAGCAAACCAGCTCTGTAAAAACTATTTGCTACTGCGGTCAGGGAGGGCCTTGGAAAAGCTGATTGGGATTCCTCAGGATCTCAAACAAATAAATGAATAAATAAAATAAATAATGTTTTCAACATTTTTTAACTCTGCCGTGGCCGGTTCCAAGCCCGTGCTGTGAAAAGAGGAGGGTCAGATGCTGGGACAAGCAAACCAGCTCTGTAAAAACTATTTGCTACTGCGGTCAGGGAGGGCCTTGGAAAAGCTCATTGGGATTCCTCAGGATCTCAAACAAATAAATGAATAAATAAATAAATAATGTTTTCAACATTTTTTAACTCTGCCGTGGCCAGTCCCAAGCCCGTGCTTTGAAAAGAGGAGGGTCAGATGCTGGGACAAGCAAACCAGCTCTGTAAAAACTATTTGCTACTGCGGTCAGGGAGGGCCTTGGAAAAGCTCATTGGGATTCCTCAGGATCTCAAACAAATAAATGAATAAATAAATAAATAATGTTTTCAACATTTTTAAACTCTGCCTTGGCCAGTCCCAAGCCCGTGCTGTGAAAAGAGGAGGGTCAGATGCTGGGACAAGCAAACCAGCTCTGTAAAAACTATTTGCTACTGCGGTCAGGGAGGGCCTTGGAAAAGCTCATTGGGATTCCTCAGGATCTCAAACAAATAAATGAATAAATAAATAAATAATGTTTTCAACATTTTTTAACTCTGCCGTGGCCAGTCCCAAGCCCGTGCTATGAAAAGAGGAGGGTCAGATGCTGGGACAAGCAAACCAGCTCTGTAAAAACTATTTGCTACTGCGGTCAGGGAGGGCCTTGGAAAAGCTGATTGGGATTCCTCAGGATCTCAAACAAATAAATGAATAAATAAATAAATAATGTTTTCAACATTTTTTAACTCTGCCGTGGCCGGTCCCAAGCCCGTGCTGTGAAAAGAGGAGAGTCAGATGCTGGGACAAGCAAACCAGCTCTGTAAAAACTATTTGCTACTGCAGTCAGGGAGGGCCTTGGAAAAGCTCATTGGGATTCCTCAGGATCTCAAACAAATAAATGAATAAATAAATAAATAATGTTTTCAACATTTTTTAACTCTGCCGTGGCCAGTCCCAAGCCCGTGCTGTGAAAAGAGGAGGGTCAGATGCTGGGACAAGCAAACCAGCTCTGTAAAAACTATTTGCTACTGCGGTCAGGGAGGGCCTTGGAAAAGCTCATTGGGATTCCTCAGGATCTCAAACAAATAAATGAATAAATAAATAATGTTTTCAACATTTTTAACTCTGCCGTGGCTGGTCCCAAGACCGTGCTATGAAAAGAGGAGGGTCAGATGCTGGGACAAGCAAACCAGCTCTGTAAAAACTATTTGCTACTGCGGTCAGGGAGGGCCTTGGAAAAGCTCATTGGGATTCCTCAGGATCTCAAACAAATAAATGAATAAATAAATAAATAATGTTTTCAACATTTTTTAACTCTGCCGTGGCCAGTCCCAAGCCCGTGCTTTGAAAAGAGGAGGGTCAGATGCTGGGACAAGCAAACCAGCTCTGTAAAAACTATTTGCTACTGCGGTCAGGGAGGGCCTTGGAAAAGCTGATTGGGATTCCTCAGGATCTCAAACAAATAAATGAATAAATAAAATAAATAATGTTTTCAACATTTTTTAACTCTGCCGTGGCCGGTTCCAAGCCCGTGCTGTGAAAAGAGGAGGGTCAGATGCTGGGACAAGCAAACCAGCTCTGTAAAAACTATTTGCTACTGCGGTCAGGGAGGGCCTTGGAAAAGCTCATTGGGATTCCTCAGGATCTCAAACAAATAAATGAATAAATAAATAAATAATGTTTTCAACATTTTTTAACTCTGCCGTGGCCAGTCCCAAGCCCGTGCTTTGAAAAGAGGAGGGTCAGATGCTGGGACAAGCAAACCAGCTCTGTAAAAACTATTTGCTACTGCGGTCAGGGAGGGCCTTGGAAAAGCTGATTGGGATTCCTCAGGATCTCAAACAAATAAATGAATAAATAAATAAATAATGTTTTCAACATTTTTTAACTCTGCCGTGGCCGGTTCCAAGCCCGTGCTGTGAAAAGAGGAGGGTCAGATGCTGGGACAAGCAAACCAGCTCTGTAAAAACTATTTGCTACTGCGGTCAGGGAGGGCCTTGGAAAAGCTGATTGGGATTCCTCAGGATCTCAAACAAATAAATGAATAAATAAATAAATAAATAATGTTTTCAACATTTTTAACTCTGCCGTGGCTGGTCCCAAGCCCGTTCTATGAAAAGAGGAGGGTCAGATGCTGGGACAAGCAAACCAGCTCTGTAAAAACTATTTGCTACTGCAGTCAGGGAGGGCCTTGGAAAAGCTCATTGGGATTCCTCAGGATCTCAAACAAATAAATGAATAAATGAATAAATAATGTTTTCAACATTTTTTAACTCTGCCATGGCCGGTCCCAAGCCCGTGCTGTGAAAAGAGGAGGGTCAGATGCTGGGACAAGCAAACCAGCTCTGTAAAAACTATTTGCTACTGCGGTCAGGGAGGGCCTTGGAAAAGCTCATTGGGATTCCTCAGGATCTCAAACAAATAAATGAATAAATAAATAAATAATGTTTTCAACATTTTTAAACTCTGCCTTGGCCAGTCCCAAGCCCGTGCTGTGAAAAGAGGAGGGTCAGATGCTGGGACAAGCAAACCAGCTCTGTAAAAACTATTTGCTACTGCGGTCAGGGAGGGCCTTGGAAAAGCTCATTGGGATTCCTCAGGATCTCAAACAAATAAATGAATAAATAAATAAATAATGTTTTCAACATTTTTTAACTCTGCCGTGGCCAGTCCCAAGCCCGTGCTATGAAAAGAGGAGGGTCAGATGCTGGGACAAGCAAACCAGCTCTGTAAAAACTATTTGCTACTGTGGTCAGGGAGGGCCTTGGAAAAGCTCATTGGGATTCCTCAGGATCTCAAACAAATAAATGAATAAATAAATAAATAATGTTTTCAACATTTTTTAACTCTGCCGTGGCCAGTCCCAAGCCCGTGCTTTGAAAAGAGGAGGGTCAGATGCTGGGACAAGCAAACCAGCTCTGTAAAAACTATTTGCTACTGCGGTCAGGGAGGGCCTTGGAAAAGCTGATTGGGATTCCTCAGGATCTCAAACAAATAAATGAATAAATAAATAAATAATGTTTTCAACATTTTTTAACTCTGCCGTGGCCGGTCCCAAGCCCGTGCTGTGAAAAGAGGAGAGTCAGATGCTGGGACAAGCAAACCAGCTCTGTAAAAACTATTTGCTACTGCAGTCAGGGAGGGCCTTGGAAAAGCTCATTGGGATTCCTCAGGATCTCAAACAAATAATTGAATAAATAAATAATGTTTTCAACATTTTTAACTCTGCCGTGGCTGGTCCCAAGACCGTGCTATGAAAAGAGGAGGGTCAGATGCTGGGACAAGCAAACCAGCTCTGTAAAAACTATTTGCTACTGCGGTCAGGGAGGGCCTTGGAAAAGCTCATTGGGATTCCTCAGGATCTCAAACAAATAAATGAATAAATAAATAAATAATGTTTTCAACATTTTTTAACTCTGCCGTGGCCAGTCCCAAGCCCGTGCTTTGAAAAGAGGAGGGTCAGATGCTGGGACAAGCAAACCAGCTCTGTAAAAACTATTTGCTACTGCGGTCAGGGAGGGCCTTGGAAAAGCTGATTGGGATTCCTCAGGATCTCAAACAAATAAATGAATAAATAAATAAATAATGTTTTCAACATTTTTTAACTCTGCCGTGGCCGGTTCCAAGCCCGTGCTGTGAAAAGAGGAGGGTCAGATGCTGGGACAAGCAAACCAGCTCTGTAAAAACTATTTGCTACTGCGGTCAGGGAGGGCCTTGGAAAAGCTCATTGGGATTCCTCAGGATCTCAAACAAATAAATGAATAAATAAATAAATAAATAATGTTTTCAACATTTTTAACTCTGCCGTGGCTGGTCCCAAGCCCGTTCTGTGAAAAGAGGAGGGTCAGATGCTGGGACAAGCAAACCAGCTCTGTAAAAACTATTTGCTATTGCGGTCAGGGAGGGCCTTGGAAAAGCTCATTGGGATTCCTCAGGATCTCAAACAAATAAATGAATAAATAAATAAATAATGTTTTCAAAATTTTTTAACTCTGCCGTGGCCAGTCCCAAGCCCGTGCTTTGAAAAGAGGAGGGTCAGATGCTGGGACAAGCAAACCAGCTCTGTAAAAACTATTTGCTACTGCGGTCAGGGAGGGCCTTGGAAAAGCTGATTGGGATTCCTCAGGATCTCAAACAAATAAATGAATAAATAAATAAATAATGTTTTCAACATTTTTTAACTCTGCCGTGGCCGGTCCCAAGCCCGTGCTGTGAAAAGAGGAGAGTCAGATGCTGGGACAAGCAAACCAGCTCTGTAAAAACTATTTGCTACTGCAGTCAGGGAGGGCCTTGGAAAAGCTCATTGGGATTCCTCAGGATCTCAAACAAATAAATGAATAAATAAATAAATAATGTTTTCAACATTTTTTAACTCTGCCGTGGCTAGTCCCAAGCCCGTGCTTTGAAAAGAGGAGGGTCAGATGCTGGGACAAGCAAACCAGCTCTGTAAAAACTATTTGCTACTGCGGTCAGGGAGGGCCTTGGAAATAGTGAAAAAACTATCAGCGCAAGACTAAGTGAAATTCAAATGTGTATAAATGTGCTAGAATAAATCAATATATAAATCCGGCTGCATACACAAATTGTGTCCACACCTCACAACAAAAACATAAAAATCAAAAAACGTGCTGCGCCAGAAGTGCACAAAAATAATAAGTGATTAATGAATCAACAAGTGTTATCAACAAAATATAGTGTCCATCATATGTGCTCTGATGAAACATAAATGTTCATATAAAGTGCTCCAAAGTAATGATTAGTATATCCAGGTGATGACAGGACAGCCTCAATCCCTTGTGAATCAAGCAGGAACCACCAGTGTGTGAACTCCCTCCACCAGTAAGATTGGCCTCTCACCTTGATACCAGACCCAAACGGGCCAGCATGAGCATATCAGGGGATAAACAGACTATCACAGGTAACCTCTCCAGCCTTCACCTCCGGGGGTCGCCAGGACATAAAATAAAGATAAAGCAAAGATCTAGTGCTCTCTGAATGTAAATAATGAGCTTTTATTGAGCATAAAGGGGTAACTCACATTTGTTGGGCACTCAGCCGTGCCTGCTGTTATGGCATTCAGTGTTAGAGAGTAGCACCCGAGCGATCGGCGTCAGGCACGCAGGCTCCGCCTCCCTATACGCGTTACGCCTGAAGCGTGGGCTCCGTTTGGCTTCTTCGGTAGACCCCTACCGAAGAAGCCAAACGGAGCCCACGCTTCAGGCGTAACGCGTATAGGGAGGCGGAGCCTGCGTGCCTGACGCCGATCGCTCGGGTGCTACTCTCTAACACTGAATGCCATAACAGCAGGCACGGCTGAGTGCCCAACAAATGTGAGTTACCCCTTTATGCTCAATAAAAGCTCATTATTTACATTCAGAGGGCCTTGGAAAAGCTGATTGGGATTCCTCAGGATCTCAAACAAATAAATGAATAAATAAATAAATAATGTTTTCAACATTTTTTAACTCTGCCGTGGCCGGTCCCAAGCCCGTGCTGTGAAAAGAGGAGAGTCAGATGCTGGGACAAGCAAACCAGCTCTGTAAAAACTATTTGCTACTGCAGTCAGGGAGGGCCTTGGAAAAGCTCATTGGGATTCCTCAGGATCTCAAACAAATAAATGAATAAATAAATAATGTTTTCAACATTTTTAACTCTGCCGTGGCTGGTCCCAAGACCGTGCTATGAAAAGAGGAGGGTCAGATGCTGGGACAAGCAAACCAGCTCTGTAAAAACTATTTGCTACTGCGGTCAGGGAGGGCCTTGGAAAAGCTCATTGGGATTCCTCAGGATCTCAAACAAATAAATGAATAAATAAATAAATAATGTTTTCAACATTTTTAAACTCTGCCTTGGCCAGTCCCAAGCCCGTGCTGTGAAAAGAGGAGGGTCAGATGCTGGGACAAGCAAACCAGCTCTGTAAAAACTATTTGCTACTGCGGTCAGGGAGGGCCTTGGAAAAGCTCATTGGGATTCCTCAGGATCTCAAACAAATAAATGAATAAATAAATAAATAATGTTTTCAACATTTTTTAACTCTGCCGTGGCCAGTCCCAAGCCCGTGCTATGAAAAGAGGAGGGTCAGATGCTGGGACAAGCAAACCAGCTCTGTAAAAACTATTTGCTACTGCGGTCAGGGAGGGCCTTGGAAAAGCTGATTGGGATTCCTCAGGATCTCAAACAAATAAATGAATAAATAAATAAATAATGTTTTCAACATTTTTTAACTCTGCCGTGGCCGGTCCCAAGCCCGTGCTGTGAAAAGAGGAGAGTCAGATGCTGGGACAAGCAAACCAGCTCTGTAAAAACTATTTGCTACTGCAGTCAGGGAGGGCCTTGGAAAAGCTCATTGGGATTCCTCAGGATCACAAACAAATAAATGAATAAATAAATAAATAATGTTTTCAACATTTTTTAACTCTGCCGTGGCCAGTCCCAAGCCCGTGCTGTGAAAAGAGGAGGGTCAGATGCTGGGACAAGCAAACCAGCTCTGTAAAAACTATTTGCTACTGCGGTCAGGGAGGGCCTTGGAAAAGCTCATTGGGATTCCTCAGGATCTCAAACAAATAAATGAATAAATAAATAATGTTTTCAACATTTTTAACTCTGCCGTGGCTAGTCCCAAGACCGTGCTATGAAAAGAGGAGGGTCAGATGCTGGGACAAGCAAACCAGCTCTGTAAAAACTATTTGCTACTGCGGTCAGGGAGGGCCTTGGAAAAGCTCATTGGGATTCCTCAGGATCTCAAACAAATAAATGAATAAATAAATAAATAATGTTTTCAACATTTTTTAACTCTGCCGTGGCCAGTCCCAAGCCCGTGCTTTGAAAAGAGGAGGGTCAGATGCTGGGACAAGCAAACCAGCTCTGTAAAAACTATTTGCTACTGCGGTCAGGGAGGGCCTTGGAAAAGCTGATTGGGATTCCTCAGGATCTCAAACAAATAAATGAATAAATAAATAAATAATGTTTTCAACATTTTTTAACTCTGCCGTGGCCGGTTCCAAGCCCGTGCTGTGAAAAGAGGAGGGTCAGATGCTGGGACAAGCAAACCAGCTCTGTAAAAACTATTTGCTACTGCGGTCAGGGAAGGCCTTGGAAAAGCTCATTGGGATTCCTCAGGATCTCAAACAAATAAATGAATAAATAAATAAATAATGTTTTCAACATTTTTTAACTCTGCCGTGGCCAGTCCCAAGCCCGTGCTTTGAAAAGAGGAGGGTCAGATGCTGGGACAAGCAAACCAGCTCTGTAAAAACTATTTGCTACTGCGGTCAGGGAGGGCCTTGGAAAAGCTGATTGGGATTCCTCAGGATCTCAAACAAATAAATGAATAAATAAATAAATAATGTTTTCAACATTTTTTAACTCTGCCGTGGCCGGTTCCAAGCCCGTGCTGTGAAAAGAGGAGGGTCAGATGCTGGGACAAGCAAACCAGCTCTGTAAAAACTATTTGCTACTGCGGTCAGGGAGGGCCTTGGAAAAGCTGATTGGGATTCCTCAGGATCTCAAACAAATAAATGAATAAATAAATAAATAAATAATGTTTTCAACATTTTTAACTCTGCCGTGGCTGGTCCCAAGCCCGTTCTATGAAAAGAGGAGGGTCAGATGCTGGGACAAGCAAACCAGCTCTGTAAAAACTATTTGCTACTGCAGTCAGGGAGGGCCTTGGAAAAGCTCATTGGGATTCCTCAGGATCTCAAACAAATAAATGAATAAATAAATAAATAATGTTTTCAACATTTTTTAACTCTGCCGTGGCCGGTCCCAAGCCCGTGCTTTGAAAAGAGGAGGGTCAGATGCTGGGACAAGCAAACCAGCTCTGTAAAAACTATTTGCTACTGCGGTCAGGGAGGGCCTTGAAAAAGCTCATTGGGATTCCTCAGGATCTCAAACAAATAAATGAATAAATAAATAAATAATGTTTTCAACATTTTTTAACTCTGCCGTGGCCGGTTCCAAGCCCGTGCTATGAAAAGAGGAGGGTCAGATGCTGGGACAAGCAAACCAGCTCTGTAAAAACTATTTGCTACTGCGGTCAGGGAGGGCCTTGGAAAAGCTGATTGGGATTCCTCAGGATCTCAAACAAATAAATGAATAAATAAATAAATAATGTTTTCAACATTTTTTAACTCTGCCGTGGCCGGTTCCAAGCCCGTGCTGTGAAAAGAGGAGGGTCAGATGCTGGGACAAGCAAACCAGCTCTGTAAAAACTATTTGCTACTGCGGTCAGGGAAGGCCTTGGAAAAGCTCATTGGGATTCCTCAGGATCTCAAACAAATAAATGAATAAATAAATAAATAATGTTTTCAACATTTTTTAACTCTGCCGTGGCCAGTCCCAAGCCCGTGCTTTGAAAAGAGGAGGGTCAGATGCTGGGACAAGCAAACCAGCTCTGTAAAAACTATTTGCTACTGCGGTCAGGGAGGGCCTTGGAAAAGCTGATTGGGATTCCTCAGGATCTCAAACAAATAAATGAATAAATAAATAAATAATGTTTTCAACATTTTTTAACTCTGCCGTGGCCGGTTCCAAGCCCGTGCTGTGAAAAGAGGAGGGTCAGATGCTGGGACGAGCAAACCAGCTCTGTAAAAACTATTTGCTACTGCGGTCAGGGAGGGCCTTGGAAAAGCTGATTGGGATTCCTCAGGATCTCAAACAAATAAATGAATAAATAAATAAATAAATAATGTTTTCAACATTTTTAACTCTGCCGTGGCTGGTCCCAAGCCCGTTCTATGAAAAGAGGAGGGTCAGATGCTGGGACAAGCAAACCAGCTCTGTAAAAACTATTTGCTACTGCAGTCAGGGAGGGCCTTGGAAAAGCTCATTGGGATTCCTCAGGATCTCAAACAAATAAATGAATAAATAAATAAATAATGTTTTCAACATTTTTTAACTCTGCCGTGGCCGGTCCCAAGCCCGTGCTTTGAAAAGAGGAGGGTCAGATGCTGGGACAAGCAAACCAGCTCTGTAAAAACTATTTGCTACTGCGGTCAGGGAGGGCCTTGAAAAAGCTCATTGGGATTCCTCAGGATCTCAAACAAATAAATGAATAAATAAATAAATAATGTTTTCAACATTTTTTAACTCTGCCGTGGCCGGTTCCAAGCCCGTGCTGTGAAAAGAGGAGGGTCAGATGCTGGGACAAGCAAACCAGCTCTGTAAAAACTATTTGCTACTGCGGTCAGGGAGGGCCTTGGAAAAGCTCATTGGGATTCCTCAGGATCTCAAACAAATAAATGAATAAATAAATAAATAATGTTTTCAACATTTTTTAACTCTGCCGTGGCCAGTCCCAAGCCCGTGCTGTGAAAAGAGGAGGGTCAGATGCTGGGACAAGCAAACCAGCTCTGTAAAAACTATTTGCTACTGCGGTCAGGGAGGGCCTTGGAAAAGCTCATTGGGATTCCTCAGGATCTCAAACAAATAAATGAATAAATAAATAAATAAATAATGTTTTCAACATTTTTTAACTCTGTCGTGGCCGGTCCCAAGCACGTGCTGTGAAAAGAGGAGGGTCAGATGCTGGGACAAGCAAACCAGCTCTGTAAAAACTATTTGCTACTGTGGTCAGGGAGGGCCTTGGAAAAGCTCATTGGGATTCCTCAGGATCTCAAACAAATAAATGAATAAATAAATAAATAAATAAATAATGTTTTCAACATTTTTAACTCTGCCGTGGCTGGTCCCAAGCCCGTGCTATGAAAAGAGGAGGGTCAGATGCTGGGACAAGCAAACCAGCTCTGTAAAAACTATTTGCTACTGCGGTCAGGGAGGGCCTTGGAAAAGCTCATTGGGATTCCTCAGGATCTCAAACAAATAAATGAATAAATAAATAAATAATGTTTTCAACATTTTTTAACTCTGCCGTGGCCGGTCCCAAGCCCGTGCTTTGAAAAGAGGAGGGTCAGATGCTGGGACAAGCAAACCAGCTCTGTAAAAACTATTTGCTACTGCGGTCAGGGAGGGCCTTGAAAAAGCTCATTGGGATTCCTCAGGATCTCAAACAAATAAATGAATAAATAAATAAATAATGTTTTCAACATTTTTTAACTCTGCCGTGGCCGGTTCCAAGCCCGTGCTGTTAAAAGAGGAGGGTCAGATGCTGGGACAAGCAAACCAGCTCTGTAAAAACGATTCGCTACTGCGGTCAGGGAGGGCCTTGGAAAAGCTCATTGGGATTCCTCAGGATCTCAAACAAATAAATGAATAAATAAATAATGTTTTCAACATTTTTAACTCTGCCGTGGCTGGTCCCAAGACCGTGCTATGAAAAGAGGAGGGTCAGATGCTGGGACAAGCAAACCAGCTCTGTAAAAACTATTTGCTACTGTGGTCAGGGAGGGCCTTGGAAAAGCTCATTGGGATTCCTCAGGATCTCAAACAAATAAATGAATAAATAAATAAATAAATAATGTTTTCAACATTTTTTAACTCTGCCGTGGCCGGTCCCAAGCCCGTGCTGTGAAAAGAGGAGGGTCAGATGCTGGGACAAGCAAACCAGCTCTGTAAAAACTATTTGCTACTGTGGTCAGGGAGGGCCTTGGAAAAGCTCATTGGGATTCCTCAGGATCTCAAACAAATAAATGAATAAATAAATAAATAAATAATGTTTTCAACATTTTTTAACTCTGCCGTGGCCGGTCCCAAGCCCGTGCTGTGAAAAGAGGAGGGTCAGATGCTGGGACAAGCAAACCAGCTCTGTAAAAACTATTTGCTACTGCGGTCAGGGAGGGCCTTGGAAAAGCTCATTGGGATTCCTCAGGATCTCAAACAAATAAATGAATAAATAAATAAATAATGTTTTCAACATTTTTTAACTCTGCCGTGGCCGGTCCCAAGCCCATGCTGTGAAAAGAGGAGGGTCAGATGCTGGGACAAGCAAACCAGCTGTGTAAAAACTATTTGCTACTGCAGTCAGGGAGGGCCTTGGAAAAGCTCATTGGGATTCCTCAGGATCTCAAACAAATAAATGAATAAATAAATAATGTTTTCAACATTTTTTAACTCTGCCATGGCCGGTCCCAAGCCCGTGCTGTGAAAAGAGGAGGGTCAGATGCTGGGACAAGCAAACCAGCTCTGTAAAAACTATTTGCTACTGCGGTCAGGGAGGGCCTTGGAAAAGCTCATTGGGATTCCTCAGGATCTCAAACAAATAAATGAATAAATAAATAAATAAATAATGTTTTCAACATTTTTTAACTCTGCCGTGGCCGGTCCCAAGCCCATGCTGTGAAAAGAGGAGGGTCAGATGCTGGGACAAGCAAACCAGCTCTGTAAAAACTATTTGCTACTGTGGTCAGGGAGGGCCTTGGAAAAGCTCATTGGGATTCCTCAGGATCTCAAACAAATAAATGAATAAATAAATAAATAAATAATGTTTTCAACATTTTTTAACTCTGCCGTGGCCGGTCCCAAGCCCGTGCTGTGAAAAGAGTAGGGTCAGATGCTGGGACAAGCAAACCAGCTCTGTAAAAACTATTTGCTACTGTGGTCAGGGAGGGCCTTGGAAAAGCTCATTGGGATTCCTCAGGATCTCAAACAAATAAATGAATAAATAAATAAATAAATAATGTTTTCAACATTTTTTAACTCTGCCGTGGCCGGTCCCAAGCCCGTGCTGTGAAAAGAGGAGGGTCAGATGCTGGGACAAGCAAACCAGCTCTGTAAAAACTATTTGCTACTGCGGTCAGGGAGGGCCTTGGAAAAGCTCATTGGGATTCCTCAGGATCTCAAACAAATAAATGAATAAATAAATAAGTAATGTTTTCAACATTTTTTAACTCTGCCGTGGCCGGTCCCAAGCCCATGCTGTGAAAAGAGGAGGGTCAGATGCTGGGACAAGCAAACCAGCTCTGTAAAAACTATTTGCTACTGCAGTCAGGGAGGGCCTTGGAAAAGCTCATTGGGATTCCTCAGGATCTCAAACAAATAAATGAATAAATAAATAAATAATGTTTTCAACATTTTTTAACTCTGCCATGGCCGGTCCCAAGCCTGTGCTGTGAAAAGAGGAGGGTCAGATGCTGGGACAAGCAAACCAGCTCTGTAAAAACTATTTGCTACTGCGGTCAGGGAGGGCCTTGGAAAAGCTCATTGGGATTCCTCAGGATCTCAAACAAATAAATGAATAAATAAATAAATAAATAATGTTTTCAACATTTTTTAACTCTGCCGTGGCCGGTCCCAAGCCCGTGCTGTGAAAAGAGGAGGGTCAGATGCTGGGACAAGCAAACCAGCTCTGTAAAAACTATTTGCTACTGCAGTCAGGGAGGGCCTTGGAAAAGCTCATTGGGATTCCTCAGGTTCTCAAACAAATAAATGAATAAATAAATAAATAATGTTTTCAACATTTTTTAACTCTGCCATGGCCGGTCCCAAGCCCGTGCTGTGAAAAGAGGAGGGTCAGATGCTGGGACAAGCAAACCAGCTCTGTAAAAACTATTTGCTACTGCGGTCAGGGAGGGCCTTGGAAAAGCTCATTGGGATTCCTCAGGATCTCAAACAAATAAATGAATAAATAAATAAATAAATAATGTTTTCAACATTTTTAACTCTGCCGTGGCTGGTCCCAAGACCGTGCTATGAAAAGAGGAGGGTCAGATGCTGGGACAAGCAAACCAGCTCTGTAAAAACTATTTGCTACTGCGGTCAGGGAGGGCCTTGGAAAAGCTCATTGGGATTCCTCAGGATCTCAAACAAATAAATGAATAAATAAATAAATAATGTTTTCAACATTTTTTAACTCTGCCGTGGCCAGTCCCAAGCCCGTGCTGTGAAAAGAGGAGGGTCAGATGCTGGGACAAGCAAACCAGCTCTGTAAAAACTATTTGCTACTGTGGTCAGGGAGGGCCTTGGAAAAGCTCATTGGGATTCCTCAGGATCTCAAACAAATAAATGAATAAATAAATAAATAAATAATGTTTTCAACATTTTTAACTCTGCCGTGGCTGGTCCCAAGCCCGTGCTATGAAAAGAGGAGGGTCAGATGCTGGGACAAGCAAACCAGCTCTGTAAAAACTATTTGCTACTGCGGTCAGGGAGGGCCTTGGAAAAGCTCATTGGGATTCCTCAGGATCTCAAACAAATAAATGAATAAATAAATAAATAATGTTTTCAACATTTTTTAACTCTGCCATGGCCGGTCCCAAGCCCGTGCTTTGAAAAGAGGAGGGTCAGATGCTGGGACAAGCAAACCAGCTCTGTAAAATCTATTTGCTACTGCGGTCAGGGAGGGCCTTGAAAAAGCTCATTGGGATTCCTCAGGATCTCAAACAAATAAATGAATAAATAAATAAATAATGTTTTCAACATTTTTTAACTCTGCCGTGGCCGGTTCCAAGCCCGTGCTGTTAAAAGAGGAGGGTCAGATGCTGGGACAAGCAAACCAGCTCTGTAAAAACGATTCGCTACTGCGGTCAGGGAGGGCCTTGGAAAAGCTCATTGGGATTCCTCAGGATCTCAAACAAATAAATGAATAAATAAATAATGTTTTCAACATTTTTAACTCTGCCGTGGCTGGTCCCAAGACCGTGCTATGAAAAGAGGAGGGTCAGATGCTGGAACAAGCAAACCAGCTCTGTAAAAACTATTTGCTACTGTGGTCAGGGAGGGCCTTGGAAAAGCTCATTGGGATTCCTCAGGATCTCAAACAAATAAATGAATAAATAAATAAATAAATAAATAATGTTTTCAACATTTTTTAACTCTGCCGTGGCCGGTCCCAAGCCCGTGCTGTGAAAAGAGGAGGGTCAGATGCTGGGACAAGCAAACCAGCTCTGTAAAAACTATTTGCTACTGTGGTCAGGGAGGGCCTTGGAAAAGCTCATTGGGATTCCTCAGGATCTCAAACAAATAAATGAATAAATAAATAAATAAATAATGTTTTCAACATTTTTTAACTCTGCCGTGGCCGGTCCCAAGCCCGTGCTGTGAAAAGAGGAGGGTCAGATGCTGGGACAAGCAAACCAGCTCTGTAAAAACTATTTGCTACTGCGGTCAGGGAGGGCCTTGGAAAAGCTCATTGGGATTCCTCAGGATCTCAAACAAATAAATGAATAAATAAATAAATAATGTTTTCAACATTTTTTAACTCTGCCGTGGCCGGTCCCAAGCCCATGCTGTGAAAAGAGGAGGGTCAGATGCTGGGACAAGCAAACCAGCTCTGTAAAAACTATTTGCTACTGCAGTCAGGGAGGGCCTTGGAAAAGCTCATTGGGATTCCTCAGGATCTCAAACAAATAAATGAATAAATAAATAAATAATGTTTTCAACATTTTTTAACTCTGCCATGGCCGGTCCCAAGCCCGTGCTGTGAAAAGAGGAGGGTCAGATGCTGGGACAAGCAAACCAGCTCTGTAAAAACTATTTGCTACTGCAGTCAGGGAGGGCCTTGGAAAAGCTCATTGGGATTCCTCAGGATCTCAAACAAATAAATGAATAAATAAATAAATAATGTTTTCAACATTTTTTAACTCTGCCATGGCCGGTCCCAAGCCCGTGCTGTGAAAAGAGGAGGGTCAGATGCTGGGACAAGCAAACCAGCTCTGTAAAAACTATTTGCTACTGCGGTCAGGGAGGGCCTTGGAAAAGCTCATTGGGATTCCTCAGGATCTCAAACAAATAAATGAATAAATAAATAAATAATGTTTTCAACATTTTTTAACTCTGCCGTGGCCAGTCCCAAGCCCGTGCTGTGAAAAGAGGAGGGTCAGATGCTGGGACAAGCAAACCAGCTCTGTAAAAACTATTTGCTACTGCGGTCAGGGAGGGCCTTGGAAAAGCTCATTGGGATTCCTCAGGATCTCAAACAAATAAATGAATAAATAAATAAATAAATAATGTTTTCAACATTTTTTAACTCTGTCGTGGCCGGTCCCAAGCACGTGCTGTGAAAAGAGGAGGGTCAGATGCTGGGACAAGCAAACCAGCTCTGTAAAAACTATTTGCTACTGTGGTCAGGGAGGGCCTTGGAAAAGCTCATTGGGATTCCTCAGGATCTCAAACAAATAAATGAATAAATAAATAAATAAATAAATAATGTTTTCAACATTTTTAACTCTGCCGTGGCTGGTCCCAAGCCCGTGCTATGAAAAGAGGAGGGTCAGATGCTGGGACAAGCAAACCAGCTCTGTAAAAACTATTTGCTACTGCGGTCAGGGAGGGCCTTGGAAAAGCTCATTGGGATTCCTCAGGATCTCAAACAAATAAATGAATAAATAAATAATGTTTTCAACATTTTTTAACTCTGCCGTGGCCGGTCCCAAGCCCGTGCTTTGAAAAGAGGAGGGTCAGATGCTGGGACAAGCAAACCAGCTCTGTAAAAACTATTTGCTACTGCGGTCAGGGAGGGCCTTGAAAAAGCTCATTGGGATTCCTCAGGATCTCAAACAAATAAATGAATAAATAAATAAATAATGTTTTCAACATTTTTTAACTCTGCCGTGGCCGGTTCCAAGCCCGTGCTGTTAAAAGAGGAGGGTCAGATGCTGGGACAAGCAAACCAGCTCTGTAAAAACGATTCGCTACTGCGGTCAGGGAGGGCCTTGGAAAAGCTCATTGGGATTCCTCAGGATCTCAAACAAATAAATGAATAAATAAATAATGTTTTCAACATTTTTAACTCTGCCGTGGCTGGTCCCAAGACCGTGCTATGAAAAGAGGAGGGTCAGATGCTGGGACAAGCAAACCAGCTCTGTAAAAACTATTTGCTACTGTGGTCAGGGAGGGCCTTGGAAAAGCTCATTGGGATTCCTCAGGATCTCAAACAAATAAATGAATAAATAAATAAATAATGTTTTCAACATTTTTTAACTCTGCCGTGGCCGGTCCCAAGCCCGTGCTGTGAAAAGAGGAGGGTCAGATGCTGGGACAAGCAAACCAGCTCTGTAAAAACTATTTGCTACTGTGGTCAGGGAGGGCCTTGGAAAAGCTCATTGGGATTCCTCAGGATCTCAAACAAATAAATGAATAAATAAATAAATAAATAATGTTTTCAACATTTTTTAACTCTGCCGTGGCCGGTCCCAAGCCCGTGCTGTGAAAAGAGGAGGGTCAGATGCTGGGACAAGCAAACCAGCTCTGTAAAAACTATTTGCTACTGCGGTCAGGGAGGGCCTTGGAAAAGCTCATTGGGATTCCTCAGGATCTCAAACAAATAAATGAATAAATAAATAAATAATGTTTTCAACATTTTTTAACTCTGCCGTGGCCGGTCCCAAGCCCATGCTGTGAAAAGAGGAGGGTCAGATGCTGGGACAAGCAAACCAGCTCTGTAAAAACTATTTGCTACTGCAGTCAGGGAGGGCCTTGGAAAAGCTCATTGGGATTCCTCAGGATCTCAAACAAATAAATGAATAAATAAATAAATAATGTTTTCAACATTTTTTAACTCTGCCATGGCCGGTCCCAAGCCCGTGCTGTGAAAAGAGGAGGGTCAGATGCTGGGACAAGCAAACCAGCTCTGTAAAAACTATTTGCTACTGCGGTCAGGGAGGGCCTTGGAAAAGCTCATTGGGATTCCTCAGGATCTCAAACAAATAAATGAATAAATAAATAAATAAATAATGTTTTCAACATTTTTTAACTCTGCCGTGGCCGGTCCCAAGCCCATGCTGTGAAAAGAGGAGGGTCAGATGCTGGGACAAGCAAACCAGCTCTGTAAAAACTATTTGCTACTGTGGTCAGGGAGGGCCTTGGAAAAGCTCATTGGGATTCCTCAGGATCTCAAACAAATAAATGAATAAATAAATAAATAAATAATGTTTTCAACATTTTTTAACTCTGCCGTGGCCGGTCCCAAGCCCGTGCTGTGAAAAGAGGAGGGTCAGATGCTGGGACAAGCAAACCAGCTCTGTAAAAACTATTTGCTACTGTGGTCAGGGAGGGCCTTGGAAAAGCTCATTGGGATTCCTCAGGATCTCAAACAAATAAATGAATAAATAAATAAATAAATAATGTTTTCAACATTTTTTAACTCTGCCGTGGCCGGTCCCAAGCCCGTGCTGTGAAAAGAGGAGGGTCAGATGCTGGGACAAGCAAACCAGCTCTGTAAAAACTATTTGCTACTGCGGTCAGGGAGGGCCTTGGAAAAGCTCATTGGGATTCCTCAGGATCTCAAACAAATAAATGAATAAATAAATAAGTAATGTTTTCAACATTTTTTAACTCTGCCGTGGCCGGTCCCAAGCCCATGCTGTGAAAAGAGGAGGGTCAGATGCTGGGACAAGCAAACCAGCTCTGTAAAAACTATTTGCTACTGCAGTCAGGGAGGGCCTTGGAAAAGCTCATTGGGATTCCTCAGGATCTCAAACAAATAAATGAATAAATAAATAAATAATGTTTTCAACATTTTTTAACTCTGCCATGGCCGGTCCCAAGCCTGTGCTGTGAAAAGAGGAGGGTCAGATGCTGGGACAAGCAAACCAGCTCTGTAAAAACTATTTGCTACTGCGGTCAGGGAGGGCCTTGGAAAAGCTCATTGGGATTCCTCAGGATCTCAAACAAATAAATGAATAAATAAATAAATAAATAATGTTTTCAACATTTTTTAACTCTGCCGTGGCCGGTCCCAAGCCCGTGCTGTGAAAAGAGGAGGGTCAGATGCTGGGACAAGCAAACCAGCTCTGTAAAAACTATTTGCTACTGCAGTCAGGGAGGGCCTTGGAAAAGCTCATTGGGATTCCTCAGGATCTCAAACAAATAAATGAATAAATAAATAAATAATGTTTTCAACATTTTTTAACTCTGCCATGGCCGGTCCCAAGCCCGTGCTGTGAAAAGAGGAGGGTCAGATGCTGGGACAAGCAAACCAGCTCTGTAAAAACTATTTGCTACTGCGGTCAGGGAGGGCCTTGGAAAAGCTCATTGGGATTCCTCAGGATCTCAAACAAATAAATGAATAAATAAATAAATAAATAATGTTTTCAACATTTTTAACTCTGCCGTGGCTGGTCCCAAGACCGTGCTATGAAAAGAGGAGGGTCAGATGCTGGGACAAGCAAACCAGCTCTGTAAAAACTATTTGCTACTGCGGTCAGGGAGGGCCTTGGAAAAGCTCATTGGGATTCCTCAGGATCTCAAACAAATAAATGAATAAATAAATAAATAATGTTTTCAACATTTTTTAACTCTGCCGTGGCCAGTCCCAAGCCCGTGCTGTGAAAAGAGGAGGGTCAGATGCTGGGACAAGCAAACCAGCTCTGTAAAAACTATTTGCTACTGCGGTCAGGGAGGGCCTTGGAAAAGCTCATTGGGATTCCTCAGGATCTCAAACAAATAAATGAATAAATAAATAAATAAATAATGTTTTCAACATTTTTTAACTCTGTCGTGGCCGGTCCCAAGCACGTGCTGTGAAAAGAGGAGGGTCAGATGCTGGGACAAGCAAACCAGCTCTGTAAAAACTATTTGCTACTGTGGTCAGGGAGGGCCTTGGAAAAGCTCATTGGGATTCCTCAGGATCTCAAACAAATAAATGAATAAATAAATAAATAAATAATGTTTTCAACATTTTTAACTCTGCCGTGGCTGGTCCCAAGCCCGTGCTATGAAAAGAGGAGGGTCAGATGCTGGGACAAGCAAACCAGCTCTATAAAAACTATTTGCTACTGCGGTCAGGGAGGGCCTTGGAAAAGCTCATTGGGATTCCTCAGGATCTCAAACAAATAAATGAATAAATAAATAAATAATGTTTTCAACATTTTTTAACTCTGCCGTGGCCGGTCCCAAGCCCGTGCTTTGAAAAGAGGAGGGTCAGATGCTGGGACAAGCAAACCAGCTCTGTAAAAACTATTTGCTACTGCGGTCAGGGAGGGCCTTGAAAAAGCTCATTGGGATTCCTCAGGATCTCAAACAAATAAATGAATAAATAAATAATGTTTTCAACATTTTTTAACTCTGCCGTGGCCGGTTCCAAGCCCGTGCTGTGAAAAGAGGAGGGTCAGATGCTGGGACAAGCAAACCAGCTCTGTAAAAACTATTTGCTACTGCGGTCAGGGAGGGCCTTGGAAAAGCTCATTGGGATTCCTCAGGATCTCAAACAAATAAATGAATAAATAAATAAATAATGTTTTCAACATTTTTAAACTCTGCCTTGGCCAGTCCCAAGCCCGTGCTGTGAAAGAGGAGGGTCAGATGCTGGGACAAGCAAACCAGCTCTGTAAAAACTATTTGCTACTGCGGTCAGGGAGGGCCTTGGAAAAGCTCATTGGGATTCCTCAGGATCTCAAACAAATAAATGAATAAATAAATAAATAAATAATGTTTTCAACATTTTTTAACTCTGTCGTGGCCGGTCCCAAGCCCGTGCTGTGAAAAGAGGAGGGTCAGATGCTGGGACAAGCAAACCAGCTCTGTAAAAACTATTTGCTACTGTGGTCAGGGAGGGCCTTGGAAAAGCTCATTGGGATTCCTCAGGATCTCAAACAAATAAATGAATAAATAAATAAATAAATAATGTTTTCAACATTTTTAACTCTGCCGTGGCTGGTCCCAAGCCCGTGCTATGAAAAGAGGAGGGTCAGATGCTGGGACAAGCAAACCAGCTCTGTAAAAACTATTTGCTACTGCGGTCAGGGAGGACCTTGGAAAAGCTCATTGGGATTCCTCAGGATCTCAAACAAATAAATGAATAAATAAATAAATAATGTTTTCAACATTTTTTAACTCTGCCTTGGTTGGTCCCAAGCCCGTGCTTTGAAAAGAGGAGGGTCAGATGCTGGGACAAGCAAACCAGCACTATAAAAACTATTTGCTACTGCGGTCAGGGAGGGCCTTGAAAAAGCTCATTGGGATTCCTCAGGATCTCAAACAAATAAATGAATAAATAAATAAATAATGTTTTCAACATTTTTTAACTCTGCCGTGGCCAGTTCCAAGCCCGTGCTGTTAAAAGAGGAGGGTCAGATGCTGGGACAAGCAAACCAGCTCTGTAAAAACGATTCGCTACTGCGGTCAGGGAGGGCCTTGGAAAAGCTCATTGGGATTCCTCAGGATCTCAAACAAATAAATGAATAAATAAATAATGTTTTCAACATTTTTAACTCTGCCGTGGCTGGTCCCAAGACCGTGCTATGAAAAGAGGAGGGTCAGATGCTGGGACAAGCAAACCAGCTCTGTAAAAACTATTTGCTACTGCGGTCAGGGAGGGCCTTGGAAAAGCTCATTGGGATTCCTCAGGATCTCAAACAAATAAATGAATAAATAAATAAATAATGTTTTCAACATTTTTTAACTCTGCCGTGGCCGGTCCCAAGCCCGTGCTTTGAAAAGAGGAGGGTCAGATGCTGGGACAAGCAAACCAGCTCTGTAAAAACTATTTGCTACTGCGGTCAGGGAGGGCCTTGGAGAAGCTGATTGGGATTCCTCAGGATCTCAAACAAATAAATGAATAAATAAATAAATAATGTTTTCAACATTTTTTAACTCTGCCGTGGCCGGTTCCAAGCCCGTGCTGTGAAAAGAGGAGGGTCAGATGCTGGGACAAGCAAACCAGCTCTGTAAAAACTATTTGCTACTGCGGTCAGGGAGGGCCTTGGAAAAGCTCATTGGGATTCCTCAGGATCTCAAACAAATAAATGAATAAATAAATAAATAATGTTTTCAACATTTTTTAACTCTGCCGTGGCCAGTTCCAAGCCCGTGCTGTTAAAAGAGGAGGGTCAGATGCTGGGACAAGCAAACCAGCTCTGTAAAAACGATTCGCTACTGCGGTCAGGGAGGGCCTTGGAAAAGCTCATTGGGATTCCTCAGGATCTCAAACAAATAAATGAATAAATAAATAATGTTTTCAACATTTTTAACTCTGCCGTGGCTGGTCCCAAGACCGTGCTATGAAAAGAGGAGGGTCAGATGCTGGGACAAGCAAACCAGCTCTGTAAAAACTATTTGCTACTGCGGTCAGGGAGGGCCTTGGAAAAGCTCATTGGGATTCCTCAGGATCTCAAACAAATAAATGAATAAATAAATAATGTTTTCAACATTTTTTAACTCTGCCGTGGCCGGTCCCAAGCCCGTGCTTTGAAAAGAGGAGGGTCAGATGCTGGGACAAGCAAACCAGCTCTGTAAAAACTATTTGCTACTGCGGTCAGGGAGGGCCTTGGAGAAGCTGATTGGGATTCCTCAGGATCTCAAACAAATAAATGAATAAATAAATAAATAATGTTTTCAACATTTTTTAACTCTGCCGTGGCCGGTTCCAAGCCCGTGCTGTGAAAAGAGGAGGGTCAGATGCTGGGACAAGCAAACCAGCTCTGTAAAAACTATTTGCTACTGCGGTCAGGGAGGGCCTTGGAAAAGCTCATTGGGATTCCTCAGGATCTCAAACAAATAAATGAATAAATAAATAAATAATGTTTTCAACATTTTTTAACTCTGCCGTGGCCAGTCCCAAGCCCGTGCTGCGAAAAGAGGAGGGTCAGATGCTGGGACAAGCAAACCAGCTCTGTAAAAACTATTTGCTACTGCGGTCAGGGAGGGCCTTGGAAAAGCTCATTGGGATTCCTCAGGATCTCAAACAAATAAATGAATAAATAAATAAATAAATAATGTTTTCAACATTTTTTAACTCTGTCGTGGCCGGTCCCAAGCCCGTGCTGTGAAAAGAGGAGGGTCAGATGCTGGGACAAGCAAACCAGCTCTGTAAAAACTATTTGCTACTGTGGTCAGGGAGGGCCTTGGAAAAGCTCATTGGGATTCCTCAGGATCTCAAACTAATAAATGATTAAATAAATAAATAAAGTTTTCAACATTTTTTAACTCTGCCGTGGCCGGTCCCAAGCCCGTGCTGTGAAAAGAGGAGGGTCAGATGCTGGGACAAGCAAACCAGCTCTGTAAAAACTATTTGCTACTGCGGTCAGGGAGGGCCTTGGAAAAGCTCATTGGGATTCCTCAGGATCTCAAACAAATAAATGAATAAATAAATAATGTTTTCAACATTTTTTAACTCTGCCGTGGCCAGTCCCAAGCCCGTGCTGTGAAAAGAGGAGGGTTTAGATGCTGGGACAAGCAAACCAGCTCTGTAAAAACTATTTGCTACTGCGGTCAGGGAGGGCCTTGGAAAAGCTCATTGGGATTCCTCAGGATCTCAAACAAATAAATAAATGAATAAATAAATAAATAATGTTTTCAACATTTTTAACTCTGCCGTGGCTGGTCCCAAGCCCGTGCTATGAAAAGAGGAGGGTCAGATGCTGGGACAAGCAAACCAGCTCTGTAAAAACTATTTGCTACTGCGGTCAGGGAGGGCCTTGGAAAAGCTGATTGGGATTCCTCAGGATCTCAAACAAATAAATGAATAAATAAATAATGTTTTCAACATTTTTTAACTCTGCCATGGCCGGTCCCAAGCCCGTGCTGTGAAAAGAGGAGGGTCAGATGCTGGGACAAGCAAACCAGCTCTGTAAAAACTATTTGCTACTGCGGTCAGGGAGGGCCTTGGATAGGCTCATTAGGATTCCTCAGGATCTCAAACAAATAAATGAATAAATAAATAAATAAATAAATAATGTTTTCAACATTTTTTAACTCTGCCGTGGCCGGTCCCAAGCCCGTGCTGTGAAAAGAGGAGAGTCAGATGCTGGGACAAGCAAACCAGCTCTGTAAAAACTATTTGCTACTGCAGTAAGGGAGGGCCTTGGAAAAGCTCATTGGGATTCCTCAGGATCTCAAACAAATAAATGAATAAATAAATAAATAATGTTTTCAACATTTTTAACTCTGCCGTGGCTGGTCCCAAGACCGTGCTATGAAAAGAGGAGGGTCAGATGCTGGGACAAGCAAACCAGCTCTGTAAAAACTATTTGCTACTGCGGTCAGGGAGGGCCTTGGAAAAGCTCATTGGGATTCCTCAGGATCTCAAACAAATAAATGAATAAATAAATAAATAATGTTTTCAACATTTTTTAACTCTGTCGTTTCCGGTCCCAAGCCCGTGCTGTGAAAAGAGGAGGGTCAGATGCTGGGACAAGCAAACCAGCTCTGTAAAAACTATTTGCTACTGTGGTCAGGGAGGGCCTTGGAAAAATTCATTGGGATTCCTCAGGATCTCAAACAAATAAATTATTAAATAAATAAATAAAGTTTTCAACATTTTTTAACTCTGCCGTGGCCGGTCCCAAGCCCGTGCTGTGAAAAGAGGAGGGTCAGATGCTGGGACAAGCAAACCAGCTCTGTAAAAACTATTTGCTACTGCGGTCAGGGAGGGCCTTGGAAAAGCTGATTGGGATTCCTCAGGATCTCAAACAAATAAATGAATAAATAAATAAATAATGTTTTCAACATTTTTAACTCTGTTGTGGCTGGTCCCAAGCCCGTGCTATGAAAAGAGGAGGGTCAGATGCTGGGACAAGCAAACCAGCTCTGTAAAAACTATTTGCTACTGCGGTCAGGGAGGGCCTTGGAAAAGCTCATTGGGATTCCTCAGGATCTCAAACAAATAAATGAATAAATAAATAAATAATGTTTTCAACATTTTTAAACTCTGCCTTGGCCAGTCCCAAGCCCGTGCTGTGAAAAGAGGAGGGTCAGATGCTGGGACAAGCAAACCAGCTCTGTAAAAACTATTTGCTACTGCGGTCAGGGAGGGCCTTGGAAAAGCTCATTGGGATTCCTCAGGATCTCAAACAAATAAATGAATAAATAAATAAATAATATTTTCAACATTTTTTAACTCTGCCGTGGCCGGTCCCAAGCCCGTGCTGTGAAAAGAGGAGGGTCAGATGCTGGGACAAGCAAACCAGCTCTGTAAAAACTATTTGCTACTGTGGTCAGGGAGGGCCTTGGAAAAGCTCATTGGGATTCCTCAGGATCTCAAACAAATAAATGAATAAATAAATAAAGTTTTCAACATTTTTTAACTCTGCCGTGGCCGGTCCCAAGCCCGTGCTGTGAAAAGAGGAGGGTCAGATGCTGGGACAAGCAAACCAGCTCTGTAAAAACTATTTGCTACTGCGGTCAGGGAGGGCCTTGGAAAAGCTGATTGGGATTCCTCAGGATCTCAAACAAATAAATGAATAAATAAATAAATAATGTTTTCAACATTTTTTAACTCTGCCGTGGCCAGTCCCAAGCCCGTGCTGTGAAAAGAGGAGGGTCAGATGCTGGGACAAGCAAACCAGCTCTGTAAAAACTATTTGCTACTAAGGTCAGGGAGGGCCTTGGAAAAGCTCATTGGGATTCCTCAGGATCTCAAACAAATAAATGAATAAATAAATAAATAAAGTTTTCAACATTTTTTAACTCTGCCGTGGCCGGTCCCAAGCCCGTGCTGTGAAAAGAGGAGGGTCAGATGCTGGGACAAGCAAACCAGCTCTGTAAAAACTATTTGCTACTGCGGTCAGGGAGGGCCTTGGAAAAGCTGATTGGGATTCCTCAGGATCTCAAACAAATAAAGGAATAAATAAATAAATAATGTTTATAACATTTTTTAACTCTGCCGTGGCCGGTCCCAAGCCCGTGCTGTGAAAAGAGGAGGGTCAGATGCTGGGACAAGCAAACCAGCTCTGTAGAAACTATTTGCTACTGCGGTCAGGGAGGGCCTTGGAAAAGCTCATTGGGATTCCTAAGGATCTCAAACAAATAAATGAATAAATAAATAAATAAATAATGTTTTCAACATTTTTTAACTCTGCCGTGGCCGGTCCCAAGCCCATGCTGTGAAAAGAGGAGGGTCAGATACTGGGACAAGCAAACCAGCTCTGTAAAAACTATTTGCTACTGCGGTCAGGGAGGGCCTTGGAAAAGCTCATTGGGATTCCTCAGGATCTCAAACAAATAAATGAATAAATAAATAAATAAAGTTTTCAACATTTTTTAACTCTGCCGTGGCCGGTCCCAAGCCCGTGCTGTGAAAAGAGGAGGGTCAGATGCTGGGACAAGCAAACCAGCTCTGTAAAAACTATTTGCTACTGCGGTCAGGGAGGGCCTTGGAAAAGCTGATTGGGATTCCTCAGGATCTCAAACAAATAAATGAATAAATAAATAAATAATGTTTTCAACATTTTTTAACTCTGCCGTGGCCGGTCCCAAGCCCGTGCTGTGAAAAGAGGAGGGTCAGATGCTGGGACAAGCAAACCAGCTCTGTAAAAACTATTTGCTACTGTGGTCAGGGAGGGCCTTGGAAAAGCTCATTGGGATTCCTCAGGATCTCAAACAAATAAAGGAATAAATAAATAAATAATGTTTATAACATTTTTTAACTCTGCCGTGGCCGGTCCCAAGCCCGTGCTGTGAAAAGAGGAGGGTCAGATGCTGGGACAAGCAAACCAGCTCTGTAGAAACTATTTGCTACTGCGGTCAGGGAGGGCCTTGGAAAAGCTCATTGGGATTCCTAAGGATCTCAAACAAATAAATGAATAAATAAATAAATAAATAATGTTTTCAACATTTTTTAACTCTGCCGTGGCCGGTCCCAAGCCCATGCTGTGAAAAGAGGAGGGTCAGATACTGGGACAAGCAAACCAGCTCTGTAAAAACTATTTGCTACTGCGGTCAGGGAGGGCCTTGGAAAAGCTCATTGGGATTCCTCAGGATCTCAAACAAATAAATGAATAAATAAATAAATAAATAATGTTTTCAACATTTTTTAACTCTGCCGTGGCCGGTCCCAAGCCCGTGCTGTGAAAAGAGGAGGGTCAGATGCTGGGACAAGCAAACCAGCTCTGTAAAAACTATTTGCTACTGCGGTCAGGGAGGGCCTTGGAAAAGCTCATTGGGATTCCTCAGGATCTCAAACAAATAAATGAATAAATAAATAAGTAATGTTTTCAACATTTTTTAACTCTGCCGTGGCCGGTCCCAAGCCCATGCTGTGAAAAGAGGAGGGTCAGATGCTGGGACAAGCAAACCAGCTCTGTAAAAACTATTTGCTACTGCAGTCAGGGAGGGCCTTGGAAAAGCTCATTGGGATTCCTCAGGATCTCAAACAAATAAATGAATAAATAAATAAATAATGTTTTCAACATTTTTTAACTCTGCCATGGCCGGTCCCAAGCCTGTGCTGTGAAAAGAGGAGGGTCAGATGCTGGGACAAGCAAACCAGCTCTGTAAAAACTATTTGCTACTGCGGTCAGGGAGGGCCTTGGAAAAGCTCATTGGGATTCCTCAGGATCTCAAACAAATAAATGAATAAATAAATAAATAAATAATGTTTTCAACATTTTTTAACTCTGCCGTGGCCGGTCCCAAGCCCGTGCTGTGAAAAGAGGAGGGTCAGATGCTGGGACAAGCAAACCAGCTCTGTAAAAACTATTTGCTACTGCAGTCAGGGAGGGCCTTGGAAAAGCTCATTGGGATTCCTCAGGATCTCAAACAAATAAATGAATAAATAAATAAATAATGTTTTCAACATTTTTTAACTCTGCCATGGCCGGTCCCAAGCCCGTGCTGTGAAAAGAGGAGGGTCAGATGCTGGGACAAGCAAACCAGCTCTGTAAAAACTATTTGCTACTGCGGTCAGGGAGGGCCTTGGAAAAGCTCATTGGGATTCCTCAGGATCTCAAACAAATAAATGAATAAATAAATAAATAAATAATGTTTTCAACATTTTTAACTCTGCCGTGGCTGGTCCCAAGACCGTGCTATGAAAAGAGGAGGGTCAGATGCTGGGACAAGCAAACCAGCTCTGTAAAAACTATTTGCTACTGCGGTCAGGGAGGGCCTTGGAAAAGCTCATTGGGATTCCTCAGGATCTCAAACAAATAAATGAATAAATAAATAAATAATGTTTTCAACATTTTTTAACTCTGCCGTGGCCAGTCCCAAGCCCGTGCTGTGAAAAGAGGAGGGTCAGATGCTGGGACAAGCAAACCAGCTCTGTAAAAACTATTTGCTACTGCGGTCAGGGAGGGCCTTGGAAAAGCTCATTGGGATTCCTCAGGATCTCAAACAAATAAATGAATAAATAAATAAATAAATAATGTTTTCAACATTTTTTAACTCTGTCGTGGCCGGTCCCAAGCACGTGCTGTGAAAAGAGGAGGGTCAGATGCTGGGACAAGCAAACCAGCTCTGTAAAAACTATTTGCTACTGTGGTCAGGGAGGGCCTTGGAAAAGCTCATTGGGATTCCTCAGGATCTCAAACAAATAAATGAATAAATAAATAAATAAATAATGTTTTCAACATTTTTAACTCTGCCGTGGCTGGTCCCAAGCCCGTGCTATGAAAAGAGGAGGGTCAGATGCTGGGACAAGCAAACCAGCTCTATAAAAACTATTTGCTACTGCGGTCAGGGAGGGCCTTGGAAAAGCTCATTGGGATTCCTCAGGATCTCAAACAAATAAATGAATAAATAAATAAATAATGTTTTCAACATTTTTTAACTCTGCCGTGGCCGGTCCCAAGCCCGTGCTTTGAAAAGAGGAGGGTCAGATGCTGGGACAAGCAAACCAGCTCTGTAAAAACTATTTGCTACTGCGGTCAGGGAGGGCCTTGAAAAAGCTCATTGGGATTCCTCAGGATCTCAAACAAATAAATGAATAAATAAATAATGTTTTCAACATTTTTTAACTCTGCCGTGGCCGGTTCCAAGCCCGTGCTGTGAAAAGAGGAGGGTCAGATGCTGGGACAAGCAAACCAGCTCTGTAAAAACTATTTGCTACTGCGGTCAGGGAGGGCCTTGGAAAAGCTCATTGGGATTCCTCAGGATCTCAAACAAATAAATGAATAAATAAATAAATAATGTTTTCAACATTTTTAAACTCTGCCTTGGCCAGTCCCAAGCCCGTGCTGTGAAAGAGGAGGGTCAGATGCTGGGACAAGCAAACCAGCTCTGTAAAAACTATTTGCTACTGCGGTCAGGGAGGGCCTTGGAAAAGCTCATTGGGATTCCTCAGGATCTCAAACAAATAAATGAATAAATAAATAAATAAATAATGTTTTCAACATTTTTTAACTCTGTCGTGGCCGGTCCCAAGCCCGTGCTGTGAAAAGAGGAGGGTCAGATGCTGGGACAAGCAAACCAGCTCTGTAAAAACTATTTGCTACTGTGGTCAGGGAGGGCCTTGGAAAAGCTCATTGGGATTCCTCAGGATCTCAAACAAATAAATGAATAAATAAATAAATAAATAATGTTTTCAACATTTTTAACTCTGCCGTGGCTGGTCCCAAGCCCGTGCTATGAAAAGAGGAGGGTCAGATGCTGGGACAAGCAAACCAGCTCTGTAAAAACTATTTGCTACTGCGGTCAGGGAGGACCTTGGAAAAGCTCATTGGGATTCCTCAGGATCTCAAACAAATAAATGAATAAATAAATAAATAATGTTTTCAACATTTTTTAACTCTGCCTTGGTTGGTCCCAAGCCCGTGCTTTGAAAAGAGGAGGGTCAGATGCTGGGACAAGCAAACCAGCACTGTAAAAACTATTTGCTACTGCGGTCAGGGAGGGCCTTGAAAAAGCTCATTGGGATTCCTCAGGATCTCAAACAAATAAATGAATAAATAAATAAATAATGTTTTCAACATTTTTTAACTCTGCCGTGGCCAGTTCCAAGCCCGTGCTGTTAAAAGAGGAGGGTCAGATGCTGGGACAAGCAAACCAGCTCTGTAAAAACGATTCGCTACTGCGGTCAGGGAGGGCCTTGGAAAAGCTCATTGGGATTCCTCAGGATCTCAAACAAATAAATGAATAAATAAATAATGTTTTCAACATTTTTAACTCTGCCGTGGCTGGTCCCAAGACCGTGCTATGAAAAGAGGAGGGTCAGATGCTGGGACAAGCAAACCAGCTCTGTAAAAACTATTTGCTACTGCGGTCAGGGAGGGCCTTGGAAAAGCTCATTGGGATTCCTCAGGATCTCAAACAAATAAATGAATAAATAAATAAATAATGTTTTCAACATTTTTTAACTCTGCCGTGGCCGGTCCCAAGCCCGTGCTTTGAAAAGAGGAGGGTCAGATGCTGGGACAAGCAAACCAGCTCTGTAAAAACTATTTGCTACTGCGGTCAGGGAGGGCCTTGGAGAAGCTGATTGGGATTCCTCAGGATCTCAAACAAATAAATGAATAAATAAATAAATAATGTTTTCAACATTTTTTAACTCTGCCGTGGCCGGTTCCAAGCCCGTGCTGTGAAAAGAGGAGGGTCAGATGCTGGGACAAGCAAACCAGCTCTGTAAAAACTATTTGCTACTGCGGTCAGGGAGGGCCTTGGAAAAGCTCATTGGGATTCCTCAGGATCTCAAACAAATAAATGAATAAATAAATAAATAATGTTTTCAACATTTTTTAACTCTGCCGTGGCCAGTTCCAAGCCCGTGCTGTTAAAAGAGGAGGGTCAGATGCTGGGACAAGCAAACCAGCTCTGTAAAAACGATTCGCTACTGCGGTCAGGGAGGGCCTTGGAAAAGCTCATTGGGATTCCTCAGGATCTCAAACAAATAAATGAATAAATAAATAATGTTTTCAACATTTTTAACTCTGCCGTGGCTGGTCCCAAGACCGTGCTATGAAAAGAGGAGGGTCAGATGCTGGGACAAGCAAACCAGCTCTGTAAAAACTATTTGCTACTGCGGTCAGGGAGGGCCTTGGAAAAGCTCATTGGGATTCCTCAGGATCTCAAACAAATAAATGAATAAATAAATAAATAATGTTTTCAACATTTTTTAACTCTGCCGTGGCCGGTCCCAAGCCCGTGCTTTGAAAAGAGGAGGGTCAGATGCTGGGACAAGCAAACCAGCTCTGTAAAAACTATTTGCTACTGCGGTCAGGGAGGGCCTTGGAGAAGCTGATTGGGATTCCTCAGGATCTCAAACAAATAAATGAATAAATAAATAAATAATGTTTTCAACATTTTTTAACTCTGCCGTGGCCGGTTCCAAGCCCGTGCTGTGAAAAGAGGAGGGTCAGATGCTGGGACAAGCAAACCAGCTCTGTAAAAACTATTTGCTACTGCGGTCAGGGAGGGCCTTGGAAAAGCTCATTGGGATTCCTCAGGATCTCAAACAAATAAATGAATAAATAAATAAATAATGTTTTCAACATTTTTTAACTCTGCCGTGGCCAGTCCCAAGCCCGTGCTGCGAAAAGAGGAGGGTCAGATGCTGGGACAAGCAAACCAGCTCTGTAAAAACTATTTGCTACTGCGGTCAGGGAGGGCCTTGGAAAAGCTCATTGGGATTCCTCAGGATCTCAAACAAATAAATGAATAAATAAATAAATAAATAATGTTTTCAACATTTTTTAACTCTGTCGTGGCCGGTCCCAAGCCCGTGCTGTGAAAAGAGGAGGGTCAGATGCTGGGACAAGCAAACCAGCTCTGTAAAAACTATTTGCTACTGTGGTCAGGGAGGGCCTTGGAAAAGCTCATTGGGATTCCTCAGGATCTCAAACTAATAAATGATTAAATAAATAAATAAAGTTTTCAACATTTTTTAACTCTGCCGTGGCCGGTCCCAAGCCCGTGCTGTGAAAAGAGGAGGGTCAGATGCTGGGACAAGCAAACCAGCTCTGTAAAAACTATTTGCTACTGCGGTCAGGGAGGGCCTTGGAAAAGCTCATTGGGATTCCTCAGGATCTCAAACAAATAAATGAATAAATAAATAATGTTTTCAACATTTTTTAACTCTGCCGTGGCCAGTCCCAAGCCCGTGCTGTGAAAAGAGGAGGGTTTAGATGCTGGGACAAGCAAACCAGCTCTGTAAAAACTATTTGCTACTGCGGTCAGGGAGGGCCTTGGAAAAGCTCATTGGGATTCCTCAGGATCTCAAACAAATAAATAAATGAATAAATAAATAAATAATGTTTTCAACATTTTTAACTCTGCCGTGGCTGGTCCCAAGCCCGTGCTATGAAAAGAGGAGGGTCAGATGCTGGGACAAGCAAACCAGCTCTGTAAAAACTATTTGCTACTGCGGTCAGGGAGGGCCTTGGAAAAGCTCATTGGGATTCCTCAGGATCTCAAACAAATAAATGAATAAATAAATAAATAATGTTTTCAACATTTTTTAACTCTGCCATGGCCGGTCCCAAGCCCGTGCTTTGAAAAGAGGAGGGTCAGATGCTGGGACAAGCAAACCAGCTCTGTAAAATCTATTTGCTACTGCGGTCAGGGAGGGCCTTGAAAAAGCTCATTGGGATTCCTCAGGATCTCAAACAAATAAATGAATAAATAAATAAATAATGTTTTCAACATTTTTTAACTCTGCCGTGGCCGGTTCCAAGCCCGTGCTGTTAAAAGAGGAGGGTCAGATGCTGGGACAAGCAAACCAGCTCTGTAAAAACGATTCGCTACTGCGGTCAGGGAGGGCCTTGGAAAAGCTCATTGGGATTCCTCAGGATCTCAAACAAATAAATGAATAAATAAATAATGTTTTCAACATTTTTAACTCTGCCGTGGCTGGTCCCAAGACCGTGCTATGAAAAGAGGAGGGTCAGATGCTGGAACAAGCAAACCAGCTCTGTAAAAACTATTTGCTACTGTGGTCAGGGAGGGCCTTGGAAAAGCTCATTGGGATTCCTCAGGATCTCAAACAAATAAATGAATAAATAAATAAATAAATAAATAATGTTTTCAACATTTTTTAACTCTGCCGTGGCCGGTCCCAAGCCCGTGCTGTGAAAAGAGGAGGGTCAGATGCTGGGACAAGCAAACCAGCTCTGTAAAAACTATTTGCTACTGTGGTCAGGGAGGGCCTTGGAAAAGCTCATTGGGATTCCTCAGGATCTCAAACAAATAAATGAATAAATAAATAAATAAATAATGTTTTCAACATTTTTTAACTCTGCCGTGGCCGGTCCCAAGCCCGTGCTGTGAAAAGAGGAGGGTCAGATGCTGGGACAAGCAAACCAGCTCTGTAAAAACTATTTGCTACTGCGGTCAGGGAGGGCCTTGGAAAAGCTCATTGGGATTCCTCAGGATCTCAAACAAATAAATGAATAAATAAATAAATAATGTTTTCAACATTTTTTAACTCTGCCGTGGCCGGTCCCAAGCCCATGCTGTGAAAAGAGGAGGGTCAGATGCTGGGACAAGCAAACCAGCTCTGTAAAAACTATTTGCTACTGCAGTCAGGGAGGGCCTTGGAAAAGCTCATTGGGATTCCTCAGGATCTCAAACAAATAAATGAATAAATAAATAAATAATGTTTTCAACATTTTTTAACTCTGCCGTGGCCAGTCCCAAGCCCGTGCTGTGAAAAGAGGAGGGTCAGATGCTGGGACAAGCAAACCAGCTCTGTAAAAACTATTTGCTACTGCGGTCAGGGAGGGCCTTGGAAAAGCTCATTGGGATTCCTCAGGATCTCAAACAAATAAATGAATAAATAAATAAATAAATAATGTTTTCAACATTTTTTAACTCTGTCGTGGCCGGTCCCAAGCACGTGCTGTGAAAAGAGGAGGGTCAGATGCTGGGACAAGCAAACCAGCTCTGTAAAAACTATTTGCTACTGTGGTCAGGGAGGGCCTTGGAAAAGCTCATTGGGATTCCTCAGGATCTCAAACAAATAAATGAATAAATAAATAAATAAATAAATAATGTTTTCAACATTTTTAACTCTGCCGTGGCTGGTCCCAAGACCGTGCTATGAAAAGAGGAGGGTCAGATGCTGGGACAAGCAAACCAGCTCTGTAAAAACTATTTGCTACTGTGGTCAGGGAGGGCCTTGGAAAAGCTCATTGGGATTCCTCAGGATCTCAAACAAATAAATGAATAAATAAATAAATAATGTTTTCAACATTTTTTAACTCTGCCGTGGCCGGTCCCAAGCCCGTGCTGTGAAAAGAGGAGGGTCAGATGCTGGGACAAGCAAACCAGCTCTGTAAAAACTATTTGCTACTGTGGTCAGGGAGGGCCTTGGAAAAGCTCATTGGGATTCCTCAGGATCTCAAACAAATAAATGAATAAATAAATAAATAAATAATGTTTTCAACATTTTTTAACTCTGCCGTGGCCGGTCCCAAGCCCGTGCTGTGAAAAGAGGAGGGTCAGATGCTGGGACAAGCAAACCAGCTCTGTAAAAACTATTTGCTACTGCGGTCAGGGAGGGCCTTGGAAAAGCTCATTGGGATTCCTCAGGATCTCAAACAAATAAATGAATAAATAAATAAATAATGTTTTCAACATTTTTTAACTCTGCCGTGGCCGGTCCCAAGCCCATGCTGTGAAAAGAGGAGGGTCAGATGCTGGGACAAGCAAACCAGCTCTGTAAAAACTATTTGCTACTGCAGTCAGGGAGGGCCTTGGAAAAGCTCATTGGGATTCCTCAGGATCTCAAACAAATAAATGAATAAATAAATAAATAATGTTTTCAACATTTTTTAACTCTGCCATGGCCGGTCCCAAGCCCGTGCTGTGAAAAGAGGAGGGTCAGATGCTGGGACAAGCAAACCAGCTCTGTAAAAACTATTTGCTACTGCGGTCAGGGAGGGCCTTGGAAAAGCTCATTGGGATTCCTCAGGATCTCAAACAAATAAATGAATAAATAAATAAATAAATAATGTTTTCAACATTTTTTAACTCTGCCGTGGCCGGTCCCAAGCCCATGCTGTGAAAAGAGGAGGGTCAGATGCTGGGACAAGCAAACCAGCTCTGTAAAAACTATTTGCTACTGTGGTCAGGGAGGGCCTTGGAAAAGCTCATTGGGATTCCTCAGGATCTCAAACAAATAAATGAATAAATAAATAAATAAATAATGTTTTCAACATTTTTTAACTCTGCCGTGGCCGGTCCCAAGCCCGTGCTGTGAAAAGAGGAGGGTCAGATGCTGGGACAAGCAAACCAGCTCTGTAAAAACTATTTGCTACTGTGGTCAGGGAGGGCCTTGGAAAAGCTCATTGGGATTCCTCAGGATCTCAAACAAATAAATGAATAAATAAATAAATAAATAATGTTTTCAACATTTTTTAACTCTGCCGTGGCCGGTCCCAAGCCCGTGCTGTGAAAAGAGGAGGGTCAGATGCTGGGACAAGCAAACCAGCTCTGTAAAAACTATTTGCTACTGCGGTCAGGGAGGGCCTTGGAAAAGCTCATTGGGATTCCTCAGGATCTCAAACAAATAAATGAATAAATAAATAAGTAATGTTTTCAACATTTTTTAACTCTGCCGTGGCCGGTCCCAAGCCCATGCTGTGAAAAGAGGAGGGTCAGATGCTGGGACAAGCAAACCAGCTCTGTAAAAACTATTTGCTACTGCAGTCAGGGAGGGCCTTGGAAAAGCTCATTGGGATTCCTCAGGATCTCAAACAAATAAATGAATAAATAAATAAATAATGTTTTCAACATTTTTTAACTCTGCCATGGCCGGTCCCAAGCCTGTGCTGTGAAAAGAGGAGGGTCAGATGCTGGGACAAGCAAACCAGCTCTGTAAAAACTATTTGCTACTGCGGTCAGGGAGGGCCTTGGAAAAGCTCATTGGGATTCCTCAGGATCTCAAACAAATAAATGAATAAATAAATAAATAAATAATGTTTTCAACATTTTTTAACTCTGCCGTGGCCGGTCCCAAGCCCGTGCTGTGAAAAGAGGAGGGTCAGATGCTGGGACAAGCAAACCAGCTCTGTAAAAACTATTTGCTACTGCAGTCAGGGAGGGCCTTGGAAAAGCTCATTGGGATTCCTCAGGATCTCAAACAAATAAATGAATAAATAAATAAATAATGTTTTCAACATTTTTTAACTCTGCCATGGCCGGTCCCAAGCCCGTGCTGTGAAAAGAGGAGGGTCAGATGCTGGGACAAGCAAACCAGCTCTGTAAAAACTATTTGCTACTGCGGTCAGGGAGGGCCTTGGAAAAGCTCATTGGGATTCCTCAGGATCTCAAACAAATAAATGAATAAATAAATAAATAAATAATGTTTTCAACATTTTTAACTCTGCCGTGGCTGGTCCCAAGACCGTGCTATGAAAAGAGGAGGGTCAGATGCTGGGACAAGCAAACCAGCTCTGTAAAAACTATTTGCTACTGCGGTCAGGGAGGGCCTTGGAAAAGCTCATTGGGATTCCTCAGGATCTCAAACAAATAAATGAATAAATAAATAAATAATGTTTTCAACATTTTTTAACTCTGCCGTGGCCAGTCCCAAGCCCGTGCTGTGAAAAGAGGAGGGTCAGATGCTGGGACAAGCAAACCAGCTCTGTAAAAACTATTTGCTACTGCGGTCAGGGAGGGCCTTGGAAAAGCTCATTGGGATTCCTCAGGATCTCAAACAAATAAATGAATAAATAAATAAATAAATAATGTTTTCAACATTTTTTAACTCTGTCGTGGCCGGTCCCAAGCACGTGCTGTGAAAAGAGGAGGGTCAGATGCTGGGACAAGCAAACCAGCTCTGTAAAAACTATTTGCTACTGTGGTCAGGGAGGGCCTTGGAAAAGCTCATTGGGATTCCTCAGGATCTCAAACAAATAAATGAATAAATAAATAAATAAATAATGTTTTCAACATTTTTAACTCTGCCGTGGCTGGTCCCAAGCCCGTGCTATGAAAAGAGGAGGGTCAGATGCTGGGACAAGCAAACCAGCTCTATAAAAACTATTTGCTACTGCGGTCAGGGAGGGCCTTGGAAAAGCTCATTGGGATTCCTCAGGATCTCAAACAAATAAATGAATAAATAAATAAATAATGTTTTCAACATTTTTTAACTCTGCCGTGGCCGGTCCCAAGCCCGTGCTTTGAAAAGAGGAGGGTCAGATGCTGGGACAAGCAAACCAGCTCTGTAAAAACTATTTGCTACTGCGGTCAGGGAGGGCCTTGAAAAAGCTCATTGGGATTCCTCAGGATCTCAAACAAATAAATGAATAAATAAATAATGTTTTCAACATTTTTTAACTCTGCCGTGGCCGGTTCCAAGCCCGTGCTGTGAAAAGAGGAGGGTCAGATGCTGGGACAAGCAAACCAGCTCTGTAAAAACTATTTGCTACTGCGGTCAGGGAGGGCCTTGGAAAAGCTCATTGGGATTCCTCAGGATCTCAAACAAATAAATGAATAAATAAATAAATAATGTTTTCAACATTTTTAAACTCTGCCTTGGCCAGTCCCAAGCCCGTGCTGTGAAAGAGGAGGGTCAGATGCTGGGACAAGCAAACCAGCTCTGTAAAAACTATTTGCTACTGCGGTCAGGGAGGGCCTTGGAAAAGCTCATTGGGATTCCTCAGGATCTCAAACAAATAAATGAATAAATAAATAAATAAATAATGTTTTCAACATTTTTTAACTCTGTCGTGGCCGGTCCCAAGCCCGTGCTGTGAAAAGAGGAGGGTCAGATGCTGGGACAAGCAAACCAGCTCTGTAAAAACTATTTGCTACTGTGGTCAGGGAGGGCCTTGGAAAAGCTCATTGGGATTCCTCAGGATCTCAAACAAATAAATGAATAAATAAATAAATAAATAATGTTTTCAACATTTTTAACTCTGCCGTGGCTGGTCCCAAGCCCGTGCTATGAAAAGAGGAGGGTCAGATGCTGGGACAAGCAAACCAGCTCTGTAAAAACTATTTGCTACTGCGGTCAGGGAGGACCTTGGAAAAGCTCATTGGGATTCCTCAGGATCTCAAACAAATAAATGAATAAATAAATAAATAATGTTTTCAACATTTTTTAACTCTGCCTTGGTTGGTCCCAAGCCCGTGCTTTGAAAAGAGGAGGGTCAGATGCTGGGACAAGCAAACCAGCACTGTAAAAACTATTTGCTACTGCGGTCAGGGAGGGCCTTGAAAAAGCTCATTGGGATTCCTCAGGATCTCAAACAAATAAATGAATAAATAAATAAATAATGTTTTCAACATTTTTTAACTCTGCCGTGGCCAGTTCCAAGCCCGTGCTGTTAAAAGAGGAGGGTCAGATGCTGGGACAAGCAAACCAGCTCTGTAAAAACGATTCGCTACTGCGGTCAGGGAGGGCCTTGGAAAAGCTCATTGGGATTCCTCAGGATCTCAAACAAATAAATGAATAAATAAATAATGTTTTCAACATTTTTAACTCTGCCGTGGCTGGTCCCAAGACCGTGCTATGAAAAGAGGAGGGTCAGATGCTGGGACAAGCAAACCAGCTCTGTAAAAACTATTTGCTACTGCGGTCAGGGAGGGCCTTGGAAAAGCTCATTGGGATTCCTCAGGATCTCAAACAAATAAATGAATAAATAAATAAATAATGTTTTCAACATTTTTTAACTCTGCCGTGGCCGGTCCCAAGCCCGTGCTTTGAAAAGAGGAGGGTCAGATGCTGGGACAAGCAAACCAGCTCTGTAAAAACTATTTGCTACTGCGGTCAGGGAGGGCCTTGGAGAAGCTGATTGGGATTCCTCAGGATCTCAAACAAATAAATGAATAAATAAATAAATAATGTTTTCAACATTTTTTAACTCTGCCGTGGCCGGTTCCAAGCCCGTGCTGTGAAAAGAGGAGGGTCAGATGCTGGGACAAGCAAACCAGCTCTGTAAAAACTATTTGCTACTGCGGTCAGGGAGGGCCTTGGAAAAGCTCATTGGGATTCCTCAGGATCTCAAACAAATAAATGAATAAATAAATAAATAATGTTTTCAACATTTTTTAACTCTGCCGTGGCCAGTTCCAAGCCCGTGCTGTTAAAAGAGGAGGGTCAGATGCTGGGACAAGCAAACCAGCTCTGTAAAAACGATTCGCTACTGCGGTCAGGGAGGGCCTTGGAAAAGCTCATTGGGATTCCTCAGGATCTCAAACAAATAAATGAATAAATAAATAATGTTTTCAACATTTTTAACTCTGCCGTGGCTGGTCCCAAGACCGTGCTATGAAAAGAGGAGGGTCAGATGCTGGGACAAGCAAACCAGCTCTGTAAAAACTATTTGCTACTGCGGTCAGGGAGGGCCTTGGAAAAGCTCATTGGGATTCCTCAGGATCTCAAACAAATAAAGGAATAAATAAATAAATAATGTTTTCAACATTTTTTAACTCTGCCGTGGCCGGTCCCAAGCCCGTGCTTTGAAAAGAGGAGGGTCAGATGCTGGGACAAGCAAACCAGCTCTGTAAAAACTATTTGCTACTGCGGTCAGGGAGGGCCTTGGAGAAGCTGATTGGGATTCCTCAGGATCTCAAACAAATAAATGAATAAATAAATAAATAATGTTTTCAACATTTTTTAACTCTGCCGTGGCCGGTTCCAAGCCCGTGCTGTGAAAAGAGGAGGGTCAGATGCTGGGACAAGCAAACCAGCTCTGTAAAAACTATTTGCTACTGCGGTCAGGGAGGGCCTTGGAAAAGCTCATTGGGATTCCTCAGGATCTCAAACAAATAAATGAATAAATAAATAAATAATGTTTTCAACATTTTTTAACTCTGCCGTGGCCAGTCCCAAGCCCGTGCTGCGAAAAGAGGAGGGTCAGATGCTGGGACAAGCAAACCAGCTCTGTAAAAACTATTTGCTACTGCGGTCAGGGAGGGCCTTGGAAAAGCTCATTGGGATTCCTCAGGATCTCAAACAAATAAATGAATAAATAAATAAATAAATAATGTTTTCAACATTTTTTAACTCTGTCGTGGCCGGTCCCAAGCCCGTGCTGTGAAAAGAGGAGGGTCAGATGCTGGGACAAGCAAACCAGCTCTGTAAAAACTATTTGCTACTGTGGTCAGGGAGGGCCTTGGAAAAGCTCATTGGGATTCCTCAGGATCTCAAACTAATAAATGATTAAATAAATAAATAAAGTTTTCAACATTTTTTAACTCTGCCGTGGCCGGTCCCAAGCCCGTGCTGTGAAAAGAGGAGGGTCAGATGCTGGGACAAGCAAACCAGCTCTGTAAAAACTATTTGCTACTGCGGTCAGGGAGGGCCTTGGAAAAGCTCATTGGGATTCCTCAGGATCTCAAACAAATAAATGAATAAATAAATAATGTTTTCAACATTTTTTAACTCTGCCGTGGCCAGTCCCAAGCCCGTGCTGTGAAAAGAGGAGGGTTTAGATGCTGGGACAAGCAAACCAGCTCTGTAAAAACTATTTGCTACTGCGGTCAGGGAGGGCCTTGGAAAAGCTCATTGGGATTCCTCAGGATCTCAAACAAATAAATAAATGAATAAATAAATAAATAATGTTTTCAACATTTTTAACTCTGCCGTGGCTGGTCCCAAGCCCGTGCTATGAAAAGAGGAGGGTCAGATGCTGGGACAAGCAAACCAGCTCTGTAAAAACTATTTGCTACTGCGGTCAGGGAGGGCCTTGGAAAAGCTGATTGGGATTCCTCAGGATCTCAAACAAATAAATGAATAAATAAATAATGTTTTCAACATTTTTTAACTCTGCCATGGCCGGTCCCAAGCCCGTGCTGTGAAAAGAGGAGGGTCAGATGCTGGGACAAGCAAACCAGCTCTGTAAAAACTATTTGCTACTGCGGTCAGGGAGGGCCTTGGATAGGCTCATTAGGATTCCTCAGGATCTCAAACAAATAAATGAATAAATAAATAAATAAATAAATAATGTTTTCAACATTTTTTAACTCTGCCGTGGCCGGTCCCAAGCCCGTGCTGTGAAAAGAGGAGAGTCAGATGCTGGGACAAGCAAACCAGCTCTGTAAAAACTATTTGCTACTGCAGTAAGGGAGGGCCTTGGAAAAGCTCATTGGGATTCCTCAGGATCTCAAACAAATAAATGAATAAATAAATAAATAATGTTTTCAACATTTTTAACTCTGCCGTGGCTGGTCCCAAGACCGTGCTATGAAAAGAGGAGGGTCAGATGCTGGGACAAGCAAACCAGCTCTGTAAAAACTATTTGCTACTGCGGTCAGGGAGGGCCTTGGAAAAGCTCATTGGGATTCCTCAGGATCTCAAACAAATAAATGAATAAATAAATAAATAATGTTTTCAACATTTTTTAACTCTGTCGTTTCCGGTCCCAAGCCCGTGCTGTGAAAAGAGGAGGGTCAGATGCTGGGACAAGCAAACCAGCTCTGTAAAAACTATTTGCTACTGTGGTCAGGGAGGGCCTTGGAAAAATTCATTGGGATTCCTCAGGATCTCAAACAAATAAATTATTAAATAAATAAATAAAGTTTTCAACATTTTTTAACTCTGCCGTGGCCGGTCCCAAGCCCGTGCTGTGAAAAGAGGAGGGTCAGATGCTGGGACAAGCAAACCAGCTCTGTAAAAACTATTTGCTACTGCGGTCAGGGAGGGCCTTGGAAAAGCTGATTGGGATTCCTCAGGATCTCAAACAAATAAATGAATAAATAAATAAATAATGTTTTCAACATTTTTAACTCTGCCGTGGCTGGTCCCAAGCCCGTGCTATGAAAAGAGGAGGGTCAGATGCTGGGACAAGCAAACCAGCTCTGTAAAAACTATTTGCTACTGCGGTCAGGGAGGGCCTTGGAAAAGCTCATTGGGATTCCTCAGGATCTCAAACAAATAAATGAATAAATAAATAAATAATGTTTTCAACATTTTTAAACTCTGCCTTGGCCAGTCCCAAGCCCGTGCTGTGAAAAGAGGAGGGTCAGATGCTGGGACAAGCAAACCAGCTCTGTAAAAACTATTTGCTACTGCGGTCAGGGAGGGCCTTGGAAAAGCTCATTGGGATTCCTCAGGATCTCAAACAAATAAATGAATAAATAAATAAATAATATTTTCAACATTTTTTAACTCTGCCGTGGCCGGTCCCAAGCCCGTGCTGTGAAAAGAGGAGGGTCAGATGCTGGGACAAGCAAACCAGCTCTGTAAAAACTATTTGCTACTGTGGTCAGGGAGGGCCTTGGAAAAGCTCATTGGGATTCCTCAGGATCTCAAACAAATAAATGAATAAATAAATAAAGTTTTCAACATTTTTTAACTCTGCCGTGGCCGGTCCCAAGCCCGTGCTGTGAAAAGAGGAGGGTCAGATGCTGGGACAAGCAAACCAGCTCTGTAAAAACTATTTGCTACTGCGGTCAGGGAGGGCCTTGGAAAAGCTGATTGGGATTCCTCAGGATCTCAAACAAATAAATGAATAAATAAATAAATAATGTTTTCAACATTTTTTAACTCTGCCGTGGCCAGTCCCAAGCCCGTGCTGTGAAAAGAGGAGGGTCAGATGCTGGGACAAGCAAACCAGCTCTGTAAAAACTATTTGCTACTAAGGTCAGGGAGGGCCTTGGAAAAGCTCATTGGGATTCCTCAGGATCTCAAACAAATAAATGAATAAATAAATAAATAAAGTTTTCAACATTTTTTAACTCTGCCGTGGCCGGTCCCAAGCCCGTGCTGTGAAAAGAGGAGGGTCAGATGCTGGGACAAGCAAACCAGCTCTGTAAAAACTATTTGCTACTGCGGTCAGGGAGGGCCTTGGAAAAGCTGATTGGGATTCCTCAGGATCTCAAACAAATAAAGGAATAAATAAATAAATAATGTTTATAACATTTTTTAACTCTGCCGTGGCCGGTCCCAAGCCCGTGCTGTGAAAAGAGGAGGGTCAGATGCTGGGACAAGCAAACCAGCTCTGTAGAAACTATTTGCTACTGCGGTCAGGGAGGGCCTTGGAAAAGCTCATTGGGATTCCTAAGGATCTCAAACAAATAAATGAATAAATAAATAAATAAATAATGTTTTCAACATTTTTTAACTCTGCCGTGGCCGGTCCCAAGCCCATGCTGTGAAAAGAGGAGGGTCAGATACTGGGACAAGCAAACCAGCTCTGTAAAAACTATTTGCTACTGCGGTCAGGGAGGGCCTTGGAAAAGCTCATTGGGATTCCTCAGGATCTCAAACAAATAAATGAATAAATAAATAAATAAAGTTTTCAACATTTTTTAACTCTGCCGTGGCCGGTCCCAAGCCCGTGCTGTGAAAAGAGGAGGGTCAGATGCTGGGACAAGCAAACCAGCTCTGTAAAAACTATTTGCTACTGCGGTCAGGGAGGGCCTTGGAAAAGCTGATTGGGATTCCTCAGGATCTCAAACAAATAAATGAATAAATAAATAAATAATGTTTTCAACATTTTTTAACTCTGCCGTGGCCGGTCCCAAGCCCGTGCTTTGAAAAGAGGAGGGTCAGATGCTGGGACAAGCAAACCAGCTCTGTAAAAACTATTTGCTACTGTGGTCAGGGAGGGCCTTGGAAAAGCTCATTGGGATTCCTCAGGATCTCAAACAAATAAAGGAATAAATAAATAAATAATGTTTATAACATTTTTTAACTCTGCCGTGGCCGGTCCCAAGCCCGTGCTGTGAAAAGAGGAGGGTCAGATGCTGGGACAAGCAAACCAGCTCTGTAGAAACTATTTGCTACTGCGGTCAGGGAGGGCCTTGGAAAAGCTCATTGGGATTCCTAAGGATCTCAAACAAATAAATGAATAAATAAATAAATAAATAATGTTTTCAACATTTTTTAACTCTGCCGTGGCCGGTCCCAAGCCCATGCTGTGAAAAGAGGAGGGTCAGATACTGGGACAAGCAAACCAGCTCTGTAAAAACTATTTGCTACTGCGGTCAGGGAGGGCCTTGGAAAAGCTCATTGGGATTCCTCAGGATCTCAAACAAATAAATGAATAAATAAATAAATAAATAATGTTTTCAACATTTTTTAACTCTGCCGTGGCCGGTCCCAAGCCCGTGCTGTGAAAAGAGGAGGGTCAGATGCTGGGACAAGCAAACCAGCTCTGTAAAAACTATTTGCTACTGCGGTCAGGGAGGGCCTTGGCAAAGCTCATTGGGATTCCTCAGGATCTCAAACAAATAAATGAATAAATAAATAAGTAATGTTTTCAACATTTTTTAACTCTGCCGTGGCCGGTCCCAAGCCCATGCTGTGAAAAGAGGAGGGTCAGATGCTGGGACAAGCAAACCAGCTCTGTAAAAACTATTTGCTACTGCAGTCAGGGAGGGCCTTGGAAAAGCTCATTGGGATTCCTCAGGATCTCAAACAAATAAATGAATAAATAAATAAATAATGTTTTCAACATTTTTTAACTCTGCCATGGCCGGTCCCAAGCCTGTGCTGTGAAAAGAGGAGGGTCAGATGCTGGGACAAGCAAACCAGCTCTGTAAAAACTATTTGCTACTGCGGTCAGGGAGGGCCTTGGAAAAGCTCATTGGGATTCCTCAGGATCTCAAACAAATAAATGAATAAATAAATAAATAAATAATGTTTTCAACATTTTTTAACTCTGCCGTGGCCGGTCCCAAGCCCGTGCTGTGAAAAGAGGAGGGTCAGATGCTGGGACAAGCAAACCAGCTCTGTAAAAACTATTTGCTACTGCAGTCAGGGAGGGCCTTGGAAAAGCTCATTGGGATTCCTCAGGATCTCAAACAAATAAATGAATAAATAAATAAATAATGTTTTCAACATTTTTTAACTCTGCCATGGCCGGTCCCAAGCCCGTGCTGTGAAAAGAGGAGGGTCAGATGCTGGGACAAGCAAACCAGCTCTGTAAAAACTATTTGCTACTGCGGTCAGGGAGGGCCTTGGAAAAGCTCATTGGGATTCCTCAGGATCTCAAACAAATAAATGAATAAATAAATAAATAAATAATGTTTTCAACATTTTTAACTCTGCCGTGGCTGGTCCCAAGACCGTGCTATGAAAAGAGGAGGGTCAGATGCTGGGACAAGCAAACCAGCTCTGTAAAAACTATTTGCTACTGCGGTCAGGGAGGGCCTTGGAAAAGCTCATTGGGATTCCTCAGGATCTCAAACAAATAAATGAATAAATAAATAAATAATGTTTTCAACATTTTTTAACTCTGCCGTGGCCAGTCCCAAGCCCGTGCTGTGAAAAGAGGAGGGTCAGATGCTGGGACAAGCAAACCAGCTCTGTAAAAACTATTTGCTACTGCGGTCAGGGAGGGCCTTGGAAAAGCTCATTGGGATTCCTCAGGATCTCAAACAAATAAATGAATAAATAAATAAATAAATAATGTTTTCAACATTTTTTAACTCTGTCGTGGCCGGTCCCAAGCACGTGCTGTGAAAAGAGGAGGGTCAGATGCTGGGACAAGCAAACCAGCTCTGTAAAAACTATTTGCTACTGTGGTCAGGGAGGGCCTTGGAAAAGCTCATTGGGATTCCTCAGGATCTCAAACAAATAAATGAATAAATAAATAAATAAATAATGTTTTCAACATTTTTAACTCTGCCGTGGCTGGTCCCAAGCCCGTGCTATGAAAAGAGGAGGGTCAGATGCTGGGACAAGCAAACCAGCTCTATAAAAACTATTTGCTACTGCGGTCAGGGAGGGCCTTGGAAAAGCTCATTGGGATTCCTCAGGATCTCAAACAAATAAATGAATAAATAAATAAATAATGTTTTCAACATTTTTTAACTCTGCCGTGGCCGGTCCCAAGCCCGTGCTTTGAAAAGAGGAGGGTCAGATGCTGGGACAAGCAAACCAGCTCTGTAAAAACTATTTGCTACTGCGGTCAGGGAGGGCCTTGAAAAAGCTCATTGGGATTCCTCAGGATCTCAAACAAATAAATGAATAAATAAATAATGTTTTCAACATTTTTTAACTCTGCCGTGGCCGGTTCCAAGCCCGTGCTGTGAAAAGAGGAGGGTCAGATGCTGGGACAAGCAAACCAGCTCTGTAAAAACTATTTGCTACTGCGGTCAGGGAGGGCCTTGGAAAAGCTCATTGGGATTCCTCAGGATCTCAAACAAATAAATGAATAAATAAATAAATAATGTTTTCAACATTTTTAAACTCTGCCTTGGCCAGTCCCAAGCCCGTGCTGTGAAAGAGGAGGGTCAGATGCTGGGACAAGCAAACCAGCTCTGTAAAAACTATTTGCTACTGCGGTCAGGGAGGGCCTTGGAAAAGCTCATTGGGATTCCTCAGGATCTCAAACAAATAAATGAATAAATAAATAAATAAATAATGTTTTCAACATTTTTTAACTCTGTCGTGGCCGGTCCCAAGCCCGTGCTGTGAAAAGAGGAGGGTCAGATGCTGGGACAAGCAAACCAGCTCTGTAAAAACTATTTGCTACTGTGGTCAGGGAGGGCCTTGGAAAAGCTCATTGGGATTCCTCAGGATCTCAAACAAATAAATGAATAAATAAATAAATAAATAATGTTTTCAACATTTTTAACTCTGCCGTGGCTGGTCCCAAGCCCGTGCTATGAAAAGAGGAGGGTCAGATGCTGGGACAAGCAAACCAGCTCTGTAAAAACTATTTGCTACTGCGGTCAGGGAGGACCTTGGAAAAGCTCATTGGGATTCCTCAGGATCTCAAACAAATAAATGAATAAATAAATAAATAATGTTTTCAACATTTTTTAACTCTGCCTTGGTTGGTCCCAAGCCCGTGCTTTGAAAAGAGGAGGGTCAGATGCTGGGACAAGCAAACCAGCACTGTAAAAACTATTTGCTACTGCGGTCAGGGAGGGCCTTGAAAAAGCTCATTGGGATTCCTCAGGATCTCAAACAAATAAATGAATAAATAAATAAATAATGTTTTCAACATTTTTTAACTCTGCCGTGGCCAGTTCCAAGCCCGTGCTGTTAAAAGAGGAGGGTCAGATGCTGGGACAAGCAAACCAGCTCTGTAAAAACGATTCGCTACTGCGGTCAGGGAGGGCCTTGGAAAAGCTCATTGGGATTCCTCAGGATCTCAAACAAATAAATGAATAAATAAATAATGTTTTCAACATTTTTAACTCTGCCGTGGCTGGTCCCAAGACCGTGCTATGAAAAGAGGAGGGTCAGATGCTGGGACAAGCAAACCAGCTCTGTAAAAACTATTTGCTACTGCGGTCAGGGAGGGCCTTGGAAAAGCTCATTGGGATTCCTCAGGATCTCAAACAAATAAATGAATAAATAAATAAATAATGTTTTCAACATTTTTTAACTCTGCCGTGGCCGGTCCCAAGCCCGTGCTTTGAAAAGAGGAGGGTCAGATGCTGGGACAAGCAAACCAGCTCTGTAAAAACTATTTGCTACTGCGGTCAGGGAGGGCCTTGGAGAAGCTGATTGGGATTCCTCAGGATCTCAAACAAATAAATGAATAAATAAATAAATAATGTTTTCAACATTTTTTAACTCTGCCGTGGCCGGTTCCAAGCCCGTGCTGTGAAAAGAGGAGGGTCAGATGCTGGGACAAGCAAACCAGCTCTGTAAAAACTATTTGCTACTGCGGTCAGGGAGGGCCTTGGAAAAGCTCATTGGGATTCCTCAGGATCTCAAACAAATAAATGAATAAATAAATAAATAATGTTTTCAACATTTTTTAACTCTGCCGTGGCCAGTTCCAAGCCCGTGCTGTTAAAAGAGGAGGGTCAGATGCTGGGACAAGCAAACCAGCTCTGTAAAAACGATTCGCTACTGCGGTCAGGGAGGGCCTTGGAAAAGCTCATTGGGATTCCTCAGGATCTCAAACAAATAAATGAATAAATAAATAATGTTTTCAACATTTTTAACTCTGCCGTGGCTGGTCCCAAGACCGTGCTATGAAAAGAGGAGGGTCAGATGCTGGGACAAGCAAACCAGCTCTGTAAAAACTATTTGCTACTGCGGTCAGGGAGGGCCTTGGAAAAGCTCATTGGGATTCCTCAGGATCTCAAACAAATAAATGAATAAATAAATAAATAATGTTTTCAACATTTTTTAACTCTGCCGTGGCCGGTCCCAAGCCCGTGCTTTGAAAAGAGGAGGGTCAGATGCTGGGACAAGCAAACCAGCTCTGTAAAAACTATTTGCTACTGCGGTCAGGGAGGGCCTTGGAGAAGCTGATTGGGATTCCTCAGGATCTCAAACAAATAAATGAATAAATAAATAAATAATGTTTTCAACATTTTTTAACTCTGCCGTGGCCGGTTCCAAGCCCGTGCTGTGAAAAGAGGAGGGTCAGATGCTGGGACAAGCAAACCAGCTCTGTAAAAACTATTTGCTACTGCGGTCAGGGAGGGCCTTGGAAAAGCTCATTGGGATTCCTCAGGATCTCAAACAAATAAATGAATAAATAAATAAATAATGTTTTCAACATTTTTTAACTCTGCCGTGGCCAGTCCCAAGCCCGTGCTGCGAAAAGAGGAGGGTCAGATGCTGGGACAAGCAAACCAGCTCTGTAAAAACTATTTGCTACTGCGGTCAGGGAGGGCCTTGGAAAAGCTCATTGGGATTCCTCAGGATCTCAAACAAATAAATGAATAAATAAATAAATAAATAATGTTTTCAACATTTTTTAACTCTGTCGTGGCCGGTCCCAAGCCCGTGCTGTGAAAAGAGGAGGGTCAGATGCTGGGACAAGCAAACCAGCTCTGTAAAAACTATTTGCTACTGTGGTCAGGGAGGGCCTTGGAAAAGCTCATTGGGATTCCTCAGGATCTCAAACTAATAAATGATTAAATAAATAAATAAAGTTTTCAACATTTTTTAACTCTGCCGTGGCCGGTCCCAAGCCCGTGCTGTGAAAAGAGGAGGGTCAGATGCTGGGACAAGCAAACCAGCTCTGTAAAAACTATTTGCTACTGCGGTCAGGGAGGGCCTTGGAAAAGCTCATTGGGATTCCTCAGGATCTCAAACAAATAAATGAATAAATAAATAATGTTTTCAACATTTTTTAACTCTGCCGTGGCCAGTCCCAAGCCCGTGCTGTGAAAAGAGGAGGGTTTAGATGCTGGGACAAGCAAACCAGCTCTGTAAAAACTATTTGCTACTGCGGTCAGGGAGGGCCTTGGAAAAGCTCATTGGGATTCCTCAGGATCTCAAACAAATAAATAAATGAATAAATAAATAAATAATGTTTTCAACATTTTTAACTCTGCCGTGGCTGGTCCCAAGCCCGTGCTATGAAAAGAGGAGGGTCAGATGCTGGGACAAGCAAACCAGCTCTGTAAAAACTATTTGCTACTGCGGTCAGGGAGGGCCTTGGAAAAGCTGATTGGGATTCCTCAGGATCTCAAACAAATAAATGAATAAATAAATAATGTTTTCAACATTTTTTAACTCTGCCATGGCCGGTCCCAAGCCCGTGCTGTGAAAAGAGGAGGGTCAGATGCTGGGACAAGCAAACCAGCTCTGTAAAAACTATTTGCTACTGCGGTCAGGGAGGGCCTTGGATAGGCTCATTAGGATTCCTCAGGATCTCAAACAAATAAATGAATAAATAAATAAATAAATAAATAATGTTTTCAACATTTTTTAACTCTGCCGTGGCCGGTCCCAAGCCCGTGCTGTGAAAAGAGGAGAGTCAGATGCTGGGACAAGCAAACCAGCTCTGTAAAAACTATTTGCTACTGCAGTAAGGGAGGGCCTTGGAAAAGCTCATTGGGATTCCTCAGGATCTCAAACAAATAAATGAATAAATAAATAAATAATGTTTTCAACATTTTTAACTCTGCCGTGGCTGGTCCCAAGACCGTGCTATGAAAAGAGGAGGGTCAGATGCTGGGACAAGCAAACCAGCTCTGTAAAAACTATTTGCTACTGCGGTCAGGGAGGGCCTTGGAAAAGCTCATTGGGATTCCTCAGGATCTCAAACAAATAAATGAATAAATAAATAAATAATGTTTTCAACATTTTTTAACTCTGTCGTTTCCGGTCCCAAGCCCGTGCTGTGAAAAGAGGAGGGTCAGATGCTGGGACAAGCAAACCAGCTCTGTAAAAACTATTTGCTACTGTGGTCAGGGAGGGCCTTGGAAAAATTCATTGGGATTCCTCAGGATCTCAAACAAATAAATTATTAAATAAATAAATAAAGTTTTCAACATTTTTTAACTCTGCCGTGGCCGGTCCCAAGCCCGTGCTGTGAAAAGAGGAGGGTCAGATGCTGGGACAAGCAAACCAGCTCTGTAAAAACTATTTGCTACTGCGGTCAGGGAGGGCCTTGGAAAAGCTGATTGGGATTCCTCAGGATCTCAAACAAATAAATGAATAAATAAATAAATAATGTTTTCAACATTTTTAACTCTGCCGTGGCTGGTCCCAAGCCCGTGCTATGAAAAGAGGAGGGTCAGATGCTGGGACAAGCAAACCAGCTCTGTAAAAACTATTTGCTACTGCGGTCAGGGAGGGCCTTGGAAAAGCTCATTGGGATTCCTCAGGATCTCAAACAAATAAATGAATAAATAAATAAATAATGTTTTCAACATTTTTAAACTCTGCCTTGGCCAGTCCCAAGCCCGTGCTGTGAAAAGAGGAGGGTCAGATGCTGGGACAAGCAAACCAGCTCTGTAAAAACTATTTGCTACTGCGGTCAGGGAGGGCCTTGGAAAAGCTCATTGGGATTCCTCAGGATCTCAAACAAATAAATGAATAAATAAATAAATAATATTTTCAACATTTTTTAACTCTGCCGTGGCCGGTCCCAAGCCCGTGCTGTGAAAAGAGGAGGGTCAGATGCTGGGACAAGCAAACCAGCTCTGTAAAAACTATTTGCTACTGTGGTCAGGGAGGGCCTTGGAAAAGCTCATTGGGATTCCTCAGGATCTCAAACAAATAAATGAATAAATAAATAAAGTTTTCAACATTTTTTAACTCTGCCGTGGCCGGTCCCAAGCCCGTGCTGTGAAAAGAGGAGGGTCAGATGCTGGGACAAGCAAACCAGCTCTGTAAAAACTATTTGCTACTGCGGTCAGGGAGGGCCTTGGAAAAGCTGATTGGGATTCCTCAGGATCTCAAACAAATAAATGAATAAATAAATAAATAATGTTTTCAACATTTTTTAACTCTGCCGTGGCCAGTCCCAAGCCCGTGCTGTGAAAAGAGGAGGGTCAGATGCTGGGACAAGCAAACCAGCTCTGTAAAAACTATTTGCTACTAAGGTCAGGGAGGGCCTTGGAAAAGCTCATTGGGATTCCTCAGGATCTCAAACAAATAAATGAATAAATAAATAAATAAAGTTTTCAACATTTTTTAACTCTGCCGTGGCCGGTCCCAAGCCCGTGCTGTGAAAAGAGGAGGGTCAGATGCTGGGACAAGCAAACCAGCTCTGTAAAAACTATTTGCTACTGCGGTCAGGGAGGGCCTTGGAAAAGCTGATTGGGATTCCTCAGGATCTCAAACAAATAAAGGAATAAATAAATAAATAATGTTTATAACATTTTTTAACTCTGCCGTGGCCGGTCCCAAGCCCGTGCTGTGAAAAGAGGAGGGTCAGATGCTGGGACAAGCAAACCAGCTCTGTAGAAACTATTTGCTACTGCGGTCAGGGAGGGCCTTGGAAAAGCTCATTGGGATTCCTAAGGATCTCAAACAAATAAATGAATAAATAAATAAATAAATAATGTTTTCAACATTTTTTAACTCTGCCGTGGCCGGTCCCAAGCCCATGCTGTGAAAAGAGGAGGGTCAGATACTGGGACAAGCAAACCAGCTCTGTAAAAACTATTTGCTACTGCGGTCAGGGAGGGCCTTGGAAAAGCTCATTGGGATTCCTCAGGATCTCAAACAAATAAATGAATAAATAAATAAATAAAGTTTTCAACATTTTTTAACTCTGCCGTGGCCGGTCCCAAGCCCGTGCTGTGAAAAGAGGAGGGTCAGATGCTGGGACAAGCAAACCAGCTCTGTAAAAACTATTTGCTACTGCGGTCAGGGAGGGCCTTGGAAAAGCTGATTGGGATTCCTCAGGATCTCAAACAAATAAATGAATAAATAAATAAATAATGTTTTCAACATTTTTTAACTCTGCCGTGGCCGGTCCCAAGCCCGTGCTGTGAAAAGAGGAGGGTCAGATGCTGGGACAAGCAAACCAGCTCTGTAAAAACTATTTGCTACTGTGGTCAGGGAGGGCCTTGGAAAAGCTCATTGGGATTCCTCAGGATCTCAAACAAATAAAGGAATAAATAAATAAATAATGTTTATAACATTTTTTAACTCTGCCGTGGCCGGTCCCAAGCCCGTGCTGTGAAAAGAGGAGGGTCAGATGCTGGGACAAGCAAACCAGCTCTGTAGAAACTATTTGCTACTGCGGTCAGGGAGGGCCTTGGAAAAGCTCATTGGGATTCCTAAGGATCTCAAACAAATAAATGAATAAATAAATAAATAAATAATGTTTTCAACATTTTTTAACTCTGCCGTGGCCGGTCCCAAGCCCATGCTGTGAAAAGAGGAGGGTCAGATACTGGGACAAGCAAACCAGCTCTGTAAAAACTATTTGCTACTGCGGTCAGGGAGGGCCTTGGAAAAGCTCATTGGGATTCCTCAGGATCTCAAACAAATAAATGAATAAATAAATAAATAAAGTTTTCAACATTTTTTAACTCTGCCGTGGCCGGTCCCAAGCCCGTGCTGTGAAAAGAGGAGGGTCAGATGCTGGGACAAGCAAACCAGCTCTGTAAAAACTATTTGCTACTGCGGTCAGGGAGGGCCTTGGAAAAGCTGATTGGGATTCCTCAGGATCTCAAACAAATAAATGAATAAATAAATAAATAATGTTTTCAACATTTTTTAACTCTGCCGTGGCCGGTCCCAAGCCCGTGCTGTGAAAAGAGGAGGGTCAGATGCTGGGACAAGCAAACCAGCTCTGTAAAAACTATTTGCTACTGTGGTCAGGGAGGGCCTTGGAAAAGCTCATTGGGATTCCTCAGGATCTCAAACAAATAAAGGAATAAATAAATAAATAATGTTTATAACATTTTTTAACTCTGCCGTGGCCGGTCCCAAGCCCGTGCTGTGAAAAGAGGAGGGTCAGATGCTGGGACAAGCAAACCAGCTCTGTAGAAACTATTTGCTACTGCGGTCAGGGAGGGCCTTGGAAAAGCTCATTGGGATTCCTCAGGATCTCAAACAAATAAATGAATAAATAAATAAATAATGTTTTCAACATTTTTTAACTCTGCTGTGGCCAGTCCCAAGCCCGTGCTGTGAAAAGAGGAGGGTCAGATGCTGGGACAAGCAAACCAGCTCTGTAAAAACTATTTGCTACTGCGGTCAGGGAGGGCCTTGGAAAAGCTCATTGGGATTCCTCAGGATCTCAAACAAATAAATGAATAAATAAATAAATAAATAATGTTTTCAACATTTTTTAACTCTGCCGTGGCCGGTCCCAAGCCCATGCTGTGAAAAGAGGAGGGTCAGATGCTGGGACAAGCAAACCAGCTCTGTAAAAACTATTTGCTACTGCGGTCAGGGAGGGCCTTGGAAAAGCTGATTGGGATTCCTCAGGATCTCAAACAAATAAATGAATAAATAAATAAATAATGTTTTCAACATTTTTTAACTCTGCCGTGGCCGGTCCCAAGCCCGTGCTGTGAAAAGAGGAGGGTCAGATGCTGGGACAAGCAAACCAGCTCTGTAAAAACTATTTGCTACTGCGGTCAGGGAGGGCCTTGGAAAAGCTCATTGGGATTCCTCAGGATCTCAAACAAATAAAGGAATAAATAAATAAATAATGTTTATAACATTTTTTAACTCTGCCGTGGCCGGTCCCAAGCCCGTGCTGTGAAAAGAGGAGGGTCAGATGCTGGGACAAGCAAACCAGCTCTGTAGAAACTATTTGCTACTGCGGTCAGGGAGGGCCTTGGAAAAGCTCATTGGGATTCCTCAGGATCTCAAACAAATAAATGAATAAATAAATAAATAAATAATGTTTTCAACATTTTTTAACTCTGCCGTGGCCGGTCCCAAGCCCATGCTGTGAAAAGAGGAGGGTCAGATACTGGGACAAGCAAACCAGCTCTGTAAAAACTATTTGCTACTGCGGTCAGGGAGGGCCTTGGAAAAGCTCATTGGGATTCCTCAGGATCTCAAACAAATAAATGAATAAATAAATAAAAAAAGTTTTCAACATTTTTTAACTCTGCCGTGGCCGGTCCCAAGCCCGTGCTGTGAAAAGAGGAGGGTCAGATGCTGGGACAAGCAAACCAGCTCTGTAAAAACTATTTGCTACTGCGGTCAGGGAGGGCCTTGGAAAAGCTCATTGGGATTCCTCAGGATCTCAAACAAATAAATGAATAAATAAATAAATAATGTTTTCAACATTTTTTAACTCTGCTGTGGCCAGTCCCAAGCCCGTGCTGTGAAAAGAGGAGGGTCAGATGCTGGGACAAGCAAACCAGCTCTGTAAAAACTATTTGCTACTGCGGTCAGGGAGGGCCTTGGAAAAGCTCATTGGGATTCCTCAGGATCTCAAACAAATAAATGAATAAATAAATAAATAATGTTTTCAACATTTTTTAACTCTGCCGTGGCCAGTCCCAAGCCCGTGCTGTGAAAAGAGGAGGGTCAGATGCTGGGACAAGCAAACCAGCTCTGTAAAAACTATTTGCTACTGCGGTCAGGGAGGGCCTTGGAAAAGCTCATTGGGATTCCTCAGGATCTCAAACAAATAAATGAATAAATAAATAAATAAATAATGTTTTCAACATTTTTTAACTCTGTCGTGGCCGGTCCCAAGCACGTGCTGTGAAAAGAGGAGGGTCAGATGCTGGGACAAGCAAACCAGCTCTGTAAAAACTATTTGCTACTGTGGTCAGGGAGGGCCTTGGAAAAGCTCATTGGGATTCCTCAGGATCTCAAACAAATAAATGAATAAATAAATAAATAAATAAATAATGTTTTCAACATTTTTAACTCTGCCGTGGCTGGTCCCAAGCCCGTGCTATGAAAAGAGGAGGGTCAGATGCTGGGACAAGCAAACCAGCTCTGTAAAAACTATTTGCTACTGCGGTCAGGGAGGGCCTTGGAAAAGCTCATTGGGATTCCTCAGGATCTCAAACAAATAAATGAATAAATAAATAATGTTTTCAACATTTTTTAACTCTGCCGTGGCCGGTCCCAAGCCCGTGCTTTGAAAAGAGGAGGGTCAGATGCTGGGACAAGCAAACCAGCTCTGTAAAAACTATTTGCTACTGCGGTCAGGGAGGGCCTTGAAAAAGCTCATTGGGATTCCTCAGGATCTCAAACAAATAAATGAATAAATAAATAAATAATGTTTTCAACATTTTTTAACTCTGCCGTGGCCGGTTCCAAGCCCGTGCTGTTAAAAGAGGAGGGTCAGATGCTGGGACAAGCAAACCAGCTCTGTAAAAACGATTCGCTACTGCGGTCAGGGAGGGCCTTGGAAAAGCTCATTGGGATTCCTCAGGATCTCAAACAAATAAATGAATAAATAAATAATGTTTTCAACATTTTTAACTCTGCCGTGGCTGGTCCCAAGACCGTGCTATGAAAAGAGGAGGGTCAGATGCTGGGACAAGCAAACCAGCTCTGTAAAAACTATTTGCTACTGTGGTCAGGGAGGGCCTTGGAAAAGCTCATTGGGATTCCTCAGGATCTCAAACAAATAAATGAATAAATAAATAAATAATGTTTTCAACATTTTTTAACTCTGCCGTGGCCGGTCCCAAGCCCGTGCTGTGAAAAGAGGAGGGTCAGATGCTGGGACAAGCAAACCAGCTCTGTAAAAACTATTTGCTACTGTGGTCAGGGAGGGCCTTGGAAAAGCTCATTGGGATTCCTCAGGATCTCAAACAAATAAATGAATAAATAAATAAATAAATAATGTTTTCAACATTTTTTAACTCTGCCGTGGCCGGTCCCAAGCCCGTGCTGTGAAAAGAGGAGGGTCAGATGCTGGGACAAGCAAACCAGCTCTGTAAAAACTATTTGCTACTGCGGTCAGGGAGGGCCTTGGAAAAGCTCATTGGGATTCCTCAGGATCTCAAACAAATAAATGAATAAATAAATAAATAATGTTTTCAACATTTTTTAACTCTGCCGTGGCCGGTCCCAAGCCCATGCTGTGAAAAGAGGAGGGTCAGATGCTGGGACAAGCAAACCAGCTCTGTAAAAACTATTTGCTACTGCAGTCAGGGAGGGCCTTGGAAAAGCTCATTGGGATTCCTCAGGATCTCAAACAAATAAATGAATAAATAAATAAATAATGTTTTCAACATTTTTTAACTCTGCCATGGCCGGTCCCAAGCCCGTGCTGTGAAAAGAGGAGGGTCAGATGCTGGGACAAGCAAACCAGCTCTGTAAAAACTATTTGCTACTGCGGTCAGGGAGGGCCTTGGAAAAGCTCATTGGGATTCCTCAGGATCTCAAACAAATAAATGAATAAATAAATAAATAAATAATGTTTTCAACATTTTTTAACTCTGCCGTGGCCGGTCCCAAGCCCATGCTGTGAAAAGAGGAGGGTCAGATGCTGGGACAAGCAAACCAGCTCTGTAAAAACTATTTGCTACTGTGGTCAGGGAGGGCCTTGGAAAAGCTCATTGGGATTCCTCAGGATCTCAAACAAATAAATGAATAAATAAATAAATAAATAATGTTTTCAACATTTTTTAACTCTGCCGTGGCCGGTCCCAAGCCCGTGCTGTGAAAAGAGGAGGGTCAGATGCTGGGACAAGCAAACCAGCTCTGTAAAAACTATTTGCTACTGTGGTCAGGGAGGGCCTTGGAAAAGCTCATTGGGATTCCTCAGGATCTCAAACAAATAAATGAATAAATAAATAAATAAATAATGTTTTCAACATTTTTTAACTCTGCCGTGGCCGGTCCCAAGCCCGTGCTGTGAAAAGAGGAGGGTCAGATGCTGGGACAAGCAAACCAGCTCTGTAAAAACTATTTGCTACTGCGGTCAGGGAGGGCCTTGGAAAAGCTCATTGGGATTCCTCAGGATCTCAAACAAATAAATGAATAAATAAATAAGTAATGTTTTCAACATTTTTTAACTCTGCCGTGGCCGGTCCCAAGCCCATGCTGTGAAAAGAGGAGGGTCAGATGCTGGGACAAGCAAACCAGCTCTGTAAAAACTATTTGCTACTGCAGTCAGGGAGGGCCTTGGAAAAGCTCATTGGGATTCCTCAGGATCTCAAACAAATAAATGAATAAATAAATAAATAATGTTTTCAACATTTTTTAACTCTGCCATGGCCGGTCCCAAGCCTGTGCTGTGAAAAGAGGAGGGTCAGATGCTGGGACAAGCAAACCAGCTCTGTAAAAACTATTTGCTACTGCGGTCAGGGAGGGCCTTGGAAAAGCTCATTGGGATTCCTCAGGATCTCAAACAAATAAATGAATAAATAAATAAATAAATAATGTTTTCAACATTTTTTAACTCTGCCGTGGCCGGTCCCAAGCCCGTGCTGTGAAAAGAGGAGGGTCAGATGCTGGGACAAGCAAACCAGCTCTGTAAAAACTATTTGCTACTGCAGTCAGGGAGGGCCTTGGAAAAGCTCATTGGGATTCCTCAGGATCTCAAACAAATAAATGAATAAATAAATAAATAATGTTTTCAACATTTTTTAACTCTGCCATGGCCGGTCCCAAGCCCGTGCTGTGAAAAGAGGAGGGTCAGATGCTGGGACAAGCAAACCAGCTCTGTAAAAACTATTTGCTACTGCGGTCAGGGAGGGCCTTGGAAAAGCTCATTGGGATTCCTCAGGATCTCAAACAAATAAATGAATAAATAAATAAATAAATAATGTTTTCAACATTTTTAACTCTGCCGTGGCTGGTCCCAAGACCGTGCTATGAAAAGAGGAGGGTCAGATGCTGGGACAAGCAAACCAGCTCTGTAAAAACTATTTGCTACTGCGGTCAGGGAGGGCCTTGGAAAAGCTCATTGGGATTCCTCAGGATCTCAAACAAATAAATGAATAAATAAATAAATAATGTTTTCAACATTTTTTAACTCTGCCGTGGCCAGTCCCAAGCCCGTGCTGTGAAAAGAGGAGGGTCAGATGCTGGGACAAGCAAACCAGCTCTGTAAAAACTATTTGCTACTGCGGTCAGGGAGGGCCTTTGAAAAGCTCATTGGGATTCCTCAGGATCTCAAACAAATAAATGAATAAATAAATAAATAAATAATGTTTTCAACATTTTTTAACTCTGTCGTGGCCGGTCCCAAGCACGTGCTGTGAAAAGAGGAGGGTCAGATGCTGGGACAAGCAAACCAGCTCTGTAAAAACTATTTGCTACTGTGGTCAGGGAGGGCCTTGGAAAAGCTCATTGGGATTCCTCAGGATCTCAAACAAATAAATGAATAAATAAATAAATAAATAATGTTTTCAACATTTTTAACTCTGCCGTGGCTGGTCCCAAGCCCGTGCTATGAAAAGAGGAGGGTCAGATGCTGGGACAAGCAAACCAGCTCTATAAAAACTATTTGCTACTGCGGTCAGGGAGGGCCTTGGAAAAGCTCATTGGGATTCCTCAGGATCTCAAACAAATAAATGAATAAATAAATAAATAATGTTTTCAACATTTTTTAACTCTGCCGTGGCCGGTCCCAAGCCCGTGCTTTGAAAAGAGGAGGGTCAGATGCTGGGACAAGCAAACCAGCTCTGTAAAAACTATTTGCTACTGCGGTCAGGGAGGGCCTTGAAAAAGCTCATTGGGATTCCTCAGGATCTCAAACAAATAAATGAATAAATAAATAATGTTTTCAACATTTTTTAACTCTGCCGTGGCCGGTTCCAAGCCCGTGCTGTGAAAAGAGGAGGGTCAGATGCTGGGACAAGCAAACCAGCTCTGTAAAAACTATTTGCTACTGCGGTCAGGGAGGGCCTTGGAAAAGCTCATTGGGATTCCTCAGGATCTCAAACAAATAAATGAATAAATAAATAAATAATGTTTTCAACATTTTTAAACTCTGCCTTGGCCAGTCCCAAGCCCGTGCTGTGAAAGAGGAGGGTCAGATGCTGGGACAAGCAAACCAGCTCTGTAAAAACTATTTGCTACTGCGGTCAGGGAGGGCCTTGGAAAAGCTCATTGGGATTCCTCAGGATCTCAAACAAATAAATGAATAAATAAATAAATAAATAATGTTTTCAACATTTTTTAACTCTGTCGTGGCCGGTCCCAAGCCCGTGCTGTGAAAAGAGGAGGGTCAGATGCTGGGACAAGCAAACCAGCTCTGTAAAAACTATTTGCTACTGTGGTCAGGGAGGGCCTTGGAAAAGCTCATTGGGATTCCTCAGGATCTCAAACAAATAAATGAATAAATAAATAAATAAATAATGTTTTCAACATTTTTAACTCTGCCGTGGCTGGTCCCAAGCCCGTGCTATGAAAAGAGGAGGGTCAGATGCTGGGACAAGCAAACCAGCTCTGTAAAAACTATTTGCTACTGCGGTCAGGGAGGACCTTGGAAAAGCTCATTGGGATTCCTCAGGATCTCAAACAAATAAATGAATAAATAAATAAATAATGTTTTCAACATTTTTTAACTCTGCCTTGGTTGGTCCCAAGCCCGTGCTTTGAAAAGAGGAGGGTCAGATGCTGGGACAAGCAAAGCAGCACTGTAAAAACTATTTGCTACTGCGGTCAGGGAGGGCCTTGAAAAAGCTCATTGGGATTCCTCAGGATCTCAAACAAATAAATGAATAAATAAATAAATAATGTTTTCAACATTTTTTAACTCTGCCGTGGCCAGTTCCAAGCCCGTGCTGTTAAAAGAGGAGGGTCAGATGCTGGGACAAGCAAACCAGCTCTGTAAAAACGATTCGCTACTGCGGTCAGGGAGGGCCTTGGAAAAGCTCATTGGGATTCCTCAGGATCTCAAACAAATAAATGAATAAATAAATAATGTTTTCAACATTTTTAACTCTGCCGTGGCTGGTCCCAAGACCGTGCTATGAAAAGAGGAGGGTCAGATGCTGGGACAAGCAAACCAGCTCTGTAAAAACTATTTGCTACTGCGGTCAGGGAGGGCCTTGGAAAAGCTCATTGGGATTCCTCAGGATCTCAAACAAATAAATGAATAAATAAATAAATAATGTTTTCAACATTTTTTAACTCTGCCGTGGCCGGTCCCAAGCCCGTGCTTTGAAAAGAGGAGGGTCAGATGCTGGGACAAGCAAACCAGCTCTGTAAAAACTATTTGCTACTGCGGTCAGGGAGGGCCTTGGAGAAGCTGATTGGGATTCCTCAGGATCTCAAACAAATAAATGAATAAATAAATAAATAATGTTTTCAACATTTTTTAACTCTGCCGTGGCCGGTTCCAAGCCCGTGCTGTGAAAAGAGGAGGGTCAGATGCTGGGACAAGCAAACCAGCTCTGTAAAAACTATTTGCTACTGCGGTCAGGGAGGGCCTTGGAAAAGCTCATTGGGATTCCTCAGGATCTCAAACAAATAAATGAATAAATAAATAAATAATGTTTTCAACATTTTTTAACTCTGCCGTGGCCAGTTCCAAGCCCGTGCTGTTAAAAGAGGAGGGTCAGATGCTGGGACAAGCAAACCAGCTCTGTAAAAACGATTCGCTACTGCGGTCAGGGAGGGCCTTGGAAAAGCTCATTGGGATTCCTCAGGATCTCAAACAAATAAATGAATAAATAAATAATGTTTTCAACATTTTTAACTCTGCCGTGGCTGGTCCCAAGACCGTGCTATGAAAAGAGGAGGGTCAGATGCTGGGACAAGCAAACCAGCTCTGTAAAAACTATTTGCTACTGCGGTCAGGGAGGGCCTTGGAAAAGCTCATTGGGATTCCTCAGGATCTCAAACAAGTAAATGAATAAATAAATAAATAATGTTTTCAACATTTTTTAACTCTGCCGTGGCCGGTCCCAAGCCCGTGCTTTGAAAAGAGGAGGGTCAGATGCTGGGACAAGCAAACCAGCTCTGTAAAAACTATTTGCTACTGCGGTCAGGGAGGGCCTTGGAGAAGCTGATTGGGATTCCTCAGGATCTCAAACAAATAAATGAATAAATAAATAAATAATGTTTTCAACATTTTTAACTCTGCCGTGGCCGGTTCCAAGCCCGTGCTGTGAAAAGAGGAGGGTCAGATGCTGGGACAAGCAAACCAGCTCTGTAAAAACTATTTGCTACTGCGGTCAGGGAGGGCCTTGGAAAAGCTCATTGGGATTCCTCAGGATCTCAAACAAATAAATGAATAAATAAATAAATAATGTTTTCAACATTTTTTAACTCTGCCGTGGCCAGTCCCAAGCCCGTGCTGCGAAAAGAGGAGGGTCAGATGCTGGGACAAGCAAACCAGCTCTGTAAAAACTATTTGCTACTGCGGTCAGGGAGGGCCTTGGAAAAGCTCATTGGGATTCCTCAGGATCTCAAACAAATAAATGAATAAATAAATAAATAAATAATGTTTTCAACATTTTTTAACTCTGTCGTGGCCGGTCCCAAGCCCGTGCTGTGAAAAGAGGAGGGTCAGATGCTGGGACAAGCAAACCAGCTCTGTAAAAACTATTTGCTACTGTGGTCAGGGAGGGCCTTGGAAAAGCTCATTGGGATTCCTCAGGATCTCAAACTAATAAATGATTAAATAAATAAATAAAGTTTTCAACATTTTTTAACTCTGCCGTGGCCGGTCCCAAGCCCGTGCTGTGAAAAGAGGAGGGTCAGATGCTGGGACAAGCAAACCAGCTCTGTAAAAACTATTTGCTACTGCGGTCAGGGAGGGCCTTGGAAAAGCTCATTGGGATTCCTCAGGATCTCAAACAAATAAATGAATAAATAAATAATGTTTTCAACATTTTTTAACTCTGCCGTGGCCAGTCCCAAGCCCGTGCTGTGAAAAGAGGAGGGTTTAGATGCTGGGACAAGCAAACCAGCTCTGTAAAAACTATTTGCTACTGCGGTCAGGGAGGGCCTTGGAAAAGCTCATTGGGATTCCTCAGGATCTCAAACAAATAAATAAATGAATAAATAAATAAATAATGTTTTCAACATTTTTAACTCTGCCGTGGCTGGTCCCAAGCCCGTGCTATGAAAAGAGGAGGGTCAGATGCTGGGACAAGCAAACCAGCTCTGTAAAAACTATTTGCTACTGCGGTCAGGGAGGGCCTTGGAAAAGCTGATTGGGATTCCTCAGGATCTCAAACAAATAAATGAATAAATAAATAATGTTTTCAACATTTTTTAACTCTGCCATGGCCGGTCCCAAGCCCGTGCTGTGAAAAGAGGAGGGTCAGATGCTGGGACAAGCAAACCAGCTCTGTAAAAACTATTTGCTACTGCGGTCAGGGAGGGCCTTGGATAGGCTCATTAGGATTCCTCAGGATCTCAAACAAATAAATGAATAAATAAATAAATAAATAAATAATGTTTTCAACATTTTTTAACTCTGCCGTGGCCGGTCCCAAGCCCGTGCTGTGAAAAGAGGAGAGTCAGATGCTGGGACAAGCAAACCAGCTCTGTAAAAACTATTTGCTACTGCAGTAAGGGAGGGCCTTGGAAAAGCTCATTGGGATTCCTCAGGATCTCAAACAAATAAATGAATAAATAAATAAATAATGTTTTCAACATTTTTAACTCTGCCGTGGCTGGTCCCAAGACCGTGCTATGAAAAGAGGAGGGTCAGATGCTGGGACAAGCAAACCAGCTCTGTAAAAACTATTTGCTACTGCGGTCAGGGAGGGCCTTGGAAAAGCTCATTGGGATTCCTCAGGATCTCAAACAAATAAATGAATAAATAAATAAATAATGTTTTCAACATTTTTTAACTCTGTCGTTTCCGGTCCCAAGCCCGTGCTGTGAAAAGAGGAGGGTCAGATGCTGGGACAAGCAAACCAGCTCTGTAAAAACTATTTGCTACTGTGGTCAGGGAGGGCCTTGGAAAAATTCATTGGGATTCCTCAGGATCTCAAACAAATAAATTATTAAATAAATAAATAAAGTTTTCAACATTTTTTAACTCTGCCGTGGCCGGTCCCAAGCCCGTGCTGTGAAAAGAGGAGGGTCAGATGCTGGGACAAGCAAACCAGCTCTGTAAAAACTATTTGCTACTGCGGTCAGGGAGGGCCTTGGAAAAGCTGATTGGGATTCCTCAGGATCTCAAACAAATAAATGAATAAATAAATAAATAATGTTTTCAACATTTTTAACTCTGCCGTGGCTGGTCCCAAGCCCGTGCTATGAAAAGAGGAGGGTCAGATGCTGGGACAAGCAAACCAGCTCTGTAAAAACTATTTGCTACTGCGGTCAGGGAGGGCCTTGGAAAAGCTCATTGGGATTCCTCAGGATCTCAAACAAATAAATGAATAAATAAATAAATAATGTTTTCAACATTTTTAAACTCTGCCTTGGCCAGTCCCAAGCCCGTGCTGTGAAAAGAGGAGGGTCAGATGCTGGGACAAGCAAACCAGCTCTGTAAAAACTATTTGCTACTGCGGTCAGGGAGGGCCTTGGAAAAGCTCATTGGGATTCCTCAGGATCTCAAACAAATAAATGAATAAATAAATAAATAATATTTTCAACATTTTTTAACTCTGCCGTGGCCGGTCCCAAGCCCGTGCTGTGAAAAGAGGAGGGTCAGATGCTGGGACAAGCAAACCAGCTCTGTAAAAACTATTTGCTACTGTGGTCAGGGAGGGCCTTGGAAAAGCTCATTGGGATTCCTCAGGATCTCAAACAAATAAATGAATAAATAAATAAAGTTTTCAACATTTTTTAACTCTGCCGTGGCCGGTCCCAAGCCCGTGCTGTGAAAAGAGGAGGGTCAGATGCTGGGACAAGCAAACCAGCTCTGTAAAAACTATTTGCTACTGCGGTCAGGGAGGGCCTTGGAAAAGCTGATTGGGATTCCTCAGGATCTCAAACAAATAAATGAATAAATAAATAAATAATGTTTTCAACATTTTTTAACTCTGCCGTGGCCAGTCCCAAGCCCGTGCTGTGAAAAGAGGAGGGTCAGATGCTGGGACAAGCAAACCAGCTCTGTAAAAACTATTTGCTACTAAGGTCAGGGAGGGCCTTGGAAAAGCTCATTGGGATTCCTCAGGATCTCAAACAAATAAATGAATAAATAAATAAATAAAGTTTTCAACATTTTTTAACTCTGCCGTGGCCGGTCCCAAGCCCGTGCTGTGAAAAGAGGAGGGTCAGATGCTGGGACAAGCAAACCAGCTCTGTAAAAACTATTTGCTACTGCGGTCAGGGAGGGCCTTGGAAAAGCTGATTGGGATTCCTCAGGATCTCAAACAAATAAAGGAATAAATAAATAAATAATGTTTATAACATTTTTTAACTCTGCCGTGGCCGGTCCCAAGCCCGTGCTGTGAAAAGAGGAGGGTCAGATGCTGGGACAAGCAAACCAGCTCTGTAGAAACTATTTGCTACTGCGGTCAGGGAGGGCCTTGGAAAAGCTCATTGGGATTCCTAAGGATCTCAAACAAATAAATGAATAAATAAATAAATAAATAATGTTTTCAACATTTTTTAACTCTGCCGTGGCCGGTCCCAAGCCCATGCTGTGAAAAGAGGAGGGTCAGATACTGGGACAAGCAAACCAGCTCTGTAAAAACTATTTGCTACTGCGGTCAGGGAGGGCCTTGGAAAAGCTCATTGGGATTCCTCAGGATCTCAAACAAATAAATGAATAAATAAATAAATAAAGTTTTCAACATTTTTTAACTCTGCCGTGGCCGGTCCCAAGCCCGTGCTGTGAAAAGAGGAGGGTCAGATGCTGGGACAAGCAAACCAGCTCTGTAAAAACTATTTGCTACTGCGGTCAGGGAGGGCCTTGGAAAAGCTGATTGGGATTCCTCAGGATCTCAAACAAATAAATGAATAAATAAATAAATAATGTTTTCAACATTTTTTAACTCTGCCGTGGCCGGTCCCAAGCCCGTGCTGTGAAAAGAGGAGGGTCAGATGCTGGGACAAGCAAACCAGCTCTGTAAAAACTATTTGCTACTGTGGTCAGGGAGGGCCTTGGAAAAGCTCATTGGGATTCCTCAGGATCTCAAACAAATAAAGGAATAAATAAATAAATAATGTTTATAACATTTTTTAACTCTGCCGTGGCCGGTCCCAAGCCCGTGCTGTGAAAAGAGGAGGGTCAGATGCTGGGACAAGCAAACCAGCTCTGTAGAAACTATTTGCTACTGCGGTCAGGGAGGGCCTTGGAAAAGCTCATTGGGATTCCTAAGGATCTCAAACAAATAAATGAATAAATAAATAAATAAATAATGTTTTCAACATTTTTTAACTCTGCCGTGGCCGGTCCCAAGCCCATGCTGTGAAAAGAGGAGGGTCAGATACTGGGACAAGCAAACCAGCTCTGTAAAAACTATTTGCTACTGCGGTCAGGGAGGGCCTTGGAAAAGCTCATTGGGATTCCTCAGGATCTCAAACAAATAAATGAATAAATAAATAAATAAAGTTTTCAACATTTTTTAACTCTGCCGTGGCCGGTCCCAAGCCCGTGCTGTGAATAGAGGAGGGTCAGATGCTGGGACAAGCAAACCAGCTCTGTAAAAACTATTTGCTACTGCGGTCAGGGAGGGCCTTGGAAAAGCTGATTGGGATTCCTCAGGATCTCAAACAAATAAATGAATAAATAAATAAATAATGTTTTCAACATTTTTTAACTCTGCCGTGGCCGGTCCCAAGCCCGTGCTGTGAAAAGAGGAGGGTCAGATGCTGGGACAAGCAAACCAGCTCTGTAAAAACTATTTGCTACTGTGGTCAGGGAGGGCCTTGGAAAAGCTCATTGGGATTCCTCAGGATCTCAAACAAATAAAGGAATAAATAAATAAATAATGTTTATAACATTTTTTAACTCTGCCGTGGCCGGTCCCAAGCCCGTGCTGTGAAAAGAGGAGGGTCAGATGCTGGGACAAGCAAACCAGCTCTGTAGAAACTATTTGCTACTGCGGTCAGGGAGGGCCTTGGAAAAGCTCATTGGGATTCCTCAGGATCTCAAACAAATAAATGAATAAATAAATAAATAATGTTTTCAACATTTTTTAACTCTGCTGTGGCCAGTCCCAAGCCCGTGCTGTGAAAAGAGGAGGGTCAGATGCTGGGACAAGCAAACCAGCTCTGTAAAAACTATTTGCTACTGCGGTCAGGGAGGGCCTTGGAAAAGCTCATTGGGATTCCTCAGGATCTCAAACAAATAAATGAATAAATAAATAAATAAATAATGTTTTCAACATTTTTTAACTCTGCCGTGGCCGGTCCCAAGCCCATGCTGTGAAAAGAGGAGGGTCAGATGCTGGGACAAGCAAACCAGCTCTGTAAAAACTATTTGCTACTGCGGTCAGGGAGGGCCTTGGAAAAGCTGATTGGGATTCCTCAGGATCTCAAACAAATAAATGAATAAATAAATAAATAATGTTTTCAACATTTTTTAACTCTGCCGTGGCCGGTCCCAAGCCCGTGCTGTGAAAAGAGGAGGGTCAGATGCTGGGACAAGCAAACCAGCTCTGTAAAAACTATTTGCTACTGCGGTCAGGGAGGGCCTTGGAAAAGCTCATTGGGATTCCTCAGGATCTCAAACAAATAAAGGAATAAATAAATAAATAATGTTTATAACATTTTTTAACTCTGCCGTGGCCGGTCCCAAGCCCGTGCTGTGAAAAGAGGAGGGTCAGATGCTGGGACAAGCAAACCAGCTCTGTAGAAACTATTTGCTACTGCGGTCAGGGAGGGCCTTGGAAAAGCTCATTGGGATTCCTCAGGATCTCAAACAAATAAATGAATAAATAAATAAATAAATAATGTTTTCAACATTTTTTAACTCTGCCGTGGCCGGTCCCAAGCCCATGCTGTGAAAAGAGGAGGGTCAGATACTGGGACAAGCAAACCAGCTCTGTAAAAACTATTTGCTACTGCGGTCAGGGAGGGCCTTGGAAAAGCTCATTGGGATTCCTCAGGATCTCAAACAAATAAATGAATAAATAAATAAAAAAAGTTTTCAACATTTTTTAACTCTGCCGTGGCCGGTCCCAAGCCCGTGCTGTGAAAAGAGGAGGGTCAGATGCTGGGACAAGCAAACCAGCTCTGTAAAAACTATTTGCTACTGCGGTCAGGGAGGGCCTTGGAAAAGCTCATTGGGATTCCTCAGGATCTCAAACAAATAAATGAATAAATAAATAAATAATGTTTTCAACATTTTTTAACTCTGCTGTGGCCAGTCCCAAGCCCGTGCTGTGAAAAGAGGAGGGTCAGATGCTGGGACAAGCAAACCAGCTCTGTAAAAACTATTTGCTACTGCGGTCAGGGAGGGCCTTGGAAAAGCTCATTGGGATTCCTCAGGATCTCAAACAAATAAATGAATAAATAAATAAATAAATAATGTTTTCAACATTTTTTAACTCTGCCGTGGCCGGTCCCAAGCCCGTGCTGTGAAAAGAGGAGGGTCAGATGCTGGGACAAGCAAACCAGCTCTGTAAAAACTATTTGCTACTGTGGTCAGGGAGGGCCTTGGAAAAGCTCATTGGGATTCCTCAGGATCTCAAACAAATAAATGAATAAATAAATAAAGTTTTCAACATTTTTTAACTCTGCCGTGGCCGGTCCCAAGCCCGTGCTGTGAAAAGAGGAGGGTCAGATGCTGGGACAAGCAAACCAGCTCTGTAAAAACTATTTGCTACTGCGGTCAGGGAGGGCCTTGGAAAAGCTCATTGGGATTCCTCAGGATCTCAAACAAATAAATGAATAAATAAATAAATAAATAATGTTTTCAACATTTTTTAACTCTGCCGTGGCCGGTCCCAAGCCCATGCTGTGAAAAGAGGAGGGTCAGATACTGGGACAAGCAAACCAGCTCTGTAAAAACTATTTGCTACTGCGGTCAGGGAGGGCCTTGGAAAAGCTCATTGGGATTCCTCAGGATCTCAAACAAATAAATGAATAAATAAATAAATAAAGTTTTCAACATTTTTTAACTCTGCCGTGGCCGGTCCCAAGCCCGTGCTGTGAAAAGAGGAGGGTCAGATGCTGGGACAAGCAAACCAGCTCTGTAAAAACTATTTGCTACTGCGGTCAGGGAGGGCCTTGGAAAAGCTGATTGGGATTCCTCAGGATCTCAAACAAATAAATAAATAAATAAATAAATAATGTTTTCAACATTTTTTAACTCTGCCGTGGCCGGTCCCAAGCCCGTGCTGTGAAAAGAGGAGGGTCAGATGCTGGGACAAGCAAACCAGCTCTGTAAAAACTATTTGCTACTGCGGTCAGGGAGGGCCTTGGAAAAGCTCATTGGGATTCCTCAGGATCTCAAACAAATAAAGGAATAAATAAATAAATAATGTTTATAACATTTTTTAACTCTGCCGTGGCCGGTCCCAAGCCCGTGCTGTGAAAAGAGGAGGGTCAGATGCTGGGACAAGCAAACCAGCTCTGTAGAAACTATTTGCTACTGCGGTCAGGGAGGGCCTTGGAAAAGCTCATTGGGATTCCTCAGGATCTCAAACAAATAAATGAATAAATAAATAAATAAATAATGTTTTCAACATTTTTTAACTCTGCCGTGGCCGGTCCCAAGCCCATGCTGTGAAAAGAGGAGGGTCAGATACTGGGACAAGCAAACCAGCTCTGTAAAAACTATTTGCTACTGCGGTCAGGGAGGGCCTTGGAAAAGCTCATTGGGATTCCTCAGGATCTCAAACAAATAAATGAATAAATAAATAAATAAAGTTTTCAACAGTTTTTTAACTCTGCCGTGGCCGGTCCCAAGCCCGTGCTGTGAAAAGAGGAGGGTCAGATGCTGGGACAAGCAAACCAGCTCTGTAAAAACTATTTGCTACTGCGGTCAGGGAGGGCCTTGGAAAAGCTGATTGGGATTCCTCAGGATCTCAAACAAATAAATGAATAAATAAATAAATAATGTTTTCAACATTTTTTAACTCTGCCGTGGCCGGTCCCAAGCCCGTGCTGTGAAAAGAGGAGGGTCAGATGCTGGGACAAGCAAACCAGCTCTGTAAAAACTATTTGCTACTGCGGTCAGGGAGGGCCTTGGAAAAGCTCATTGGGATTCCTCAGGATCTCAAACAAATAAAGGAATAAATAAATAAATAATGTTTATAACATTTTTTAACTCTGCCGTGGCCGGTCCCAAGCCCGTGCTGTGAAAAGAGGAGGGTCAGATGCTGGGACAAGCAAACCAGCTCTGTAGAAACTATTTGCTACTGCGGTCAGGGAGGGCCTTGGAAAAGCTCATTGGGATTCCTCAGGATCTCAAACAAATAAATGAATAAATAAATAAATAATGTTTTCAACATTTTTTAACTCTGCTGTGGCCAGTCCCAAGCCCGTGCTGTGAAAAGAGGAGGGTCAGATGCTGGGACAAGCAAACCAGCTCTGTAAAAACTATTTGCTACTGCGGTCAGGGAGGGCCTTGGAAAAGCTCATTGGGATTCCTCAGGATCTCAAACAAATAAATGAATAAATAAATAAATAAATAATGTTTTCAACATTTTTTAACTCTGCCGTGGCCGGTCCCAAGCCCGTGCTGTGAAAAGAGGAGGGTCAGATGCTGGGACAAGCAAACCAGCTCTGTAAAAACTATTTGCTACTGTGGTCAGGGAGGGCCTTGGAAAAGCTCATTGGGATTCCTCAGGATCTCAAACAAATAAATGAATAAATAAATAAAGTTTTCAACATTTTTTAACTCTGCCGTGGCCGGTCCCAAGCCCGTGCTGTGAAAAGAGGAGGGTCAGATGCTGGGACAAGCAAACCAGCTCTGTAAAAACTATTTGCTACTGCGGTCAGGGAGGGCCTTGGAAAAGCTCATTGGGATTCCTCAGGATCTCAAACAAATAAATGAATAAATAAATAAATAATGTTTTCAACATTTTTAACTCTGCCATGGCTGGTCCCAAGCCCGTGCTATGAAAAGAGGAGGGTCAGATGCTGGGACAAGCAAACCAGCTCTGTAAAAACTATTTGCTACTGCGGTCAGGGAGGGCCTTGGAAAAGCTCATTGGGATTCCTCAGGATCTCAAACAAATAAATGAATAAATAAATAATGTTTTCAACATTTTTTAACTCTGCCGTGGCCGGTCCCAAGCCCGTGCTGTGAAAAAAGGAGGGTCAGATGCTGGGACAAGCAAACCAGCTCTGTAAAAACTATTTGCTACTGCGGTCAGGGAGGGCCTTGGAAAAGCTCATTGGGATTCCTCAGGATCTCAAACAAATAAATGAATAAATAAATAAATAAATAATGTTTTCAACATTTTTTAACTCTGCCGTGGCCGGTCCCAAGCCCGTGCTGTGAAAAGAGGAGGGTCAGATGCTGGGACAAGCAAACCAGCTCTGTAAAAACTATTTGCTACTGCAGTCAGGGAGGGCCTTGGAAAAGCTAATTGGGATTCCTCAGGATCTCAAACAAATAAATGAATAAATAAATAAATAAATAAATTAAAAAAGTTTTTAACATTTTTTAACTCTGCCGTGGCCGGTCCCAAGCCCGTGCTGTGAAAAGTGGAGGGTCAGATACTGGGACAAGCAAATCAGCTCTGTAAAAACTATTTGCTACTGCGGTCAGGGAGGGCCTTGGAAAAGCTGATTGGGATTCCTCAGGATCTTAAACAAATAAATGAATAAATAAATAAATAAATAATGTTTTCAACATTTTTTAACTCTGCCGTGGCCGGTCCCAAGCCCGTGCTGTGAAAAGAGGAGGGTCAGATGCTGGGACAAGCAAACCAGCTCTGTAAAAACTATTTGCTACTGCGGTCAGGGAGGGCCTTGGAAAAGCTGATTGGGATTCCTCAGGATCTCAAACAAATAAATGAATAAATAAATAAATAATGTTTTCAACATTTTTTAACTCTGCCGTGGCCGGTCCCAAGCCCGTGCTGTGAAAAGAGGAGGGTCAGATGCTGGGACAAGCAAACCAGCTCTGTAAAAACTATTTGCTACTGCGGTCAGGGAGGGCCTTGGAAAAGCTCATTGGGATTCCTCAGGATCTCAAACAAATAAAGGAATAAATAAATAAATAATGTTTATAACATTTTTTAACTCTGCCGTGGCCGGTCCCAAGCCCGTGCTGTGAAAAGAGGAGGGTCAGATGCTGGGACAAGCAAACCAGCTCTGTAGAAACTATTTGCTACTGCGGTCAGGGAGGGCTTTGGAAAAGCTCATTGGGATTCCTCAGGATCTCAAACAAATAAATGAATAAATAAATAAATAATGTTTTCAACATTTTTTAACTCTGCTGTGGCCAGTCCCAAGCCCGTGCTGTGAAAAGAGGAGGGTCAGATGCTGGGACAAGCAAACCAGCTCTGTAAAAACTATTTGCTACTGCGGTCAGGGAGGGCCTTGGAAAAGCTCATTGGGATTCCTCAGGATCTCAAACAAATAAATGAATAAATAAATAAATAAATAATGTTTTCAACATTTTTTAACTCTGCCGTGGCCGGTCCCAAGCCCGTGCTGTGAAAAGAGGAGGGTCAGATGCTGGGACAAGCAAACCAGCTCTGTAAAAACTATTTGCTACTGTGGTCAGGGAGGGCCTTGGAAAAGCTCATTGGGATTCCTCAGGATCTCAAACAAATAAATGAATAAATAAATAAAGTTTTCAACATTTTTTAACTCTGCCGTGGCCGGTCCCAAGCCCGTGCTGTGAAAAGAGGAGGGTCAGATGCTGGGACAAGCAAACCAGCTCTGTAAAAACTATTTGCTACTGCGGTCAGGGAGGGCCTTGGAAAAGCTCATTGGGATTCCTCAGGATCTCAAACAAATAAATGAATAAATAAATAAATAATGTTTTCAACATTTTTAACTCTGCCATGGCTGGTCCCAAGCCCGTGCTATGAAAAGAGGAGGGTCAGATGCTGGGACAAGCAAACCAGCTCTGTAAAAACTATTTGCTACTGCGGTCAGGGAGGGCCTTGGAAAAGCTCATTGGGATTCCTCAGGATCTCAAACAAATAAATGAATAAATAAATAATGTTTTCAACATTTTTTAACTCTGCCGTGGCCGGTCCCAAGCCCGTGCTGTGAAAAAAGGAGGGTCAGATGCTGGGACAAGCAAACCAGCTCTGTAAAAACTATTTGCTACTGCGGTCAGGGAGGGCCTTGGAAAAGCTCATTGGGATTCCTCAGGATCTCAAACAAATAAATGAATAAATAAATAAATAAATAATGTTTTCAACATTTTTTAACTCTGCCGTGGCCGGTCCCAAGCCCGTGCTGTGAAAAGAGGAGGGTCAGATGCTGGGACAAGCAAACCAGCTCTGTAAAAACTATTTGCTACTGCAGTCAGGGAGGGCCTTGGAAAAGCTAATTGGGATTCCTCAGGATCTCAAACAAATAAATGAATAAATAAATAAATAAATAAATTAAAAAAGTTTTTAACATTTTTTAACTCTGCCGTGGCCGGTCCCAAGCCCGTGCTGTGAAAAGTGGAGGGTCAGATACTGGGACAAGCAAATCAGCTCTGTAAAAACTATTTGCTACTGCGGTCAGGGAGGGCCTTGGAAAAGCTGATTGGGATTCCTCAGGATCTTAAACAAATAAATGAATAAATAAATAAATAAATAATGTTTTCAACATTTTTTAACTCTGCCGTGGCCGGTCCCAAGCCCGTGCTATGAAAAGAGGAGGGTCAGATGCTGGGACAAGCAAACCAGCTCTGTAAAAACTATTTGCTACTGCGGTCAGGGAGGGCCTTGGAAAAGCTGATTGGGATTCCTCAGGATCTCAAACAAATAAATGAATAAATAAATAAATAATGTTTTCAACATTTTTTAACTCTGCCGTGGCCGGTCCCAAGCCCGTGCTGTGAAAAGAGGAGGGTCAGATGCTGGGACAAGCAAACCAGCTCTGTAAAAACTATTTGCTACTGCAGTCAGGGAGGGCCTTGGAAAAGCTCATTGGGATTCCTCAGGATCTCAAACAAATAAATGAATAAATAAATCATGTTTTCAACATTTTTTAACTCTGCTGTGGCCAGTCCCAAGCCCATGCTGTGAAAAGAGGAGGGTCAGATGCTGGGACAAGCAAACCAGCTCTGTAAAAACTATTTGCTACTGCGGTCAGGGAGGGCCTTGGAAAAGCTCATTGGGATTCCTCAGGATCTCAAACAAATAAAGGAATAAATAAATAAATAATGTTTATAACATTTTTTAACTCTGCCGTGGCCGGTCCCAAGCCCGTGCTGTGAAAAGAGGGGGGTCAGATGCTGGGACAAGCAAACCAGCTCTGTAGAAACTATTTGCTACTGCGGTCAGGGAGGGCCTTGGAAAAGCTCATTGGGATTCCTCAGGATCTCAAACAAATAAATGAATAAATAAATAAATAAATAATGTTTTCAACATTTTTTAACTCTGCCGTGGCCGGTCCCAAGCCCATGCTGTGAAAAGAGGAGGGTCAGATACTGGGACAAGCAAACCAGCTCTGTAAAAAATATTTGCTACTGCGGTCAGGGAGGGCCTTGGAAAAGCTCATTGGGATTCCTCAGGATCTCAAACAAATAAATGAATAAATAAATAAATAATGTTTTCAACATTTTTTAACTCTGCCGTGGCCGGTCCCAAGCCCGTGCTGTGAAAAGAGGAGGGTCAGATGCTGGGACAAGCAAACCACCTCTGTAAAAACTATTTGCTACTGCGGTCAGGGAGGGCCTTGGAAAAGCTCATTGGGATTCCTCAGGATCTCAAACAAATAAATGAATAAATAAATAAATAAATAATGTTTTCAACATTTTTTAACTCTGCCGTGGCCGGTCCCAGGCCCGTGCTGTGAAAAGAGGAGGGTCAGATGCTGGGACAAGCAAACCAGCTCTGTAAAAACTATTTGCTACTGTGGTCAGGGAGGGCCTTGGAAAAGCTCATTGGGATTCCTCAGGATCTCAAACAAATAAATGAATAAATAAATAAAGTTTTCAACATTTTTTAACTCTGCCGTGGCCGGTCCCAAGCCCGTGCTGTGAAAAGAGGAGGGTCAGATGCTGGGACAAGCAAACCAGCTCTGTAAAAACTATTTGCTACTGCGGTCAGGGAGGGCCTTGGAAAAGCTCATTGGGATTCCTCAGGATCTCAAACAAATAAATGAATAAATAAATAAATAATGTTTTCAACATTTTTAACTCTGCCATGGCTGGTCCCAAGCCCGTGCTATGAAAAGAGGAGGGTCAGATGCTGGGACAAGCAAACCAGCTCTGTAAAAACTATTTGCTACTGCGGTCAGGGAGGGCCTTGGAAAAGCTCATTGGGATTCCTCAGGATCTCAAACAAATAAATGAATAAATAAATAAATAATGTTTTCAACATTTTTAACTCTGCCGTGGCCGGTCCCAAGCCCGTGCTGTGAAAAGAGGAGGGTCAGATGCTGGGACAAGCAAACCAGCTCTGTAAAAACTATTTGCTACTGCAGTCAGGGAGGGCCTTGGAAAAGCTAATTGGGATTCCTCAGGATCTCAAACAAATAAATGAATAAATAAATAAATAAATAAATAAAGTTTTTAACATTTTTTAACTCTGCCGTGGCCGGTCCCAAGCCCGTGCTGTGAAAAGAGGAGGGTCAGATGCTGGGACAAGCAAACCAGCTCTGTAAAAACTATTTGCTACTGCGGTCAGGGAGGGCCTTGGAAAAGCTCATTGGGATTCCTCAGGATCTAAAACAAATAAATGAATAAATAAATAAATAAATAAAGTTTTTAAAATTTTTTAACTCTGCCGTGGCCGGTCCCAAGCCCGTGCTGTGAAAAGAGGAGGGTCAGATGCTGGGACAAGCAAACCAGCTCTGTAAAAACTATTTGCTACTGCGGTCAGGGAGGGCCTTGGAAAAGCTCATTGGGATTCCTCAGGATCTCAAACAAATAAATGAATAAATAAATAAATGTTTTCAACATTTTTAACTCTGCCGTGGCTGGTCCCAAGCCCGTGCTATGAAAAGAGGAGGGTCAGATGCTGGGACAAGCAAACCAGCTCTTTAAAAACTATTTGCTACTGCGGTCAGGGAGGGCCTTGGAAAAGCTGATTGGGATTCCTCAGGATCTCAAACAAATAAATGAATAAATAAATAAATAATGTTTTCAACATTTTTAACTCTGCCGTGGCTGGTCCCAAGCCCGTACTGTGAAAAGAGGAGGGTCAGATGCTGGGACAAGCAAACCAGCTCTGTAAAAACTATTTGCTACTGCGGTCAGGGAGGGCCTTGGAAAAGCTCATTGGGATTCCTCAGGATCTCAAACAAATAAATGAATAAATAAATAAATAAATAAATAAATAAATAATGTTTTCAACATTTTTAACTCTGCCGTGGCCGGTCCCAAGCCCGTGCTGTGAAAAGAGGAGGGTCAGATGCTGGGACAAGCAAACCAGCTCTGTAAAAACTATTTGCTACTGCAGTCAGGGAGGGCCTTGGAAAAGCTAATTGGGATTCCTCAGGATCTCAAACAAATAAATGAATAAATAAATAAATAAATAAATAAAGTTTTTAACATTTTTTAACTCTGCCGTGGCCGGTCCCAAGCCCGTGCTGTGAAAAGAGGAGGGTCAGATGCTGGGACAAGCAAACCAGCTCTGTAAAAACTATTTGCTACTGCGGTCAGGGAGGGCCTTGGAAAAGCTCATTGGGATTCCTCAGGATCTAAAACAAATAAATGAATAAATAAATAAATAAATAAAGTTTTTAAAATTTTTTAACTCTGCCGTGGCCGGTCCCAAGCCCGTGCTGTGAAAAGAGGAGGGTCAGATGCTGGGACAAGCAAACCAGCTCTGTAAAAACTATTTGCTACTGCGGTCAGGGAGGGCCTTGGAAAAGCTCATTGGGATTCCTCAGGATCTCAAACAAATAAATGAATAAATAAATAAATGTTTTCAACATTTTTAACTCTGCCGTGGCTGGTCCCAAGCCCGTGCTATGAAAAGAGGAGGGTCAGATGCTGGGACAAGCAAACCAGCTCTTTAAAAACTATTTGCTACTGCGGTCAGGGAGGGCCTTGGAAAAGCTGATTGGGATTCCTCAGGATCTCAAACAAATAAATGAATAAATAAATAAATAATGTTTTCAACATTTTTAACTCTGCCGTGGCTGGTCCCAAGCCCGTACTGTGAAAAGAGGAGGGTCAGATGCTGGGACAAGCAAACCAGCTCTGTAAAAACTATTTGCTACTGCGGTCAGGGAGGGCCTTGGAAAAGCTCATTGGGATTCCTCAGGATCTCAAACAAATAAATGAATAAATAAATAAATAAATAATGTTTTCAACATTTTTTAACTCTGCCGTGGCCGGTCCCAAGCCCGTGCTGTGAAAAGAGGAGGGTCAGATGCTGGGACAAGCAAACCAGCTCTGTAAAAAATATTTGCTACTGCAGTCAGGGAGGGCCTTGGAAAAGCTCATTGGGATTCCTCAGGATCTCAAACAAATAAAGGAATAAATAAATAAATAATGTTTTCAACATTTTTTAACTCTGCCGTGGCCGGTCCCAAGCCCGTGCTGTGAAAAGAGGAGGGTCAGATGCTGGGACAAGCAAACCAGCTCTGTAAAAACTATTTGCTACTGCGGTCAGGGAGGGCCTTGGAAAAGCTCATTGGGATTCCTCAGGATCTCAAACAAATAAATGAATAAATAAATAAATCATGTTTTCAACATTTTTTAACTCTGCCGTGGCCGGTCCCAAGCCCGTGCTGTGAAAAGAGGAGGGTCAGATGCTGGGACAAGCAAACCAGCTCTGTAGAAACGATTTGCTACTGCGGTCAGGGAGGGCCTTGGAAAAGCTCATTGGGATTCCTCAGGATCTCAAACAAATAAATGAATAAATAAATAAATAAATAATGTTTTCAACATTTTTTAACTCTGCCGTGGCCGGTCCCAAGCCCATGCTGTGAAAAGAGGAGGGTCAGATACTGGGACAAGCAAACCAGCTCTGTAAAAAATATTTGCTACTGCGGTCAGGGAGGGCCTTGGAAAAGCTCATTGGGATTCCTCAGGATCTCAAACAAATAAATGAATAAATAAATAAATAATGTTTTCAACATTTTTTAACTCTGCCGTGGCCGGTCCCAAGCCCGTGCTGTGAAAAGAGGAGGGTCAGATGCTGGGACAAGCAAACCACCTCTGTAAAAACTATTTGCTACTGCGGTCAGGGAGGGCCTTGGAAAAGCTCATTGGGATTCCTCAGGATCTCAAACAAATAAATGAATAAATAAATAAATAAATAATGTTTTCAACATTTTTTAACTCTGCCGTGGCCGGTCCCAGGCCCGTGCTGTGAAAAGAGGAGGGTCAGATGCTGGGACAAGCAAACCAGCTCTGTAAAAACTATTTGCTACTGTGGTCAGGGAGGGCCTTGGAAAAGCTCATTGGGATTCCTCAGGATCTCAAACAAATAAATGAATAAATAAATAAAGTTTTCAACATTTTTTAACTCTGCCGTGGCCGGTCCCAAGCCCGTGCTGTGAAAAGAGGAGGGTCAGATGCTGGGACAAGCAAACCAGCTCTGTAAAAACTATTTGCTACTGCGGTCAGGGAGGGCCTTGGAAAAGCTCATTGGGATTCCTCAGGATCTCAAACAAATAAATGAATAAATAAATAAATAATGTTTTTAACATTTTTAACTCTGCCATGGCTGGTCCCAAGCCCGTGCTATGAAAAGAGGAGGGTCAGATGCTGGGACAAGCAAACCAGCTCTGTAAAAACTATTTGCTACTGCGGTCAGGGAGGGCCTTGGAAAAGCTCATTGGGATTCCTCAGGATCTCAAACAAATAAATGAATAAATAAATAAATAATGTTTTCAACATTTTTTAACTCTGCCGTGGCCGGTCCCAAGCCCGTGCTGTGAAAAGAGGAGGGTCAGATGCTGGGACAAGCAAAAACCAGCTCTGTAAAAACTATTTGCTACTGCAGTCAGGGAGGGCCTTGGAAAAGCTAATTGGGATTCCTCAGGATCTCAAACAAATAAATGAATAAATAAATAAACAAATAAATAAATAAATAAAGTTTTTAACATTTTTTAACTCTGCCGTGGCCGGTCCCAAGCCCGTGCTGTGAAAAGAGGAGGGTCAGATGCTGGGACAAGCAAACCAGCTCTGTAAAAACTATTTGCTACTGCGGTCAGGGAGGGCCTTGGAAAAGCTCATTGGGATTCCTCAGGATCTAAAACAAATAAATGAATAAATAAATAAATAAAGTTTTTAAAATTTTTTAACTCTGCCGTGGCCGGTCCCAAGCCCGTGCTGTGAAAAGAGGAGGGTCAGATGCTGGGACAAGCAAACCACCTCTGTAAAAACTATTTGCTACTGCGGTCAGGGAGGGCCTTGGAAAAGCTCATTGGGATTCCTCAGGATCTCAAACAAATAAATGAATAAATAAATAAATAAATAATGTTTTCAACATTTTTTAACTCTGCCGTGGCCGGTCCCAGGCCCGTGCTGTGAAAAGAGGAGGGTCAGATGCTGGGACAAGCAAACCAGCTCTGTAAAAACTATTTGCTACTGTGGTCAGGGAGGGCCTTGGAAAAGCTCATTGGGATTCCTCAGGATCTCAAACAAATAAATGAATAAATAAATAAAGTTTTCAACATTTTTTAACTCTGCCGTGGCCGGTCCCAAGCCCGTGCTGTGAAAAGAGGAGGGTCAGATGCTGGGACAAGCAAACCAGCTCTGTAAAAACTATTTGCTACTGCGGTCAGGGAGGGCCTTGGAAAAGCTCATTGGGATTCCTCAGGATCTCAAACAAATAAATGAATAAATAAATAAATAATGTTTTCAACATTTTTAACTCTGCCATGGCTGGTCCCAAGCCCGTGCTATGAAAAGAGGAGGGTCAGATGCTGGGACAAGCAAACCAGCTCTGTAAAAACTATTTGCTACTGCGGTCAGGGAGGGCCTTGGAAAAGCTCATTGGGATTCCTCAGGATCTCAAACAAATAAATGAATAAATAAATAAATAATGTTTTCAACATTTTTTAACTCTGCCGTGGCCGGTCCCAAGCCCGTGCTGTGAAAAGAGGAGGGTCAGATGCTGGGACAAGCAAAAACCAGCTCTGTAAAAACTATTTGCTACTGCAGTCAGGGAGGGCCTTGGAAAAGCTAATTGGGATTCCTCAGGATCTCAAACAAATAAATGAATAAATAAATAAATAAATAAATAAAGTTTTTAACATTTTTTAACTCTGCCGTGGCCGGTCCCAAGCCCGTGCTGTGAAAAGAGGAGGGTCAGATGCTGGGACAAGCAAACCAGCTCTGTAAAAACTATTTGCTACTGCGGTCAGGGAGGGCCTTGGAAAAGCTCATTGGGATTCCTCAGGATCTAAAACAAATAAATGAATAAATAAATAAATAAATAAAGTTTTTAAAATTTTTTAACTCTGCCGTGGCCGGTCCCAAGCCCGTGCTGTGAAAAGAGGAGGGTCAGATGCTGGGACAAGCAAACCAGCTCTGTAAAAACTATTTGCTACTGCGGTCAGGGAGGACCTTGGAAAAGCTCATTGGGATTCCTCAGGATCTCAAACAAATAAATGAATAAATAAATAAATAATGTTTTCAACATTTTTAACTCTGCCGTGGCTGGTCCCAAGCCCGTGCTATGAAAAGAGGAGGGTCAGATGCTGGGACAAGCAAACCAGCTCTTTAAAAACTATTTGCTACTGCGGTCAGGGAGGGCCTTGGAAAAGCTGATTGGGATTCCTCAGGATCTCAAACAAATAAATGAATAAATAAATAAATAATGTTTTCAACATTTTTAACTCTGCCGTGGCTGGTCCCAAGCCCGTACTGTGAAAAGAGGAGGGTCAGATGCTGGGACAAGCAAACCAGCTCTGTAAAAACTATTTGCTACTGCGGTCAGGGAGGGCCTTGGAAAAGCTCATTGGGATTCCTCAGGATCTCAAACAAATAAATGAATAAATAAATAAATAAATAATGTTTTCAACATTTTTTAACTCTGCCGTGGCCGGTCCCAAGCCCGTGCTGTGAAAAGAGGAGGGTCAGATGCTGGGACAAGCAAACCAGCTCTGTAAAAAATATTTGCTACTGCAGTCAGGGAGGGCCTTGGAAAAGCTCATTGGGATTCCTCAGGATCTCAAACAAATAAAGGAATAAATAAATAAATAATGTTTTCAACATTTTTTAACTCTGCCGTGGCCGGTCCCAAGCCCGTGCTGTGAAAAGAGGAGGGTCAGATGCTGGGACAAGCAAACCAGCTCTGTAAAAACTATTTGCTACTGCGGTCAGGGAGGGCCTTGGAAAAGCTCATTGGGATTCCTCAGGATCTCAAACAAATAAATGAATAAATAAATAAATAATGTTTTCAACATTTTTTAACTCTGCCGTGGCCGGTCCCAAGCCCGTGCTGTGAAAATAGGAGGGTCAGATGCTGGGACAAGCAAACCAGCTCTGTAAAAACTATTTGCTACTGTGGTCAGGGAGGGCCTTGGAAAAGCTCATTGGGATTCCTCAGGATCTCAAACAAATAAATGAATAAATAAATAAATAATGTTTTCAACATTTTTAACTCTGCCGTGGCTGGTCCCAAGCCCGTGCTATGAAAAGAGGAGGGTCAGATGCTGGGACAAGCAAACCAGCTCTGTAAAAACTATTTGCTACTGCGGTCAGGGAGGGCCTTGGAAAAGCTGATTGGGATTCCTCAGGATCTCAAACAAATAAATGAATAAATAAATAAATAATGTTTTCAACATTTTTAACTCTGCCGTGGCTGGTCCCAAGCCCGTACTGTGAAAAGAGGAGGGTCAGATGCTGGGACAAGCAAACCAGCTCTGTAAAAACTATTTGCTACTGCGGTCAGGGAGGGCCTTGGAAAAGCTCATTGGGATTCCTCAGGATCTCAAACAAATAAATGAATAAATAAATAAATAGATAATGTTTTCAACATTTTTTAACTCTGCCGTGGCCGGTCCCAAGCCCGTGCTGTGAAAAGAGGAGGGTCAGATGCTGGGACAAGCAAACCAGCTCTGTAAAAACTATTTGCTACTGTGGTCAGGGAGGGCCTTGGAAAAGCTCATTGGGATTCCTCAGGATCTCAAACAAATAAATGAATAAATAAATAAATAATGTTTTCAACATTTTTTAACTCTGCCGTGGCCGGTCCCAAGCCCGTGCTGTGAAAAGAGGAGGGTCAGATGCTGGGACAAGCAAACCAGCTCTGTAAAAACTATTTGCTACTGCAGTCAGGGAGGGCCTTGGGAAAGCTCATTGGGATTCCTCAGGATTTCAAACAAATAAAGGAATAAATAAATAAATAATGTTTTCAACATTTTTTAACTCTGCCGTGGCCGGTCCCAAGCCCGTGCTGTGAAAAGAGGAGGGTCAGATGCTGGGACAAGCAAACCAGCTCTGTAAAAAATATTTGCTACTGTGGTCAGGGAGGGCCTTGGAAAAGCTCATTGGGATTCCTCAGGATCTCAAACAAATAAATGAATAAATAAATAAATAAATAAATAAAGTTTTTAACATTTTTTAACTCTGCCGTGGCCGGTCCCAAGCCCGTGCTGTGAAAAGTGGAGGGTCAGATGCTGGGACAGGCAAATCAGCTCTGTAAAAACTATTTGCTACTGTGGTTAGGGAGGGCCTTGGAAAAGCTCATTGGGATTCCTCAGGATCTTAAACAAATAAATGAATAAATAAATAAATAAATAATGTTTTCAACATTTTTTAACTCTGCCGTGGCCGGTCCCAAGCCCGTGCTGTGAAAAGAGGAGGGTCAGATGCTGGGACAAGCAAACCAGCTCTGTAAAAACTATTTGCTACTGCGGTCAGGGAGGGCCTTGGAAAAGCTGATTGGGATTCCTCAGGATCTCAAACAAATAAATGAATAAATAAATAAATAATGTTTTCAACATTTTTTAACTCTGCCGTGGCCGGTCCCAAGCCCGTGCTGTGAAAAGAGGAGGGTCAGATGCTGGGACAAGCAAACCAGCTCTGTAAAAACTATTTGCTACTGCAGTCAGGGAGGGCCTTGGAAAAGCTCATTGGGATTCCTCAGGATCTCAAACAAATAAATGAATAAATAAATAAATAATGTTTTCAACATTTTTTAACTCTGCCGTGGCCGGTCCCAAGCCCGTGCTGTGAAAAGAGGAGGGTCAGATGCTGGGACAAGCAAACCAGCTCTGTAAAAACTATTTGCTACTGCGGTCAGGGAGGGCCTTGGAAAAGCTCATTGGGATTCCTCAGGATCTCAAACAAATAAATGAATAAATAAATAAATAAATAAAGTTTTTAACATTTTTTAACTCTGCCATGGCCGGTCCCAAGCCCGTGCTGTGAAAAGAGGAGGGTCAGATGCTGGGACAAGCAAACCAGCTCTGTAAAAACTATTTGCTACTGTGGTCAGGGAGGGCCTTGGAAAAGCTCATTGGGATTCCTCAGGATCTCAAACAAATAAATGAATAAATAAATAAATAAATAAAGTTTTCAACATTTTTTAACTCTGCCGTGGCCGGTCCCAAGCCCGTGCTGTGAAAAGAGGAGGGTCAGATGCTGGGACAAGCAAACCAGCTCTGTAAAAACTATTTGCGACTGCGGTCAGGGAGGGCCTTGGAAATGCTGATTGGGATTCCTCAGGATCTCAAACAAATAAATGAATAAATAAATAAATAATGTTTTCAACATTTTTTAACTCTGCCGTGGCCAGTCCCAAGCCCGTGCTGTGAAAAGAGGAGGGTCAGATGCTGGGACAAGCAAACCAGCTCTGTAAAAACTATTTGCTACTGTGGTCAGGGAGGGCCTTGGAAAAGCTCATTGGGATTCCTCAGGATCTCAAACAAATAAATGAATAAATAAATAAATAATGTTTTCAACATTTTTAACTCTGCCGTGGCTGGTCCCAAGCCCGTGCTATGAAAAGAGGAGGGTCAGATGCTGGGACAAGCAAACCAGCTCTGTAAAAACTATTTGCTACTGCGGTCAGGGAGGGCCTTGGAAAAGCTCATTGGGATTCCTCAGGATCTTAAACAAATAAATGAATAAATAAATAAATAAATAAAGTTTTTAACATTTTTTAACTCTGCCGTGGCCGGTCCCAAGCCCGTGCTTTGAAAAGTGGAGGGTCAGATGCTGGGACAAGCAAATCAGCTCTGTAAAAACTATTTGCTACTGCGGTCAGGGAGGGCCTTGGAAAAGCTCATTGGGATTCCTCAGGATCTTAAACAAATAAATGAATAAATAAATAAATAAATAATGTTTTCAACATTTTTTAACTCTGCCGTGGCCGGTCCCAAGCCCGTGCTGTGAAAAGAGGAGGGTCAGATGCTGGGACAAGCAAACCAGCTCTGTAAAAACTATTTGCTACTGCGGTCAGGGAGGGCCTTGGAAAAGCTCATTGGGATTCCTCAGGATCTTAAACAAATAAATGAATAAATAGATAAATAAATAAATAAATAAAGTTTTTAACATTTTTTAACTCTGCCGTGGCCGGTCCCAAGCCCGTGCTGTGAAAAGTGGAGGGTCAGATGCTGGGACAAGCAAATCAGCTCTGTAAAAACTATTTGCTACTGCGGTCAGGGAGGGCCTTGGAAAAGCTGATTGGGATTCCTCAGGATCTCAAACAAATAAATGAATAAATAAATAAATAATGTTTTCAACATTTTTTAACTCTGCCGTGGCCGGTCCCAAGCCCGTGCTGTGAAAAGAGGAGGGTCAGATGCTGGGACAAGCAAACCAGCTCTGTAAAAACTATTTGCTACTGCAGTCAGGGAGGGCCTTGGAAAAGCTCATTGGGATTCCTCAGGATCTCAAACAAATAAATGAATAAATAAATAAATAATGTTTTCAACATTTTTTAACTCTGTCGTGGCCGGTCCCAAGCCCGTGCTGTGAAAAGAGGAGGGTCAGATGCTGGGACAAGCAAACCAGCTCTGTAAAAACTATTTGCTACTGCGGTCAGGGAGGGCCTTGGAAAAGCTCATTGGGATTCCTCAGGATCTTAAACAAATAAATGAATAAATAAATAAATAAATAAAGTTTTTAACATTTTTTAACTCTGCCGTGGCCGGTCCCAAGCCCGTGCTGTGAAAAGTGGAGGGTCAGATGCTGGGACAAGCAAATCAGCTCTGTAAAAACTATTTGCTACTGCAGTCAGGGAGGGCCTTGGAAAAGCTCATTGGGATTCCTCAGGATCTTAAACAAATAAATGAATAAATAAATAAATAAATAATGTTTTCAACATTTTTTAACTCTGCCGTGGCCGGTCCCAAGCCCGTGCTGTGAAAAGAGGAGGGTCAGATGCTGGGACAAGCAAACCAGCTCTGTAAAAACTATTTGCTACTGCGGTCAGGGAGGGCCTTGGAAAAGCTCATTGGGATTCCTCAGGATCTTAAACAAATAAATGAATAAATAAATAAATAAATAAATAAATAAAGTTTTTAACATTTTTTAACTCTGCCGTGGCCGGTCCCAAGCCCGTGCTGTGAAAAGTGGAGGGTCAGATGCTGGGACAAGCAAATCAGCTCTGTAAAAACTATTTGCTTCTGCGGTCAGGGAGGGCCTCGGAAAAGCTGATTGGGATTCCTCAGGATCTCAAACAAATAAATGAATAAATAAATAAATAATGTTTTCAACAATTTTTAACTCTGCCGTGGCCGGTCCCAAGCCCGTGCTGTGAAAAGAGGAGGGTCAGATGCTGGGACAAGCAAACCAGCTCTGTAAAAACTATTTGCTACTGCAGTCAGGGAGGGCCTTGGAAAAGCTCATTGGGATTCCTCAGGATCTTAAACAAATAAATAAATAAATAAATAAATAAATAAAGTTTTTAACATTTTTTAACTCTGCCGTGGCCGGTCCCAAGCCCGTGCTGTGAAAAGTGGAGGGTCAGATGCTGGGACAAGCAAATCAGCTCTGTAAAAACTATTTGCTACTGCGGTCAGGGAGGGCCTTGGAAAAGCTGATTGGGATTCCTCAGGATCTCAAACAAATAAATGAATAAATAAATAAATAATGTTTTCAACATTTTTTAACTCTGCCGTGGCCGGTCCCAAGCCCGTGCTGTGAAAAGAGGAGGGTCAGATGCTGGGACAAGCAAACCAGCTCTGTAAAAACTATTTGCTACTGCAGTCAGGGAGGGCCTTGGAAAAGCTCATTGGGATTCCTCAGGATCTCAAACAAATAAATGAATAAATAAATAATGTTTTCAACATTTTTTAACTCTGTCGTGGCCGGTCCCAAGCCCGTGCTGTGAAAAGAGGAGGGTCAGATGCTGGGACAAGCAAACCAGCTCTGTAAAAACTATTTGCTACTGCGGTCAGGGAGGGCCTTGGAAAAGCTCATTGGGATTCCTCAGGATCTTAAACAAATAAATGAATAAATAAATAAATAAATAAATAAAGTTTTTAACATTTTTTAACTCTGCCGTGGCCGGTCCCAAGCCCGTGCTGTGAAAAGTGGAGGGTCAGATGCTGGGACAAGCAAATCAGCTCTGTAAAAACTATTTGCTACTGCAGTCAGGGAGGGCCTTGGAAAAGCTCATTGGGATTCCTCAGGATCTTAAACAAATAAATGAATAAATAAATAAATAAATAATGTTTTCAACATTTTTTAACTCTGCCGTGGCCGGTCCCAAGCCCGTGCTGTGAAAAGAGGAGGGTCAGATGCTGGGACAAGCAAACCAGCTCTGTAAAAACTATTTGCTACTGCGGTCAGGGAGGGCCTTGGAAAAGCTCATTGGGATTCCTCAGGATCTTAAACAAATAAATGAATAAATAAATAAATAAATAAATAAATAAAGTTTTTAACATTTTTTAACTCTGCCGTGGCCGGTCCCAAGCCCGTGCTGTGAAAAGTGGAGGGTCAGATGCTGGAACAAGCAAATCAGCTCTGTAAAAACTATTTGCTACTGCATTTAGGGAGGGCCTTGGAAAAGCTCATTGGGATTCCTCAGGATCTTAAACAAATAAATGAATAAATAAATAAATAAATAATGTTTTCAACATTTTTTAACTCTGCCGTGGCCGGTCCCAAGCCCGTGCTGTGAAAAGAGGAGGGTCAGATGCTGGGACAAGCAAACCAGCTCTGTAAAAACTATTTGCTACTGCGGTCAGGGAGGGCCTTGGAAAAGCTCATTGGGATTCCTCAGGATCTTAAACAAATAAATGAATAAATAAATAAATAAATAAATAAATAAAGTTTTTAACATTTTTTAACTCTGCCGTGGCCGGTCCCAAGCCCGTGCTGTGAAAAGTGGAGGGTCAGATGCTGGGACAAGCAAATCAGCTCTGTAAAAACTATTTGCTACTGCGGTCAGGGAGGGCCTTGGAAAAGCTGATTGGGATTCCTCAGGATCTCAAACAAATAAATGAATAAATAAATAAATAATGTTTTCAACATTTTTTAACTCTGCCGTGGCCGGTCCCAAGCCCGTGCTGTGAAAAGAGGAGGGTCAGATGCTGGGACAAGCAAACCAGCTCTGTAAAAACTATTTGCTACTGCAGTCAGGGAGGGCCTTGGAAAAGCTCATTGGGATTCCTCAGGATCTCAAACAAATAAATGAATAAATAAATAAATAATGTTTTCAACATTTTTTAACTCTGCCGTGGCCGGTCCCAAGCCCGTGCTGTGAAAAGAGGAGGGTCAGATGCTGGGACAAGCAAACCAGCTCTGTAAAAACTATTTGCTACTGCGGTCAGGGAGGGCCTTGGAAAAGCTCATTGGGATTCCTCAGGATCTCAAACAAATAAATGAATAAATAAATAAATAATGTTTTCAACATTTTTTAACTCTGCCGTGGCCGGTCCCAAGCCCGTGCTGTGAAAAGAGGAGGGTCAGATGCTGGGACAAGCAAACCAGCTCTGTAAAAACTATTTGCTACTGCGGTCAGGGAGGGCCTTGGAAAAGCTCATTGGGATTCCTCAGGATCTTAAACAAATAAATGAATAAATAAATAAATAAATAAATAAAGTTTTTAACATTTTTTAACTCTGCCGTGGCCGGTCCCAAGCCCGTGCTGTGAAAAGTGGAGGGTCAGATGCTGGGACAAGCAAATCAGCTCTGTAAAAACTATTTGCTACTGCAGTCAGGGAGGGCCTTGGAAAAGCTCATTGGGATTCCTCAGGATCTCAAACAAATAAATGAATAAATAAATAAATAATGTTTTCAACATTTTTTAACTCTGCCGTGGCCGGTCCCAAGCCCGTGCTGTGAAAAGAGGAGGGTCAGATGCTGGGACAAGCAAACCAGCTCTGTAAAAACTATTTGCTACTGCGGTCAGGGAGGGCCTTGGAAAAGCTCATTGGGATTCCTCAGGATCTCAAACAAATAAATGAATAAATAAATAAATCATGTTTTCAACATTTTTTAACTCTGCTGTGGCCAGTCCCAAGCCCGTGCTGTGAAAAGAGGAGGGTCAGATGCTGGGACAAGCAAACCAGCTCTGTAAAAACTATTTGCTACTGCGGTCAGGGAGGGCCTTGGAAAAGCTCATTGGGATTCCTCAGGATCTCAAACAAATAAATGAATAAATAAATAAATAATGTTTTCAACATTTTTTAACTCTGCCGTGGCCGGTCCCAAGCCCGTGCTGTGAAAATAGGAGGGTCAGATGCTGGGACAAGCAAACCAGCTCTGTAAAAACTATTTGCTACTGTGGTCAGGGAGGGCCTTGGAAAAGCTCATTGGGATTCCTCAGGATCTCAAACAAATAAATGAATAAATAAATAAATAATGTTTTCAACATTTTTAACTCTGCCGTGGCTGGTCCCAAGCCCGTGCTATGAAAAGAGGAGGGTCAGATGCTGGGACAAGCAAACCAGCTCTGTAAAAACTATTTGCTACTGCGGTCAGGGAGGGCCTTGGAAAAGCTGATTGGGATTCCTCAGGATCTCAAACAAATAAATGAATAAATAAATAAATAATGTTTTCAACATTTTTAACTCTGCCGTGGCTGGTCCCAAGCCCGTACTGTGAAAAGAGGAGGGTCAGATGCTGGGACAAGCAAACCAGCTCTGTAAAAACTATTTGCTACTGCGGTCAGGGAGGGCCTTGGAAAAGCTCATTGGGATTCCTCAGGATCTCAAACAAATAAATGAATAAATAAATAAATAGATAATGTTTTCAACATTTTTTAACTCTGCCGTGGCCGGTCCCAAGCCCGTGCTGTGAAAAGAGGAGGGTCAGATGCTGGGACAAGCAAACCAGCTCTGTAAAAACTATTTGCTACTGTGGTCAGGGAGGGCCTTGGAAAAGCTCATTGGGATTCCTCAGGATCTCAAACAAATAAATGAATAAATAAATAAATAATGTTTTCAACATTTTTTAACTCTGCCGTGGCCGGTCCCAAGCCCGTGCTGTGAAAAGAGGAGGGTCAGATGCTGGGACAAGCAAACCAGCTCTGTAAAAACTATTTGCTACTGCAGTCAGGGAGGGCCTTGGGAAAGCTCATTGGGATTCCTCAGGATTTCAAACAAATAAAGGAATAAATAAATAAATAATGTTTTCAACATTTTTTAACTCTGCCGTGGCCGGTCCCAAGCCCGTGCTGTGAAAAGAGGAGGGTCAGATGCTGGGACAAGCAAACCAGCTCTGTAAAAAATATTTGCTACTGTGGTCAGGGAGGGCCTTGGAAAAGCTCATTGGGATTCCTCAGGATCTCAAACAAATAAATGAATAAATAAATAAATAAATAAATAAAGTTTTTAACATTTTTTAACTCTGTCGTGGCCGGTCCCAAGCCCGTGCTGTGAAAAGTGGAGGGTCAGATGCTGGGACAGGCAAATCAGCTCTGTAAAAACTATTTGCTACTGTGGTTAGGGAGGGCCTTGGAAAAGCTCATTGGGATTCCTCAGGATCTTAAACAAATAAATGAATAAATAAATAAATAAATAATGTTTTCAACATTTTTTAACTCTGCCGTGGCCGGTCCCAAGCCCGTGCTGTGAAAAGAGGAGGGTCAGATGCTGGGACAAGCAAACCAGCTCTGTAAAAACTATTTGCTACTGCGGTCAGGGAGGGCCTTGGAAAAGCTGATTGGGATTCCTCAGGATCTCAAACAAATAAATGAATAAATAAATAAATAATGTTTTCAACATTTTTTAACTCTGCCGTGGCCGGTCCCAAGCCCGTGCTGTGAAAAGAGGAGGGTCAGATGCTGGGACAAGCAAACCAGCTCTGTAAAAACTATTTGCTACTGCAGTCAGGGAGGGCCTTGGAAAAGCTCATTGGGATTCCTCAGGATCTCAAACAAATAAATGAATAAATAAATAAATAATGTTTTCAACATTTTTTAACTCTGCCGTGGCCGGTCCCAAGCCCGTGCTGTGAAAAGAGGAGGGTCAGATGCTGGGACAAGCAAACCAGCTCTGTAAAAACTATTTGCTACTGCGGTCAGGGAGGGCCTTGGAAAAGCTCATTGGGATTCCTCAGGATCTCAAACAAATAAATGAATAAATAAATAAATAAATAAAGTTTTTAACATTTTTTAACTCTGCCATGGCCGGTCCCAAGCCCGTGCTGTGAAAAGAGGAGGGTCAGATGCTGGGACAAGCAAACCAGCTCTGTAAAAACTATTTGCTACTGTGGTCAGGGAGGGCCTTGGAAAAGCTCATTGGGATTCCTCAGGATCTCAAACAAATAAATGAATAAATAAATAAATAAATAAAGTTTTCAACATTTTTTAACTCTGCCGTGGCCGGTCCCAAGCCCGTGCTGTGAAAAGAGGAGGGTCAGATGCTGGGACAAGCAAACCAGCTCTGTAAAAACTATTTGCTACTGCGGTCAGGGAGGGCCTTGGAAATGCTGATTGGGATTCCTCAGGATCTCAAACAAATAAATGAATAAATAAATAAATAATGTTTTCAACATTTTTTAACTCTGCCGTGGCTAGTCCCAAGCCCGTGCTGTGAAAAGAGGAGGGTCAGATGCTGGGACAAGCAAACCAGCTCTGTAAAAACTATTTGCTACTGTGGTCAGGGAGGGCCTTGGAAAAGCTCATTGGGATTCCTCAGGATCTCAAACAAATAAATGAATAAATAAATAAATAATGTTTTCAACATTTTTAACTCTGCCGTGGCTGGTCCCAAGCCCGTGCTATGAAAAGAGGAGGGTCAGATGCTGGGACAAGCAAACCAGCTCTGTAAAAACTATTTGCTACTGCGGTCAGGGAGGGCCTTGGAAAAGCTCATTGGGATTCCTCAGGATCTTAAACAAATAAATGAATAAATAAATAAATAAATAAAGTTTTTAACATTTTTTAACTCTGCCGTGGCCGGTCCCAAGCCCGTGCTTTGAAAAGTGGAGGGTCAGATGCTGGGACAAGCAAATCAGCTCTGTAAAAACTATTTGCTACTGCGATCAGGGAGGGCCTTGGAAAAGCTCATTGGGATTCCTCAGGATCTTAAACAAATAAATGAATAAATAAATAAATAAATAATGTTTTCAACATTTTTTAACTCTGCCGTGGCCGGTCCCAAGCCCGTGCTGTGAAAAGAGGAGGGTCAGATGCTGGGACAAGCAAACCAGCTCTGTAAAAACTATTTGCTACTGCGGTCAGGGAGGGCCTTGGAAAAGCTCATTGGGATTCCTCAGGATCTTAAACAAATAAATGAATAAATAGATAAATAAATAAATAAATAAAGTTTTTAACATTTTTTAACTCTGCCGTGGCCGGTCCCAAGCCCGTGCTGTGAAAAGTGGAGGGTCAGATGCTGGGACAAGCAAATCAGCTCTGTAAAAACTATTTGCTACTGCGGTCAGGGAGGGCCTTGGAAAAGCTGATTGGGATTCCTCAGGATCTCAAACAAATAAATGAATAAATAAATAAATAATGTTTTCAACATTTTTTAACTCTGCCGTGGCCGGTCCCAAGCCCGTGCTGTGAAAAGAGGAGGGTCAGATGCTGGGACAAGCAAACCAGCTCTGTAAAAACTATTTGCTACTGCAGTCAGGGAGGGCCTTGGAAAAGCTCATTGGGATTCCTCAGGATCTCAAACAAATAAATGAATAAATAAATAAATAATGTTTTCAACATTTTTTAACTCTGTCGTGGCCGGTCCCAAGCCCGTGCTGTGAAAAGAGGAGGGTCAGATGCTGGGACAAGCAAACCAGCTCTGTAAAAACTATTTGCTACTGCGGTCAGGGAGGGCCTTGGAAAAGCTCATTGGGATTCCTCAGGATCTTAAACAAATAAATGAATAAATAAATAAATAAATAAATAAAGTTTTTAACATTTTTTAACTCTGCCGTGGCCGGTCCCAAGCCCGTGCTGTGAAAAGTGGAGGGTCAGATGCTGGGACAAGCAAATCAGCTCTGTAAAAACTATTTGCTACTGCAGTCAGGGAGGGCCTTGGAAAAGCTCATTGGGATTCCTCAGGATCTTAAACAAATAAATGAATAAATAAATAAATAAATAATGTTTTCAACATTTTTTAACTCTGCCGTGGCCGGTCCCAAGCCCGTGCTGTGAAAAGAGGAGGGTCAGATGCTGGGACAAGCAAACCAGCTCTGTAAAAACTATTTGCTACTGCAGTCAGGGAGGGCCTTGGAAAAGCTCATTGGGATTCCTCAGGATCTCAAACAAATAAATGAATAAATAAATAAATAATGTTTTCAACATTTTTTAACTCTGTCGTGGCCGGTCCCAAGCCCGTGCTGTGAAAAGAGGAGGGTCAGATGCTGGGACAAGCAAACCAGCTCTGTAAAAACTATTTGCTACTGCGGTCAGGGAGGGCCTTGGAAAAGCTCATTGGGATTCCTCAGGATCTTAAACAAATAAATGAATAAATAAATAAATAAATAAATAAAGTTTTTAACATTTTTTAACTCTGCCGTGGCCGGTCCCAAGCCCGTGCTGTGAAAAGTGGAGGGTCAGATGCTGGGACAAGCAAATCAGCTCTGTAAAAACTATTTGCTACTGCAGTCAGGGAGGGCCTTGGAAAAGCTCATTGGGATTCCTCAGGATCTTAAACAAATAAATGAATAAATAAATAAATAAATAATGTTTTCAACATTTTTTAACTCTGCCGTGGCCGGTCCCAAGCCCGTGCTGTGAAAAGAGGAGGGTCAGATGCTGGGACAAGCAAACCAGCTCTGTAAAAACTATTTGCTACTGCGGTCAGGGAGGGCCTTGGAAAAGCTCATTGGGATTCCTCAGGATCTTAAACAAACAAATAAATGAATAAATAAATAAATAAATAAATAAAGTTTTTAACATTTTTTAACTCTGCCGTGGCCGGTCCCAAGCCCGTGCTGTGAAAAGTGGAGGGTCAGATGCTGGGACAAGCAAATCAGCTCTGTAAAAACTATTTGCTTCTGCGGTCAGGGAGGGCCTTGGAAAAGCTGATTGGGATTCCTCAGGATCTCAAACAAATAAATGAATAAATAAATAAATAATGTTTTCAACAATTTTTAACTCTGCCGTGGCCGGTCCCAAGCCCGTGCTGTGAAAAGAGGAGGGTCAGATGCTGGGACAAGCAAACCAGCTCTGTAAAAACTATTTGCTACTGCAGTCAGGGAGGGCCTTGGAAAAGCTCATTGGGATTCCTCAGGATCTCAAACAAATAAATGAATAAATAAATAAATAATGTTTTCAACATTTTTTAACTCTGCCGTGGCCGGTCCCAAGCCCGTGCTGTGAAAAGAGGAGGGTCAGATGCTGGGACAAGCAAACCAGCTCTGTAAAAACTATTTGCTACTGCGGTCAGGGAGGGCCTTGGAAAAGCTCATTGGGATTCCTCAGGATCTTAAACAAATAAATAAATAAATAAATAAATAAATAAAGTTTTTAACATTTTTTAACTCTGCCGTGGCCGGTCCCAAGCCCGTGCTGTGAAAAGTGGAGGGTCAGATGCTGGGACAAGCAAATCAGCTCTGTAAAAACTATTTGCTACTGCGGTCAGGGAGGGCCTTGGAAAAGCTGATTGGGATTCCTCAGGATCTCAAACAAATAAATGAATAAATAAATAAATAATGTTTTCAACATTTTTTAACTCTGCCGTGGCCGGTCCCAAGCCCGTGCTGTGAAAAGAGGAGGGTCAGATGCTGGGACAAGCAAACCAGCTCTGTAAAAACTATTTGCTACTGCAGTCAGGGAGGGCCTTGGAAAAGCTCATTGGGATTCCTCAGGATCTCAAACAAATAAATGAATAAATAAATAATGTTTTCAACATTTTTTAACTCTGTCGTGGCCGGTCCCAAGCCCGTGCTGTGAAAAGAGGAGGGTCAGATGCTGGGACAAGCAAACCAGCTCTGTAAAAACTATTTGCTACTGCGGTCAGGGAGGGCCTTGGAAAAGCTCATTGGGATTCCTCAGGATCTTAAACAAATAAATGAATAAATAAATAAATAAATAAATAAAGTTTTTAACATTTTTTAACTCTGCCGTGGCCGGTCCCAAGCCCGTGCTGTGAAAAGTGGAGGGTCAGATGCTGGGACAAGCAAATCAGCTCTGTAAAAACTATTTGCTACTGCAGTCAGGGAGGGCCTTGGAAAAGCTCATTGGGATTCCTCAGGATCTTAAACAAATAAATGAATAAATAAATAAATAAATAATGTTTTCAACATTTTTTAACTCTGCCGTGGCCGGTCCCAAGCCCGTGCTGTGAAAAGAGGAGGGTCAGATGCTGGGACAAGCAAACCAGCTCTGTAAAAACTATTTGCTACTGCGGTCAGGGAGGGCCTTGGAAAAGCTCATTGGGATTCCTCAGGATCTTAAACAAATAAATGAATAAATAAATAAATAAATAAATAAATAAAGTTTTTAACATTTTTTAACTCTGCCGTGGCCGGTCCCAAGCCCGTGCTGTGAAAAGTGGAGGGTCAGATGCTGGAACAAGCAAATCAGCTCTGTAAAAACTATTTGCTACTGCATTTAGGGAGGGCCTTGGAAAAGCTCATTGGGATTCCTCAGGATCTTAAACAAATAAATGAATAAATAAATAAATAAATAATGTTTTCAACATTTTTTAACTCTGCCGTGGCCGGTCCCAAGCCCGTGCTGTGAAAAGAGGAGGGTCAGATGCTGGGACAAGCAAACCAGCTCTGTAAAAACTATTTGCTACTGCGGTCAGGGAGGGCCTTGGAAAAGCTCATTGGGATTCCTCAGGATCTTAAACAAATAAATGAATAAATAAATAAATAAATAAATAAAGTTTTTAACATTTTTTAACTCTGCCGTGGCCGGTCCCAAGCCCGTGCTGTGAAAAGTGGAGGGTCAGATGCTGGGACAAGCAAATCAGCTCTGTAAAAACTAGTTGCTACTGCGGTCAGGGAGGGCCTTGGAAAAGCTGATTGGGATTCCTCAGGATCTCAAACAAATAAATGAATAAATAAATAAATAATGTTTTCAACATTTTTTAACTCTGCCGTGGCCGGTCCCAAGCCCGTGCTGTGAAAAGAGGAGGGTCAGATGCTGGGACAAGCAAACCAGCTCTGTAAAAACTATTTGCTACTGCAGTCAGGGAGGGCCTTGGAAAAGCTCATTGGGATTCCTCAGGATCTCAAACAAATAAATGAATAAATAAATAAATAATGTTTTCAACATTTTTTAACTCTGCCGTGGCCGGTCCCAAGCCCGTGCTGTGAAAAGAGGAGGGTCAGATGCTGGGACAAGCAAACCAGCTCTGTAAAAACTATTTGCTACTGCGGTCAGGGAGGGCCTTGGAAAAGCTCATTGGGATTCCTCAGGATCTTAAACAAATAAATGAATAAATAAATAAATAAATAAATAAAGTTTTTAACATTTTTTAACTCTGCCGTGGCCGGTCCCAAGCCCGTGCTGTGAAAAGTGGAGGGTCAGATGCTGGGACAAGCAAATCAGCTCTGTAAAAACTATTTGCTACTGCGGTCAGGGAGGGCCTTGGAAAAGCTGATTGGGATTCCTCAGGATCTCAAACAAATAAATGAATAAATAAATAAATAATGTTTTCAACATTTTTTAACTCTGCCGTGGCCGGTCCCAAGCCCGTGCTGTGAAAAGAGGAGGGTCAGATGCTGGGACAAGCAAACCAGCTCTGTAAAAACTATTTGCTACTGCAGTCAGGGAGGGCCTTGGAAAAGCTCATTGGGATTCCTCAGGATCTCAAACAAATAAATGAATAAATAAATAAATAATGTTTTCAACATTTTTTAACTCTGCCGTGGCCGGTCCCAAGCCCGTGCTGTGAAAAGAGGAGGGTCAGATGCTGGGACAAGCAAACCAGCTCTGTAAAAACTATTTGCTACTGCGGTCAGGGAGGGCCTTGGAAAAGCTCATTGGGATTCCTCAGGATCTCAAACAAATAAATGAATAAATAAATAAATAATGTTTTCAACATTTTTTAACTCTGCCGTGGCCGGTCCCAAGCCCGTGCTGTGAAAAGAGGAGGGTCAGATGCTGGGACAAGCAAACCAGCTCTGTAAAAACTATTTGCTACTGCGGTCAGGGAGGGCCTTGGAAAAGCTCATTGGGATTCCTCAGGATCTTAAACAAATAAATGAATAAATAAATAAATAAATAAATAAAGTTTTTAACATTTTTTAACTCTGCCGTGGCCGGTCCCAAGCCCGTGCTGTGAAAAGTGGAGGGTCAGATGCTGGGACAAGCAAATCAGCTCTGTAAAAACTATTTGCTACTGCAGTCAGGGAGGGCCTTGGAAAAGCTCATTGGGATTCCTCAGGATCTCAAACAAATAAATGAATAAATAAATAAATAATGTTTTCAACATTTTTTAACTCTGCCGTGGCCGGTCCCAAGCCCGTGCTGTGAAAAGAGGAGGGTCAGATGCTGGGACAAGCAAACCAGCTCTGTAAAAACTATTTGCTACTGCGGTCAGGGAGGGCCTTGGAAAAGCTCATTGGGATTCCTCAGGATCTCAAACAAATAAATGAATAAATAAATAAATCATGTTTTCAACATTTTTTAACTCTGCTGTGGCCAGTCCCAAGCCCGTGCTGTGAAAAGAGGAGGGTCAGATGCTGGGACAAGCAAACCAGCTCTGTAAAAACTATTTGCTACTGCGGTCAGGGAGGGCCTTGGAAAAGCTCATTGGGATTCCTCAGGATCTCAAACAAATAAATGAATAAATAAATAAATAATGTTTTCAACATTTTTTAACTCTGCCGTGGCCGGTCCCAAGCCCGTACTGTGAAAATAGGAGGGTCAGATGCTGGGACAAGCAAACCAGCTCTGTAAAAACTATTTGCTACTGTGGTCAGGGAGGGCCTTGGAAAAGCTCATTGGGATTCCTCAGGATCTCAAACAAATAAATGAATAAATAAATAAATAATGTTTTCAACATTTTTAACTCTGCCGTGGCTGGTCCCAAGCCCGTGCTATGAAAAGAGGAGGGTCAGATGCTGGGACAAGCAAACCAGCTCTGTAAAAACTATTTGCTACTGCGGTCAGGGAGGGCCTTGGAAAAGCTGATTGGGATTCCTCAGGATCTCAAACAAATAAATGAATAAATAAATAAATAATGTTTTCAACATTTTTAACTCTGCCGTGGCTGGTCCCAAGCCCGTACTGTGAAAAGAGGAGGGTCAGATGCTGGGACAAGCAAACCAGCTCTGTAAAAACTATTTGCTACTGCGGTCAGGGAGGGCCTTGGAAAAGCTCATTGGGATTCCTCAGGATCTCAAACAAATAAATGAATAAATAAATAAATAGATAATGTTTTCAACATTTTTTAACTCTGCCGTGGCCGGTCCCAAGCCCGTGCTGTGAAAAGAGGAGGGTCAGATGCTGGGACAAGCAAACCAGCTCTGTAAAAACTATTTGCTACTGTGGTCAGGGAGGGCCTTGGAAAAGCTCATTGGGATTCCTCAGGATCTCAAACAAATAAATGAATAAATAAATAAATAATGTTTTCAACATTTTTTAACTCTGCCGTGGCCGGTCCCAAGCCCGTGCTGTGAAAAGAGGAGGGTCAGATGCTGGGACAAGCAAACCAGCTCTGTAAAAACTATTTGCTACTGCAGTCAGGGAGGGCCTTGGGAAAGCTCATTGGGATTCCTCAGGATTTCAAACAAATAAAGGAATAAATAAATAAATAATGTTTTCAACATTTTTTAACTCTGCCGTGGCCGGTCCCAAGCCCGTGCTGTGAAAAGAGGAGGGTCAGATGCTGGGACAAGCAAACCAGCTCTGTAAAAAATATTTGCTACTGTGGTCAGGGAGGGCCTTGGAAAAGCTCATTGGGATTCCTCAGGATCTCAAACAAATAAATGAATAAATAAATAAATAAATAAATAAAGTTTTTAACATTTTTTAACTCTGCCGTGGCCGGTCCCAAGCCCGTGCTGTGAAAAGTGGAGGGTCAGATGCTGGGACAGGCAAATCAGCTCTGTAAAAACTATCTGCTACTGTGGTTAGGGAGGGCCTTGGAAAAGCTCATTGGGATTCCTCAGGATCTTAAACAAATAAATGAATAAATAAATAAATAAATAATGTTTTCAACATTTTTTAACTCTGCCGTGGCCGGTCCCAAGCCCGTGCTGTGAAAAGAGGAGGGTCAGATGCTGGGACAAGCAAACCAGCTCTGTAAAAACTATTTGCTACTGTGGTCAGGGAGGGCCTTGGAAAAGCTGATTGGGATTCCTCAGGATCTCAAACAAATAAATGAATAAATAAATAAATAATGTTTTCAACATTTTTTAACTCTGCCGTGGCCGGTCCCAAGCCCGTGCTGTGAAAAGAGGAGGGTCAGATGCTGGGACAAGCAAACCAGCTCTGTAAAAACTATTTGCTACTGCAGTCAGGGAGGGCCTTGGAAAAGCTCATTGGGATTCCTCAGGATCTCAAACAAATAAATGAATAAATAAATAAATAATGTTTTCAACATTTTTTAACTCTGCCGTGGCCGGTCCCAAGCCCGTGCTGTGAAAAGAGGAGGGTCAGATGCTGGGACAAGCAAACCAGCTCTGTAAAAACTATTTGCTACTGCGGTCAGGGAGGGCCTTGGAAAAGCTCATTGGGATTCCTCAGGATCTCAAACAAATAAATGAATAAATAAATAAATAAATAAAGTTTTTAACATTTTTTAACTCTGCCATGGCCGGTCCCAAGCCCGTGCTGTGAAAAGAGGAGGGTCAGATGCTGGGACAAGCAAACCAGCTCTGTAAAAACTATTTGCTACTGTGGTCAGGGAGGGCCTTGGAAAAGCTCATTGGGATTCCTCAGGATCTCAAACAAATAAATGAATAAATAAATAAATAAATAAAGTTTTCAACATTTTTTAACTCTGCCGTGGCCGGTCCCAAGCCCGTGCTGTGAAAAGAGGAGGGTCAGATGCTGGGACAAGCAAACCAGCTCTGTAAAAACTATTTGCTACTGCGGTCAGGGAGGGCCTTGTAAATGCTGATTGGGATTCCTCAGGATCTCAAACAGATAAATGAATAAATAAATAAATAATGTTTTCAACATTTTTTAACTCTGCCGTGGCCAGTCCCAAGCCCGTGCTGTGAAAAGAGGAGGGTCAGATGCTGGGACAAGCAAACCAGCTCTGTAAAAACTATTTGCTACTGTGGTCAGGGAGGGCCTTGGAAAAGCTCATTGGGATTCCTCAGGATCTCAAACAAATAAATGAATAAATAAATAAATAATGTTTTCAACATTTTTAACTCTGCCGTGGCTGGTCCCAAGCCCGTGCTATGAAAAGAGGAGGGTCAGATGCTGGGACAAGCAAACCAGCTCTATAAAAACTATTTGCTACTGCGGTCAGGGAGGGCCTTGGAAAAGCTCATTGGGATTCCTCAGGATCTTAAACAAATAAATGAATAAATAAATAAATAAATAAAGTTTTTAACATTTTTTAACTCTGCCGTGGCCGGTCCCAAGCCCGTGCTTTGAAAAGTGGAGGGTCAGATGCTGGGACAAGCAAATCAGCTCTGTAAAAACTATTTGCTACTGCGGTCAGGGAGGGCCTTGGAAAAGCTCATTGGGATTCCTCAGGATCTTAAACAAATAAATGAATAAATAAATAAATAAATAATGTTTTCAACATTTTTTAACTCTGCCGTGGCCGGTCCCAAGCCCGTGCTGTGAAAAGAGGAGGGTCAGATGCTGGGACAAGCAAACCAGCTCTGTAAAAACTATTTGCTACTGCGGTCAGGGAGGGCCTTGGAAAAGCTCATTGGGATTCCTCAGGATCTTAAACAAATAAATGAATAAATAGATAAATAAATAAATAAATAAAGTTTTTAACATTTTTTAACTCTGCCGTGGCCGGTCCCAAGCCCGTGCTGTGAAAAGTGGAGGGTCAGATGCTGGGACAAGCAAATCAGCTCTGTAAAAACTATTTGCTACTGTGGTCAGGGAGGGCCTTGGAAAAGCTGATTGGGATTCCTCAGGATCTCAAACAAATAAATGAATAAATAAATAAATAATGTTTTCAACATTTTTTAACTCTGCCGTGGCCGGTCCCAAGCCCGTGCTGTGAAAAGAGGAGGGTCAGATGCTGGGACAAGCAAACCAGCTCTGTAAAAACTATTTGCTACTGCAGTCAGGGAGGGCCTTGGAAAAGCTCATTGGGATTCCTCAGGATCTCAAACAAATAAATGAATAAATAAATAAATAATGTTTTCAACATTTTTTAACTCTGTCGTGGCCGGTCCCAAGCCCGTGCTGTGAAAAGAGGAGGGTCAGATGCTGGGACAAGCAAACCAGCTCTGTAAAAACTATTTGCTACTGCGGTCAGGGAGGGCCTTGGAAAAGCTCATTGGGATTCCTCAGGATCTTAAACAAATAAATGAATAAATAAATAAATAAATAAATAAAGTTTTTAACATTTTTTAACTCTGCCGTGGCCGGTCCCAAGCCCGTGCTGTGAAAAGTGGAGGGTCAGATGCTGGGACAAGCAAATCAGCTCTGTAAAAACTATTTGCTACTGCGGTCAGGGAGGGCCTTGGAAAAGCTCATTGGGATTCCTCAGGATCTTAAACAAATAAATGAATAAATAAATAAATAAATAATGTTTTCAACATTTTTTAACTCTGCCGTGGCCGGTCCCAAGCCCGTGCTGTGAAAAGAGGAGGGTCAGATGCTGGGACAAGCAAACCAGCTCTGTAAAAACTATTTGCTACTGCGGTCAGGGAGGGCCTTGGAAAAGCTCATTGGGATTCCTCAGGATCTTAAACAAATAAATGAATAAATAGATAAATAAATAAATAAATAAAGTTTTTAACATTTTTTAACTCTGCCGTGGCCGGTCCCAAGCCCGTGCTGTGAAAAGTGGAGGGTCAGATGCTGGGACAAGCAAATCAGCTCTGTAAAAACTATTTGCTACTGTGGTCAGGGAGGGCCTTGGAAAAGCTGATTGGGATTCCTCAGGATCTCAAACAAATAAATGAATAAATAAATAAATAATGTTTTCAACATTTTTTAACTCTGCCGTGGCCGGTCCCAAGCCCGTGCTGTGAAAAGAGGAGGGTCAGATGCTGGGACAAGCAAACCAGCTCTGTAAAAACTATTTGCTACTGCAGTCAGGGAGGGCCTTGGAAAAGCTCATTGGGATTCCTCAGGATCTCAAACAAATAAATGAATAAATAAATAAATAATGTTTTCAACATTTTTTAACTCTGTCGTGGCCGGTCCCAAGCCCGTGCTGTGAAAAGAGGAGGGTCAGATGCTGGGACAAGCAAACCAGCTCTGTAAAAACTATTTGCTACTGCGGTCAGGGAGGGCCTTGGAAAAGCTCATTGGGATTCCTCAGGATCTTAAACAAATAAATGAATAAATAAATAAATAAATAAATAAAGTTTTTAACATTTTTTAACTCTGCCGTGGCCGGTCCCAAGCCCGTGCTGTGAAAAGTGGAGGGTCAGATGCTGGGACAAGCAAATCAGCTCTGTAAAAACTATTTGCTACTGCAGTCAGGGAGGGCCTTGGAAAAGCTCATTGGGATTCCTCAGGATCTTAAACAAATAAATGAATAAATAAATAAATAAATAATGTTTTCAACATTTTTTAACTCTGCCGTGGCCGGTCCCAAGCCCGTGCTGTGAAAAGAGGAGGGTCAGATGCTGGGACAAGCAAACCAGCTCTGTAAAAACTATTTGCTACTGCGGTCAGGGAGGGCCTTGGAAAAGCTCATTGGGATTCCTCAGGATCTTAAACAAATAAATGAATAAATAAATAAATAAATAAATAAAGTTTTTAACATTTTTTAACTCTGCCGTGGCCGGTCCCAAGCCCGTGCTGTGAAAAGTGGAGGGTCAGATGCTGGGACAAGCAAATCAGCTCTGTAAAAACTATTTGCTTCTGCGGTCAGGGAGGGCCTTGGAAAAGCTGATTGGGATTCCTCAGGATCTCAAACAAATAAATGAATAAATAAATAAATAATGTTTTCAACAATTTTTAACTCTGCCGTGGCCGGTCCCAAGCCCGTGCTGTGAAAAGAGGAGGGTCAGATGCTGGGACAAGCAAACCAGCTCTGTAAAAACTATTTGCTACTGCAGTCAGGGAGGGCCTTGGAAAAGCTCATTGGGATTCCTCAGGATCTCAAACAAATAAATGAATAAATAAATAAATAATGTTTTCAACATTTTTTAACTCTGCCGTGGCCGGTCCCAAGCCCGTGCTGTGAAAAGAGGAGGGTCAGATGCTGGGACAAGCAAACCAGCTCTGTAAAAACTATTTGCTACTGCGGTCAGGGAGGGCCTTGGAATAGCTCATTGGGATTCCTCAGGATCTTAAACAAATAAATAAATAAATAAATAAATAAATAAAGTTTTTAACATTTTTTAACTCTGCCGTGGCCGGTCCCAAGCCCGTGCTGTGAAAAGTGGAGGGTCAGATGCTGGGACAAGCAAATCAGCTCTGTAAAAACTATTTGCTACTGCGGTCAGGGAGGGCCTTGGAAAAGCTGATTGGGATTCCTCAGGATCTCAAACAAATAAATGAATAAATAAATAAATAATGTTTTCAACATTTTTTAACTCTGCCGTGGCCGGTCCCAAGCCCGTGCTGTGAAAAGAGGAGGGTCAGATGCTGGGACAAGCAAACCAGCTCTGTAAAAACTATTTGCTACTGCAGTCAGGGAGGGCCTTGGAAAAGCTCATTGGGATTCCTCAGGATCTCAAACAAATAAATGAATAAATAAATAATGTTTTCAACATTTTTTAACTCTGTCGTGGCCGGTCCCAAGCCCGTGCTGTGAAAAGAGGAGGGTCAGATGCTGGGACAAGCAAACCAGCTCTGTAAAAACTATTTGCTACTGCGGTCAGGGAGGGCCTTGGAAAAGCTCATTGGGATTCCTCAGGATCTTAAACAAATAAATGAATAAATAAATAAATAAAGTTTTTAACATTTTTTAACTCTGCCGTGGCCGGTCCCAAGCCCGTGCTGTGAAAAGTGGAGGGTCAGATGCTGGGACAAGCAAATCAGCTCTGTAAAAACTATTTGCTACTGCAGTCAGGGAGGGCCTTGGAAAAGCTCATTGGGATTCCTCAGGATCTTAAACAAATAAATGAATAAATAAATAAATAAATAATGTTTTCAACATTTTTTAACTCTGCCGTGGCCGGTCCCAAGCCCGTGCTGTGAAAAGAGGAGGGTCAGATGCTGGGACAAGCAAACCAGCTCTGTAAAAACTATTTGCTACTGCGGTCAGGGAGGGCCTTGGAAAAGCTCATTGGGATTCCTCAGGATCTTAAACAAATAAATGAATAAATAAATAAATAAATAAATAAATAAAGTTTTTAACATTTTTTAACTCTGCCGTGGCCGGTCCCAAGCCCGTGCTGTGAAAAGTGGAGGGTCAGATGCTGGAACAAGCAAATCAGCTCTGTAAAAACTATTTGCTACTGCATTTAGGGAGGGCCTTGGAAAAGCTCATTGGGATTCCTCAGGATCTTAAACAAATAAATGAATAAATAAATAAATAAATAATGTTTTCAACATTTTTTAACTCTGCCGTGGCCGGTCCCAAGCCCGTGCTGTGAAAAGAGGAGGGTCAGATGCTGGGACAAGCAAACCAGCTCTGTAAAAACTATTTGCTACTGCGGTCAGGGAGGGCCTTGGAAAAGCTCATTGGGATTCCTCAGGATCTTAAACAAATAAATGAATAAATAAATAAATAAATAAATAAAGTTTTTAACATTTTTTAACTCTGCCGTGGCCGGTCCCAAGCCCGTGCTGTGAAAAGTGGAGGGTCAGATGCTGGGACAAGCAAATCAGCTCTGTAAAAACTATTTGCTACTGCGGTCAGGGAGGGCCTTGGAAAAGCTGATTGGGATTCCTCAGGATCTCAAACAAATAAATGAATAAATAAATAAATAATGTTTTCAACATTTTTTAACTCTGCCGTGGCCGGTCCCAAGCCCGTGCTGTGAAAAGAGGAGGGTCAGATGCTGGGACAAGCAAACCAGCTCTGTAAAAACTATTTGCTACTGCAGTCAGGGAGGGCCTTGGAAAAGCTCATTGGTATTCCTCAGGATCTCAAACAAATAAATGAATAAATAAATAAATAATGTTTTCAACATTTTTTAACTCTGCCGTGGCCGGTCCCAAGCCCGTGCTGTGAAAAGAGGAGGGTCAGATGCTGGGACAAGCAAACCAGCTCTGTAAAAACTATTTGCTACTGCGGTCAGGGAGGGCCTTGGAAAAGCTCATTGGGATTCCTCAGGATCTCAAACAAATAAATGAATAAATAAATAAATAAATAAAGTTTTTAACATTTTTTAACTCTGCCGTGGCCGGTCCCAAGCCCGTGCTGTGAAAAGAGGAGGGTCAGATGCTGGGACAAGCAAACCAGCTCTGTAAAAACTATTTGCTACTGTGGTCAGGGAGGGCCTTGGAAAAGCTCATTGGGATTCCTCAGGATCTCAAACAAATAAATGAATAAATAAATAAATAAATAAAGTTTTCAACATTTTTTAACTCTGCCGTGGCCGGTCCCAAGCCCGTGCTGTGAAAAGAGGAGGGTCAGATGCTGGGACAAGCAAACCAGCTCTGTAAAAACTATTTGCTACTGCGGTCAGGGAGGGCCTTGGAAATGCTGATTGGGATTCCTCAGGATCTCAAACAAATAAATGAATAAATAAATAAATAATGTTTTCAACATTTTTTAACTCTGCCGTGGCCAGTCCCAAGCCCGTGCTGTGAAAAGAGGAGGGTCAGATGCTGGGACAAGCAAACCAGCTCTGTAAAAACTATTTGCTACTGTGGTCAGGGAGGGCCTTGGAAAAGCTCATTGGGATTCCTAAGGATCTCAAACAAATAAATGAATAAATAAATAAATAATGTTTTCAACATTTTTAACTCTGCCGTGGCTGGTCCCAAGCCCGTGCTATGAAAAGAGGAGGGTCAGATGCTGGGACAAGCAAACCAGCTCTATAAAAACTATTTGCTACTGCGGTCAGGGAGGGCCTTGGAAAAGCTGATTGGGATTCCTCAGGATCTCAAACAAATAAATGAATAAATAAATAAATAATGTTTTCAACATTTTTAACTCTGCCGTGGCTGGTCCCAAGCCCGTGCTGTGAAAAGAGGAGGGTCAGATGCTGGGACAAGCAAACCAGCTCTGTAAAAACTATTTGCTACTGTGGTCAGGGAGGGCCTTGGAAAAGCTCATTGGGATTCCTCAGGATCTCAAACAAATAAATGAATAAATAAATAAATAGATAATGTTTTCAACATTTTTTAACTCTGCCGTGGCCGGTCCCAAGCCCGTGCTGTGAAAAGAGGAGGGTCAGATGCTGGGACAAGCAAACCAGCTCTGTAGAAACGATTTGCTACTGCAGTCAGGGAGGGCCTTGGAAAAGCTCATTGGGATTCCTCAGGATCTCAGACAAATAAAGGAATAAATAAATAAATAATGTTTTCAACATTTTTTAACTCTGCCGTGGCCGGTCCCAAGCCCGTGCTGTGAAAAGAGGAGGGTCAGATGCTGGGACAAGCAAACCAGCTCTGTAAAAAATATTTGCTACTGTGGTCAGGGAGGGCCTTGGAAAAGCTCATTGGGATTCCTCAGGATCTTAAACAAATAAATGAATAAATAAATAAATAAATAATGTTTTCAACATTTTTTAACTCTGCCGTGGCCGGTCCCAAGCCCGTGCTGTGAAAAGAGGAGGGTCAGATGCTGGGACAAGCAAACCAGCTCTGTAAAAACTATTTGCTACTGCGGTCAGGGAGGGCCTTGGAAAAGCTGATTGGGATTCCTCAGGATCTCAAACAAATAAATGAATAAATAAATAAATAATGTTTTCAACATTTTTTAACTCTGCCGTGGCCGGTCCCAAGCCCGTGCTGTGAAAAGAGGAGGGTCAGATGCTGGGACAAGCAAACCAGCTCTGTAAAAACTATTTGCTACTGCAGTCAGGGAGGGCCTTGGAAATGCTCATTGGGATTCCTCAGGATCTCAAACAAATAAATGAATAAATAAATAAATAATGTTTTCAACATTTTTTAACTCTGCCGTGGCCGGTCCCAAGCCCGTGCTGTGAAAAGAGGAGGGTCAGATGCTGGGACAAGCAAACCAGCTCTGTAAAAACTATTTGCTACTGCGGTCAGGGAGGGCCTTGGAAAAGCTCATTGGGATTCCTCAGGATCTCAAACAAATAAATGAATAAATAAATAAATAATTAAAGTTTTTAACATTTTTTAACTCTGCCGTGGCCGGTCCCAAGCCCGTGCTTTGAAAAGTGGAGGGTCAGATGCTGGGACAAGCAAATCAGCTCTGTAAAAACTATTTGCTACTGCGGTCAGGGAGGGCCTTGGAAAAGCTCATTGGGATTCCTCAGGATCTTAAACAAATAAATGAATAAATAAATAAATAAATAATGTTTTCAACATTTTTTAACTCTGCCGTGGCCGGTCCCAAGCCCGTGCTGTGAAAAGAGGAGGGTCAGATGCTGGGACAAGCAAACCAGCTCTGTAAAAACTATTTGCTACTGCGGTCAGGGAGGGCCTTGGAAAAGCTCATTGGGATTCCTCAGGATCTTAAACAAATAAATGAATAAATAAATAAATAAATAAATAAATAAAGTTTTTAACATTTTTTAACTCTGCCGTGGCCGGTCCCAAGCCCGTGCTGTGAAAAGTGGAGGGTCAGATGCTGGGACAAGCAAATCAGCTCTGTAAAAACTATTTGCTACTGCGGTCAGGGAGGGCCTTGGAAAAGCTGATTGGGATTCCTCAGGATCTCAAACAAATAAATGAATAAATAAATAAATAATGTTTTCAACATTTTTTAACTCTGCCGTGGCCGGTCCCAAGCCCGTGCTGTGAAAAGAGGAGGGTCAGATGCTGGGACAAGCAAACCAGCTCTGTAAAAACTATTTGCTACTGCAGTCAGGGAGGGCCTTGGAAAAGCTCATTGGGATTCCTCAGGATCTCAAACAAATAAATGAATAAATAAATAAATAATGTTTTCAACATTTTTTAACTCTGTCGTGGCCGGTCCCAAGCCCATGCTGTGAAAAGAGGAGGGTCAGATGCTGGGACAAGCAAACCAGCTCTGTAAAAACTATTTGCTACTGCGGTCAGGGAGGGCCTTGGAAAAGCTCATTGGGATTCCTCAGGATCTTAAACAAATAAATGAATAAATAAATAAATAAATAATGTTTTCAACATTTTTTAACTCTGCCGTGGCCGGTCCCAAGCCCGTGCTGTGAAAAGAGGAGGGTCAGATGCTGGGACAAGCAAACCAGCTCTGTAAAAACTATTTGCTACTGCGGTCAGGGAGGGCCTTGGAAAAGCTCATTGGGATTCCTCAGGATCTCAAACAAATAAATGAATAAATAAATAAATAATGTTTTCAACATTTTTTAACTCTGCCGTGGCCGGTCCCAAGCCCGTGCTGTGAAAAGAGGAGGGTCAGATGCTGGGACAAGCAAACTAGCTCTGTAAAAACTATTTGCTACTGCAGTCAGGGAGGGCCTTGGAAAAGCTCATTGGGATTCCTCAGGATCTCAAACAAATAAATGAATAAATAAATAAATAATGTTTTCAACATTTTTTAACTCTGCCGTGGCCGGTCCCAAGCCCGTGCTGTGAAAAGAGGAGGGTCAGATGCTGGGACAAGCAAACCAGCTCTGTAAAAACTATTTGCTACTGCGGTCAGGGAGGGCCTTGGAAAAGCTCATTGGGATTCCTCAGGATCTCAAACAAATAAATGAATAAATAAATAAATAAATAAAGTTTTTAACATTTTTTAACTCTGCCGTGGCCGGTCCCAAGCCCGTGCTGTGAAAAGAGGAGGGTCAGATGCTGGGACAAGCAAACCAGCTCTGTAAAAACTATTTGCTACTGCGGTCAGGGAGGGCCTTGGAAAAGCTCATTGGGATTCCTCAGGATCTTAAACAAATAAATGAATAAATAAATAAATAAATAAATAAATAAAGTTTTTAACATTTTTTAACTCTGCCGTGGCCGGTCCCAAGCCCGTGCTGTGAAAAGTGGAGGGTCAGATGCTGGGACAAGCAAATCAGCTCTGTAAAAACTATTTGCTACTGCATTTAGGGAGGGCCTTGGAAAAGCTCATTGGGATTCCTCAGGATCTTAAACAAATAAATGAATAAATAAATAAATAAATAATGTTTTCAACATTTTTTAACTCTGCCGTGGCCGGTCCCAAGCCCGTGCTGTGAAAAGAGGAGGGTCAGATGCTGGGACAAGCAAACCAGCTCTGTAAAAACTATTTGCTACTGCGGTCAGGGAGGGCCTTGGAAAAGCTCATTGGGATTCCTCAGGATCTCAAACAAATAAATGAATAAATAAATAAATAAATAAAGTTTTCAACATTTTTTAACTCTGCCGTGGCCGGTCCCAAGCCCATGCTGTGAAAAGAGGAGGGTCAGATGCTGGGACAAGCAAACCAGCTCTGTAAAAACTATTTGCTACTGCGGTCAGGGAGGGCCTTGGAAATGCTGATTGGGATTCCTCAGGATCTCAAACAAATAAATGAATAAATAAATAAATAATGTTTTCAACATTTTTTAACTCTGCCGTGGCCAGTCCCAAGCCCGTGCTGTGAAAAGAGGAGGGTCAGATGCTGGGACAAGCAAACCAGCTCTGTAAAAACTATTTGCTACTGTGGTCAGGGAGGGCCTTGGAAAAGCTCATTGGGATTCCTAAGGATCTCAAACAAATAAATGAATAAATAAATAAATAATGTTTTCAACATTTTTAACTCTGCCGTGGCTGGTCCCAAGCCCGTGCTATGAAAAGAGGAGGGTCAGATGCTGGGACAAGCAAACCAGCTCTATAAAAACTATTTGCTACTGCGGTCAGGGAGGGCCTTGGAAAAGCTGATTGGGATTCCTCAGGATCTCAAACAAATAAATGAATAAATAAATAAATAATGTTTTCAACATTTTTAACTCTGCCGTGGCTGGTCCCAAGCCCGTACTGTGAAAAGAGGAGGGTCAGATGCTGGGACAAGCAAACCAGCTCTGTAAAAACTATTTGCTACTGCGGTCAGGGAGGGCCTTGGAAAAGCTCATTGGGATTCCTCAGGATCTCAAACAAATAAATGAATAAATAAATAAATAGATAATGTTTTCAACATTTTTTAACTCTGCCGTCGCCGGTCCCAAGCCCGTGCTGTGAAAAGAGGAGGGTCAGATGCTGGGACAAGCAAACCAGCTCTGTAAAAACTATTTGCTACTGTGGTCAGGGAGGGCCTTGGAAAAGCTCATTGGGATTCCTCAGGATCTCAAACAAATAAATGAATAAATAAATAAATAAATAATGTTTTCAACATTTTTTAACTCTGCCGTGGCCGGTCCCAAGCCCGTGCTGTGAAAAGAGGAGGGTCAGATGCTGGGACAAGCAAACCAGCTCTGTAAAAACTATTTGCTACTGCGGTCAGGGAGGGCCTTGGAAAAGCTCATTGGGATTCCTCAGGATCTTAAACAAATAAATGAATAAATAGATAAATAAATAAATAAATAAAGTTTTTAACATTTTTTAACTCTGCCGTGGCCGGTCCCAAGCCCGTGCTGTGAAAAGTGGAGGGTCAGATGCTGGGACAAGCAAATCAGCTCTGTAAAAACTATTTGCTACTGCGGTCAGGGAGGGCCTTGGAAAAGCTGATTGGGATTCCTCAGGATCTCAAACAAATAAATGAATAAATAAATAAATAATGTTTTCAACATTTTTTAACTCTGCCGTGGCCGGTCCCAAGCCCGTGCTGTGAAAAGAGGAGGGTCAGATGCTGGGACAAGCAAACCAGCTCTGTAAAAACTATTTGCTACTGCAGTCAGGGAGGGCCTTGGAAAAGCTCATTGGGATTCCTCAGGATCTCAAACAAATAAATGAATAAATAAATAAATAATGTTTTCAACATTTTTTAACTCTGTCGTGGCCGGTCCCAAGCCCGTGCTGTGAAAAGAGGAGGGTCAGATGCTGGGACAAGCAAACCAGCTCTGTAAAAACTATTTGCTACTGCGGTCAGGGAGGGCCTTGGAAAAGCTCATTGGGATTCCTCAGGATCTTAAACAAATAAATGAATAAATAAATAAATAAATAAATAAAGTTTTTAACATTTTTTAACTCTGCCGTGGCCGGTCCCAAGCCCGTGCTGTGAAAAGTGGAGGGTCAGATGCTGGGACAAGCAAATCAGCTCTGTAAAAACTATTTGCTACTGCAGTCAGGGAGGGCCTTGGAAAAGCTCATTGGGATTCCTCAGGATCTTAAACAAATAAATGAATAAATAAATAAATAAATAATGTTTTCAACATTTTTTAACTCTGCCGTGGCCGGTCCCAAGCCCGTGCTGTGAAAAGAGGAGGGTCAGATGCTGGGACAAGCAAACCAGCTCTGTAAAAACTATTTGCTACTGCGGTCAGGGAGGGCCTTGGAAAAGCTCATTGGGATTCCTCAGGATCTTAAACAAATAAATGAATAAATAAATAAATAAATAAATAAAGTTTTTAACATTTTTTAACTCTGCCGTGGCCGGTCCCAAGCCCGTGCTGTGAAAAGTGGAGGGTCAGATGCTGGGACAAGCAAATCAGCTCTGTAAAAACTATTTGCTTCTGCGGTCAGGGAGGGCCTTGGAAAAGCTCATTGGGATTCCTCAGGATCTTAAACAAATAAATGAATAAATAGATAAATAAATAAATAAATAAAGTTTTTAACATTTTTTAACTCTGCCGTGGCCGGTCCCAAGCCCGTGCTGTGAAAAGTGGAGGGTCAGATGCTGGGACAAGCAAATCAGCTCTGTAAAAACTATTTGCTACTGCGGTCAGGGAGGGCCTTGGAAAAGCTGATTGGGATTCCTCAGGATCTCAAACAAATAAATGAATAAATAAATAAATAATGTTTTCAACATGTTTTAACTCTGCCGTGGCCGGTCCCAAGCCCGTGCTGTGAAAAGAGGAGGGTCAGATGCTGGGACAAGCAAACCAGCTCTGTAAAAACTATTTGCTACTGCAGTCAGGGAGGGCCTTGGAAAAGCTCATTGGGATTCCTCAGGATCTCAAACAAATAAATGAATAAATAAATAAATAATGTTTTCAACATTTTTTAACTCTGTCGTGGCCGGTCCCAAGCCCGTGCTGTGAAAAGAGGAGGGTCAGATGCTGGGACAAGCAAACCAGCTCTGTAAAAACTATTTGCTACTGCGGTCAGGGAGGGCCTTGGAAAAGCTCATTGGGATTCCTCAGGATCTTAAACAAATAAATGAATAAATAAATAAATAAATAAATAAAGTTTTTAACATTTTTTAACTCTGCCGTGGCCGGTCCCAAGCCCGTGCTGTGAAAAGTGGAGGGTCAGATGCTGGGACAAGCAAATCAGCTCTGTAAAAACTATTTGCTACTGCAGTCAGGGAGGGCCTTGGAAAAGCTCATTGGGATTCCTCAGGATCTTAAACAAATAAATGAATAAATAAATAAATAAATAATGTTTTCAACATTTTTTAACTCTGCCGTGGCCGGTCCCAAGCCCGTGCTGTGAAAAGAGGAGGGTCAGATGCTGGGACAAGCAAACCAGCTCTGTAAAAACTATTTGCTACTGCGGTCAGGGAGGGCCTTGGAAAAGCTCATTGGGATTCCTCAGGATCTTAAACAAATAAATGAATAAATAAATAAATAAATAAATAAAGTTTTTAACATTTTTTAACTCTGCCGTGGCCGGTCCCAAGCCCGTGCTGTGAAAAGTGGAGGGTCAGATGCTGGGACAAGCAAATCAGCTCTGTAAAAACTATTTGCTTCTGCGGTCAGGGAGGGCCTTGGAAAAGCTGATTGGGATTCCTCAGGATCTCAAACAAATAAATGAATAAATAAATAAATAATGTTTTCAACAATTTTTAACTCTGCCGTGGCCGGTCCCAAGCCCGTGCTGTGAAAAGAGGAGGGTCAGATGCTGGGACAAGCAAACCAGCTCTGTAAAAACTATTTGCTACTGCAGTCAGGGAGGGCCTTGGAAAAGCTCATTGGGATTCCTCAGGATCTCAAACAAATAAATGAATAAATAAATAAATAATGTTTTCAACATTTTTTAACTCTGCCGTGGCCGGTCCCAAGCCCGTGCTGTGAAAAGAGGAGGGTCAGATGCTGGGACAAGCAAACCAGCTCTGTAAAAACTATTTGCTACTGCGGTCAGGGAGGGCCTTGGAATAGCTCATTGGGATTCCTCAGGATCTTAAACAAATAAATAAATAAATAAATAAATAAATAAAGTTTTTAACATTTTTTAACTCTGCCGTGGCCGGTCCCAAGCCCGTGCTGTGAAAAGTGGAGGGTCAGATGCTGGGACAAGCAAATCAGCTCTGTAAAAACTATTTGCTACTGCGGTCAGGGAGGGCCTTGGAAAAGCTGATTGGGATTCCTCAGGATCTCAAACAAATAAATGAATAAATAAATAAATAATGTTTTCAACATTTTTTAACTCTGCCGTGGCCGGTCCCAAGCCCGTGCTGTGAAAAGAGGAGGGTCAGATGCTGGGACAAGCAAACCAGCTCTGTAAAAACTATTTGCTACTGCAGTCAGGGAGGGCCTTGGAAAAGCTCATTGGGATTCCTCAGGATCTCAAACAAATAAATGAATAAATAAATAATGTTTTCAACATTTTTTAACTCTGTCGTGGCCGGTCCCAAGCCCGTGCTGTGAAAAGAGGAGGGTCAGATGCTGGGACAAGCAAACCAGCTCTGTAAAAACTATTTGCTACTGCGGTCAGGGAGGGCCTTGGAAAAGCTCATTGGGATTCCTCAGGATCTTAAACAAATAAATGAATAAATAAATAAATAAAGTTTTTAACATTTTTTAACTCTGCCGTGGCCGGTCCCAAGCCCGTGCTGTGAAAAGAGGAGGGTCAGATGCTGGGACAAGCAAATCAGCTCTGTAAAAACTATTTGCTACTGCAGTCAGGGAGGGCCTTGGAAAAGCTCATTGGGATTCCTCAGGATCTTAAACAAATAAATGAATAAATAAATAAATAAATAATGTTTTCAACATTTTTTAACTCTGCCGTGGCCGGTCCCAAGCCCGTGCTGTGAAAAGAGGAGGGTCAGATGCTGGGACAAGCAAACCAGCTCTGTAAAAACTATTTGCTACTGCGGTCAGGGAGGGCCTTGGAAAAGCTCATTGGGATTCCTCAGGATCTTAAACAAATAAATGAATAAATAAATAAATAAATAAATAAATAAAGTTTTTAACATTTTTTAACTCTGCCGTGGCCGGTCCCAAGCCCGTGCTGTGAAAAGTGGAGGGTCAGATGCTGGAACAAGCAAATCAGCTCTGTAAAAACTATTTGCTACTGCATTTAGGGAGGGCCTTGGAAAAGCTCATTGGGATTCCTCAGGATCTTAAACAAATAAATGAATAAATAAATAAATAAATAATGTTTTCAACATTTTTTAACTCTGCCGTGGCCGGTCCCAAGCCCGTGCTGTGAAAAGAGGAGGGTCAGATGCTGGGACAAGCAAACCAGCTCTGTAAAAACTATTTGCTACTGCGGTCAGGGAGGGCCTTGGAAAAGCTCATTGGGATTCCTCAGGATCTTAAACAAATAAATGAATAAATAAATAAATAAATAAATAAAGTTTTTAACATTTTTTAACTCTGCCGTGGCCGGTCCCAAGCCCGTGCTGTGAAAAGTGGAGGGTCAGATGCTGGGACAAGCAAATCAGCTCTGTAAAAACTATTTGCTACTGCGGTCAGGGAGGGCCTTGGAAAAGCTGATTGGGATTCCTCAGGATCTCAAACAAATAAATGAATAAATAAATAAATAATGTTTTCAACATTTTTTAACTCTGCCGTGGCCGGTCCCAAGCCCGTGCTGTGAAAAGAGGAGGGTCAGATGCTGGGACAAGCAAACCAGCTCTGTAAAAACTATTTGCTACTGCAGTCAGGGAGGGCCTTGGAAAAGCTCATTGGTATTCCTCAGGATCTCAAACAAATAAATGAATAAATAAATAAATAATGTTTTCAACATTTTTTAACTCTGCCGTGGCCGGTCCCAAGCCCGTGCTGTGAAAAGAGGAGGGTCAGATGCTTGGACAAGCAAACCAGCTCTGTAAAAACTATTTGCTACTGCGGTCAGGGAGGGCCTTGGAAAAGCTCATTGGGATTCCTCAGGATCTCAAACAAATAAATGAATAAATAAATAAATAAATAAAGTTTTTAACATTTTTTAACTCTGCCGTGGCCGGTCCCAAGCCCGTGCTGTGAAAAGAGGAGGGTCAGATGCTGGGACAAGCAAACCAGCTCTGTAAAAACTATTTGCTACTGTGGTCAGGGAGGGCCTTGGAAAAGCTCATTGGGATTCCTCAGGATCTCAAACAAATAAATGAATAAATAAATAAATAAATAAAGTTTTCAACATTTTTTAACTCTGCCGTGGCCGGTCCCAAGCCCGTGCTGTGAAAAGAGGAGGGTCAGATGCTGGGACAAGCAAACCAGCTCTGTAAAAACTATTTGCTACTGCGGTCAGGGAGGGCCTTGGAAATGCTGATTGGGATTCCTCAGGATCTCAAACAAATAAATGAATAAATAAATAAATAATGTTTTCAACATTTTTTAACTCTGCCGTGGCCAGTCCCAAGCCCGTGCTGTGAAAAGAGGAGGGTCAGATGCTGGGACAAGCAAACCAGCTCTGTAAAAACTATTTGCTACTGTGGTCAGGGAGGGCCTTGGAAAAGCTCATTGGGATTCCTAAGGATCTCAAACAAATAAATGAATAAATAAATAATGTTTTCAACATTTTTAACTCTGCCGTGGCTGGTCCCAAGCCCGTGCTATGAAAAGAGGAGGGTCAGATGCTGGGACAAGCAAACCAGCTCTATAAAAACTATTTGCTACTGCGGTCAGGGAGGGCCTTGGAAAAGCTGATTGGGATTCCTCAGGATCTCAAACAAATAAATGAATAAATAAATAAATAATGTTTTCAACATTTTTAACTCTGCCGTGGCTGGTCCCAAGCCCGTGCTGTGAAAAGAGGAGGGTCAGATGCTGGGACAAGCAAACCAGCTCTGTAAAAACTATTTGCTACTGTGGTCAGGGAGGGCCTTGGAAAAGCTCATTGGGATTCCTCAGGATCTCAAACAAATAAATGAATAAATAAATAAATAGATAATGTTTTCAACATTTTTTAACTCTGCCGTGGCCGGTCCCAAGCCCGTGCTGTGAAAAGAGGAGGGTCAGATGCTGGGACAAGCAAACCAGCTCTGTAGAAACGATTTGCTACTGCAGTCAGGGAGGGCCTTGGAAAAGCTCATTGGGATTCCTCAGGATCTCAGACAAATAAAGGAATAAATAAATAAATAATGTTTTCAACATTTTTTAACTCTGCCGTGGCCGGTCCCAAGCCCGTGCTGTGAAAAGAGGAGGGTCAGATGCTGGGACAAGCAAACCAGCTCTGTAAAAAATATTTGCTACTGTGGTCAGGGAGGGCCTTGGAAAAGCTCATTGGGATTCCTCAGGATCTTAAACAAATAAATGAATAAATAAATAAATAAATAATGTTTTCAACATTTTTTAACTCTGCCGTGGCCGGTCCCAAGCCCGTGCTGTGAAAAGAGGAGGGTCAGATGCTGGGACAAGCAAACCAGCTCTGTAAAAACTATTTGCTACTGCGGTCAGGGAGGGCCTTGGAAAAGCTGATTGGGATTCCTCAGGATCTCAAACAAATAAATGAATAAATAAATAAATAATGTTTTCAACATTTTTTAACTCTGCCGTGGCCGGTCCCAAGCCCGTGCTGTGAAAAGAGGAGGGTCAGATGCTGGGACAAGCAAACCAGCTCTGTAAAAACTATTTGCTACTGCAGTCAGGGAGGGCCTTGGAAATGCTCATTGGGATTCCTCAGGATCTCAAACAAATAAATGAATAAATAAATAAATAATGTTTTCAACATTTTTTAACTCTGCCGTGGCCGGTCCCAAGCCCGTGCTGTGAAAAGAGGAGGGTCAGATGCTGGGACAAGCAAACCAGCTCTGTAAAAACTATTTGCTACTGCGGTCAGGGAGGGCCTTGGAAAAGCTCATTGGGATTCCTCAGGATCTCAAACAAATAAATGAATAAATAAATAAATAATTAAAGTTTTTAACATTTTTTAACTCTGCCGTGGCCGGTCCCAAGCCCGTGCTTTGAAAAGTGGAGGGTCAGATGCTGGGACAAGCAAATCAGCTCTGTAAAAACTATTTGCTACTGCGGTCAGGGAGGGCCTTGGAAAAGCTCATTGGGATTCCTCAGGATCTTAAACAAATAAATGAATAAATAAATAAATAAATAATGTTTTCAACATTTTTTAACTCTGCCGTGGCCGGTCCCAAGCCCGTGCTGTGAAAAGAGGAGGGTCAGATGCTGGGACAAGCAAACCAGCTCTGTAAAAACTATTTGCTACTGCGGTCAGGGAGGGCCTTGGAAAAGCTCATTGGGATTCCTCAGGATCTTAAACAAATAAATGAATAAATAAATAAATAAATAAATAAATAAAGTTTTTAACATTTTTTAACTCTGCCGTGGCCGGTCCCAAGCCCGTGCTGTGAAAAGTGGAGGGTCAGATGCTGGGACAAGCAAATCAGCTCTGTAAAAACTATTTGCTACTGCGGTCAGGGAGGGCCTTGGAAAAGCTGATTGGGATTCCTCAGGATCTCAAACAAATAAATGAATAAATAAATAAATAATGTTTTCAACATTTTTTAACTCTGCCGTGGCCGGTCCCAAGCCCGTGCTGTGAAAAGAGGAGGGTCAGATGCTGGGACAAGCAAACCAGCTCTGTAAAAACTATTTGCTACTGCAGTCAGGGAGGGCCTTGGAAAAGCTCATTGGGATTCCTCAGGATCTCAAACAAATAAATGAATAAATAAATAAATAATGTTTTCAACATTTTTTAACTCTGTCGTGGCCGGTCCCAAGCCCGTGCTGTGAAAAGAGGAGGGTCAGATGCTGGGACAAGCAAACCAGCTCTGTAAAAACTATTTGCTACTGCGGTCAGGGAGGGCCTTGGAAAAGCTCATTGGGATTCCTCAGGATCTTAAACAAATAAATGAATAAATAAATAAATAAATAAATAATGTTTTCAACATTTTTTAACTCTGCCGTGGCCGGTCCCAAGCCCGTGCTGTGAAAAGAGGAGGGTCAGATGCTGGGACAAGCAAACCAGCTCTGTAAAAACTATTTGCTACTGCGGTCAGGGAGGGCCTTGGAAAAGCTCATTGGGATTCCTCAGGATCTCAAACAAATAAATGAATAAATAAATAAATAATGTTTTCAACATTTTTTAACTCTGCCGTGGCCGGTCCCAAGCCCGTGCTGTGAAAAGAGGAGGGTCAGATGCTGGGACAAGCAAACCAGCTCTGTAAAAACTATTTGCTACTGCAGTCAGGGAGGGCCTTGGAAAAGCTCATTGGGATTCCTCAGGATCTCAAACAAATAAATGAATAAATAAATAAATAATGTTTTCAACATTTTTTAACTCTGCCGTGGCCGGTCCCAAGCCCGTGCTGTGAAAAGAGGAGGGTCAGATGCTGGGACAAGCAAACCAGCTCTGTAAAAACTATTTGCTACTGCGGTCAGGGAGGGCCTTGGAAAAGCTCATTGGGATTCCTCAGGATCTCAAACAAATAAATGAATAAATAAATAAATAAATAAAGTTTTTAACATTTTTTAACTCTGCCGTGGCCGGTCCCAAGCCCGTGCTGTGAAAAGAGGAGGGTCAGATGCTGGGACAAGCAAACCAGCTCTGTAAAAACTATTTGCTACTGCGGTCAGGGAGGGCCTTGGAAAAGCTCATTGGGATTCCTCAGGATCTTAAACAAATAAATGAATAAATAAATAAATAAATAAATAAAGTTTTTAACATTTTTTAACTCTGCCGTGGCCGGTCCCAAGCCCGTGCTGTGAAAAGTGGAGGGTCAGATGCTGGGACAAGCAAATCAGCTCTGTAAAAACTATTTGCTACTGCATTTAGGGAGGGCCTTGGAAAAGCTCATTGGGATTCCTCAGGATCTTAAACAAATAAATGAATAAATAAATAAATAAATAATGTTTTCAACATTTTTTAACTCTGCCGTGGCCGGTCCCAAGCCCGTGCTGTGAAAAGAGGAGGGTCAGATGCTGGGACAAGCAAACCAGCTCTGTAAAAACTATTTGCTACTGCGGTCAGGGAGGGCCTTGGAAAAGCTCATTGGGATTCCTCAGGATCTCAAACAAATAAATGAATAAATAAATAAATAAATAAAGTTTTCAACATTTTTTAACTCTGCCGTGGCCGGTCCCAAGCCCATGCTGTGAAAAGAGGAGGGTCAGATGCTGGGACAAGCAAACCAGCTCTGTAAAAACTATTTGCTACTGCGGTCAGGGAGGGCCTTGGAAATGCTGATTGGGATTCCTCAGGATCTCAAACAAATAAATGAATAAATAAATAAATAATGTTTTCAACATTTTTTAACTCTGCCGTTGCCAGTCCCAAGCCCGTGCTGTGAAAAGAGGAGGGTCAGATGCTGGGACAAGCAAACCAGCTCTGTAAAAACTATTTGCTACTGTGGTCAGGGAGGGCCTTGGAAAAGCTCATTGGGATTCCTAAGGATCTCAAACAAATAAATGAATAAATAAATAAATAATGTTTTCAACATTTTTAACTCTGCCGTGGCTGGTCCCAAGCCCGTGCTATGAAAAGAGGAGGGTCAGATGCTGGGACAAGCAAACCAGCTCTATAAAAACTATTTGCTACTGCGGTCAGGGAGGGCCTTGGAAAAGCTGATTGGGATTCCTCAGGATCTCAAACAAATAAAGGAATAAATAAATAAATAATGTTTTCAACATTTTTTAACTCTGCCGTGGCCGGTCCCAAGCCCGTGCTGTGAAAAGAGGAGGGTCAGATGCTGGGACAAGCAAACCAGCTCTGTAAAAAATATTTGCTACTGTGGTCAGGGAGGGCCTTGGAAAAGCTCATTGGGATTCCTCAGGATCTTAAACAAATAAATGAATAAATAAATAAATAAATAATGTTTTCAACATTTTTTAACTCTGCCGTGGCCGGTCCCAAGCCCGTGCTGTGAAAAGAGGAGGGTCAGATGCTGGGACAAGCAAACCAGCTCTGTAAAAACTATTTGCTACTGCGGTCAGGGAGGGCCTTGGAAAAGCTGATTGGGATTCCTCAGGATCTCAAACAAATAAATGAATAAATAAATAAATAATGTTTTCAACATTTTTTAACTCTGCCGTGGCCGGTCCCAAGCCCGTGCTGTGAAAAGAGGAGGGTCAGATGCTGGGACAAGCAAACCAGCTCTGTAAAAACTATTTGCTACTGCAGTCAGGGAGGGCCTTGGAAATGCTCATTGGGATTCCTCAGGATCTCAAACAAATAAATGAATAAATAAATAAATAATGTTTTCAACATTTTTTAACTCTGCCGTGGCCGGTCCCAAGCCCGTGCTGTGAAAAGAGGAGGGTCAGATGCTGGGACAAGCAAACCAGCTCTGTAAAAACTATTTGCTACTGCGGTCAGGGAGGGCCTTGGAAAAGCTCATTGGGATTCCTCAGGATCTCAAACAAATAAATGAATAAATAAATAAATAATTAAAGTTTTTAACATTTTTTAACTCTGCCGTGGCCGGTCCCAAGCCCGTGCTTTGAAAAGTGGAGGGTCAGATGCTGGGACAAGCAAATCAGCTCTGTAAAAACTATTTGCTACTGCGGTCAGGGAGGGCCTTGGAAAAGCTCATTGGGATTCCTCAGGATCTTAAACAAATAAATGAATAAATAAATAAATAAATAATGTTTTCAACATTTTTTAACTCTGCCGTGGCCGGTCCCAAGCCCGTGCTGTGAAAAGAGGAGGGTCAGATGCTGGGACAAGCAAACCAGCTCTGTAAAAACTATTTGCTACTGCGGTCAGGGAGGGCCTTGGAAAAGCTCATTGGGATTCCTCAGGATCTTAAACAAATAAATGAATAAATAAATAAATAAATAAATAAATAAAGTTTTTAACATTTTTTAACTCTGCCGTGGCCGGTCCCAAGCCCGTGCTGTGAAAAGTGGAGGGTCAGATGCTGGGACAAGCAAATCAGCTCTGTAAAAACTATTTGCTACTGCGGTCAGGGAGGGCCTTGGAAAAGCTGATTGGGATTCCTCAGGATCTCAAACAAATAAATGAATAAATAAATAAATAATGTTTTCAACATTTTTTAACTCTGCCGTGGCCGGTCCCAAGCCCGTGCTGTGAAAAGAGGAGGGTCAGATGCTGGGACAAGCAAACCAGCTCTCTAAAAACTATTTGCTACTGCAGTCAGGGAGGGCCTTGGAAAAGCTCATTGGGATTCCTCAGGATCTCAAACAAATAAATGAATAAATAAATAAATAATGTTTTCAACATTTTTTAACTCTGTCGTGGCCGGTCCCAAGCCCGTGCTGTGAAAAGAGGAGGGTCAGATGCTGGGACAAGCAAACCAGCTCTGTAAAAACTATTTGCTACTGCGGTCAGGGAGGGCCTTGGAAAAGCTCATTGGGATTCCTCAGGATCTTAAACAAATAAATGAATAAATAAATAAATAAATAAATAATGTTTTCAACATTTTTTAACTCTGCCGTGGCCGGTCCCAAGCCCGTGCTGTGAAAAGAGGAGGGTCAGATGCTGGGACAAGCAAACCAGCTCTGTAAAAACTATTTGCTACTGCGGTCAGGGAGGGCCTTGGAAAAGCTCATTGGGATTCCTCAGGATCTCAAACAAATAAATGAATAAATAAATAAATAATGTTTTCAACATTTTTTAACTCTGCCGTGGCCGGTCCCAAGCCCGTGCTGTGAAAAGAGGAGGGTCAGATGCTGGGACAAGCAAACCAGCTCTGTAAAAACTATTTGCTACTGCAGTCAGGGAGGGCCTTGGAAAAGCTCATTGGGATTCCTCAGGATCTCAAACAAATAAATGAATAAATAAATAAATAATGTTTTCAACATTTTTTAACTCTGCCGTGGCCGGTCCCAAGCCCGTGCTGTGAAAAGAGGAGGGTCAGATGCTGGGACAAGCAAACCAGCTCTGTAAAAACTATTTGCTACTGCGGTCAGGGAGGGCCTTGGAAAAGCTCATTGGGATTCCTCAGGATCTCAAACAAATAAATGAATAAATAAATAAATAAATAAAGTTTTTAACATTTTTTAACTCTGCCGTGGCCGGTCCCAAGCCCGTGCTGTGAAAAGAGGAGGGTCAGATGCTGGGACAAGCAAACCAGCTCTGTAAAAACTATTTGCTACTGCGGTCAGGGAGGGCCTTGGAAAAGCTCATTGGGATTCCTCAGGATCTTAAACAAATAAATGAATAAATAAATAAATAAATAAATAAAGTTTTTAACATTTTTTAACTCTGCCGTGGCCGGTCCCAAGCCCGTGCTGTGAAAAGTGGAGGGTCAGATGCTGGGACAAGCAAATCAGCTCTGTAAAAACTATTTGCTACTGCATTTAGGGAGGGCCTTGGAAAAGCTCATTGGGATTCCTCAGGATCTTAAACAAATAAATGAATAAATAAATAAATAAATAATGTTTTCAACATTTTTTAACTCTGCCGTGGCCGGTCCCAAGCCCGTGCTGTGAAAAGAGGAGGGTCAGATGCTGGGACAAGCAAACCAGCTCTGTAAAAACTATTTGCTACTGCGGTCAGGGAGGGCCTTGGAAAAGCTCATTGGGATTCCTCAGGATCTCAAACAAATAAATGAATAAATAAATAAATAAATAAAGTTTTCAACATTTTTTAACTCTGCCGTGGCCGGTCCCAAGCCCATGCTGTGAAAAGAGGAGGGTCAGATGCTGGGACAAGCAAACCAGCTCTGTAAAAACTATTTGCTACTGCGGTCAGGGAGGGCCTTGGAAATGCTGATTGGGATTCCTCAGGATCTCAAACAAATAAATGAATAAATAAATAAATAATGTTTTCAACATTTTTTAACTCTGCCGTGGCCAGTCCCAAGCCCGTGCTGTGAAAAGAGGAGGGTCAGATGCTGGGACAAGCAAACCAGCTCTGTAAAAACTATTTGCTACTGTGGTCAGGGAGGGCCTTGGAAAAGCTCATTGGGATTCCTAAGGATCTCAAACAAATAAATGAATAAATAAATAAATAATGTTTTCAACATTTTTAACTCTGCCGTGGCTGGTCCCAAGCCCGTGCTATGAAAAGAGGAGGGTCAGATGCTGGGACAAGCAAACCAGCTCTATAAAAACTATTTGCTACTGCGGTCAGGGAGGGCCTTGGAAAAGCTGATTGGGATTCCTCAGGATCTCAAACAAATAAATGAATAAATAAATAAATAATGTTTTCAACATTTTTAACTCTGCCGTGGCTGGTCCCAAGCCCGTACTGTGAAAAGAGGAGGGTCAGATGCTGGGACAAGCAAACCAGCTCTGTAAAAACTATTTGCTACTGCGGTCAGGGAGGGCCTTGGAAAAGCTCATTGGGATTCCTCAGGATCTCAAACAAATAAATGAATAAATAAATAAATAGATAATGTTTTCAACATTTTTTAACTCTGCCGTCGCCGGTCCCAAGCCCGTGCTGTGAAAAGAGGAGGGTCAGATGCTGGGACAAGCAAACCAGCTCTGTAAAAACTATTTGCTACTGTGGTCAGGGAGGGCCTTGGAAAAGCTCATTGGGATTCCTCAGGATCTCAAACAAATAAATGAATAAATAAATAAATAAATAATGTTTTCAACATTTTTTAACTCTGCCGTGGCCGGTCCCAAGCCCGTGCTGTGAAAAGAGGAGGGTCAGATGCTGGGACAAGCAAACCAGCTCTGTAAAAAATTTTGCTACTGCGGTCAGGGAGGGCCTTGGAAAAGCTCATTGGGATTCCTCAGGATCTCAAACAAATAAATGAATAAATAAATAATGTTTTCAACATTTTTTAACTCTGCCGTGGCCGGTCCCAAGCCCGTGCTGTGAAAAGAGTAGGGTCAGATGCTGGGACAAGCAAACCAGCTCTGTAAAAACTATTTGCTACTGCAGTCAGGGAGGGCCTTGGAAAAGCTCATTGGGATTCCTCAGGATCTCAGACAAATAAAGGAATAAATAAATAAATAATGTTTTCAACATTTTTTAACTCTGCCGTGGCCGGTCCCAAGCCCGTGCTGTGAAAAGAGGAGGGTCAGATGCTGGGACAAGCAAACCAGCTCTGTAAAAAATATTTGCTACTGTGGTCAGGGAGGGCCTTGGAAAAGCTCATTGGGATTCCTCAGGATCTTAAACAAATAAATGAATAAATAAATAAATAAATAATGTTTTCAACATTTTTTAACTCTGCCGTGGCCGGTCCCAAGCCCGTGCTGTGAAAAGAGGAGGGTCAGATGCTGGGACAAGCAAACCAGCTCTGTAAAAACTATTTGCTACTGCGGTCAGGGAGGGCCTTGGAAAAGCTGATTGGGATTCCTCAGGATCTCAAACAAATAAATGAATAAATAAATAAATAATGTTTTCAACATTTTTTAACTCTGCCGTGGCCGGTCCCAAGCCCGTGCTGTGAAAAGAGGAGGGTCAGATGCTGGGACAAGCAAACCAGCTCTGTAAAAACTATTTGCTACTGCAGTCAGGGAGGGCCTTGGAAATGCTCATTGGGATTCCTCAGGATCTCAAACAAATAAATGAATAAATAAATAAATAATGTTTTCAACATTTTTTAACTCTGCCGTGGCCGGTCCCAAGCCCGTGCTGTGAAAAGAGGAGGGTCAGATGCTGGGACAAGCAAACCAGCTCTGTAAAAACTATTTGCTACTGCGGTCAGGGAGGGCCTTGGAATAGCTCATTGGGATTCCTCAGGATCTCAAACAAATAAATGAATAAATAAATAAATAAATAAAGTTTTTAACATTTTTTAACTCTGCCGTGGCCGGTCCCAAGCCCGTGCTGTGAAAAGAGGAGGGTCAGATGCTGGGACAAGCAAACCAGCTCTGTAAAAACTATTTGCTACTGCGGTCAGGAGGGCCTTGAAAAAGCTGATTGGGATTCCTCAGGATCTCAAACAAATAAATGAATAATTAAATAAATAAATAATGTTTTCAACATTTTTTAACTCTGCCGTGGCCGGTCCAAAGCCCGTGCTGTGAAAAGAGGAGGGTCAGATGCTGGGACAAGCAAACCAGCTCTGTAAAAACTATTTGCTACTGCGGTCAGGGAGGGCCTTGGAAAAGCTCATTGGGATTCCTCAGGATCTCAAACAAATAAATGAATAAATAAATAAATAATGTTTTCAACATTTTTAACTCTGCCGTGGCTGGTCCCAAGCCCGTGCTATGAAAAGAGGAGGGTCAGATGCTGGGACAAGCAAACCAGCTCTGTAAAAACTATTTGCTACTGCGGTCAGGGAGGGCCTTGGAAAAGCTGATTGGGATTCCTCAGGATCTCAAACAAATAAATGAATAAATAAATAAATAAATAATGTTTTCAACATTTTTTAACTCTGCCGTGGCCGGTCCCAAGCCCGTGCTGTGAAAAGAGGAGGGTCAGATGCTGGGACAAGCAAACCAGCTCTGTAAAAACTATTTGCTACTGCGGTCAGGGAGGGCCTTGGCAAAGCTCATTGGGATTCCTCAGGATCTCAAACAAATAAATGAATAAATAAATAAATAATGTTTTCAACATTTTTAAACTCTGCCATGGCCAGTCCCAAGCCCGTGCTGTGAAAAGAGGAGGGTCAGATGCTGGGACAAGCAAACCAGCTCTGTAAAAACTATTTGCTACTGCGGTCAGGGAGGGCCTTGGAAATGCTGATTGGGATTCCTCAGGATCTCAAACAAATAAATGAATAAATAAATAAATAATGTTTTCAACATTTTTTAACTCTGCCGTGGCCAGTCCCAAGCCCGTGCTGTGAAAAGAGGAGGGTCAGATGCTGGGACAAGCAAACCAGCTCTGTAAAAACTATTTGCTACTGTGGTCAGGGAGGGCCTTGGAAAAGCTCATTGGGATTCCTAAGGATCTCAAACAAATAAATGAATAAATAAATAAATAATGTTTTCAACATTTTTAACTCTGCCGTGGCTGGTCCCAAGCCCGTGCTATGAAAAGAGGAGGGTCAGATGCTGGGACAAGCAAACCAGCTCTATAAAAACTATTTGCTACTGCGGTCAGGGAGGGCCTTGGAAAAGCTGATTGGGATTCCTCAGGATCTCAAACAAATAAATGAATAAATAAATAAATAATGTTTTCAACATTTTTAACTCTGCCGTGGCTGGTCCCAAGCCCGTACTGTGAAAAGAGGAGGGTCAGATGCTGGGACAAGCAAACCAGCTCTGTAAAAACTATTTGCTACTGCGGTCAGGGAGGGCCTTGGAAAAGCTCATTGGGATTCCTCAGGATCTCAAACAAATAAATGAATAAATAAATAAATAGATAATGTTTTCAACATTTTTTAAATCTGCCGTCGCCGGTCCCAAGCCCGTGCTGTGAAAAGAGGAGGGTCAGATGCTGGGACAAGCAAACCAGCTCTGTAAAAACTATTTGCTACTGTGGTCAGGGAGGGCCTTGGAAAAGCTCATTGGGATTCCTCAGGATCTCAAACAAATAAATGAATAAATAAATAAATAAATAATGTTTTCAACATTTTTTAACTCTGCCGTGGCCGGTCCCAAGCCCGTGCTGTGAAAAGAGGAGGGTCAGATGCTGGGACAAGCAAACCAGCTCTGTAAAAAATTTTGCTACTGCGGTCAGGGAGGGCCTTGGAAAAGCTCATTGGGATTCCTCAGGATCTCAAACAAATAAATGAATAAATAAATAATGTTTTCAACATTTTTTAACTCTGCCGTGGCCGGTCCCAAGCCCGTGCTGTGAAAAGAGTAGGGTCAGATGCTGGGACAAGCAAACCAGCTCTGTAAAAACTATTTGCTACTGCAGTCAGGGAGGGCCTTGGAAAAGCTCATTGGGATTCCTCAGGATCTCAGACAAATAAAGGAATAAATAAATAAATAATGTTTTCAACATTTTTTAACTCTGCCGTGGCCGGTCCCAAGCCCGTGCTGTGAAAAGAGGAGGGTCAGATGCTGGGACAAGCAAACCAGCTCTGTAAAAAATATTTGCTACTGTGGTCAGGGAGGGCCTTGGAAAAGCTCATTGGGATTCCTCAGGATCTTAAACAAATAAATGAATAAATAAATAAATAAATAATGTTTTCAACATTTTTTAACTCTGCCGTGGCCGGTCCCAAGCCCGTGCTGTGAAAAGAGGAGGGTCAGATGCTGGGACAAGCAAACCAGCTCTGTAAAAACTATTTGCTACTGCGGTCAGGGAGGGCCTTGGAAAAGCTGATTGGGATTCCTCAGGATCTCAAACAAATAAATGAATAAATAAATAAATAATGTTTTCAACATTTTTTAACTCTGCCGTGGCCGGTCCCAAGCCCGTGCTGTGAAAAGAGGAGGGTCAGATGCTGGGACAAGCAAACCAGCTCTGTAAAAACTATTTGCTACTGCAGTCAGGGAGGGCCTTGGAAATGCTCATTGGGATTCCTCAGGATCTCAAACAAATAAATGAATAAATAAATAAATAATGTTTTCAACATTTTTTAACTCTGCCGTGGCCGGTCCCAAGCCCGTGCTGTGAAAAGAGGAGGGTCAGATGCTGGGACAAGCAAACCAGCTCTGTAAAAACTATTTGCTACTGCGGTCAGGGAGGGCCTTGGAAAAGCTCATTGGGATTCCTCAGGATCTCAAACAAATAAATGAATAAATAAATAAATAAATAAAGTTTTTAACATTTTTTAACTCTGCCGTGGCCGGTCCCAAGCCCGTGCTGTGAAAAGAGGAGGGTCAGATGCTGGGACAAGCAAACCAGCTCTGTAAAAACTATTTGCTACTGCGGTCAGGAGGGCCTTGAAAAAGCTGATTGGGATTCCTCAGGATCTCAAACAAATAAATGAATAATTAAATAAATAAATAATGTTTTCAACATTTTTTAACTCTGCCGTGGCCGGTCCAAAGCCCGTGCTGTGAAAAGAGGAGGGTCAGATGCTGGGACAAGCAAACCAGCTCTGTAAAAACTATTTGCTACTGCGGTCAGGGAGGGCCTTGGAAAAGCTCATTGGGATTCCTCAGGATCTCAAACAAATAAATGAATAAATAAATAAATAATGTTTTCAACATTTTTAACTCTGCCGTGGCTGGTCCCAAGCCCGTGCTATGAAAAGAGGAGGGTCAGATGCTGGGACAAGCAAACCAGCTCTGTAAAAACTATTTGCTACTGCGGTCAGGGAGGGCCTTGGAAAAGCTGATTGGGATTCCTCAGGATCTCAAACAAATAAATGAATAAATAAATAAATCAATAATGTTTTCAACATTTTTTAACTCTGCCGTGGCCGGTCCCAAGCCCGTGCTGTGAAAAGAGGAGGGTCAGATGCTGGGACAAGCAAACCAGCTCTGTAAAAACTATTTGCTACTGCGGTCAGGGAGGGCCTTGGCAAAGCTCATTGGGATTCCTCAGGATCTCAAACAAATAAATGAATAAATAAATAAATAATGTTTTCAACATTTTTAAACTCTGCCATGGCCAGTCCCAAGCCCGTGCTGTGAAAAGAGGAGGGTCAGATGCTGGGACAAGCAAACCAGCTCTGTAAAAACTATTTGCTACTGCGGTCAGGGAGGGCCTTGGAAAAGCTCATTGGGATTCCTCAGGATCTCAAACAAATAAATGAATAAATAAATAAATAATGTTTTCAACATTTTTTAACTCTGCCGTGGCCGGTCCCAAGCCCGTGCTGTGAAAAGAGGAGGGTCAGATGCTGGGACAAGCAAACCAGCTCTGTAAATAATATTTGCTACTGTGGTCAGGGAGGGCCTTGGAAAAGCTCATTGGGATTCCTCAGGATCTCAAACAAATAAATGAATAAATAAATAAATAAAGTCTTTAACATTTTTTAACTCTGCCGTGGCCGGTCCCAAGCCCGTGCTGTGAAAAGTGGAGGGTCAGATGCTGGGACAAGCAAATCAGCTCTGTAAAAACTATTTGCTACTGCGGTCAGGGAGGGCCTTGGAAAAGCTCATTGGGATTCCTCAGGATCTCAAACAAATAAATGAATAAATAAATAAATAAATAATGTTTTCAACATTTTTAACTCTGCCGTGGCCGGTCCCAAGCCCGTGCTGTGAAAAGAGGAGGGTCAGATGCTGGGACAAGCAAACCAGCTCTGTAAAAACTATTTGCTACTGCGGTCAGGGAGGGCCTTGGAAAAGCTGATTGGGATTCCTCAGGATCTCAAACAAATAAATGAATAAATAAAAAAATAATGTTTTCAACATTTTTTAACTCTGCCATGGCCGGTCCCAAGCCCGTGCTGTGAAAAGAGGAGGGTCAGATGCTGGGACAAGCAAACCAGCTCTGTAAAAACTATTTGCTACTGAAGTCAGGGAGGGCCTTGGAAAAGCTCATTGGGATTCCTCAGGATCTCAAACAAATAAATGAATAAATAAATAAATAATGTTTTCAACATTTTTTTAACTCTGCCGTGGCCGGTCCCAAGCCCGTGCTGTGAAAAGAGGAGGGTCAGATGCTGGGACAAGCAAACCAGCTCTGTAAAAACTATTTGCTACTGTGGTCAGGGAGGGCCTTGGAAAAGCTCATTGGGATTCCTCAGGATCTCAAACAAATAAATGAATAAATAAATAAATAAATAAAGTTTTCAACATTTTTTAACTCTGCCGTGGCCGGTCCCAAGCCCGTGCTGTGAAAAGAGGAGGGTCAGATGCTGGGACAAGCAAACCAGCTCTGTAAAAACTATTTGCTACTGCGGTCAGGGAGGGCCTTGGAAATGCTGATTGGGATTCCTCAGGATCTCAAACAAATAAATGAATAAATAAATAATGTTTTCAACATTTTTTAACTCTGCCGTGGCCAGTCCCAAGCCCGTGCTATGAAAAGAGGAGGGTCAGATGCTGGGACAAGCAAACCAGCTCTATAAAAACTATTTGCTACTGCGGTCAGGGAGGGCCTTGGAAAAGCTGATTGGGATTCCTCAGGATCTCAAACAAATAAATGAATAAATAAATAAATAATGTTTTCAACATTTTTAACTCTGCCGTGGCTGGTCCCAAGCCCGTACTGTGAAAAGAGGAGGGTCAGATGCTGGGACAAGCAAACCAGCTATGTAAAAACTATTTGCTACTGCGGTCAGGGAGGGCCTTGGAAAAGCTCATTGGGATTCCTCAGGATCTCAAACAAATAAATGAATAAATAAATAAATAGATAATGTTTTCAACATTTTTTAACTCTGCCGTGGCCGGTCCCAAGCCCGTGCTGTGAAAAGAGGAGGGTCAGATGCTGGGACAAGCAAACCAGCTCTGTAAAAACTATTTGCTACTGTGGTCAGGGAGGGCCTTGGAAAAGCTCATTGGGATTCCTCAGGATCTCAAACAAATAAATGAATAAATAAATAAATAAATAAATAATGTTTTCAACATTTTTTAACTCTGCCGTGGCCGGTCCCAAGCCCGTGCTGTGAAAAGAGGAGGGTCAGATGCTGGGACAAGCAAACCAGCTCTGTAAAAACTATTTGCTACTGCGGTCAGGGAGGGCCTTGGAAAAGCTCATTGGGATTCCTCAGGATCTCAAACAAATAAATGAATAAATAAATAAATAATGTTTTCAACATTTTTTAACTCTGCCGTGGCCGGTCCCAAGCCCGTGCTGTGAAAAGAGGAGGGTCAGATGCTGGGACAAGCAAACCAGCTCTGTAAAAACTATTTGCTACTGCAGTCAGGGAGGGCCTTGGAAAAGCTCATTGGGATTCCTCAGGATCTCAAACAAATAAATGAATAAATAAATAAATAATGTTTTCAACATTTTTTTAACTCTGCCGTGGCCGGTCCCAAGCCCGTGCTGTGAAAAGAGGAGGGTCAGATGCTGGGACAAGCAAACCAGCTCTGTAAAAACTATTTGCTTCTGTGGTCAGGGAGGGCCTTGGAAAAGCTCATTGGGATTCCTCAGGATCTCAAACAAATAAATGAATAAATAAATAAATAAATAAAGTTTTCAACATTTTTTAACTCTGCCGTGGCCAGTCCCAAGCCCGTGCTGTGAAAAGAGGAGGGTCAGATGCTGGGACAAGCAAACCAGCTCTGTAAAAACTATTTGCTACTGTGGTCAGGGAGGGCCTTGGAAATGCTGATTGGGATTCCTCAGGATCTCAAACAAATAAATAAATAAATAATGTTTTCAACATTTTTTAACTCTGCCGTGGCCAGTCCCAAGCCCGTGCTATGAAAAGAGGAGGGTCAGATGCTGGGACAAGCAAACCAGCTCTATAAAAACTATTTGCTACTGCGGTCAGGGAGGGCCTTGGAAAAGCTGATTGGGATTCCTCAGGATCTCAAACAAATAAATGAATAAATAAATAAATAATGTTTTCAACATTTTTAACTCTGCCGTGGCTGGTCCCAAGCCCGTACTGTGAAAAGAGGAGGGTCAGATGCTGGGACAAGCAAACCAGCTCTGTAAAAACTATTTGCTACTGCGGTCAGGGAGGGCCTTGGAAAAGCTCATTGGGATTCCTCAGGATCTCAAACAAATAAATGAATAAATAAATAAATAGATAATGTTTTCAACATTTTTTAACTCTGCCGTGGCCGGTCCCAAGCCCGTGCTGTGAAAAGAGGAGGGTCAGATGCTGGGACAAGCAAACCAGCTCTGTAAAAACTATTTGCTACTGTGGTCAGGGAGGGCCTTGGAAAAGCTCATTGGGATTCCTCAGGATCTCAAACAAATAAATGAATAAATAAATAAATAAATAATGTTTTCAACATTTTTTAACTCTGCCGTGGCCGGTCCCAAGCCCGTGCTGTGAAAAGAGGAGGGTCAGATGCTGGGACAAGCAAACCAGCTCTGTAAAAACTATTTGCTACTGCGGTCAGGGAGGGCCTTGGAAAAGCTCATTGGGATTCCTCAGGATCTCAAACAAATAAATGAATAAATAAATAAATAATGTTTTCAACATTTTTTAACTCTGCCGTGGCCGGTCCCAAGCCCGTGCTGTGAAAAGAGGAGGGTCAGATGCTGGGACAAGCAAACCAGCTCTGTAAAAACTATTTGCTACTGCAGTCAGGGAGGGCCTTGGAAAAGCTCATTGGGATTCCTCAGGATCTCAGACAAATAAAGGAATAAATAAATAAATAATGTTTTCAACATTTTTTAACTCTGCCGTGGCCGGTCCCAAGCCCGTGCTGTGAAAAGAGGAGGGTCAGATGCTGGGACAAGCAAACCAGCTCTGTAAAAAATATTTGCTACTGTGGTCAGGGAGGGCCTTGGAAAAGCTCATTGGGATTCCTCAGGATCTTAAACAAATAAATGAATAAATAAATAAATAAATAATGTTTTCAACATTTTTTAACTCTGCCGTGGCCGGTCCCAAGCCCATGCTGTGAAAAGAGGAGGGTCAGATGCTGGGACAAGCAAACCAGCTCTGTAAAAACTATTTGCTACTGCGGTCAGGGAGGGCCTTGGAAAAGCTCATTGGGATTCCTCAGGATCTCAAACAAATAAATGAATAAATAAATAAATAAATAATGTTTTCAACATTTTTTAACTCTGCCGTGGCCGGTCCCAAGCCCGTGCTGTGAAAAGAGGAGGGTCAGATGCTGGGACAAGCAAACCAGCTCTGTAAAAACTATTTGCTACTGCAGTCAGGGAGGGCCTTGGAAATGCTCATTGGGATTCCTCAGGATCTCAAACAAATAAATGAATAAATAAATAAATAATGTTTTCAACATTTTTTAACTCTGCCGTGGCCGGTCCCAAGCCCGTGCTGTGAAAAGAGGAGGGTCAGATGCTGGGACAAGCAAACCAGCTCTGTAAAAACTATTTGCTACTGCGGTCAGGGAGGGCCTTGGAAAAGCTCATTGGGATTCCTCAGGATCTCAAACAAATAAATGAATAAATAAATAAATAAATAAACTTTTTAACATTTTTTAACTCTGCCGTGGCCGGTCCCAAGCCCGTGCTGTGAAAAGAGGAGGGTCAGATGCTGGGACAAGCAAACCAGCTCTGTAAAAACTATTTGCTACTACGGTCAGGGAGGGCCTTGAAAAAGCTGATTGGGATTCCTCAGGATCTCAAACAAATAAATGAATAAATAAATAAATAATGTTTTCAACATTTTTTAACTCTGCCGTGGCCGGTCCAAAGCCCGTGCTGTGAAAAGAGGAGGGTCAGATGCTGGGACAAGCAAACCAGCTCTGTAAAAACTATTTGCTACTGCGGTCAGGGAGGGCCTTGGAAAAGCTCATTGGGATTCCTCAGGATCTCAAACAAATAAATGAATAAATAAATAAATAATGTTTTCAACATTTTTAACTCTGCCGTGGCTGGACCCAAGCCCGTGCTATGAAAAGAGGAGGGTCAGATGCTGGGACAAGCAAACCAGCTCTGTAAAAACTATTTGCTACTGCGGTCAGGGAGGGCCTTGGAAAAGCTGATTGGGATTCCTCAGGATCTCAAACAAATAAATGAATAAATAAATAAATAAATAAATAATGTTTTCAACATTTTTTAACTCTGCCGTGGCCGGTCCCAAGCCCGTGCTGTGAAAAGAGGAGGGTCAGATGCTGGGACAAGCAAACCAGCTCTGTAAAAACTATTTGCTACTGCGGTCAGGGAGGGCCTTGGCAAAGCTCATTGGGATTCCTCAGGATCTCAAACAAATAAATGAATAAATAAATAAATAATGTTTTCAACATTTTTAAACTCTGCCGTGGCCAGTCCCAAGCCCGTGCTGTGAAAAGAGGAGGGTCAGATGCTGGGACAAGCAAACCAGCTCTGTAAAAACTATTTGCTACTGCGGTCAGGGAGGGCCTTGGAAAAGCTCATTGGGATTCCTCAGGATCTCAAACAAATAAATGAATGAATAAATAAATAAATAATGTTTTCAACATTTTTTAACTCTGCCGTGGCCGGTCCCAAGCCCGTGCTGTGAAAAGAGGAGGGTCAGATGCTGGGACAAGCAAACCAGCTCTGTAAATAATATTTGCTACTGTGGTCAGGGAGGGCCTTGGAAAAGCTCATTGGGATTCCTCAGGATCTCAAACAAATAAATGAATAAATAAATAAATAAAGTCTTTAACATTTTTTAACTCTGCCGTGGCCGGTCCCAAACCCGTGCTGTGAAAAGTGGAGGGTCAGATGCTGGGAAAAGCAAATCAGCTCTGTAAAAACTATTTGCTACTGCGGTCAGGGAGGGCCTTGGAAAAGCTCATTGGGATTCCTCAGGATCTCAAACAAATAAATGAATAAATAAATAAATAAATAATGTTTTCAACATTTTTAACTCTGCCGTGGCCGGTCCCAAGCCCGTGCTGTGAAAAGAGGAGGGTCAGATGCTGGGACAAGCAAACCAGCTCTGTAAAAACTATTTGCTACTGCGGTCAGGGAGGGCCTTGGAAAAGCTGATTGGGATTCCTCAGGATCTCAAACAAATAAATGAATAAATAAATAATGTTTTCAACATTTTTTAACTCTGCCGTGGCCGGTCCCAAGCCCGTGCTGTGAAAAGAGGAGGGTCAGATGCTGGGACAAGCAAACCAGCTCTGTAAAAACTATTTGCTACTGCAGTCAGGGAGGGCCTTGGAAAAGCTCATTGGGATTCCTCAGGATCTCAAACAAATAAATGAATAAATAAATAAATAAATAATGTTTTCAACATTTTTTTAACTCTGCCGTGGCCGGTCCCAAGCCCGTGCTGTGAAAAGAGGAGGGTCAGATGCTGGGACAAGCAAACCAGCTCTGTAAAAACTATTTGCTACTGCGGTCAGGGAGGGCCTTGGAAAAGCTCATTGGGATTCCTCAGGATCTCAAACAAATAAATGAATAAATAAATAAATAAAGTTTTCAACATTTTTTAACTCTGCCGTGGCCGGTCCCAAGCCCGTGCTGTGAAAAGAGGAGGGTCAGATGCTGGGACAAGCAAACCAGCTCTGTAAAAACTATTTGCTACTGCGGTCAGGGAGGGCCTTGGAAAAGCTGATTGGGATTCCTCAGGATCTCAAACAAATAAATGAATAAATAAATAAATAATGTTTTCAACATTTTTTAACTCTGCCGTGGCCGGTCCCAAGCCCGTGCTGTGAAAAGAGGAGGGTCAGATGCTGGGACAAGCAAACCAGCTCTGTAAAAACTATTTGCTACTGTGGTCAGGGAGGGCCTTGGAAAAGCTCATTGGGATTCCTCAGGATCTCAAACAAATAAAGGAATAAATAAATAAATAATGTTTATAACATTTTTTAACTCTGCCGTGGCCGGTCCCAAGCCCGTGCTGGGAAAAGAGGAGGGTCAGATGCTGGGACAAGCAAACCAGCTCTGTAGAAACTATTTGCTACTGCGGTCAGGGAGGGCCTTGGAAAAGCTCATTGGGATTCCTCAGGATCTCAAACAAATAAATGAATAAATAAATAAATAATGTTTTCAACATTTTTTAACTCTGCTGTGGCCAGTCCCAAGCCCGTGCTGTGAAAAGAGGAGGGTCAGATGCTGGGACAAGCAAACCAGCTCTGTAAAAACTATTTGCTACTGCGGTCAGGGAGGGCCTTGGAAAAGCTCATTGGGATTCCTCAGGATCTCAAACAAATAAATGAATAAATAAATAAATAAATAATGTTTTCAACATTTTTTAACTCTGCCGTGGCCGGTCCCAAGCCCGTGCTGTGAAAAGAGGAGGGTCAGATACTGGGACAAGCAAACCAGCTCTGTAAAAACTATTTGCTACTGCGGTCAGGGAGGGCCTTGGAAAAGCTCATTGGGATTCCTCAGGATCTCAAACAAATAAATGAATAAATAAATAAATAAAGTTTTCAACATTTTTTAACTCTGCCGTGGCCGGTCCCAAGCCCGTGCTGTGAAAAGAGGAGGGTCAGATGCTGGGACAAGCAAACCAGCTCTGTAAAAACTATTTGCTACTGCGGTCAGGGAGGGCCTTGGAAAAGCTGATTGGGATTCCTCAGGATCTCAAACAAATAAATGAATAAATAAATAAATAATGTTTTCAACATTTTTTAACTCTGCCGTGGCCGGTCCCAAGCCCGTGCTGTGAAAAGAGGAGGGTCAGATGCTGGGACAAGCAAACCAGCTCTGTAAAAACGATTTGCTACTGCGGTCAGGGAGGGCCTTGGAAAAGCTCATTGGGATTCCTCAGGATCTCAAACAAATAAAGGAATAAATAAATAAATAATGTTTATAACATTTTTTAACTCTGCCGTGGCCGGTCCCAAGCCCGTGCTGTGAAAAGAGGAGGGTCAGATGCTGGGACAAGCAAACCAGCTCTGTAGAAACTATTTGCTACTGCGGTCAGGGAGGGCCTTGGAAAAGCTCATTGGGATTCCTCAGGATCTCAAACAAATAAATGAATAAATAAATAAATAAATAATGTTTTCAACATTTTTTAACTCTGCCGTGGCCGGTCCCAAGCCCATGCTGTGAAAAGAGGAGGGTCAGATACTGGGACAAGCAAACCAGCTCTGTAAAAACTATTTGCTACTGCGGTCAGGGAGGGCCTTGGAAAAGCTCATTGGGATTCCTCAGGATCTCAAACAAATAAATGAATAAATAAATAAATAAAGTTTTCAACATTTTTTAACTCTGCCGTGGCCGGTCCCAAGCCCGTGCTGTGAAAAGAGGAGGGTCAGATGCTGGGACAAGCAAACCAGCTCTGTAAAAACTATTTGCTACTGCGGTCAGGGAGGGCCTTGGAAAAGCTGATTGGGATTCCTCAGGATCTCAAACAAATAAATGAATAAATAAATAAATAATGTTTTCAACATTTTTTAACTCTGCCGTGGCCGGTCCCAAGCCCGTGCTGTGAAAAGAGGAGGGTCAGATGCTGGGACAAGCAAACCAGCTCTGTAAAAACTATTTGCTACTGCGGTCAGGGAGGGCCTTGGAAAAGCTCATTGGGATTCCTCAGGATCTCAAACAAATAAAGGAATAAATAAATAAATAATGTTTATAACATTTTTTAACTCTGCCGTGGCCGGTCCCAAGCCCGTGCTGTGAAAAGAGGAGGGTCAGATGCTGGGACAAGCAAACCAGCTCTGTAGAAACTATTTGCTACTGCGGTCAGGGAGGGCCTTGGAAAAGCTCATTGGGATTCCTCAGGATCTCAAACAAATAAATGAATAAATAAATAAATAATGTTTTCAACATTTTTTAACTCTGCTGTGGCCAGTCCCAAGCCCGTGCTGTGAAAAGAGGAGGGTCAGATGCTGGGACAAGCAAACCAGCTCTGTAAAAACTATTTGCTACTGTGGTCAGGGAGGGCCTTGGAAAAGCTCATTGGGATTCCTCAGGATCTCAAACAAATAAATGAATAAATAAATAAAGTTTTCAACATTTTTTAACTCTGCCGTGGCCGGTCCCAAGCCCGTGCTGTGAAAAGAGGAGGGTCAGATGCTGGGACAAGCAAACCAGCTCTGTAAAAACTATTTGCTACTGCGGTCAGGGAGGGCCTTGGAAAAGCTCATTGGGATTCCTCAGGATCTCAAACAAATAAATGAATAAATAAATAAATAATGTTTTCAACATTTTTAACTCTGCCATGGCTGGTCCCAAGCCCGTGCTATGAAAAGAGGAGGGTCAGATGCTGGGACAAGCAAACCAGCTCTGTAAAAACTATTTGCTACTGCGGTCAGGGAGGGCCTTGGAAAAGCTCATTGGGATTCCTCAGGATCTCAAACAAATAAATGAATAAATAAATAATGTTTTCAACATTTTTTAACTCTGCCGTGGCCGGTCCCAAGCCCGTGCTGTGAAAAAAGGAGGGTCAGATGCTGGGACAAGCAAACCAGCTCTGTAAAAACTATTTGCTACTGCGGTCAGGGAGGGCCTTGGAAAAGCTCATTGGGATTCCTCAGGATCTCAAACAAATAAATGAATAAATAAATAAATAAATAATGTTTTCAACATTTTTTAACTCTGCCGTGGCCGGTCCCAAGCCCGTGCTGTGAAAAGAGGAGGGTCAGATGCTGGGACAAGCAAACCAGCTCTGTAAAAACTATTTGCTACTGCAGTCAGGGAGGGCCTTGGAAAAGCTAATTGGGATTCCTCAGGATCTCAAACAAATAAATGAATAAATAAATAAATAAATAAATTAAAAAAGTTTTTAACATTTTTTAACTCTGCCGTGGCCGGTCCCAAGCCCGTGCTGTGAAAAGTGGAGGGTCAGATATTGGGACAAGCAAATCAGCTCTGTAAAAACTATTTGCTACTGCGGTCAGGGAGGGCCTTGGAAAAGCTGATTGGGATTCCTCAGGATCTTAAACAAATAAATGAATAAATAAATAAATAAATAATGTTTTCAACATTTTTTAACTCTGCCGTGGCCGGTCCCAAGCCCGTGCTGTGAAAAGAGGAGGGTCAGATGCTGGGACAAGCAAACCAGCTCTGTAAAAACTATTTGCTACTGCGGTCAGGGAGGGCCTTGGAAAAGCTGATTGGGATTCCTCAGGATCTCAAACAAATAAATGAATAAATAAATAAATAATGTTTTCAACATTTTTTAACTCTGCCGTGGCCGGTCCCAAGCCCGTGCTGTGAAAAGAGGAGGGTCAGATGCTGGGACAAGCAAACCAGCTCTGTAAAAACTATTTGCTACTGCAGTCAGGGAGGGCCTTGGAAAAGCTCATTGGGATTCCTCAGGATCTCAAACAAATAAATGAATAAATAAATAAATCATGTTTTCAACATTTTTTAACTCTGCTGTGGCCAGTCCCAAGCCCATGCTGTGAAAAGAGGAGGGTCAGATGCTGGGACAAGCAAACCAGCTCTGTAAAAACTATTTGCTACTGCGGTCAGGGAGGGCCTTGGAAAAGCTCATTGGGATTCCTCAGGATCTCAAACAAATAAAGGAATAAATAAATAAATAAATAATGTTTATAACATTTTTTAACTCTGCCGTGGCCGGTCCCAAGCCCGTGCTGTGAAAAGAGGAGGGTCAGATGCTGGGACAAGCAAACCAGCTCTGTAGAAACTATTTGCTACTGCGGTCAGGGAGGGCCTTGGAAAAGCTCATTGGGATTCCTCAGGATCTCAAACAAATAAATGAATAAATAAATAAATAAATAATGTTTTCAACATTTTTTAACTCTGCCGTGGCCGGTCCCAAGCCCATGCTGTGAAAAGAGGAGGGTCAGATACTGGGACAAGCAAACCAGCTCTGTAAAAAATATTTGCTACTGCGGTCAGGGAGGGCCTTGGAAAAGCTCATTGGGATTCCTCAGGATCTCAAACAAATAAATGAATAAATAAATAAATAATGTTTTCAACATTTTTTAACTCTGCCGTGGCCGGTCCCAAGCCCGTGCTGTGAAAAGAGGAGGGTCAGATGCTGGGACAAGCAAACCAGCTCTGTAGAAACTATTTGCTACTGCGGTCAGGGAGGGCCTTGGAAAAGCTCATTGGGATTCCTCAGGATCTCAAACAAATAAATGAATAAATAAATAAATAATGTTTTCAACATTTTTTAACTCTGCTGTGGCCAGTCCCAAGCCCGTGCTGTGAAAAGAGGAGGGTCAGATGCTGGGACAAGCAAACCAGCTCTGTAAAAACTATTTGCTACTGCGGTCAGGGAGGGCCTTGGAAAAGCTCATTGGGATTCCTCAGGATCTCAAACAAATAAATGAATAAATAAATAAATAAATAATGTTTTCAACATTTTTTAACTCTGCCGTGGCCGGTCCCAAGCCCGTGCTGTGAAAAGAGGAGGGTCAGATGCTGGGACAAGCAAACCAGCTCTGTAAAAACTATTTGCTACTGTGGTCAGGGAGGGCCTTGGAAAAGCTCATTGGGATTCCTCAGGATCTCAAACAAATAAATGAATAAATAAATAAAGTTTTCAACATTTTTTAACTCTGCCGTGGCCGGTCCCAAGCCCGTGCTGTGAAAAGAGGAGGGTCAGATGCTGGGACAAGCAAACCAGCTCTGTAAAAACTATTTGCTACTGTGTTTAGGGAGGGCCTTGGAAAAGCTCATTGGGATTCCTCAGGATCTCAAACAAATAAATGAATAAATAAATAAAGTTTTCAACATTTTTTAACTCTGCCGTGGCCGGTCCCAAGCCCATGCTGTGAAAAGAGGAGGGTCAGATACTGGGACAAGCAAACCAGCTCTGTAAAAACTATTTGCTACTGCGGTCAGGGAGGGCCTTGGAAAAGCTCATTGGGATTCCTCAGGATCTCAAACAAATAAATGAATAAATAAATAAATAAATAAAGTTTTCAACATTTTTTAACTCTGCCGTGGCCGGTCCCAAGCCCGTGCTGTGAAAAGAGGAGGGTCAGATGCTGGGACAAGCAAACCAGCTCTGTAAAAACTATTTGCTACTGCGGTCAGGGAGGGCCTTGGAAAAGCTGATTGGGATTCCTCAGGATCTCAAACAAATAAATGAATAAATAAATAAATAAATAATGTTTTCAACATTTTTTAACTCTGCCGTGGCCGGTCCCAAGCCCATGCTGTGAAAAGAGGAGGGTCAGATACTGGGACAAGCAAACCAGCTCTGTAAAAACTATTTGCTACTGCGGTCAGGGAGGGCCTTGGAAAAGCTCATTGGGATTCCTCAGGATCTCAAACAAATAAATGAATAAATAAATAAATAAAGTTTTCAACATTTTTTAACTCTGCCGTGGCCGGTCCCAAGCCCGTGCTGTGAAAAGAGGAGGGTCAGATGCTGGGACAAGCAAACCAGCTCTGTAAAAACTATTTGCTACTGCGGTCAGGGAGGGCCTTGGAAAAGCTGATTGGGATTCCTCAGGATCTCAAACAAATAAATGAATAAATAAATAAATAATGTTTTCAACATTTTTTAACTCTGCCGTGGCCGGTCCCAAGCCCGTGCTGTGAAAAGAGGAGGGTCAGATGCTGGGACAAGCAAACCAGCTCTGTAAAAACTATTTGCTACTGCGGTCAGGGAGGGCCTTGGAAAAGCTCATTGGGATTCCTCAGGATCTCAAACAAATAAAGGAATAAATAAATAAATAATGTTTATAACATTTTTTAACTCTGCCGTGGCCGGTCCCAAGCCCGTGCTGTGAAAAGAGGAGGGTCAGATGCTGGGACAAGCAAACCAGCTCTGTAGAAACTATTTGCTACTGCGGTCAGGGAGGGCCTTGGAAAAGCTCATTGGGATTCCTCAGGATCTCAAACAAATAAATGAATAAATAAATAAATAAATAATGTTTTCAACATTTTTTAACTCTGCCGTGGCCGGTCCCAAGCCCATGCTGTGAAAAGAGGAGGGTCAGATACTGGGACAAGCAAACCAGCTCTGTAAAAACTATTTGCTACTGCGGTCAGGGAGGGCCTTGGAAAAGCTCATTGGGATTCCTCAGGATCTCAAACAAATAAATGAATAAATAAATAAATAAAGTTTTCAACATTTTTTAACTCTGCCGTGGCCGGTCCCAAGCCCGTGCTGTGAAAAGAGGAGGGTCAGATGCTGGGACAAGCAAACCAGCTCTGTAAAAACTATTTGCTACTGCGGTCAGGGAGGGCCTTGGAAAAGCTGATTGGGATTCCTCAGGATCTCAAACAAATAAATGAATAAATAAATAAATAATGTTTTCAACATTTTTTAACTCTGCCGTGGCCGGTCCCAAGCCCGTGCTGTGAAAAGAGGAGGGTCAGATGCTGGGACAAGCAAACCAGCTCTGTAAAAACTATTTGCTACTGCGGTCAGGGAGGGCCTTGGAAAAGCTCATTGGGATTCCTCAGGATCTCAAACAAATAAAGGAATAAATAAATAAATAATGTTTATAACATTTTTTAACTCTGCCGTGGCCGGTCCCAAGCCCGTGCTGTGAAAAGAGGAGGGTCAGATGCTGGGACAAGCAAACCAGCTCTGTAGAAACTATTTGCTACTGCGGTCAGGGAGGGCCTTGGAAAAGCTCATTGGGATTCCTCAGGATCTCAAACAAATAAATGAATAAATAAATAAATAATGTTTTCAACATTTTTTAACTCTGCTGTGGCCAGTCCCAAGCCCGTGCTGTGAAAAGAGGAGGGTCAGATGCTGGGACAAGCAAACCAGCTCTGTAAAAACTATTTGCTACTGTGGTCAGGGAGGGCCTTGGAAAAGCTCATTGGGATTCCTCAGGATCTCAAACAAATAAATGAATAAATAAATAAAGTTTTCAACATTTTTTAACTCTGCCGTGGCCGGTCCCAAGCCCGTGCTGTGAAAAGAGGAGGGTCAGATGCTGGGACAAGCAAACCAGCTCTGTAAAAACGATTTGCTACTGCGGTCAGGGAGGGCCTTGGAAAAGCTCATTGGGATTCCTCAGGATCTCAAACAAATAAATGAATAAATAAATAAATAATGTTTTCAACATTTTTAACTCTGCCATGGCTGGTCCCAAGCCCGTGCTATGAAAAGAGGAGGGTCAGATGCTGGGACAAGCAAACCAGCTCTGTAAAAACTATTTGCTACTGCGGTCAGGGAGGGCCTTGGAAAAGCTCATTGGGATTCCTCAGGATCTCAAACAAATAAATGAATAAATAAATAATGTTTTCAACATTTTTTAACTCTGCCGTGGCCGGTCCCAAGCCCGTGCTGTGAAAAAAGGAGGGTCAGATGCTGAGACAAGCAAACCAGCTCTGTAAAAACTATTTGCTACTGCGGTCAGGGAGGGCCTTGGAAAAGCTCATTGGGATTCCTCAGGATCTCAAACAAATAAATGAATAAATAAATAAATAAATAATGTTTTCAACATTTTTTAACTCTGCCGTGGCCGGTCCCAAGCCCGTGCTGTGAAAAGAGGAGGGTCAGATGCTGGGACAAGCAAACCAGCTCTGTAAAAACTATTTGCTACTGCAGTCAGGGAGGGCCTTGGAAAAGCTAATTGGGATTCCTCAGGATCTCAAACAAATAAATGAATAAATAAATAAATAAATAAATTAAAAAAGTTTTTAACATTTTTTAACTCTGCCGTGGCCGGTCCCAAGCCCGTGCTGTGAAAAGTGGAGGGTCAGATATTGGGACAAGCAAATCAGCTCTGTAAAAACTATTTGCTACTGCGGTCAGGGAGGGCCTTGGAAAAGCTGATTGGGATTCCTCAGGATCTTAAACAAATAAATGAATAAATAAATAAATAAATAATGTTTTCAACATTTTTTAACTCTGCCGTGGCCGGTCCCAAGCCCGTGCTGTGAAAAGAGGAGGGTCAGATGCTGGGACAAGCAAACCAGCTCTGTAAAAACTATTTGCTACTGCGGTCAGGGAGGGCCTTGGAAAAGCTGATTGGGATTCCTCAGGATCTCAAACAAATAAATGAATAAATAAATAAATAATGTTTTCAACATTTTTTAACTCTGCCGTGGCCGGTCCCAAGCCCGTGCTGTGAAAAGAGGAGGGTCAGATGCTGGGACAAGCAAACCAGCTCTGTAAAAACTATTTGCTACTGCAGTCAGGGAGGGCCTTGGAAAAGCTCATTGGGATTCCTCAGGATCTCAAACAAATAAATGAATAAATAAATAAATCATGTTTTCAACATTTTTTAACTCTGCTGTGGCCAGTCCCAAGCCCATGCTGTGAAAAGAGGAGGGTCAGATGCTGGGACAAGCAAACCAGCTCTGTAAAAACTATTTGCTACTGCGGTCAGGGAGGGCCTTGGAAAAGCTCATTGGGATTCCTCAGGATCTCAAACAAATAAAGGAATAAATAAATAAATAAATAATGTTTATAACATTTTTTAACTCTGCCGTGGCCGGTCCCAAGCCCGTGCTGTGAAAAGAGGAGGGTCAGATGCTGGGACAAGCAAACCAGCTCTGTAGAAACTATTTGCTACTGCGGTCAGGGAGGGCCTTGGAAAAGCTCATTGGGATTCCTCAGGATCTCAAACAAATAAATGAATAAATAAATAAATAAATAATGTTTTCAACATTTTTTAACTCTGCCGTGGCCGGTCCCAAGCCCATGCTGTGAAAAGAGGAGGGTCAGATACTGGGACAAGCAAACCAGCTCTGTAAAAAATATTTGCTACTGCGGTCAGGGAGGGCCTTGGAAAAGCTCATTGGGATTCCTCAGGATCTCAAACAAATAAATGAATAAATAAATAAATAATGTTTTCAACATTTTTTAACTCTGCCGTGGCCGGTCCCAAGCCCGTGCTGTGAAAAGAGGAGGGTCAGATGCTGGGACAAGCAAACCAGCTCTGTAGAAACTATTTGCTACTGCGGTCAGGGAGGGCCTTGGAAAAGCTCATTGGGATTCCTCAGGATCTCAAACAAATAAATGAATAAATAAATAAATAATGTTTTCAACATTTTTTAACTCTGCTGTGGCCAGTCCCAAGCCCGTGCTGTGAAAAGAGGAGGGTCAGATGCTGGGACAAGCAAACCAGCTCTGTAAAAACTATTTGCTACTGCGGTCAGGGAGGGCCTTGGAAAAGCTCATTGGGATTCCTCAGGATCTCAAACAAATAAATGAATAAATAAATAAATAAATAATGTTTTCAACATTTTTTAACTCTGCCGTGGCCGGTCCCAAGCCCGTGCTGTGAAAAGAGGAGGGTCAGATGCTGGGACAAGCAAACCAGCTCTGTAAAAACTATTTGCTACTGTGGTCAGGGAGGGCCTTGGAAAAGCTCATTGGGATTCCTCAGGATCTCAAACAAATAAATGAATAAATAAATAAAGTTTTCAACATTTTTTAACTCTGCCGTGGCCGGTCCCAAGCCCGTGCTGTGAAAAGAGGAGGGTCAGATGCTGGGACAAGCAAACCAGCTCTGTAAAAACTATTTGCTACTGTGTTTAGGGAGGGCCTTGGAAAAGCTCATTGGGATTCCTCAGGATCTCAAACAAATAAATGAATAAATAAATAAAGTTTTCAACATTTTTTAACTCTGCCGTGGCCGGTCCCAAGCCCATGCTGTGAAAAGAGGAGGGTCAGATACTGGGACAAGCAAACCAGCTCTGTAAAAACTATTTGCTACTGCGGTCAGGGAGGGCCTTGGAAAAGCTCATTGGGATTCCTCAGGATCTCAAACAAATAAATGAATAAATAAATAAATAAAGTTTTCAACATTTTTTAACTCTGCCGTGGCCGGTCCCAAGCCCGTGCTGTGAAAAGAGGAGGGTCAGATGCTGGGACAAGCAAACCAGCTCTGTAAAAACTATTTGCTACTGCGGTCAGGGAGGGCCTTGGAAAAGCTGATTGGGATTCCTCAGGATCTCAAACAAATAAATGAATAAATAAATAAATAAATAATGTTTTCAACATTTTTTAACTCTGCCGTGGCCGGTCCCAAGCCCATGCTGTGAAAAGAGGAGGGTCAGATACTGGGACAAGCAAACCAGCTCTGTAAAAACTATTTGCTACTGCGGTCAGGGAGGGCCTTGGAAAAGCTCATTGGGATTCCTCAGGATCTCAAACAAATAAATGAATAAATAAATAAATAAAGTTTTCAACATTTTTTAACTCTGCCGTGGCCGGTCCCAAGCCCGTGCTGTGAAAAGAGGAGGGTCAGATGCTGGGACAAGCAAACCAGCTCTGTAAAAACTATTTGCTACTGCGGTCAGGGAGGGCCTTGGAAAAGCTGATTGGGATTCCTCAGGATCTCAAACAAATAAATGAATAAATAAATAAATAATGTTTTCAACATTTTTTAACTCTGCCGTGGCCGGTCCCAAGCCCGTGCTGTGAAAAGAGGAGGGTCAGATGCTGGGACAAGCAAACCAGCTCTGTAAAAACTATTTGCTACTGCGGACAGGGAGGGCCTTGGAAAAGCTCATTGGGATTCCTCAGGATCTCAAACAAATAAAGGAATAAATAAATAAATAATGTTTATAACATTTTTTAACTCTGCCGTGGCCGGTCCCAAGCCCGTGCTGTGAAAAGAGGAGGGTCAGATGCTGGGACAAGCAAACCAGCTCTGTAGAAACTATTTGCTACTGCGGTCATGGAGGGCATTGGAAAAGCTCATTGGGATTCCTCAGGATCTCAAACAAATAAATGAATAAATAAATAAATAATGTTTTCAACATTTTTTAACTCTGCTGTGGCCAGTCCCAAGCCCGTGCTGTGAAAAGAGGAGGGTCAGATGCTGGGACAAGCAAACCAGCTCTGTAAAAACTATTTGCTACTGTGGTCAGGGAGGGCCTTGGAAAAGCTCATTGGGATTCCTCAGGATCTCAAACAAATAAATGAATAAATAAATAAAGTTTTCAACATTTTTTAACTCTGCCGTGGCCGGTCCCAAGCCCGTGCTGTGAAAAGAGGAGGGTCAGATGCTGGGACAAGCAAACCAGCTCTGTAAAAACTATTTGCTACTGCGGTCAGGGAGGGCCTTGGAAAAGCTCATTGGGATTCCTCAGGATCTCAAACAAATAAATGAATAAATAAATAAATAATGTTTTCAACATTTTTAACTCTGCCATGGCTGGTCCCAAGCCCGTGCTATGAAAAGAGGAGGGTCAGATGCTGGGACAAGCAAACCAGCTCTGTAAAAACTATTTGCTACTGCGGTCAGGGAGGGCCTTGGAAAAGCTCATTGGGATTCCTCAGGATCTCAAACAAATAAATGAATAAATAAATAATGTTTTCAACATTTTTTAACTCTGCCGTGGCCGGTCCCAAGCCCGTGCTGTGAAAAAAGGAGGGTCAGATGCTGGGACAAGCAAACCAGCTCTGTAAAAACTATTTGCTACTGCGGTCAGGGAGGGCCTTGGAAAAGCTCATTGGGATTCCTCAGGATCTCAAACAAATAAATGAATAAATAAATAAATAAATAATGTTTTCAACATTTTTTAACTCTGCCGTGGCCGGTCCCAAGCCCGTGCTGTGAAAAGAGGAGGGTCAGATGCTGGGACAAGCAAACCAGCTCTGTAAAAACTATTTGCTACTGCAGTCAGGGAGGGCCTTGGAAAAGCTAATTGGGATTCCTCAGGATCTCAAACAAATAAATGAATAAATAAATAAATAAATAAATTAAAAAAGTTTTTAACATTTTTTAACTCTGCCGTGGCCGGTCCCAAGCCCGTGCTGTGAAAAGTGGAGGGTCAGATACTGGGACAAGCAAATCAGCTCTGTAAAAACTATTTGCTACTGCGGTCAGGGAGGGCCTTGGAAAAGCTGATTGGGATTCCTCAGGATCTTAAACAAATAAATGAATAAATAAATAAATAAATAATGTTTTCAACATTTTTTAACTCTGCCGTGGCCGGTCCCAAGCCCGTGCTGTGAAAAGAGGAGGGTCAGATGCTGGGACAAGCAAACCAGCTCTGTAAAAACTATTTGCTACTGCGGTCAGGGAGGGCCTTGGAAAAGCTGATTGGGATTCCTCAGGATCTCAAACAAATAAATGAATAAATAAATAAATAATGTTTTCAACATTTTTTAACTCTGCCGTGGCCGGTCCCAAGCCCGTGCTGTGAAAAGAGGAGGGTCAGATGCTGGGACAAGCAAACCAGCTCTGTAAAAACTATTTGCTACTGCAGTCAGGGAGGGCCTTGGAAAAGCTCATTGGGATTCCTCAGGATCTCAAACAAATAAATGAATAAATAAATAAATCATGTTTTCAACATTTTTTAACTCTGCTGTGGCCAGTCCCAAGCCCATGCTGTGAAAAGAGGAGGGTCAGATGCTGGGACAAGCAAACCAGCTCTGTAAAAACTATTTGCTACTGCGGTCAGGGAGGGCCTTGGAAAAGCTCATTGGGATTCCTCAGGATCTCAAACAAATAAAGGAATAAATAAATAAATAATGTTTATAACATTTTTTAACTCTGCCGTGGCCGGTCCCAAGCCCGTGCTGTTAAAAGAGGAGGGTCAGATGCTGGGACAAGCAAACCAGCTCTGTAAAAACTATTTGCTACTGCGGTCAGGGAGGGCCTTGGAAAAGCTCATTGGGATTCCTCAGGATCTCAAACAAATAAATGAATAAATAAATAAATAAATAATGTTTTCAACATTTTTTAACTCTGCCGTGGCCGGTCCCAAGCCCATGCTGTGAAAAGAGGAGGGTCAGATACTGGGACAAGCAAACCAGCTCTGTAAAAAATATTTGCTACTGCGGTCAGGGAGGGCCTTGGAAAAGCTCATTGGGATTCCTCAGGATCTCAAACAAATAAATGAATAAATAAATAAATAATGTTTTCAACATTTTTTAACTCTGCCGTGGCCGGTCCCAAGCCCATGCTGTGAAAAGAGGAGGGTCAGATGCTGGGACAAGCAAACCACCTCTGTAAAAACTATTTGCTACTGCGGTCAGGGAGGGCCTTGGAAAAGCTCATTGGGATTCCTCAGGATCTCAAACAAATAAATGAATAAATAAATAAATAAATAATGTTTTCAACATTTTTTAACTCTGCCGTGGCCGGTCCCAGGCCCGTGCTGTGAAAAGAGGAGGGTCAGATGCTGGGACAAGCAAACCAGCTCTGTAAAAACTATTTGCTACTGTGGTCAGGGAGGGCCTTGGAAAAGCTCATTGGGATTCCTCAGGATCTCAAACAAATAAATGAATAAATAAATAAAGTTTTCAACATTTTTTAACTCTGCCGTGGCCGGTCCCAAGCCCGTGCTGTGAAAAGAGGAGGGTCAGATGCTGGGACAAGCAAACCAGCTCTGTAAAAACTATTTGCTACTGCGGTCAGGGAGGGCCTTGGAAAAGCTCATTGGGATTCCTCAGGATCTCAAACAAATAAATGAATAAATAAATAAATAATGTTTTCAACATTTTTAACTCTGCCACGGCTGGTCCCAAGCCCGTGCTATGAAAAGAGGAGGGTCAGATGCTGGGACAAGCAAACCAGCTCTGTAAAAACTATTTGCTACTGCGGTCAGGGAGGGCCTTGGAAAAGCTCATTGGGATTCCTCAGGATCTCAAACAAATAAATGAATAAATAAATAAATAATGTTTTCAACATTTTTTAACTCTGCCGTGGCCGGTCCCAAGCCCGTGCTGTGAAAAGAGGAGGGTCAGATGCTGGGACAAGCAAACCAGCTCTGTAAAAACTATTTGCTACTGCAGTCAGGGAGGGCCTTGGAAAAGCTCATTGGGATTCCTCAGGATCTCAAACAAATAAATGAATAAATAAATAAATAAATAAATAAATAAAGTTTTTAACATTTTTTAACTCTGCCGTGGCCGGTCCCAAGCCCGTGCTGTGAAAAGAGGAGGGTCAGATGCTGGGACAAGCAAACCAGCTCTGTAAAAACTATTTGCTACTGCGGTCAGGGAGGGCCTTGGAAAAGCTCATTGGGATTCCTCAGGATCTAAAACAAATAAATGAATAAATAAATAAATAAATAAAGTTTTTAAAATTTTTTAACTCTGCCGTGGCCGGTCCCAAGCCCGTGCTGTGAAAAGAGGAGGGTCAGATGCTGGGACAAGCAAACCAGCTCTGTAAAAACTATTTGCTACTGCGGTCAGGGAGGGCCTTGGAAAAGCTCATTGGGATTCCTCAGGATCTCAAACAAATAAATGAATAAATAAATAAATAATGTTTTCAACATTTTTAACTCTGCCGTGGCTGGTCCCAAGCCCGTGCTATGAAAAGAGGAGGGTCAGATGCTGGGACAAGCAAACCAGCTCTTTAAAAACTATTTGCTACTGCGGTCAGGGAGGGCCTTGGAAAAGCTGATTGGGATTCCTCAGGATCTCAAACAAATAAATGAATAAATAAATAAATAATGTTTTCAACATTTTTAACTCTGCCGTGGCTGGTCCCAAGCCCGTACTGTGAAAAGAGGAGGGTCAGATGCTGGGACAAGCAAACCAGCTCTGTAAAAACTATTTGCTACTGCGGTCAGGGAGGGCCTTGGAAAAGCTCATTGGGATTCCTCAGGATCTCAAACAAATAAATGAATAAATAAATAAATAAATAATGTTTTCAACATTTTTTAACTCTGCCGTGGCCGGTCCCAAGCCCGTGCTGTGAAAAGAGGAGGGTCAGATGCTGGGACAAGCAAACCAGCTCTGTAAAAAATATTTGCTACTGCAGTCAGGGAGGGCCTTGGAAAAGCTCATTGGGATTCCTCAGGATCTAAAACAAATAAATGAATAAATAAATAAATAAATAAAGTTTTTAAAATTTTTTAACTCTGCCGTGGCCGGTCCCAAGCCCGTGCTGTGAAAAGAGGAGGGTCAGATGCTGGGACAAGCAAACCAGCTCTGTAAAAACTATTTGCTACTGCGGTCAGGGAGGGCCTTGGAAAAGCTCATTGGGATTCCTCAGGATCTCAAACAAATAAATGAATAAATAAATAAATAATGTTTTCAACATTTTTAACTCTGCCGTGGCTGGTCCCAAGCCCGTGCTATGAAAAGAGGAGGGTCAGATGCTGGGACAAGCAAACCAGCTCTTTAAAAACTATTTGCTACTGCGGTCAGGGAGGGCCTTGGAAAAGCTGATTGGGATTCCTCAGGATCTCAAACAAATAAATGAATAAATAAATAAATAATGTTTTCAACATTTTTAACTCTGCCGTGGCTGGTCCCAAGCCCGTACTGTGAAAAGAGGAGGGTCAGATGCTGGGACAAGCAAACCAGCTCTGTAAAAACTATTTGCTACTGCGGTCAGGGAGGGCCTTGGAAAAGCTCATTGGGATTCCTCAGGATCTCAAACAAATAAATGAATAAATAAATAAATAAATAAATAATGTTTTCAACATTTTTTAACTCTGCCGTGGCCGGTCCCAAGCCCGTGCTGTGAAAAGAGGAGGGTCAGATGCTGGGACAAGCAAACCAGCTCTGTAAAAAATATTTGCTACTGCAGTCAGGGAGGGCCTTGGAAAAGCTAATTGGGATTCCTCAGGTTCTCAAACAAATAAAGGAATAAATAAATAAATAATGTTTTCAACATTTTTTAACTCTGCCGTGGCCGGTCCCAAGCCCGTGCTGTGAAAAGAGGAGGGTCAGATGCTGGGACAAGCAAACCAGCTCTGTAAAAACTATTTGCTACTGCGGTCAGGGAGGGCCTTGGAAAAGCTGATTGGGATTCCTCAGGATCTTAAACAAATAAATGAATAAATAAATAAATAAATAATGTTTTCAACATTTTTTAACTCTGCCGTGGCCGGTCCCAAGCCCGTGCTGTGAAAAGAGGAGGGTCAGATGCTGGGACAAGCAAACCAGCTCTGTAAAAACTATTTGCTACTGCGGTCAGGGAGGGCCTTGGAAAAGCTGATTGGGATTCCTCAGGATCTCAAACAAATAAATGAATAAATAAATAAATAATGTTTTCAACATTTTTTAACTCTGCCGTGGCCGGTCCCAAGCCCGTGCTGTGAAAAGAGGAGGGTCAGATGCTGGGACAAGCAAACCAGCTCTGTAAAAACTATTTGCTACTGCAGTCAGGGAGGGCCTTGGAAAAGCTCATTGGGATTCCTCAGGATCTCAAACAAATAAATGAATAAATAAATAAATCATGTTTTCAACATTTTTTAACTCTGCTGTGGCCAGTCCCAAGCCCATGCTGTGAAAAGAGGAGGGTCAGATGCTGGGACAAGCAAACCAGCTCTGTAAAAACTATTTGCTACTGCGGTCAGGGAGGGCCTTGGAAAAGCTCATTGGGATTCCTCAGGATCTCAAACAAATAAAGGAATAAATAAATAAATAAATAATGTTTATAACATTTTTTAACTCTGCCGTGGCCGGTCCCAAGCCCGTGCTGTGAAAAGAGGAGGGTCAGATGCTGGGACAAGCAAACCAGCTCTGTAGAAACTATTTGCTACTGCGGTCAGGGAGGGCCTTGGAAAAGCTCATTGGGATTCCTCAGGATCTCAAACAAATAAATGAATAAATAAATAAATAAATAATGTTTTCAACATTTTTTAACTCTGCCGTGGCCGGTCCCAAGCCCATGCTGTGAAAAGAGGAGGGTCAGATACTGGGACAAGCAAACCAGCTCTGTAAAAAATATTTGCTACTGCGGTCAGGGAGGGCCTTGGAAAAGCTCATTGGGATTCCTCAGGATCTCAAACAAATAAATGAATAAATAAATAAATAATGTTTTCAACATTTTTTAACTCTGCCGTGGCCGGTCCCAAGCCCGTGCTGTGAAAAGAGGAGGGTCAGATGCTGGGACAAGCAAACCAGCTCTGTAGAAACTATTTGCTACTGCGGTCAGGGAGGGCCTTGGAAAAGCTCATTGGGATTCCTCAGGATCTCAAACAAATAAATGAATAAATAAATAAATAATGTTTTCAACATTTTTTAACTCTGCTGTGGCCAGTCCCAAGCCCGTGCTGTGAAAAGAGGAGGGTCAGATGCTGGGACAAGCAAACCAGCTCTGTAAAAACTATTTGCTACTGCGGTCAGGGAGGGCCTTGGAAAAGCTCATTGGGATTCCTCAGGATCTCAAACAAATAAATGAATAAATAAATAAATAAATAATGTTTTCAACATTTTTTAACTCTGCCGTGGCCGGTCCCAAGCCCGTGCTGTGAAAAGAGGAGGGTCAGATGCTGGGACAAGCAAACCAGCTCTGTAAAAACTATTTGCTACTGTGGTCAGGGAGGGCCTTGGAAAATCTCATTGGGATTCCTCAGGATCTCAAACAAATAAATGAATAAATAAATAAAGTTTTCAACATTTTTTAACTCTGCCGTGGCCGGTCCCAAGCCCGTGCTGTGAAAAGAGGAGGGTCAGATGCTGGGACAAGCAAACCAGCTCTGTAAAAACTATTTGCTACTGCGGTCAGGGAGGGCCTTGGAAAAGCTCATTGGGATTCCTCAGGATCTCAAACAAATAAATGAATAAATAAATAAATAAATAATGTTTTCAACATTTTTTAACTCTGCCGTGGCCGGTCCCAAGCCCATGCTGTGAAAAGAGGAGGGTCAGATACTGGGACAAGCAAACCAGCTCTGTAAAAACTATTTGCTACTGCGGTCAGGGAGGGCCTTGGAAAAGCTCATTGGGATTCCTCAGGATCTCAAACAAATAAATGAATAAATAAATAAATAAAGTTTTCAACATTTTTTAACTCTGCCGTGGCCGGTCCCAAGCCCGTGCTGTGAAAAGAGGAGGGTCAGATGCTGGGACAAGCAAACCAGCTCTGTAAAAACTATTTGCTACTGCGGTCAGGGAGGGCCTTGGAAAAGCTGATTGGGATTCCTCAGGATCTCAAACAAATAAATGAATAAATAAATAAATAATGTTTTCAACATTTTTTAACTCTGCCGTGGCCGGTCCCAAGCCCGTGCTGTGAAAAGAGGAGGGTCAGATGCTGGGACAAGCAAACCAGCTCTGTAAAAACTATTTGCTACTGCGGTCAGGGAGGGCCTTGGAAAAGCTCATTGGGATTCCTCAGGATCTCAAACAAATAAAGGAATAAATAAATAAATAATGTTTATAACATTTTTTAACTCTGCCGTGGCCGGTCCCAAGCCCGTGCTGTGAAAAGAGGAGGGTCAGATGCTAGGACAAGCAAACCAGCTCTGTAGAAACTATTTGCTACTGCGGTCAGGGAGGGCCTTGGAAAAGCTCATTGGGATTCCTCAGGATCTCAAACAAATAAATGAATAAATAAATAAATAAATAATGTTTTCAACATTTTTTAACTCTGCCGTGGCCGGTCCCAAGCCCATGCTGTGAAAAGAGGAGGGTCAGATACTGGGACAAGCAAACCAGCTCTGTAAAAACTATTTGCTACTGCGGTCAGGGAGGGCCTTGGAAAAGCTCATTGGGATTCCTCAGGATCTCAAACAAATAAATGAATAAATAAATAAATAAAGTTTTCAACATTTTTTAACTCTGCCGTGGCCGGTCCCAAGCCCGTGCTGTGAAAAGAGGAGGGTCAGATGCTGGGACAAGCAAACCAGCTCTGTAAAAACTATTTGCTACTGCGGTCAGGGAGGGCCTTGGAAAAGCTCATTGGGATTCCTCAGGATCTCAAACAAATAAATGAATAAATAAATAAATCATGTTTTCAACATTTTTTAACTCTGCTGTGGCCAGTCCCAAGCCCATGCTGTGAAAAGAGGAGGGTCAGATGCTGGGACAAGCAAACCAGCTCTGTAAAAACTATTTGCTACTGCGGTCAGGGAGGGCCTTGGAAAAGCTCATTGGGATTCCTCAGGATCTCAAACAAATAAAGGAATAAATAAATAAATAATGTTTATAACATTTTTTAACTCTGCCGTGGCCGGTCCCAAGCCCGTGCTGTGAAAAGAGGAGGGTCAGATGCTGGGACAAGCAAACCAGCTCTGTAAAAACTATTTGCTACTGCGGTCAGGGAGGGCCTTGGAAAAGCTCATTGGGATTCCTCAGGATCTCAAACAAATAAATGAATAAATAAATAAATAAATAATGTTTTCAACATTTTTTAACTCTGCCGTGGCCGGTCCCAAGCCCATGCTGTGAAAAGAGGAGGGTCAGATACTGGGACAAGCAAACCAGCTCTGTAAAAAATATTTGCTACTGCGGTCAGGGAGGGCCTTGGAAAAGCTCATTGGGATTCCTCAGGATCTCAAACAAATAAATGAATAAATAAATAAATAATGTTTTCAACATTTTTTAACTCTGCCGTGGCCGGTCCCAAGCCCATGCTGTGAAAAGAGGAGGGTCAGATGCTGGGACAAGCAAACCACCTCTGTAAAAACTATTTGCTACTGCGGTCAGGGAGGGCCTTGGAAAAGCTCATTGGGATTCCTCAGGATCTCAAACAAATAAATGAATAAATAAATAAATAAATAATGTTTTCAACATTTTTTAACTCTGCCGTGGCCGGTCCCAGGCCCGTGCTGTGAAAAGAGGAGGGTCAGATGCTGGGACAAGCAAACCAGCTCTGTAAAAACTATTTGCTACTGTGGTCAGGGAGGGCCTTGGAAAAGCTCATTGGGATTCCTCAGGATCTCAAACAAATAAATGAATAAATAAATAAAGTTTTCAACATTTTTTAACTCTGCCGTGGCCGGTCCCAAGCCCGTGCTGTGAAAAGAGGAGGGTCAGATGCTGGGACAAGCAAACCAGCTCTGTAAAAACTATTTGCTACTGCGGTCAGGGAGGGCCTTGGAAAAGCTCATTGGGATTCCTCAGGATCTCAAACAAATAAATGAATAAATAAATAAATAATGTTTTCAACATTTTTAACTCTGCCACGGCTGGTCCCAAGCCCGTGCTATGAAAAGAGGAGGGTCAGATGCTGGGACAAGCAAACCAGCTCTGTAAAAACTATTTGCTACTGCGGTCAGGGAGGGCCTTGGAAAAGCTCATTGGGATTCCTCAGGATCTCAAACAAATAAATGAATAAATAAATAAATAATGTTTTCAACATTTTTTAACTCTGCCGTGGCCGGTCCCAAGCCCGTGCTGTGAAAAGAGGAGGGTCAGATGCTGGGACAAGCAAACCAGCTCTGTAAAAACTATTTGCTACTGCAGTCAGGGAGGGCCTTGGAAAAGCTAATTGGGATTCCTCAGGATCTCAAACAAATAAATGAATAAATAAATAAATAAATAAATAAATAAAGTTTTTAACATTTTTTAACTCTGCCGTGGCCGGTCCCAAGCCCGTGCTGTGAAAAGAGGAGGGTCAGATGCTGGGACAAGCAAACCAGCTCTGTAAAAACTATTTGCTACTGCGGTCAGGGAGGGCCTTGGAAAAGCTCATTGGGATTCCTCAGGATCTAAAACAAATAAATGAATAAATAAATAAATAAATAAAGTTTTTAAAATTTTTTAACTCTGCCGTGGCCGGTCCCAAGCCCGTGCTGTGAAAAGAGGAGGGTCAGATGCTGGGACAAGCAAACCAGCTCTGTAAAAACTATTTGCTACTGCGGTCAGGGAGGGCCTTGGAAAAGCTCATTGGGATTCCTCAGGATCTCAAACAAATAAATGAATAAATAAATAAATAATGTTTTCAACATTTTTAACTCTGCCGTGGCTGGTCCCAAGCCCGTGCTATGAAAAGAGGAGGGTCAGATGCTGGGACAAGCAAACCAGCTCTTTAAAAACTATTTGCTACTGCGGTCAGGGAGGGCCTTGGAAAAGCTGATTGGGATTCCTCAGGATCTCAAACAAATAAATGAATAAATAAATAAATAATGTTTTCAACATTTTTAACTCTGCCGTGGCTGGTCCCAAGCCCGTACTGTGAAAAGAGGAGGGTCAGATGCTGGGACAAGCAAACCAGCTCTGTAAAAACTATTTGCTACTGCGGTCAGGGAGGGCCTTGGAAAAGCTCATTGGGATTCCTCAGGATCTCAAACAAATAAATGAATAAATAAATAAATAAATAATGTTTTCAACATTTTTTAACTCTGCCGTGGCCGGTCCCAAGCCCGTGCTGTGAAAAGAGGAGGGTCAGATGCTGGGACAAGCAAACCAGCTCTGTAAAAAATATTTGCTACTGCAGTCAGGGAGGGCCTTGGAAAAGCTCATTGGGATTCCTCAGGATCTAAAACAAATAAATGAATAAATAAATAAATAAATAAAGTTTTTAAAATTTTTTAACTCTGCCGTGGCCGGTCCCAAGCCCGTGCTGTGAAAAGAGGAGGGTCAGATGCTGGGACAAGCAAACCAGCTCTGTAAAAACTATTTGCTACTGCGGTCAGGGAGGGCCTTGGAAAAGCTCATTGGGATTCCTCAGGATCTCAAACAAATAAATGAATAAATAAATAAATAATGTTTTCAACATTTTTAACTCTGCCGTGGCTGGTCCCAAGCCCGTGCTATGAAAAGAGGAGGGTCAGATGCTGGGACAAGCAAACCAGCTCTTTAAAAACTATTTGCTACTGCGGTCAGGGAGGGCCTTGGAAAAGCTGATTGGGATTCCTCAGGATCTCAAACAAATAAATGAATAAATAAATAAATAATGTTTTCAACATTTTTAACTCTGCCGTGGCTGGTCCCAAGCCCGTACTGTGAAAAGAGGAGGGTCAGATGCTGGGACAAGCAAACCAGCTCTGTAAAAACTATTTGCTACTGCGGTCAGGGAGGGCCTTGGAAAAGCTCATTGGGATTCCTCAGGATCTCAAACAAATAAATGAATAAATAAATAAATAAATAAATAATGTTTTCAACATTTTTTAACTCTGCCGTGGCCGGTCCCAAGCCCGTGCTGTGAAAAGAGGAGGGTCAGATGCTGGGACAAGCAAACCAGCTCTGTAAAAAATATTTGCTACTGCAGTCAGGGAGGGCCTTGGAAAAGCTAATTGGGATTCCTCAGGTTCTCAAACAAATAAAGGAATAAATAAATAAATAATGTTTTCAACATTTTTTAACTCTGCCGTGGCCGGTCCCAAGCCCGTGCTGTGAAAAGAGGAGGGTCAGATGCTGGGACAAGCAAACCAGCTCTGTAAAAACTATTTGCTACTGCGGTCAGGGAGGGCCTTGGAAAAGCTGATTGGGATTCCTCAGGATCTTAAACAAATAAATGAATAAATAAATAAATAAATAATGTTTTCAACATTTTTTAACTCTGCCGTGGCCGGTCCCAAGCCCGTGCTGTGAAAAGAGGAGGGTCAGATGCTGGGACAAGCAAACCAGCTCTGTAAAAACTATTTGCTACTGCGGTCAGGGAGGGCCTTGGAAAAGCTGATTGGGATTCCTCAGGATCTCAAACAAATAAATGAATAAATAAATAAATAATGTTTTCAACATTTTTTAACTCTGCCGTGGCCGGTCCCAAGCCCGTGCTGTGAAAAGAGGAGGGTCAGATGCTGGGACAAGCAAACCAGCTCTGTAAAAACTATTTGCTACTGCAGTCAGGGAGGGCCTTGGAAAAGCTCATTGGGATTCCTCAGGATCTCAAACAAATAAATGAATAAATAAATAAATCATGTTTTCAACATTTTTTAACTCTGCTGTGGCCAGTCCCAAGCCCATGCTGTGAAAAGAGGAGGGTCAGATGCTGGGACAAGCAAACCAGCTCTGTAAAAACTATTTGCTACTGCGGTCAGGGAGGGCCTTGGAAAAGCTCATTGGGATTCCTCAGGATCTCAAACAAATAAAGGAATAAATAAATAAATAAATAATGTTTATAACATTTTTTAACTCTGCCGTGGCCGGTCCCAAGCCCGTGCTGTGAAAAGAGGAGGGTCAGATGCTGGGACAAGCAAACCAGCTCTGTAGAAACTATTTGCTACTGCGGTCAGGGAGGGCCTTGGAAAAGCTCATTGGGATTCCTCAGGATCTCAAACAAATAAATGAATAAATAAATAAATAAATAATGTTTTCAACATTTTTTAACTCTGCCGTGGCCGGTCCCAAGCCCATGCTGTGAAAAGAGGAGGGTCAGATACTGGGACAAGCAAACCAGCTCTGTAAAAAATATTTGCTACTGCGGTCAGGGAGGGCCTTGGAAAAGCTCATTGGGATTCCTCAGGATCTCAAACAAATAAATGAATAAATAAATAAATAATGTTTTCAACATTTTTTAACTCTGCCGTGGCCGGTCCCAAGCCCGTGCTGTGAAAAGAGGAGGGTCAGATGCTGGGACAAGCAAACCAGCTCTGTAGAAACTATTTGCTACTGCGGTCAGGGAGGGCCTTGGAAAAGCTCATTGGGATTCCTCAGGATCTCAAACAAATAAATGAATAAATAAATAAATAATGTTTTCAACATTTTTTAACTCTGCTGTGGCCAGTCCCAAGCCCGTGCTGTGAAAAGAGGAGGGTCAGATGCTGGGACAAGCAAACCAGCTCTGTAAAAACTATTTGCTACTGCGGTCAGGGAGGGCCTTGGAAAAGCTCATTGGGATTCCTCAGGATCTCAAACAAATAAATGAATAAATAAATAAATAAATAATGTTTTCAACATTTTTTAACTCTGCCGTGGCCGGTCCCAAGCCCGTGCTGTGAAAAGAGGAGGGTCAGATGCTGGGACAAGCAAACCAGCTCTGTAAAAACTATTTGCTACTGTGGTCAGGGAGGGCCTTGGAAAAGCTCATTGGGATTCCTCAGGATCTCAAACAAATAAATGAATAAATAAATAAAGTTTTCAACATTTTTTAACTCTGCCGTGGCCGGTCCCAAGCCCGTGCTGTGAAAAGAGGAGGGTCAGATGCTGGGACAAGCAAACCAGCTCTGTAAAAACTATTTGCTACTGCGGTCAGGGAGGGCCTTGGAAAAGCTCATTGGGATTCCTCAGGATCTCAAACAAATAAATGAATAAATAAATAAATAAATAATGTTTTCAACATTTTTTAACTCTGCCGTGGCCGGTCCCAAGCCCATGCTGTGAAAAGAGGAGGGTCAGATACTGGGACAAGCAAACCAGCTCTGTAAAAACTATTTGCTACTGCGGTCAGGGAGGGCCTTGGAAAAGCTCATTGGGATTCCTCAGGATCTCAAACAAATAAATGAATAAATAAATAAATAAAGTTTTCAACATTTTTTAACTCTGCCGTGGCCGGTCCCAAGCCCGTGCTGTGAAAAGAGGAGGGTCAGATGCTGGGACAAGCAAACCAGCTCTGTAAAAACTATTTGCTACTGCGGTCAGGGAGGGCCTTGGAAAAGCTGATTGGGATTCCTCAGGATCTCAAACAAATAAATGAATAAATAAATAAATAATGTTTTCAACATTTTTTAACTCTGCCGTGGCCGGTCCCAAGCCCGTGCTGTGAAAAGAGGAGGGTCAGATGCTGGGACAAGCAAACCAGCTCTGTAAAAACTATTTGCTACTGCGGTCAGGGAGGGCCTTGGAAAAGCTCATTGGGATTCCTCAGGATCTCAAACAAATAAAGGAATAAATAAATAAATAATGTTTATAACATTTTTTAACTCTGCCGTGGCCGGTCCCAAGCCCGTGCTGTGAAAAGAGGAGGGTCAGATGCTAGGACAAGCAAACCAGCTCTGTAGAAACTATTTGCTACTGCGGTCAGGGAGGGCCTTGGAAAAGCTCATTGGGATTCCTCAGGATCTCAAACAAATAAATGAATAAATAAATAAATAAATAATGTTTTCAACATTTTTTAACTCTGCCGTGGCCGGTCCCAAGCCCATGCTGTGAAAAGAGGAGGGTCAGATACTGGGACAAGCAAACCAGCTCTGTAAAAACTATTTGCTACTGCGGTCAGGGAGGGCCTTGGAAAAGCTCATTGGGATTCCTCAGGATCTCAAACAAATAAATGAATAAATAAATAAATAAAGTTTTCAACATTTTTTAACTCTGCCGTGGCCGGTCCCAAGCCCGTGCTGTGAAAAGAGGAGGGTCAGATGCTGGGACAAGCAAACCAGCTCTGTAAAAACTATTTGCTACTGCGGTCAGGGAGGGCCTTGGAAAAGCTGATTGGGATTCCTCAGGATCTCAAACAAATAAATGAATAAATAAATAAATAATGTTTTCAACATTTTTTAACTCTGCCGTGGCCGGTCCCAAGCCCGTGCTGTGAAAAGAGGAGGGTCAGATGCTGGGACAAGCAAACCAGCTCTGTAAAAACTATTTGCTACTGCGGTCAGGGAGGGCCTTGGAAAAGCTCATTGGGATTCCTCAGGATCTCAAACAAATAAAGGAATAAATAAATAAATAATGTTTATAACATTTTTTAACTCTGCCGTGGCCGGTCCCAAGCCCGTGCTGTGAAAAGAGGAGGGTCAGATGCTGGGACAAGCAAACCAGCTCTGTAGAAACTATTTGCTACTGCGGTCAGGGAGGGCCTTGGAAAAGCTCATTGGGATTCCTCAGGATCTCAAACAAATAAATGAATAAATAAATAAATAATGTTTTCAACATTTTTTAACTCTGCTGTGGCCAGTCCCAAGCCCGTGCTGTGAAAAGAGGAGGGTCAGATGCTGGGACAAGCAAACCAGCTCTGTAAAAACTATTTGCTACTGTGGTCAGGGAGGGCCTTGGAAAAGCTCATTGGGATTCCTCAGGATCTCAAACAAATAAATGAATAAATAAATAAAGTTTTCAACATTTTTTAACTCTGCCGTGGCCGGTCCCAAGCCCGTGCTGTGAAAAGAGGAGGGTCAGATGCTGGGACAAGCAAACCAGCTCTGTAAAAACTATTTGCTACTGCGGTCAGGGAGGGCCTTGGAAAAGCTCATTGGGATTCCTCAGGATCTCAAACAAATAAATGAATAAATAAATAAATAATGTTTTCAACATTTTTAACTCTGCCATGGCTGGTCCCAAGCCCGTGCTATGAAAAGAGGAGGGTCAGATGCTGGGACAAGCAAACCAGCTCTGTAAAAACTATTTGCTACTGCGGTCAGGGAGGGCCTTGGAAAAGCTCATTGGGATTCCTCAGGATCTCAAACAAATAAATGAATAAATAAATAAATAAATAAATTAAAAAAGTTTTTAACATTTTTTAACTCTGCCGTGGCCGGTCCCAAGCCCGTGCTGTGAAAAGTGGAGGGTCAGATACTGGGACAAGCAAATCAGCTCTGTAAAAACTATTTGCTACTGCGGTCAGGGAGGGCCTTGGAAAAGCTGATTGGGATTCCTCAGGATCTTAAACAAATAAATGAATAAATAAATAAATAAATAATGTTTTCAACATTTTTTAACTCTGCCGTGGCCGGTCCCAAGCCCGTGCTGTGAAAAGAGGAGGGTCAGATGCTGGGACAAGCAAACCAGCTCTGTAAAAACTATTTGCTACTGCGGTCAGGGAGGGCCTTGGAAAAGCTGATTGGGATTCCTCAGGATCTCAAACAAATAAATGAATAAATAAATAAATAATGTTTTCAACATTTTTTAACTCTGCCGTGGCCGGTCCCAAGCCCGTGCTGTGAAAAGAGGAGGGTCAGATGCTGGGACAAGCAAACCAGCTCTGTAAAAACTATTTGCTACTGCAGTCAGGGAGGGCCTTGGAAAAGCTCATTGGGATTCCTCAGGATCTCAAACAAATAAATGAATAAATAAATAAATCATGTTTTCAACATTTTTTAACTCTGCTGTGGCCAGTCCCAAGCCCATGCTGTGAAAAGAGGAGGGTCAGATGCTGGGACAAGCAAACCAGCTCTGTAAAAACTATTTGCTACTGCGGTCAGGGAGGGCCTTGGAAAAGCTCATTGGGATTCCTCAGGATCTCAAACAAATAAAGGAATAAATAAATAAATAATGTTTATAACATTTTTTAACTCTGCCGTGGCCGGTCCCAAGCCCGTGCTGTGAAAAGAGGAGGGTCAGATGCTGGGACAAGCAAACCAGCTCTGTAAAAACTATTTGCTACTGCGGTCAGGGAGGGCCTTGGAAAAGCTCATTGGGATTCCTCAGGATCTCAAACAAATAAATGAATAAATAAATAAATAAATAATGTTTTCAACATTTTTTAACTCTGCCGTGGCCGGTCCCAAGCCCATGCTGTGAAAAGAGGAGGGTCAGATACTGGGACAAGCAAACCAGCTCTGTAAAAAATATTTGCTACTGCGGTCAGGGAGGGCCTTGGAAAAGCTCATTGGGATTCCTCAGGATCTCAAACAAATAAATGAATAAATAAATAAATAATGTTTTCAACATTTTTTAACTCTGCCGTGGCCGGTCCCAAGCCCGTGCTGTGAAAAGAGGAGGGTCAGATGCTGGGACAAGCAAACCACCTCTGTAAAAACTATTTGCTACTGCGGTCAGGGAGGGCCTTGGAAAAGCTCATTGGGATTCCTCAGGATCTCAAACAAATAAATGAATAAATAAATAAATAAATAATGTTTTCAACATTTTTTAACTCTGCCGTGGCCGGTCCCAGGCCCGTGCTGTGAAAAGAGGAGGGTCAGATGCTGGGACAAGCAAACCAGCTCTGTAAAAACTATTTGCTACTGCGGTCAGGGAGGGCCTTGGAAAAGCTCATTGGGATTCCTCAGGATCTCAAACAAATAAATGAATAAATAAATAAAGTTTTCAACATTTTTTAACTCTGCCGTGGCCGGTCCCAAGCCCGTGCTGTGAAAAGAGGAGGGTCAGATGCTGGGACAAGCAAACCAGCTCTGTAAAAACTATTTGCTACTGCGGTCAGGGAGGGCCTTGGAAAAGCTCATTGGGATTCCTCAGGATCTCAAACAAATAAATGAATAAATAAATAAATAATGTTTTCAACATTTTTAACTCTGCCATGGCTGGTCCCAAGCCCGTGCTATGAAAAGAGGAGGGTCAGATGCTGGGACAAGCAAACCAGCTCTGTAAAAACTATTTGCTACTGCGGTCAGGGAGGGCCTTGGAAAAGCTCATTGGGATTCCTCAGGATCTCAAACAAATAAATGAATAAATAAATAAATAATGTTTTCAACATTTTTTAACTCTGCCGTGGCCGGTCCCAAGCCCGTGCTGTGAAAAGAGGAGGGTCAGATGCTGGGACAAGCAAACCAGCTCTGTAAAAACTATTTGCTACTGCAGTCAGGGAGGGCCTTGGAAAAGCTAATTGGGATTCCTCAGGATCTCAAACAAATAAATGAATAAATAAATAAATAAATAAATAAATAAATAAATAAAGTTTTTAACATTTTTTAACTCTGCCGTGGCCGGTCCCAAGCCCGTGCTGTGAAAAGAGGAGGGTCAGATGCTGGGACAAGCAAACCAGCTCTGTAAAAACTATTTGCTACTGCGGTCAGGGAGGGCCTTGGAAAAGCTCATTGGGATTCCTCAGGATCTAAAACAAATAAATGAATAAATAAATAAATAAATAAAGTTTTTAAAATTTTTTAACTCTGCCGTGGCCGGTCCCAAGCCCGTGCTGTGAAAAGAGGAGGGTCAGATGCTGGGACAAGCAAACCAGCTCTGTAAAAACTATTTGCTACTGCGGTCAGGGAGGGCCTTGGAAAAGCTCATTGGGATTCCTCAGGATCTCAAACAAATAAATGAATAAATAAATAAATAATGTTTTCAACATTTTTAACTCTGCCGTGGCTGGTCCCAAGCCCGTGCTATGAAAAGAGGAGGGTCAGATGCTGGGACAAGCAAACCAGCTCTTTAAAAACTATTTGCTACTGCGGTCAGGGAGGGCCTTGGAAAAGCTGATTGGGATTCCTCAGGATCTCAAACAAATAAATGAATAAATAAATAAATAATGTTTTCAACATTTTTAACTCTGCCGTGGCTGGTCCCAAGCCCGTACTGTGAAAAGAGGAGGGTCAGATGCTGGGACAAGCAAACCAGCTCTGTAAAAACTATTTGCTACTGCGGTCAGGGAGGGCCTTGGAAAAGCTCATTGGGATTCCTCAGGATCTCAAACAAATAAATGAATAAATAAATAAATAAATAATGTTTTCAACATTTTTTAACTCTGCCGTGGCCGGTCCCAAGCCCGTGCTGTGAAAAGAGGAGGGTCAGATGCTGGGACAAGCAAACCAGCTCTGTAAAAAATATTTGCTACTGCAGTCAGGGAGGGCCTTGGAAAAGCTCATTGGGATTCCTCAGGATCTAAAACAAATAAATGAATAAATAAATAAATAAATAAAGTTTTTAAAATTTTTTAACTCTGCCGTGGCCGGTCCCAAGCCCGTGCTGTGAAAAGAGGAGGGTCAGATGCTGGGACAAGCAAACCAGCTCTGTAAAAACTATTTGCTACTGCGGTCAGGGAGGGCCTTGGAAAAGCTCATTGGGATTCCTCAGGATCTCAAACAAATAAATGAATAAATAAATAAATAATGTTTTCAACATTTTTAACTCTGCCGTGGCTGGTCCCAAGCCCGTGCTATGAAAAGAGGAGGGTCAGATGCTGGGACAAGCAAACCAGCTCTTTAAAAACTATTTGCTACTGCGGTCAGGGAGGGCCTTGGAAAAGCTGATTGGGATTCCTCAGGATCTCAAACAAATAAATGAATAAATAAATAAATAATGTTTTCAACATTTTTAACTCTGCCGTGGCTGGTCCCAAGCCCGTACTGTGAAAAGAGGAGGGTCAGATGCTGGGACAAGCAAACCAGCTCTGTAAAAACTATTTGCTACTGCGGTCAGGGAGGGCCTTGGAAAAGCTCATTGGGATTCCTCAGGATCTCAAACAAATAAATGAATAAATAAATAAATAAATAAATAATGTTTTCAACATTTTTTAACTCTGCCGTGGCCGGTCCCAAGCCCGTGCTGTGAAAAGAGGAGGGTCAGATGCTGGGACAAGCAAACCAGCTCTGTAAAAAATATTTGCTACTGCAGTCAGGGAGGGCCTTGGAAAAGCTCATTGGGATTCCTCAGGATCTCAAACAAATAAAGGAATAAATAAATAAATAATGTTTTCAACATTTTTTAACTCTGCCGTGGCCGGTCCCAAGCCCGTGCTGTGAAAAGAGGAGGGTCAGATGCTGGGACAAGCAAACCAGCTCTGTAAAAACTATTTGCTACTGCGGTCAGGGAGGGCCTTGGAAAAGCTCATTGGGATTCCTCAGGATCTCAAACAAATAAATGAATAAATAAATAAATCATGTTTTCAACATTTTTTAACTCTGCCGTGGCCGGTCCCAAGCCCGTGCTGTGAAAAGAGGAGGGTCAGATGCTGGGACAAGCAAACCAGCTCTGTAGAAACTATTTGCTACTGCGGTCAGGGAGGGCCTTGGAAAAGCTGATTGGGATTCCTCAGGATCTCAAACAAATAAATGAATAAATAAATAAATAAATAATGTTTTCAACATTTTTTAACTCTGCCGTGGCCGGTCCCAAGCCCATGCTGTGAAAAGAGGAGGGTCAGATACTGGGACAAGCAAACCAGCTCTGTAAAAAATATTTGCTACTGCGGTCAGGGAGGGCCTTGGAAAAGCTCATTGGGATTCCTCAGGATCTCAAACAAATAAATGAATAAATAAATAAATAATGTTTTCAACATTTTTTAACTCTGCCGTGGCCGGTCCCAAGCCCGTGCTGTGAAAAGAGGAGGGTCAGATGCTGGGACAAGCAAACCACCTCTGTAAAAACTATTTGCTACTGCGGTCAGGGAGGGCCTTGGAAAAGCTCATTGGGATTCCTCAGGATCTCAAACAAATAAATGAATAAATAAATAAATAAATAATGTTTTCAACATTTTTTAACTCTGCCGTGGCCGGTCCCAGGCCCGTGCTGTGAAAAGAGGAGGGTCAGATGCTGGGACAAGCAAACCAGCTCTGTAAAAACTATTTGCTACTGTGGTCAGGGAGGGCCTTGGAAAAGCTCATTGGGATTCCTCAGGATCTCAAACAAATAAATGAATAAATAAATAAAGTTTTCAACATTTTTTAACTCTGCCGTGGCCGGTCCCAAGCCCGTGCTGTGAAAAGAGGAGGGTCAGATGCTGGGACAAGCAAACCAGCTCTGTAAAAACTATTTGCTACTGCGGTCAGGGAGGGCCTTGGAAAAGCTCATTGGGATTCCTCAGGATCTCAAACAAATAAATGAATAAATAAATAAATAATGTTTTCAACATTTTTAACTCTGCCATGGCTGGTCCCAAGCCCGTGCTATGAAAAGAGGAGGGTCAGATGCTGGGACAAGCAAACCAGCTCTGTAAAAACTATTTGCTACTGCGGTCAGGGAGGGCCTTGGAAAAGCTCATTGGGATTCCTCAGGATCTCAAACAAATAAATGAATAAATAAATAAATAATGTTTTCAACATTTTTTAACTCTGCCGTGGCCGGTCCCAAGCCCGTGCTGTGAAAAGAGGAGGGTCAGATGCTGGGACAAGCAAAAACCAGCTCTGTAAAAACTATTTGCTACTGCAGTCAGGGAGGGCCTTGGAAAAGCTAATTGGGATTCCTCAGGATCTCAAACAAATAAATGAATAAATAAATAAATAAATAAATAAATAAAGTTTTTAACATTTTTTAACTCTGCCGTGGCCGGTCCCAAGCCCGTGCTGTGAAAAGAGGAGGGTCAGATGCTGGGACAAGCAAATCAGCTCTGTAAAAACTATTTGCTACTGCGGTCAGGGAGGGCCTTGGAAAAGCTCATTGGGATTCCTCAGGATCTCAAACAAATAAATGAATAAATAAATAAATCATGTTTTCAACATTTTTTAACTCTGCCGTGGCCGGTCCCAAGCCCGTGCTGTGAAAAGAGGAGGGTCAGATGCTGGGACAAGCAAACCAGCTCTGTAGAAACTATTTGCTACTGCGGTCAGGGAGGGCCTTGGAAAAGCTCATTGGGATTCCTCAGGATCTCAAACAAATAAATGAATAAATAAATAAATAAATAATGTTTTCAACATTTTTTAACTCTGCCGTGGCCGGTCCCAAGCCCATGCTGTGAAAAGAGGAGGGTCAGATACTGGGACAAGCAAACCAGCTCTGTAAAAAATATTTGCTACTGCGGTCAGGGAGGGCCTTGGAAAAGCTCATTGGGATTCCTCAGGATCTCAAACAAATAAATGAATAAATAAATAAATAATGTTTTCAACATTTTTAACTCTGCCATGGCTGGTCCCAAGCCCGTGCTATGAAAAGAGGAGGGTCAGATGCTGGGACAAGCAAACCAGCTCTGTAAAAACTATTTGCTACTGCGGTCAGGGAGGGCCTTGGAAAAGCTCATTGGGATTCCTCAGGATCTCAAACAAATAAATGAATAAATAAATAAATAAATAATGTTTTCAACATTTTTTAACTCTGCCGTGGCCGGTCCCAGGCCCGTGCTGTGAAAAGAGGAGGGTCAGATGCTGGGACAAGCAAACCAGCTCTGTAAAAACTATTTGCTACTGTGGTCAGGGAGGGCCTTGGAAAAGCTCATTGGGATTCCTCAGGATCTCAAACAAATAAATGAATAAATAAATAAAGTTTTCAACATTTTTTAACTCTGCCGTGGCCGGTCCCAAGCCCGTGCTGTGAAAAGAGGAGGGTCAGATGCTGGGACAAGCAAACCAGCTCTGTAAAAACTATTTGCTACTGCGGTCAGGGAGGGCCTTGGAAAAGCTCATTGGGATTCCTCAGGATCTCAAACAAATAAATGAATAAATAAATAAATAATGTTTTCAACATTTTTAACTCTGCCATGGCTGGTCCCAAGCCCGTGCTATGAAAAGAGGAGGGTCAGATGCTGGGACAAGCAAACCAGCTCTGTAAAAACTATTTGCTACTGCGGTCAGGGAGGGCCTTTGAAAAGCTCATTGGGATTCCTCAGGATCTCAAACAAATAAATGAATAAATAAATAAATCATGTTTTCAACATTTTTTAACTCTGCCGTGGCCGGTCCCAAGCCCGTGCTGTGAAAAGAGGAGGGTCAGATGCTGGGACAAGCAAACCAGCTCTGTAGAAACTATTTGCTACTGCGGTCAGGGAGGGCCTTGGAAAAGCTCATTGGGATTCCTCAGGATCTCAAACAAATAAATGAATAAATAAATAAATAAATAATGTTTTCAACATTTTTTAACTCTGCCGTGGCCGGTCCCAAGCCCATGCTGTGAAAAGAGGAGGGTCAGATACTGGGACAAGCAAACCAGCTCTGTAAAAAATATTTGCTACTGCGGTCAGGGAGGGCCTTGGAAAAGCTCATTGGGATTCCTCAGGATCTCAAACAAATAAATGAATAAATAAATAAATAATGTTTTCAACATTTTTAACTCTGCCATGGCTGGTCCCAAGCCCGTGCTATGAAAAGAGGAGGGTCAGATGCTGGGACAAGCAAACCAGCTCTGTAAAAACTATTTGCTACTGCGGTCAGGGAGGGCCTTGGAAAAGCTCATTGGGATTCCTCAGGATCTCAAACAAATAAATGAATAAATAAATAAATAAATAATGTTTTCAACATTTTTTAACTCTGCCGTGGCCGGTCCCAGGCCCGTGCTGTGAAAAGAGGAGGGTCAGATGCTGGGACAAGCAAACCAGCTCTGTAAAAACTATTTGCTACTGTGGTCAGGGAGGGCCTTGGAAAAGCTCATTGGGATTCCTCAGGATCTCAAACAAATAAATGAATAAATAAATAAAGTTTTCAACATTTTTTAACTCTGCCGTGGCCGGTCCCAAGCCCGTGCTGTGAAAAGAGGAGGGTCAGATGCTGGGACAAGCAAACCAGCTCTGTAAAAACTATTTGCTACTGCGGTCAGGGAGGGCCTTGGAAAAGCTCATTGGGATTCCTCAGGATCTCAAACAAATAAATGAATAAATAAATAAATAATGTTTTCAACATTTTTAACTCTGCCATGGCTGGTCCCAAGCCCGTGCTATTAAAAGAGGAGGGTCAGATGCTGGGACAAGCAAACCAGCTCTGTAAAAACTATTTGCTACTGCGGTCAGGGAGGGCCTTGGAAAAGCTCATTGGGATTCCTCAGGATCTCAAACAAATAAATGAATAAATAAATAAATAATGTTTTCAACATTTTTTAACTCTGCCGTGGCGGGTCCCAAGCCCGTGCTGTGAAAAGAGGAGGGTCAGATGCTGGGACAAGCAAAAACCAGCTCTGTAAAAACTATTTGCTACTGCAGTCAGGGAGGGCCTTGGAAAAGCTAATTGGGATTCCTCAGGATCTCAAACAAATAAATGAATAAATAAATAAATAAATAAATAAATAAAGTTTTTAACATTTTTTAACTCTGCCGTGGCCGGTCCCAAGCCCGTGCTGTGAAAAGAGGAGGGTCAGATGCTGGGACAAGCAAACCAGCTCTGTAAAAACTATTTGCTACTGCGGTCAGGGAGGGCCTTGGAAAAGCTCATTGGGATTCCTCAGGATCTCAAACAAATAAATGAATAAATAAATAAATCATGTTTTCAACATTTTTTAACTCTGCCGTGGCCGGTCCCAAGCCCGTGCTGTGAAAAGAGGAGGGTCAGATGCTGGGACAAGCAAACCAGCTCTGTAGAAACTATTTGCTACTGCGGTCAGGGAGGGCCTTGGAAAAGCTCATTGGGATTCCTCAGGATCTCAAACAAATAAATGAATAAATAAATAAATAAATAATGTTTTCAACATTTTTTAACTCTGCCGTGGCCGGTCCCAAGCCCATGCTGTGAAAAGAGGAGGGTCAGATACTGGGACAAGCAAACCAGCTCTGTAAAAAATATTTGCTACTGCGGTCAGGGAGGGCCTTGGAAAAGCTCATTGGGATTCCTCAGGATCTCAAACAAATAAATGAATAAATAAATAAATAATGTTTTCAACATTTTTAACTCTGCCATGGCTGGTCCCAAGCCCGTGCTATGAAAAGAGGAGGGTCAGATGCTGGGACAAGCAAACCAGCTCTGTAAAAACTATTTGCTACTGCGGTCAGGGAGGGCCTTGGAAAAGCTCATTGGGATTCCTCAGGATCTCAAACAAATAAATGAATAAATAAATAAATAATGTTTTCAACATTTTTTAACTCTGCCGTGGCCGGTCCCAAGCCCGTGCTGTGAAAAGAGGAGGGTCAGATGCTGGGACAAGCAAACCAGCTCTGTAAAAACTATTTGCTACTGCGGTCAGGGAGGGCCTTGGAAAAGCTCATTGGGATTCCTCAGGATCTCAAACAAATAAATGAATAAATAAATAAATCATGTTTTCAACATTTTTTAACTCTGCCGTGGCCGGTCCCAAGCCCGTGCTGTGAAAAGAGGAGGGTCAGATGCTGGGACAAGCAAACCAGCTCTGTAGAAACTATTTGCTACTGCGGTCAGGGAGGGCCTTGGAAAAGCTCATTGGGATTCCTCAGGATCTCAAACAAATAAATGAATAAATAAATAAATAAATAATGTTTTCAACATTTTTTAACTCTGCCGTGGCCGGTCCCAAGCCCATGCTGTGAAAAGAGGAGGGTCAGATACTGGGACAAGCAAACCAGCTCTGTAAAAAATATTTGCTACTGCAGTCAGGGAGGGCCTTGGAAAAGCTCATTGGGATTCCTCAGGATCTCAAACAAATAAATGAATAAATAAATAAATAATGTTTTCAACATTTTTTAACTCTGCCGTGGCCGGTCCCAAGCCCGTGCTGTGAAAAGAGGAGGGTCAGATGCTGGGACAAGCAAACCACCTCTGTAAAAACTATTTGCTACTGCGGTCAGGGAGGGCCTTGGAAAAGCTCATTGGGATTCCTCAGGATCTCAAACAAATAAATGAATAAATAAATAAATAAATAATGTTTTCAACATTTTTTAACTCTGCCGTGGCCGGTCCCAGGCCCGTGCTGTGAAAAGAGGAGGGTCAGATGCTGGGACAAGCAAACCAGCTCTGTAAAAACTATTTGCTACTGTGGTCAGGGAGGGCCTTGGAAAAGCTCATTGGGATTCCTCAGGATCTCAAACAAATAAATGAATAAATAAATAAAGTTTTCAACATTTTTTAACTCTGCCGTGGCCGGTCCCAAGCCCGTGCTGTGAAAAGAGGAGGGTCAGATGCTGGGACAAGCAAACCAGCTCTGTAAAAACTATTTGCTACTGCGGTCAGGGAGGGCCTTGGAAAAGCTCATTGGGATTCCTCAGGATCTCAAACAAATAAATGAATAAATAAATAAATAATGTTTTCAACATTTTTAACTCTGCCATGGCTGGTCCCAAGCCCGTGCTATGAAAAGAGGAGGGTCAGATGCTGGGACAAGCAAACCAGCTCTGTAAAAACTATTTGCTACTGCGGTCAGGGAGGGCCTTGGAAAAGCTCATTGGGATTCCTCAGGATCTCAAACAAATAAATGAATAAATAAATAAAGTTTTCAACATTTTTTAACTCTGCCGTGGCCGGTCCCAAGCCCGTGCTGTGAAAAGAGGAGGGTCAGATGCTGGGACAAGCAAACCAGCTCTGTAAAAACTATTTGCTACTGCGGTCAGGGAGGGCCTTGGAAAAGCTCATTGGGATTCCTCAGGATCTCAAACAAATAAATGAATAAATAAATAAATAATGTTTTCAACATTTTTAACTCTGCCATGGCTGGTCCCAAGCCCGTGCTATGAAAAGAGGAGGGTCAGATGCTGGGACAAGCAAACCAGCTCTGTAAAAACTATTTGCTACTGCGGTCAGGGAGGGCCTTGGAAAAGCTCATTGGGATTCCTCAGGATCTCAAACAAATAAATGAATAAATAAATAAATAATGTTTTCAACATTTTTTAACTCTGCCGTGGCCGGTCCCAAGCCCGTGCTGTGAAAAGAGGAGGGTCAGATGCTGGGACAAGCAAAAACCAGCTCTGTAAAAACTATTTGCTACTGCAGTCAGGGAGGGCCTTGGAAAAGCTAATTGGGATTCCTCAGGATCTCAAACAAATAAATGAATAAATAAATAAATAAATAAATAAATAAATAAAGTTTTTAACATTTTTTAACTCTGCCGTGGCCGGTCCCAAGCCCGTGCTGTGAAAAGAGGAGGGTCAGATGCTGGGACAAGCAAACCAGCTCTGTAAAAACTATTTGCTACTGCGGTCAGGGAGGGCCTTGGAAAAGCTCATTGGGATTCCTCAGGATCTCAAACAAATAAATGAATAAATAAATAAATCATGTTTTCAACATTTTTTAACTCTGCCGTGGCCGGTCCCAAGCCCGTGCTGTGAAAAGAGGAGGGTCAGATGCTGGGACAAGCAAACCAGCTCTGTAGAAACTATTTGCTACTGCGGTCAGGGAGGGCCTTGGAAAAGCTCATTGGGATTCCTCAGGATCTCAAACAAATAAATGAATAAATAAATAAATAAATAATGTTTTCAACATTTTTTAACTCTGCCGTGGCCGGTCCCAAGCCCATGCTGTGAAAAGAGGAGGGTCAGATACTGGGACAAGCAAACCAGCTCTGTAAAAAATATTTGCTACTGCGGTCAGGGAGGGCCTTGGAAAAGCTCATTGGGATTCCTCAGGATCTCAAACAAATAAATGAATAAATAAATAAATAATGTTTTCAACATTTTTAACTCTGCCATGGCTGGTCCCAAGCCCGTGCTATGAAAAGAGGAGGGTCAGATGCTGGGACAAGCAAACCAGCTCTGTAAAAACTATTTGCTACTGCGGTCAGGGAGGGCCTTGGAAAAGCTCATTGGGATTCCTCAGGATCTCAAACAAATAAATGAATAAATAAATAAATAATGTTTTCAACATTTTTTAACTCTGCCGTGGCCGGTCCCAAGCCCGTGCTGTGAAAAGAGGAGGGTCAGATGCTGGGACAAGCAAACCAGCTCTGTAAAAACTATTTGCTACTGCGGTCAGGGAGGGCCTTGGAAAAGCTCATTGGGATTCCTCAGGATCTCAAACAAATAAATGAATAAATAAATAAATCATGTTTTCAACATTTTTTAACTCTGCCGTGGCCGGTCCCAAGCCCGTGCTGTGAAAAGAGGAGGGTCAGATGCTGGGACAAGCAAACCAGCTCTGTAGAAACTATTTGCTACTGCGGTCAGGGAGGGCCTTGGAAAAGCTCATTGGGATTCCTCAGGATCTCAAACAAATAAATGAATAAATAAATAAATAAATAATGTTTTCAACATTTTTTAACTCTGCCGTGGCCGGTCCCAAGCCCATGCTGTGAAAAGAGGAGGGTCAGATACTGGGACAAGCAAACCAGCTCTGTAAAAAATATTTGCTACTGCGGTCAGGGAGGGCCTTGGAAAAGCTCATTGGGATTCCTCAGGATCTCAAACAAATAAATGAATAAATAAATAAATAATGTTTTCAACATTTTTTAACTCTGCCGTGGCCGGTCCCAAGCCCGTGCTGTGAAAAGAGGAGGGTCAGATGCTGGGACAAGCAAACCACCTCTGTAAAAACTATTTGCTACTGCGGTCAGGGAGGGCCTTGGAAAAGCTCATTGGGATTCCTCAGGATCTCAAACAAATAAATGAATAAATAAATAAATAAATAATGTTTTCAACATTTTTTAACTCTGCCGTGGCCGGTCCCAGGCCCGTGCTGTGAAAAGAGGAGGGTCAGATGCTGGGACAAGCAAACCAGCTCTGTAAAAACTATTTGCTACTGTGGTCAGGGAGGGCCTTGGAAAAGCTCATTGGGATTCCTCAGGATCTCAAACAAATAAATGAATAAATAAATAAAGTTTTCAACATTTTTTAACTCTGCCGTGGCCGGTCCCAAGCCCGTGCTGTGAAAAGAGGAGGGTCAGATGCTGGGACAAGCAAACCAGCTCTGTAAAAACTATTTGCTACTGCGGTCAGGGAGGGCCTTGGAAAAGCTCATTGGGATTCCTCAGGATCTCAAACAAATAAATGAATAAATAAATAAATAATGTTTTCAACATTTTTAACTCTGCCATGGCTGGTCCCAAGCCCGTGCTATGAAAAGAGGAGGGTCAGATGCTGGGACAAGCAAACCAGCTCTGTAAAAACTATTTGCTACTGCGGTCAGGGAGGGCCTTGGAAAAGCTCATTGGGATTCCTCAGGATCTCAAACAAATAAATGAATAAATAAATAAATAATGTTTTCAACATTTTTTAACTCTACCGTGGCCGGTCCCAAGCCCGTGCTGTGAAAAGAGGAGGGTCAGATGCTGGGACAAGCAAAAACCAGCTCTGTAAAAACTATTTGCTACTGCAGTCAGGGAGGGCCTTGGAAAAGCTAATTGGGATTCCTCAGGATCTCAAACAAATAAATGAATAAATAAATAAATAAATAAATAAATAAAGTTTTTAACATTTTTTAACTCTGCCGTGGCCGGTCCCAAGCCCGTGCTGTGAAAAGAGGAGGGTTAGATGCTGGGACAAGCAAACCAGCTCTGTAAAAACTATTTGCTACTGCGGTCAGGGAGGGCCTTGGAAAAGCTCATTGGGATTCCTCAGGATCTAAAACAAATAAATGAATAAATAAATAAATAAATAAAGTTTTTAAAATTTTTTAACTCTGCCGTGGCCGGTCCCAAGCCCGTGCTGTGAAAAGAGGAGGGTCAGATGCTGGGACAAGCAAACCAGCTCTGTAAAAACTATTTGCTACTGCGGTCAGGGAGGGCCTTGGAAAAGCTCATTGGGATTCCTCAGGATCTCAAACAAATAAATGAATAAATAAATAAATAATGTTTTCAACATTTTTAACTCTGCCGTGGCTGGTCCCAAGCCCGTGCTATGAAAAGAGGAGGGTCAGATGCTGGGACAAGCAAACCAGCTCTTTAAAAACTATTTGCTACTGCGGTCAGGGAGGGCCTTGGAAAAGCTGATTGGGATTCCTCAGGATCTCAAACAAATAAATGAATAAATAAATAAATAATGTTTTCAACATTTTTAACTCTGCCGTGGCTGGTCCCAAGCCCGTACTGTGAAAAGAGGAGGGTCAGATGCTGGGACAAGCAAACCAGCTCTGTAAAAACTATTTGCTACTGCGGTCAGGGAGGGCCTTGGAAAAGCTCATTGGGATTCCTCAGGATCTCAAACAAATAAATGAATAAATAAATAAATAAAAAATGTTTTCAACATTTTTTAACTCTGCCGTGGCCGGTCCCAAGCCCGTGCTGTGAAAAGAGGAGGGTCAGATGCTGGGACAAGCAAACCAGCTCTGTAAAAAATATTTGCTACTGCAGTCAGGGAGGGCCTTGGAAAAGCTCATTGGGATTCCTCAGGATCTCAAACAAATAAATGAATAAATAAATAAATAATGTTTTCAACATTTTTTAACTCTGCCGTGGCCGGTCCCAAGCCCGTGCTGTGAAAAGAGGAGGGTCAGATGCTGGGACAAGCAAAAACCAGCTCTGTAAAAACTATTTGCTACTGTGGTCAGGGAGGGCCTTGGAAAAGCTCATTGGGATTCCTCAGGATCTCAAACAAATAAATGAATAAATAAATAAATCATGTTTTCAACATTTTTTAACTCTGCTGTGGCCAGTCCCAAGCCCGTGCTGTGAAAAGAGGAGGGTCAGATGCTGGGACAAGCAAACCAGCTCTGTAAAAACTATTTGCTACTGCGGTCAGGGAGGGCCTTGGAAAAGCTCATTGGGATTCCTCAGGATCTCAAACAAATAAATGAATAAATAAATAAATAATGTTTTCAACATTTTTTAACTCTGCCGTGGCCGGTCCCAAGCCCGTGCTGTGAAAATAGGAGGGTCAGATGCTGGGACAAGCAAACCAGCTCTGTAAAAACTATTTGCTACTGTGGTCAGGGAGGGCCTTGGAAAAGCTCATTGGGATTCCTCAGGATCTCAAACAAATAAATGAATAAATAAATAAATAATGTTTTCAACATTTTTAACTCTGCCGTGGCTGGTCCCAAGCCCGTGCTATGAAAAGAGGAGGGTCAGATGCTGGGACAAGCAAACCAGCTCTGTAAAAACTATTTGCTACTGCGGTCAGGGAGGGCCTTGGAAAAGCTGATTGGGATTCCTCAGGATCTCAAACAAATAAATGAATAAATAAATAAATAATGTTTTCAACATTTTTAACTCTGCCGTGGCTGGTCCCAAGCCCGTACTGTGAAAAGAGGAGGGTCAGATGCTGGGACAAGCAAACCAGCTCTGTAAAAACTATTTGCTACTGCGGTCAGGGAGGGCCTTGGAAAAGCTCATTGGGATTCCTCAGGATCTCAAACAAATAAATGAATAAATAAATAAATAGATAATGTTTTCAACATTTTTTAACTCTGCCGTGGCCGGTCCCAAGCCCGTGCTGTGAAAAGAGGAGGGTCAGATGCTGGGACAAGCAAACCAGCTCTGTAAAAACTATTTGCTACTGTGGTCAGGGAGGGCCTTGGAAAAGCTCATTGGGATTCCTCAGGATCTCAAACAAATAAATGAATAAATAAATAAATAATGTTTTCAACATTTTTTAACTCTGCCGTGGCCGGTCCCAAGCCCGTGCTGTGAAAAGAGGAGGGTCAGATGCTGGGACAAGCAAACCAGCTCTGTAAAAACTATTTGCTACTGCAGTCAGGGAGGGCCTTGGGAAAGCTCATTGGGATTCCTCAGGATTTCAAACAAATAAAGGAATAAATAAATAAATAATGTTTTCAACATTTTTTAACTCTGCCGTGGCCGGTCCCAAGCCCGTGCTGTGAAAATAGGAGGGTCAGATGCTGGGACAAGCAAACCAGCTCTGTAAAAACTATTTGCTACTGTGGTCAGGGAGGGCCTTGGAAAAGCTCATTGGGATTCCTCAGGATCTCAAACAAATAAATGAATAAATAAATAAATAATGTTTTCAACATTTTTAACTCTGCCGTGGCTGGTCCCAAGCCCGTGCTATGAAAAGAGGAGGGTCAGATGCTGGGACAAGCAAACCAGCTCTGTAAAAACTATTTGCTACTGCGGTCAGGGAGGGCCTTGGAAAAGCTGATTGGGATTCCTCAGGATCTCAAACAAATAAATGAATAAATAAATAAATAATGTTTTCAACATTTTTAACTCTGCCGTGGCTGGTCCCAAGCCCGTACTGTGAAAAGAGGAGGGTCAGATGCTGGGACAAGCAAACCAGCTCTGTAAAAACTATTTGCTACTGCGGTCAGGGAGGGCCTTGGAAAAGCTCATTGGGATTCCTCAGGATCTCAAACAAATAAATGAATAAATAAATAAATAGATAATGTTTTCAACATTTTTTAACTCTGCCGTGGCCGGTCCCAAGCCCGTGCTGTGAAAAGAGGAGGGTCAGATGCTGGGACAAGCAAACCAGCTCTGTAAAAACTATTTGCTACTGTGGTCAGGGAGGGCCTTGGAAAAGCTCATTGGGATTCCTCAGGATCTCAAACAAATAAATGAATAAATAAATAAATAATGTTTTCAACATTTTTTAACTCTGCCGTGGCCGGTCCCAAGCCCGTGCTGTGAAAAGAGGAGGGTCAGATGCTGGGACAAGCAAACCAGCTCTGTAAAAACTATTTGCTACTGCAGTCAGGGAGGGCCTTGGGAAAGCTCATTGGGATTCCTCAGGATTTCAAACAAATAAAGGAATAAATAAATAAATAATGTTTTCAACATTTTTTAACTCTGCCGTGGCCGGTCCCAAGCCCGTGCTGTGAAAAGAGGAGGGTCAGATGCTGGGACAAGCAAACCAGCTCTGTAAAAAATATTTGCTACTGTGGTCAGGGAGGGCCTTGGAAAAGCTCATTGGGATTCCTCAGGATCTCAAACAAATAAATGAATAAATAAATAAATAAATAAATAAAGTTTTTAACATTTTTTAACTCTGCCGTGGCCGGTCCCAAGCCCGTGCTGTGAAAAGTGGAGGGTCAGATGCTGGGACAGGCAAATCAGCTCTGTAAAAACTATTTGCTACTGTGGTTAGGGAGGGCCTTGGAAAAGCTCATTGGGATTCCTCAGGATCTTAAACAAATAAATGAATAAATAAATAAATAAATAATGTTTTCAACATTTTTTAACTCTGCCGTGGCCGGTCCCAAGCCCGTGCTGTGAAAAGAGGAGGGTCAGATGCTGGGACAAGCAAACCAGCTCTGTAAAAACTATTTGCTACTGCGGTCAGGGAGGGCCTTGGAAAAGCTGATTGGGATTCCTCAGGATCTCAAACAAATAAATGAATAAATAAATAAATAATGTTTTCAACATTTTTTAACTCTGCCGTGGCCGGTCCCAAGCCCGTGCTGTGAAAAGAGGAGGGTCAGATGCTGGGACAAGCAAACCAGCTCTGTAAAAACTATTTGCTACTGCAGTCAGGGAGGGCCTTGGAAAAGCTCATTGGGATTCCTCAGGATCTCAAACAAATAAATGAATAAATAAATAAATAATGTTTTCAACATTTTTTAACTCTGCCGTGGCCGGTCCCAAGCCCGTGCAGTGAAAAGAGGAGGGTCAGATGCTGGGACAAGCAAACCAGCTCTGTAAAAACTATTTGCTACTGCGGTCAGGGAGGGCCTTGGAAAAGCTCATTGGGATTCCTCAGGATCTCAAACAAATAAATGAATAAATAAATAAATAAATAAAGTTTTTAACATTTTTTAACTCTGCCATGGCCGGTCCCAAGCCCGTGCTGTGAAAAGAGGAGGGTCAGATGCTGGGACAAGCAAACCAGCTCTGTAAAAACTATTTGCTACTGTGGTCAGGGAGGGCCTTGGAAAAGCTCATTGGGATTCCTCAGGATCTCAAACAAATAAATGAATAAATAAATAAATAAATAAAGTTTTCAACATTTTTTAACTCTGCCGTGGCCGGTCCCAAGCCCGTGCTGTGAAAAGAGGAGGGTCAGATGCTGGGACAAGCAAACCAGCTCTGTAAAAACTATTTGCTACTGCGGTCAGGGAGGGCCTTGGAAATGATGATTGGGATTCCTCAGGATCTCAAACAAATAAATGAATAAATAAATAAATAATGTTTTCAACATTTTTTAACTCTGCCGTGGCCAGTCCCAAGCCCGTGCTGTGAAAAGAGGAGGGTCAGATGCTGGGACAAGCAAACCAGCTCTGTAAAAACTATTTGCTACTGTGGTCAGGGAGGGCCTTGGAAAAGCTCATTGGGATTCCTCAGGATCTCAAACAAATAAATGAATAAATAAATAAATAATGTTTTCAACATTTTTAACTCTGCCGTGGCTGGTCCCAAGCCCGTGCTATGAAAAGAGGAGGGTCAGATGCTGGGACAAGCAAACCAGCTCTGTAAAAACTATTTGCTACTGCGGTCAGGGAGGGCCTTGGAAAAGCTCATTGGGATTCCTCAGGATCTTAAACAAATAAATGAATAAATAAATAAATAAATAAATAAATAAAGTTTTTAACATTTTTTAACTGTGCCGTGGCCGGTCCCAAGCCCGTGCTTTGAAAAGTGGAGGGTCAGATGCTGGGACAAGCAAATCAGCTCTGTAAAAACTATTTGCTACTGCGGTCAGGGAGGGCCTTGGAAAAGCTCATTGGGATTCCTCAGGATCTTAAACAAATAAATGAATAAATAAATAAATAAATAATGTTTTCAACATTTTTTAACTCTGCCGTGGCCGGTCCCAAGCCCGTGCTGTGAAAAGAGGAGGGTCAGATGCTGGGACAAGCAAACCAGCTCTATAAAAACTATTTGCTACTGCGGTCAGGGAGGGCCTTGGAAAAGCTCATTGGGATTCCTCAGGATCTTAAACAAATAAATGAATAAATAGATAAATAAATAAATAAATAAAGTTTTTAACATTTTTTAACTCTGCCGTGGCCGGTCCCAAGCCCGTGCTGTGAAAAGTGGAGGGTCAGATGCTGGGACAAGCAAATCAGCTCTGTAAAAACTATTTGCTACTGCGGTCAGGGAGGGCCTTGGAAAAGCTGATTGGGATTCCTCAGGATCTCAAACAAATAAATGAATAAATAAATAAATAATGTTTTCAACATTTTTTAACTCTGCCGTGGCCGGTCCCAAGCCCGTGCTGTGAAAAGAGGAGGGTCAGATGCTGGGACAAGCAAACCAGCTCTGTAAAAACTATTTGCTACTGCAGTCAGGGAGGGCCTTGGAAAAGCTCATTGGGATTCCTCAGGATCTCAAACAAATAAATGAATAAATAAATAAATAATGTTTTCAACATTTTTTAACTCTGTCGTGGCCGGTCCCAAGCCCGTGCTGTGAAAAGAGGAGGGTCAGATGCTGGGACAAGCAAACCAGCTCTGTAAAAACTATTTGCTACTGCGGTCAGGGAGGGCCTTGGAAAAGCTCATTGGGATTCCTCAGGATCTTAAACAAATAAATGAATAAATAAATAAATAAATAAAGTTTTTAACATTTTTTAACTCTGCCGTGGCCGGTCCCAAGCCCGTGCTGTGAAAAGTGGAGGGTCAGATGCTGGGACAAGCAAATCAGCTCTGTAAAAACTATTTGCTACTGCAGTCAGGGAGGGCCTTGGAAAAGCTCATTGGGATTCCTTAGGATCTTAAACAAATAAATGAATAAATAAATAAATAAATAATGTTTTCAACATTTTTTAACTCTGCCGTGGCCGGTCCCAAGCCCGTGCTGTGAAAAGAGGAGGGTCAGATGCTGGGACAAGCAAACCAGCTCTGTAAAAACTATTTGCTACTGCGGTCAGGGAGGGCCTTGGAAAAGCTCATTGGGATTCCTCAGGATCTTAAACAAATAAATGAATAAATAAATAAATAAATAAATAAATAAAGTTTTTAACATTTTTTAACTCTGCCGTGGCCGGTCCCAAGCCCGTGCTGTGAAAAGTGGAAGGTCAGATGCTGGGACAAGCAAATCAGCTCTGTAAAAACTATTTGCTTCTGCGGTCAGGGAGGGCCTTGGAAAAGCTGATTGGGATTCCTCAGGATCTCAAACAAATAAATGAATAAATAAATAAATAATGTTTTCAACAATTTTTAACTCTGCCGTGGCCGGTCCCAAGCCCGTGCTGTGAAAAGAGGAGGGTCAGATGCTGGGACAAGCAAACCAGCTCTGTAAAAACTATTTGCTACTGCAGTCAGGGAGGGCCTTGGAAAAGCTCATTGGGATTCCTCAGGATCTCAAACAAATAAATGAATAAATAAATAAATAATGTTTTCAACATTTTTTAACTCTGCCGTGGCCGGTCCCAAGCCCGTGCTGTGAAAAGAGGAGGGTCAGATGCTGGGACAAGCAAACCAGCTCTGTAAAAACTATTTGCTACTGCGGTCAGGGAGGGCCTTGGAAAAGCTCATTGGGATTCCTCAGGATCTCAAACAAATAAATGAATAAATAAATAAATAAATAAAGTTTTTAACATTTTTTAACTCTGCCGTGGCCGGTCCCAAGCCCGTGCTGTGAAAAGAGGAGGGTCAGATGCTGGGACAAGTAAACCAGCTCTGTAAAAACTATTTGCTACTGCGGTCAGGGAGGGCCTTGGAAAAGCTCATTGGGATTCCTCAGGATCTTAAACAAATAAATGAATAAATAAATAAATAAATAAATAAATAAAGTTTTTAACATTTTTTAACTCTGCCGTGGCCGGTCCCAAGCCCGTGCTGTGAAAAGTGGAGGGTCAGATGCTGGGACAAGCAAATCAGCTCTGTAAAAACTATTTGATACTGCGGTCAGGGAGGGCCTTGGAAAAGCTGATTGGGATTCCTCAGGATCTCAAACAAATAAATGAATAAATAAATAAATAATGTTTTCAACATTTTTTAACTCTGTCGTGGCCGGTCCCAAGCCCGTGCTGTGAAAAGAGGAGGGTCAGATGCTGGGACAAGCAAACCAGCTCTGTAAAAACTATTTGCTTCTGCGGTCAGGGAGGGCCTTGGAAAAGCTCATTGGGATTCCTCAGGATCTTAAACAAATAAATGAATAAATAAATAAATAAATAAATAAAGTTTTTAACATTTTTTAACTCTGCCGTGGCCGGTCCCAAGCCCGTGCTGTGAAAAGTGGAGGGTCAGATGCTGGGACAAGCAAATCAGCTCTGTAAAAACTATTTGCTACTGCAGTCAGGGAGGGCCTTGGAAAAGCTCATTGGGATTCCTCAGGATCTTAAACAAATAAATGAATAAATAAATAAATAAATAATGTTTTCAACATTTTTTAACTCTGCCGTGGCCGGTCCCAAGCCCGTGCTGTGAAAAGAGGAGGGTCAGATGCTGGGACAAGCAAACCAGCTCTGTAAAAACTATTTGCTACTGCGGTCAGGGAGGGCCTTGGAAAAGCTCATTGGGATTCCTCAGGATCTTAAACAAATGAATGAATAAATAAATAAATAAATAAATAAATAAAGTTTTTAACATTTTTTAACTCTGCCGTGGCCGGTCCCAAGCCCGTGCTGTGAAAAGTGGAGGGTCAGATGCTGGAACAAGCAAATCAGCTCTGTAAAAACTATTTGCTACTGCATTTAGGGAGGGCCTTGGAAAAGCTCATTGGGATTCCTCAGGATCTTAAACAAATAAATTAATAAATAAATAAATAAATAATGTTTTCAACATTTTTTAACTCTGCCGTGGCCGGTCCCAAGCCCGTGCTGTGAAAAGAGGAGGGTCAGATGCTGGGACAAGCAAACCAGCTCTGTAAAAACTATTTGCTACTGCGGTCAGGGAGGGCCTTGGAAAAGCTCATTGGGATTCCTCAGGATCTTAAACAAATAAATGAATAAATAAATAAATAAATAAATAAAGTTTTTAACATTTTTTAACTCTGCCGTGGCCGGTCCCAAGCCCGTGCTGTGAAAAGTGGAGGGTCAGATGCTGGGACAAGCAAATCAGCTCTGTAAAAACTATTTGCTACTGCGGTCAGGGAGGGCCTTGGAAAAGCTGATTGGGATTCCTCAGGATCTCAAACAAATAAATGAATAAATAAATAAATAATGTTTTCAACATTTTTTAACTCTGCCGTGGCCGGTCCCAAACCCGTGCTGTGAAAAGAGGAGGGTCAGATGCTGGGACAAGCAAACCAGCTCTGTAAAAACTATTTGCTACTGCAGTCAGGGAGGGCCTTGGAAAAGCTCATTGGGATTCCTCAGGATCTCAAACAAATAAATGAATAAATAAATAAATAATGTTTTCAACATTTTTTAACTCTGCCGTGGCCGGTCCCAAGCCCGTGCTGTGAAAAGAGGAGGGTCAGATGCTGGGACAAGCAAACCAGCTCTGTAAAAACTATTTGCTACTGCGGTCAGGGAGGGCCTTGGAAAAGCTCATTGGGATTCCTCAGGATCTCAAACAAATAAATGAATAAATAAATAAATAAATAAAGTTTTTAACATTTTTTAACTCTGCCGTGGCCGGTCCCAAGCCCGTGCTGTGAAAAGAGGAGGGTCAGATGCTGGGACAAGCAAACCAGCTCTGTAAAAACTATTTGCTACTGTGGTCAGGGAGGGCCTTGGAAAAGCTCATTGGGATTCCTCAGGATCTCAAACAAATAAATGAATAAATAAATAAATAAATAAAGTTTTCAACATTTTTTAACTCTGCCGTGGCCGGTCCCAAGCCCGTGCTGTGAAAAGAGGAGGGTCAGATGCTGGGACAAGCAAACCAGCTCTGTAAAAACTATTTGCTACTGCGGTCAGGGAGGGCCTTGGAAATGCTGATTGGGATTCCTCAGGATCTCAAACAAATAAATGAATAAATAAATAAATAATGTTTTCAACATTTTTTAACTCTGCCGTGGCCAGTCCCAAGCCCGTGCTGTGAAAAGAGGAGGGTCAGATGCTGGGACAAGCAAACCAGCTCTGTAAAAACTATTTGCTACTGTGGTCAGGGAGGGCCTTGGAAAAGCTCATTGGGATTCCTAAGGATCTCAAACAAATAAATGAATAAATAAATAAATAATGTTTTCAACATTTTTAACTCTGCCGTGGCTGGTCCCAAGCCCGTGCTATGAAAAGAGGAGGGTCAGATGCTGGGACAAGCAAACCAGCTCTATAAAAACTATTTGCTACTGCGGTCAGGGAGGGCCTTGGAAAAGCTGATTGGGATTCCTCAGGATCTCAAACAAATAAATGAATAAATAAATAAATAATGTTTTCAACATTTTTAACTCTGCCGTGGCTGGTCCCAAGCCCGTGCTGTGAAAAGAGGAGGGTCAGATGCTGGGACAAGCAAACCAGCTCTGTAAAAACTATTTGCTACTGTGGTCAGGGAGGGCCTTGGAAAAGCTCATTGGGATTCCTCAGGATCTCAAACAAATAAATGAATAAATAAATAAATAGATAATGTTTTCAACATTTTTTAACTCTGCCGTGGCCGGTCCCAAGCCCGTGCTGTGAAAAGAGGAGGGTCAGATGCTGGGACAAGCAAACCAGCTCTGTAAAAACTATTTGCTACTGTGGTCAGGGAGGGCCTTGGAAAAGCTCATTGGGATTCCTCAGGATCTCAAACAAATAAATGAATAAATAAATAAATAAATAATGTTTTCAACATTTTTTAACTCTGCCGTGGCCGGTCCCAAGCCCGTGCTGTGAAAAGAGGAGGGTCAGATGCTGGGACAAGCAAACCAGCTCTGTAAAAACTATTTGCTACTGCAGTCAGGGAGGGCCTTGGAAAAGCTCATTGGGATTCCTCAGGATCTCAGACAAATAAAGGAATAAATAAATAAATAATGTTTTCAACATTTTTTAACTCTGCCGTGGCCGGTCCCAAGCCCGTGCTGTGAAAAGAGGAGGGTCAGATGCTGGGACAAGCAAACCAGCTCTGTAAAAAATATTTGCTACTGTGGTCAGGGAGGGCCTTGGAAAAGCTCATTGGGATTCCTCAGGATCTTAAACAAATAAATGAATAAATAAATAAATAAATAATGTTTTCAACATTTTTTAACTCTGCCGTGGCCGGTCCCAAGCCCGTGCTGTGAAAAGAGGAGGGTCAGATGCTGGGACAAGCAAACCAGCTCTGTAAAAACTATTTGCTACTGCGGTCAGGGAGGGCCTTGGAAATGATGATTGGGATTCCTCAGGATCTCAAACAAATAAATGAATAAATAAATAAATAATGTTTTCAACATTTTTTAACTCTGCCGTGGCCAGTCCCAAGCCCGTGCTGTGAAAAGAGGAGGGTCAGATGCTGGGACAAGCAAACCAGCTCTGTAAAAACTATTTGCTACTGTGGTCAGGGAGGGCCTTGGAAAAGCTCATTGGGATTCCTCAGGATCTCAAACAAATAAATGAATAAATAAATAAATAATGTTTTCAACATTTTTAACTCTGCCGTGGCTGGTCCCAAGCCCGTGCTATGAAAAGAGGAGGGTCAGATGCTGGGACAAGCAAACCAGCTCTGTAAAAACTATTTGCTACTGCGGTCAGGGAGGGCCTTGGAAAAGCTCATTGGGATTCCTCAGGATCTTAAACAAATAAATGAATAAATAAATAAATAAATAAATAAATAAAGTTTTTAACATTTTTTAACTGTGCCGTGGCCGGTCCCAAGCCCGTGCTTTGAAAAGTGGAGGGTCAGATGCTGGGACAAGCAAATCAGCTCTGTAAAAACTATTTGCTACTGCGGTCAGGGAGGGCCTTGGAAAAGCTCATTGGGATTCCTCAGGATCTTAAACAAATAAATGAATAAATAAATAAATAAATAATGTTTTCAACATTTTTTAACTCTGCCGTGGCCGGTCCCAAGCCCGTGCTGTGAAAAGAGGAGGGTCAGATGCTGGGACAAGCAAACCAGCTCTATAAAAACTATTTGCTACTGCGGTCAGGGAGGGCCTTGGAAAAGCTCATTGGGATTCCTCAGGATCTTAAACAAATAAATGAATAAATAGATAAATAAATAAATAAATAAAGTTTTTAACATTTATAAACTCTGCCGTGGCCGGTCCCAAGCCCGTGCTGTGAAAAGTGGAGGGTCAGATGCTGGGACAAGCAAATCAGCTCTGTAAAAACTATTTGCTACTGCGGTCAGGGAGGGCCTTGGAAAAGCTGATTGGGATTCCTCAGGATCTCAAACAAATAAATGAATAAATAAATAAATAATGTTTTCAACATTTTTTAACTCTGCCGTGGCCGGTCCCAAGCCCGTGCTGTGAAAAGAGGAGGGTCAGATGCTGGGACAAGCAAACCAGCTCTGTAAAAACTATTTGCTACTGCAGTCAGGGAGGGCCTTGGAAAAGCTCATTGGGATTCCTCAGGATCTCAAACAAATAAATGAATAAATAAATAAATAATGTTTTCAACATTTTTTAACTCTGTCGTGGCCGGTCCCAAGCCCGTGCTGTGAAAAGAGGAGGGTCAGATGCTGGGACAAGCAAACCAGCTCTGTAAAAACTATTTGCTACTGCGGTCAGGGAGGGCCTTGGAAAAGCTCATTGGGATTCCTCAGGATCTTAAACAAATAAATGAATAAATAAATAAATAAATAAAGTTTTTAACATTTTTTAACTCTGCCGTGGCCGGTCCCAAGCCCGTGCTGTGAAAAGTGGAGGGTCAGATGCTGGGACAAGCAAATCAGCTCTGTAAAAACTATTTGCTACTGCAGTCAGGGAGGGCCTTGGAAAAGCTCATTGGGATTCCTTAGGATCTTAAACAAATAAATGAATAAATAAATAAATAAATAATGTTTTCAACATTTTTTAACTCTGCCGTGGCCGGTCCCAAGCCCGTGCTGTGAAAAGAGGAGGGTCAGATGCTGGGACAAGCAAACCAGCTCTGTAAAAACTATTTGCTACTGCGGTCAGGGAGGGCCTTGGAAAAGCTCATTGGGATTCCTCAGGATCTTAAACAAATAAATGAATAAATAAATAAATAAATAAATAAATAAAGTTTTTAACATTTTTTAACTCTGCCGTGGCCGGTCCCAAGCCCGTGCTGTGAAAAGTGGAAGGTCAGATGCTGGGACAAGCAAATCAGCTCTGTAAAAACTATTTGCTTCTGCGGTCAGGGAGGGCCTTGGAAAAGCTGATTGGGATTCCTCAGGATCTCAAACAAATAAATGAATAAATAAATAAATAATGTTTTCAACAATTTTTAACTCTGCCGTGGCCGGTCCCAAGCCCGTGCTGTGAAAAGAGGAGGGTCAGATGCTGGGACAAGCAAACCAGCTCTGTAAAAACTATTTGCTACTGCAGTCAGGGAGGGCCTTGGAAAAGCTCATTGGGATTCCTCAGGATCTCAAACAAATAAATGAATAAATAAATAAATAATGTTTTCAACATTTTTTAACTCTGCCGTGGCCGGTCCCAAGCCCGTGCTGTGAAAAGAGGAGGGTCAGATGCTGGGACAAGCAAACCAGCTCTGTAAAAACTATTTGCTACTGCGGTCAGGGAGGGCCTTGGAAAAGCTCATTGGGATTCCTCAGGATCTCAAACAAATAAATGAATAAATAAATAAATAAATAAAGTTTTTAACATTTTTTAACTCTGCCGTGGCCGGTCCCAAGCCCGTGCTGTGAAAAGAGGAGGGTCAGATGCTGGGACAAGTAAACCAGCTCTGTAAAAACTATTTGCTACTGCGGTCAGGGAGGGCCTTGGAAAAGCTCATTGGGATTCCTCAGGATCTTAAACAAATAAATGAATAAATAAATAAATAAATAAATAAATAAAGTTTTTAACATTTTTTAACTCTGCCGTGGCCGGTCCCAAGCCCGTGCTGTGAAAAGTGGAGGGTCAGATGCTGGGACAAGCAAATCAGCTCTGTAAAAACTATTTGATACTGCGGTCAGGGAGGGCCTTGGAAAAGCTGATTGGGATTCCTCAGGATCTCAAACAAATAAATGAATAAATAAATAAATAATGTTTTCAACATTTTTTAACTCTGTCGTGGCCGGTCCCAAGCCCGTGCTGTGAAAAGAGGAGGGTCAGATGCTGGGACAAGCAAACCAGCTCTGTAAAAACTATTTGCTTCTGCGGTCAGGGAGGGCCTTGGAAAAGCTCATTGGGATTCCTCAGGATCTTAAACAAATAAATGAATAAATAAATAAATAAATAAATAAAGTTTTTAACATTTTTTAACTCTGCCGTGGCCGGTCCCAAGCCCGTGCTGTGAAAAGTGGAGGGTCAGATGCTGGGACAAGCAAATCAGCTCTGTAAAAACTATTTGCTACTGCAGTCAGGGAGGGCCTTGGAAAAGCTCATTGGGATTCCTCAGGATCTTAAACAAATAAATGAATAAATAAATAAATAAATAATGTTTTCAACATTTTTTAACTCTGCCGTGGCCGGTCCCAAGCCCGTGCTGTGAAAAGAGGAGGGTCAGATGCTGGGACAAGCAAACCAGCTCTGTAAAAACTATTTGCTACTGCGGTCAGGGAGGGCCTTGGAAAAGCTCATTGGGATTCCTCAGGATCTTAAACAAATGAATGAATAAATAAATAAATAAATAAATAAATAAAGTTTTTAACATTTTTTAACTCTGCCGTGGCCGGTCCCAAGCCCGTGCTGTGAAAAGTGGAGGGTCAGATGCTGGAACAAGCAAATCAGCTCTGTAAAAACTATTTGCTACTGCATTTAGGGAGGGCCTTGGAAAAGCTCATTGGGATTCCTCAGGATCTTAAACAAATAAATTAATAAATAAATAAATAAATAATGTTTTCAACATTTTTTAACTCTGCCGTGGCCGGTCCCAAGCCCGTGCTGTGAAAAGAGGAGGGTCAGATGCTGGGACAAGCAAACCAGCTCTGTAAAAACTATTTGCTACTGCGGTCAGGGAGGGCCTTGGAAAAGCTCATTGGGATTCCTCAGGATCTTAAACAAATAAATGAATAAATAAATAAATAAATAAATAAAGTTTTTAACATTTTTTAACTCTGCCGTGGCCGGTCCCAAGCCCGTGCTGTGAAAAGTGGAGGGTCAGATGCTGGGACAAGCAAATCAGCTCTGTAAAAACTATTTGCTACTGCGGTCAGGGAGGGCCTTGGAAAAGCTGATTGGGATTCCTCAGGATCTCAAACAAATAAATGAATAAATAAATAAATAATGTTTTCAACATTTTTTAACTCTGCCGTGGCCGGTCCCAAACCCGTGCTGTGAAAAGAGGAGGGTCAGATGCTGGGACAAGCAAACCAGCTCTGTAAAAACTATTTGCTACTGCAGTCAGGGAGGGCCTTGGAAAAGCTCATTGGGATTCCTCAGGATCTCAAACAAATAAATGAATAAATAAATAAATAATGTTTTCAACATTTTTTAACTCTGCCGTGGCCGGTCCCAAGCCCGTGCTGTGAAAAGAGGAGGGTCAGATGCTGGGACAAGCAAACCAGCTCTGTAAAAACTATTTGCTACTGCGGTCAGGGAGGGCCTTGGAAAAGCTCATTGGGATTCCTCAGGATCTCAAACAAATAAATGAATAAATAAATAAATAAATAAAGTTTTTAACATTTTTTAACTCTGCCGTGGCCGGTCCCAAGCCCGTGCTGTGAAAAGAGGAGGGTCAGATGCTGGGACAAGCAAACCAGCTCTGTAAAAACTATTTGCTACTGTGGTCAGGGAGGGCCTTGGAAAAGCTCATTGGGATTCCTCAGGATCTCAAACAAATAAATGAATAAATAAATAAATAAATAAAGTTTTCAACATTTTTTAACTCTGCCGTGGCCGGTCCCAAGCCCGTGCTGTGAAAAGAGGAGGGTCAGATGCTGGGACAAGCAAACCAGCTCTGTAAAAACTATTTGCTACTGCGGTCAGGGAGGGCCTTGGAAATGCTGATTGGGATTCCTCAGGATCTCAAACAAATAAATGAATAAATAAATAAATAATGTTTTCAACATTTTTTAACTCTGCCGTGGCCAGTCCCAAGCCCGTGCTGTGAAAAGAGGAGGGTCAGATGCTGGGACAAGCAAACCAGCTCTGTAAAAACTATTTGCTACTGTGGTCAGGGAGGGCCTTGGAAAAGCTCATTGGGATTCCTAAGGATCTCAAACAAATAAATGAATAAATAAATAAATAATGTTTTCAACATTTTTAACTCTGCCGTGGCTGGTCCCAAGCCCGTGCTATGAAAAGAGGAGGGTCAGATGCTGGGACAAGCAAACCAGCTCTATAAAAACTATTTGCTACTGCGGTCAGGGAGGGCCTTGGAAAAGCTGATTGGGATTCCTCAGGATCTCAAACAAATAAATGAATAAATAAATAAATAATGTTTTCAACATTTTTAACTCTGCCGTGGCTGGTCCCAAGCCCGTGCTGTGAAAAGAGGAGGGTCAGATGCTGGGACAAGCAAACCAGCTCTGTAAAAACTATTTGCTACTGTGGTCAGGGAGGGCCTTGGAAAAGCTCATTGGGATTCCTCAGGATCTCAAACAAATAAATGAATAAATAAATAAATAGATAATGTTTTCAACATTTTTTAACTCTGCCGTGGCCGGTCCCAAGCCCGTGCTGTGAAAAGAGGAGGGTCAGATGCTGGGACAAGCAAACCAGCTCTGTAAAAACTATTTGCTACTGTGGTCAGGGAGGGCCTTGGAAAAGCTCATTGGGATTCCTCAGGATCTCAAACAAATAAATGAATAAATAAATAAATAAATAATGTTTTCAACATTTTTTAACTCTGCCGTGGCCGGTCCCAAGCCCGTGCTGTGAAAAGAGGAGGGTCAGATGCTGGGACAAGCAAACCAGCTCTGTAAAAACTATTTGCTACTGCAGTCAGGGAGGGCCTTGGAAAAGCTCATTGGGATTCCTCAGGATCTCAGACAAATAAAGGAATAAATAAATAAATAATGTTTTCAACATTTTTTAACTCTGCCGTGGCCGGTCCCAAGCCCGTGCTGTGAAAAGAGGAGGGTCAGATGCTGGGACAAGCAAACCAGCTCTGTAAAAAATATTTGCTACTGTGGTCAGGGAGGGCCTTGGAAAAGCTCATTGGGATTCCTCAGGATCTTAAACAAATAAATGAATAAATAAATAAATAAATAATGTTTTCAACATTTTTTAACTCTGCCGTGGCCGGTCCCAAGCCCGTGCTGTGAAAAGAGGAGGGTCAGATGCTGGGACAAGCAAACCAGCTCTGTAAAAACTATTTGCTACTGCGGTCAGGGAGGGCCTTGGAAAAGCTGATTGGGATTCCTCAGGATCTCAAACAAATAAATGAATAAATAAATAAATAATGTTTTCAACATTTTTTAACTCTGCCGTGGCCGGTCCCAAGCCCGTGCTGTGAAAAGAGGAGGGTCAGATGCTGGGACAAGCAAACCAGCTCTGTAAAAACTATTTGCTACTGCAGTCAGGGAGGGCCTTGGAAATGCTCATTGGGATTCCTCAGGATCTCAAACAAATAAATGAATAAATAAATAAATAATGTTTTCAACATTTTTAACTCTGCCGTGGCCGGTCCCAAGCCCGTGCTGTGAAAAGAGGAGGGTCAGATGCTGGGACAAGCAAACCAGCTATGTAAAAACTATTTGCTACTGCGGTCAGGGAGGGCTTTGGAAAAGCTCATTGGGATTCCTCAGGATCTCAAACAAATAAATGAATAAATAAATAAATAATTAAAGTTTTTAACATTTTTTAACTCTGCCGTGGCCGGTCCCAAGCCCGTGCTTTGAAAAGTGGAGGGTCAGATGCTGGGACAAGCAAATCAGCTCTGTAAATACTATTTGCTACTGCGGTCAGGGAGGGCCTTGGAAAAGCTCATTGGGATTCCTCAGGATCTTAAACAAATAAATGAATAAATAAATAAATAAATAATGTTTTCAACATTTTTTAACTCTGCCGTGGCCGGTCCCAAGCCCGTGCTGTGAAAAGAGGAGGGTCAGATGCTGGGACAAGCAAACCAGCTCTGTAAAAACTATTTGCTACTGCGGTCAGGGAGGGCCTTGGAAAAGCTCATTGGGATTCCTCAGGATCTTAAACAAATAAATGAATAAATAAATAAATAAATAAATAAAGTTTTTAACATTTTTTAACTCTGCCGTGGCCGGTCCCAAGCCCGTGCTGTGAAAAGAGGAGGGTCAGATGCTGGGACAAGCAAACCAGCTCTGTAAAAACTATTTGCTACTGTGGTCAGGGAGGGCCTTGGAAAAGCTCATTGAGATTCCTCAGGATCTCAAACAAATAAATGAATAAATAAATAAATAAAGTTTTCAACATTTTTTAACTCTGCCGTGGCCGGTCCCAAGCCCGTGCTGTGAAAAGAGGAGGGTCAGATGCTGGGACAAGCAAACCAGCTCTGTAAAAACTATTTGCTACTGCGGTCAGGGAGGGCCTTGGAAATGCTGATTGGGATTCCTCAGGATCTCAAACAAATAAATGAATAAATAAATAAATAATGTTTTCAACATTTTTTAACTCTGCCGTGGCCAGTCCCAAGCCCGTGCTGTGAAAAGAGGAGGGTCAGATGCTGGGACAAGCAAACCAGCTCTGTAAAAACTATTTGCTACTGTGGTCAGGGAGGGCCTTGGAAAAGCTCATTGGGATTCCTAAGGATCTCAAACAAATAAATGAATAAATAAATAAATAATGTTTTCAACATTTTTAACTCTGCCGTGGCTGGTCCCAAGCCCGTGCTATGAAAAGAGGAGGGTCAGATGCTGGGACAAGCAAACCAGCTCTATAAAAACTATTTGCTACTGCGGTCAGGGAGGGCCTTGGAAAAGCTGATTGGGATTCCTCAGGATCTCAAACAAATAAATGAATAAATAAATAAATAATGTTTTCAACATTTTTAACTCTGCCGTGGCTGGTCCCAAGCCCGTGCTGTGAAAAGAGGAGGATCAGATGCTGGGACAAGCAAACCAGCTCTGTAAAAACTATTTGCTACTGTGGTCAGGGAGGGCCTTGGAAAAGCTCATTGGGATTCCTCAGGATCTCAAACAAATAAATGAATAAATAAATAAATAGATAATGTTTTCAACATTTTTTAACTCTGCCGTGGCCGGTCCCAAGCCCGTGCTGTGAAAAGAGGAGGGTCAGATGCTGGGACAAGCAAACCAGCTCTGTAAAAACTATTTGCTACTGTGGTCAGGGAGGGCCTTGGAAAAGCTCATTGGGATTCCTCAGGATCTCAAACAAATAAATGAATAAATAAATAAATAAATAATGTTTTCAACATTTTTTAACTCTGCCGTGGCCGGTCCCAAGCCCGTGCTGTGAAAAGAGGAGGGTCAGATGCTGGGACAAGCAAACCAGCTCTGTAAAAACTATTTGCTACTGCAGTCAGGGAGGGCCTTGGAAAAGCTCATTGGGATTCCTCAGGATCTCAGACAAATAAAGGAATAAATAAATAAATAATGTTTTCAACATTTTTTAACTCTGCCGTGGCCGGTCCCAAGCCCGTGCTGTGAAAAGAGGAGGGTCAGATGCTGGGACAAGCAAACCAGCTCTGTAAAAAATATTTGCTACTGTGGTCAGGGAGGGCCTTGGAAAAGCTCATTGGGATTCCTCAGGATCTTAAACAAATAAATGAATAAATAAATAAATAAATAATGTTTTCAACATTTTTTAACTCTGCCGTGGCCGGTCCCAAGCCCGTGCTGTGAAAAGAGGAGGGTCAGATGCTGGGACAAGCAAACCAGCTCTGTAAAAACTATTTGCTACTGCGGTCAGGGAGGGCCTTGGAAAAGCTGATTGGGATTCCTCAGGATCTCAAACAAATAAATGAATAAATAAATAAATAATGTTTTCAACATTTTTTAACTCTGCCGTGGCCGGTCCCAAGCCCGTGCTGTGAAAAGAGGAGGGTCAGATGCTGGGACAAGCAAACCAGCTCTGTAAAAACTATTTGCTACTGCAGTCAGGGAGGGCCTTGGAAATGCTCATTGGGATTCCTCAGGATCTCAAACAAATAAATGAATAAATAAATAAATAATGTTTTCAACATTTTTTAACTCTGCCGTGGCCGGTCCCAAGCCCGTGCTGTGAAAAGAGGAGGGTCAGATGCTGGGACAAGCAAACCAGCTCTGTAAAAACTATTTGCTACTGCGGTCAGGGAGGGCCTTGGAAAAGCTCATTGGGATTCCTCAGGATCTCAAACAAATAAATGAATAAATAAATAAATAAATAATTAAAGTTTTTAACATTTTTTAACTCTGCCGTGGCCGGTCCCAAGCCCGTGCTTTGAAAAGTGGAGGGTCAGATGCTGGGACAAGCAAATCAGCTCTGTAAAAACTATTTGCTACTGCGGTCAGGGAGGGCCTTGGAAAAGCTCATTGGGATTCCTCAGGATCTTAAACAAATAAATGAATAAATAAATAAATAAATAATGTTTTCAACATTTTTTAACTCTGCCGTGGCCGGTCCCAAGCCCGTGCTGTGAAAAGAGGAGGGTCAGATGCTGGGACAAGCAAACCAGCTCTGTAAATACTATTTGCTACTGCGGTCAGGGAGGGCCTTGGAAAAGCTCATTGGGATTCCTCAGGATCTTAAACAAATAAATGAATAAATAAATAAATAAATAAATAAATAAAGTTTTTAACATTTTTTAACTCTGCCGTGGCCGGTCCCAAGCCCGTGCTGTGAAAAGTGGAGGGTCAGATGCTGGGACAAGCAAATCAGCTCTGTAAAAACTATTTGCTACTGCGGTCAGGGAGGGCCTTGGAAAAGCTGATTGGGATTCCTCAGGATCTCAAACAAATAAATGAATAAATAAATAAATAATGTTTTCAACATTTTTTAACTCTGCCGTGGCCGGTCCCAAGCCCGTGCTGTGAAAAGAGGAGGGTCAGATGCTGGGACAAGCAAACCAGCTCTGTAAAAACTATTTGCTACTGCAGTCAGGGAGGGCCTTGGAAAAGCTCATTGGGATTCCTCAGGATCTCAAACAAATAAATGAATAAATAAATAAATAATGTTTTCAACATTTTTTAACTCTGTCGTGGCCGGTCCCAAGCCCGTGCTGTGAAAAGAGGAGGGTCAGATGCTGGGACAAGCAAACCAGCTCTATAAAAACTATTTGCTACTGCGGTCAGGGAGGGCCTTGGAAAAGCTCATTGGAATTCCTCAGGATCTTAAACAAATAAATGAATAAATAAATAAATAAATAAATAAAGTTTTTAACATTTTTTAACTCTGCCGTGGCCGGTCCCAAGCCCGTGCTGTGAAAAGTGGAGGGTCAGATGCTGGGACAAGCAAATCAGCTCTGTAAAAACTATTTGCTACTGCAGTCAGGGAGGGCCTTGGAAAAGCTCATTGGGATTCCTCAGGATCTTAAACAAATAAATGAATAAATAAATAAATAAATAATGTTTTCAACATTTTTTAACTCTGCCGTGGCCGGTCCCAAGCCCGTGCTGTGAAAAGAGGAGGGTCAGATGCTGGGACAAGCAAACCAGCTCTGTAAAAACTATTTGCTACTGCGGTCAGGGAGGGCCTTGGAAAAGCTCATTGGGATTCCTCAGGATCTCAAACAAATAAATGAATAAATAAATAAATAATGTTTTCAACATTTTTTAACTCTGCCGTGGCCGGTCCCAAGCCCGTGCTGTGAAAAGAGGAGGGTCAGATGCTGGGACAAGCAAACCAGCTCTGTAAAAACTATTTGCTACTGCAGTCAGGGAGGGCCTTGGAAAAGCTCATTGGGATTCCTCAGGATCTCAAACAAATAAATGAATAAATAAATAAATAATGTTTTCAACATTTTTTAACTCTGCCGTGGCCGGTCCCAAGCCCGTGCTGTGAAAAGAGGAGGGTCAGATGCTGGGACAAGCAAACCAGCTCTGTAAAAACTATTTGCTACTGCGGTCAGGGAGGGCCTTGGAAAAGCTCATTGGGATTCCTCAGGATCTCAAACAAATAAATGAATAAATAAATAAATAAATAAAGTTTTTAACATTTTTTAACTCTGCCGTGGCCGGTCCCAAGCCCGTGCTGTGAAAAGAGGAGGGTCAGATGCTGGGACAAGCAAACCAGCTCTGTAAAAACTATTTGCTACTGCGGTCAGGGAGGGCCTTGGAAAAGCTCATTGGGATTCCTCAGGATCTTAAACAAATAAATGAATAAATAAATAAATAAATAAATAAAGTTTTTAACATTTTTTAACTCTGCCGTGGCCGGTCCCAAGCCCGTGCTGTGAAAAGTGGAGGGTCAGATGCTGGGACAAGCAAATCAGCTCTGTAAAAACTATTTGCTACTGCATTTAGGGAGGGCCTTGGAAAAGCTCATTGGGATTCCTCAGGATCTTAAACAAATAAATGAATAAATAAATAAATAAATAATGTTTTCAACATTTTTTAACTCTGCCGTGGCCGGTCCCAAGCCCGTGCTGTGAAAAGAGGAGGGTCAGATGCTGGGACAAGCAAACCAGCTCTGTAAAAACGATTTGCTACTGCGGTCAGGGAGGGCCTTGGAAAAGCTCATTGGGATTCCTCAGGATCTTAAACAAATAAATGAATAAATAAATAAATAAATAAATAAAGTTTTTAACATTTTTTAACTCTGCCGTGGCCGGTCCCAAGCCCGTGCTGTGAAAAGTGGAGGGTCAGATGCTGGGACAAGCAAATCAGCTCTGTAAAAACTATTTGCTACTGCGGTCAGGGAGGGCCTTGGAAAAGCTGATTGGGATTCCTCAGGATCTCAAACAAATAAATGAATAAATAAATAAATAATGTTTTCAACATTTTTTAACTCTGCCGTGGCCGGTCCCAAGCCCGTGCTGTGAAAAGAGGAGGGTCAGATGCTGGGACAAGCAAACCAGCTCTGTAAAAACTATTTGCTACTGCAGTCAGGGAGGGCCTTGGAAAAGCTCATTGGGATTCCTCAGGATCTCAAACAAATAAATGAATAAATAAATAAATAATGTTTTCAACATTTTTTAACTCTGCCGTGGCCGGTTCCAAGCCCGTGCTGTGAAAAGAGGAGGGTCAGATGCTGGGACAAGCAAACCAGCTCTGTAAAAACTATTTGCTACTGCGGTCAGGGAGGGCCTTGGAAAAGCTCATTGGGATTCCTCAGGATCTCAAACAAATAAATGAATAAATAAATAAATAAATAAAGTTTTCAACATTTTTTAACTCTGCCGTGGCCGGTCCCAAGCCCGTGCTGTGAAAAGAGGAGGGTCAGATGCTGGGACAAGCAAACCAGCTCTGTAAAAACTATTTGCTACTGCGGTCAGGGAGGGCCTTGGAAATGCTGATTGGGATTCCTCAGGATCTCAAACAAATAAATGAATAAATAAATAAATAATGTTTTCAACATTTTTTAACTCTGCCGTGGCCAGTCCCAAGCCCGTGCTGTGAAAAGAGGAGGGTCAGATGCTGGGACAAGCAAACCAGCTCTGTAAAAACTATTTGCTACTGTGGTCAGGGAGGGCCTTGGAAAAGCTCATTGGGATTCCTAAGGATCTCAAACAAATAAATGAATAAATAAATAAATAATGTTTTCAACATTTTTAACTCTGCCGTGGCTGGTCCCAAGCCCGTGCTATGAAAAGAGGAGGGTCAGATGCTGGGACAAGCAAACCAGCTCTATAAAAACTATTTGCTACTGCGGTCAGGGAGGGCCTTGGAAAAGCTGATTGGGATTCCTCAGGATCTCAAACAAATAAATGAATAAATAAATAAATAATGTTTTCAACATTTTTAACTCTGCCGTGGCTGGTCCCAAGCCCGTACTGTGAAAAGAGGAGGGTCAGATGCTGGGACAAGCAAACCAGCTCTGTAAAAACTATTTGCTACTGCGGTCAGGGAGGGCCTTGGAAAAGCTCATTGGGATTCCTCAGGATCTCAAACAAATAAATGAATAAATAAATAAATAGATAATGTTTTCAACATTTTTTAACTCTGCCGTCGCCAGTCCCAAGCCCGTGCTGTGAAAAGAGGAGGGTCAGATGCTGGGACAAGCAAACCAGCTCTGTAAAAACTATTTGCTACTGTGGTCAGGGAGGGCCTTGGAAAAGCTCATTGGGATTCCTCAGGATCTCAAACAAATAAATGAATAAATAAATAAATAAATAATGTTTTCAACATTTTTTAACTCTGCCGTGGCCGGTCCCAAGCCCGTGCTGTGAAAAGAGGAGGGTCAGATGCTGGGACAAGCAAACCAGCTCTGTAAAAACTATTTGCTACTGCGGTCAGGGAGGGCCTTGGAAAAGCTCATTGGGATTCCTCAGGATCTCAAACAAATAAATGAATAAATAAATAAATAATGTTTTCAACATTTTTTAACTCTGCCGTGGCCGGTCCCAAGCCCGTGCTGTGAAAAGAGGAGGGTCAGATGCTGGGACAAGCAAACCAGCTCTGTAAAAACTATTTGCTACTGCAGTCAGGGAGGGCCTTGGAAAAGCTCATTGGGATTCCTCAGGATCTCAAACAAATAAATGAATAAATAAATAAATAATGTTTTCAACATTTTTTAACTCTGCCGTGGCCGGTTCCAAGCCCGTGCTGTGAAAAGAGGAGGGTCAGATGCTGGGACAAGCAAACCAGCTCTGTAAAAACTATTTGCTACTGCGGTCAGGGAGGGCCTTGGAAAAGCTCATTGGGATTCCTCAGGATCTCAAACAAATAAATGAATAAATAAATAAATAAATAAAGTTTTCAACATTTTTTAACTCTGCCTTGGCCGGTCCCAAGCCCGTGCTGTGAAAAGAGGAGGGTCAGATGCTGGGACAAGCAAACCAGCTCTGTAAAAACTATTTGCTACTGCGGTCAGGGAGGGCCTTGGAAATGCTGATTGGGATTCCTCAGGATCTCAAACAAATAAATGAATAAATAAATAAATAATGTTTTCAACATTTTTTAACTCTGCCGTGGCCAGTCCCAAGCCCGTGCTGTGAAAAGAGGAGGGTCAGATGCTGGGACAAGCAAACCAGCTCTGTAAAAACTATTTGCTACTGTGGTCAGGGAGGGCCTTGGAAAAGCTCATTGGGATTCCTAAGGATCTCAAACAAATAAATGAATAAATAAATAAATAATGTTTTCAACATTTTTAACTCTGCCGTGGCTGGTCCCAAGCCCGTGCTATGAAAAGAGGAGGGTCAGATGCTGGGACAAGCAAACCAGCTCTATAAAAACTATTTGCTACTGCGGTCAGGGAGGGCCTTGGAAAAGCTGATTGGGATTCCTCAGGATCTCAAACAAATAAATGAATAAATAAATAAATAATGTTTTCAACATTTTTAACTCTGCCGTGGCTGGTCCCAAGCCCGTACTGTGAAAAGAGGAGGGTCAGATGCTGGGACAAGCAAACCAGCTCTGTAAAAACTATTTGCTACTGCGGTCAGGGAGGGCCTTGGAAAAGCTCATTGGGATTCCTCAGGATCTCAAACAAATAAATGAATAAATAAATAAATAGATAATGTTTTCAACATTTTTTAACTCTGCCGTCGCCAGTCCCAAGCCCGTGCTGTGAAAAGAGGAGGGTCAGATGCTGGGACAAGCAAACCAGCTCTGTAAAAACTATTTGCTACTGTGGTCAGGGAGGGCCTTGGAAAAGCTCATTGGGATTCCTCAGGATCTCAAACAAATAAATGAATAAATAAATAAATAAATAATGTTTTCAACATTTTTTAACTCTGCCGTGGCCGGTCCCAAGCCCGTGCTGTGAAAAGAGGAGGGTCAGATGCTGGGACAAGCAAACCAGCTCTGTAAAAACTATTTGCTACTGCGGTCAGGGAGGGCCTTGGAAAAGCTCATTGGGATTCCTCAGGATCTCAAACAAATAAATGAATAAATAAATAATGTTTTCAACATTTTTTAACTCTGCCGTGGCCGGTCCCAAGCCCGTGCTGTGAAAAGAGGAGGGTCAGATGCTGGGACAAGCAAACCAGCTCTGTAAAAACTATTTGCTACTGCAGTCAGGGAGGGCCTTGGAAAAGCTCATTGGGATTCCTCAGGATCTCAGACAAATAAAGGAATAAATAAATAAATAATGTTTTCAACATTTTTTAACTCTGCCGTGGCCGGTCCCAAGCCCGTGCTGTGAAAAGAGGAGGGTCAGATGCTGGGACAAGCAAACCAGCTCTGTAAAAAATATTTGCTACTGTGGTCAGGGAGGGCCTTGGAAAAGCTCATTGGGATTCCTCAGGATCTTAAACAAATAAATGAATAAATAAATAAATAAATAATGTTTTCAACATTTTTTAACTCTGCCGTGGCCGGTCCCAAGCCCGTGCTGTGAAAAGAGGAGGGTCAGATGCTGGGACAAGCAAACCAGCTCTGTAAAAACTATTTGCTACTGCGGTCAGGGAGGGCCTTGGAAAAGCTGATTGGGATTCCTCAGGATCTCAAACAAATAAATGAATAAATAAATAAATAATGTTTTCAACATTTTTTAACTCTGCCGTGGCCGGTCCCAAGCCCGTGCTGTGAAAAGAGGAGGGTCAGATGCTGGGACAAGCAAACCAGCTCTGTAAAAACTATTTGCTACTGCAGTCAGGGAGGGCCTTGGAAATGCTCATTGGGATTCCTCAGGATCTCAAACAAATAAATGAATAAATAAATAAATAATGTTTTCAACATTTTTTAACTCTGCCGTGGCCGGTCCCAAGCCCGTGCTGTGAAAAGAGGAGGGTCAGATGCTGGGACAAGCAAACCAGCTCTGTAAAAACTATTTGCTACTGCGGTCAGGGAGGGCCTTGGAAAAGCTCATTGGGATTCCTCAGGATCTCAAACAAATAAATGAATAAATAAATAAATAAATAAAGTTTTAACATTTTTTAACTCTGCCGTGGCCGGTCCCAAGCCCGTGCTGTGAAAAGAGGAGGGTCAGATGCTGGGACAAGCAAACCAGCTCTGTAAAAACTATTTGCTACTGCGGTCAGGGAGGGCCTTGAAAAAGCTGATTGGGATTCCTCAGGATCTCAAACAAATAAATGAATAAATAAATAAATAATGTTTTCAACATTTTTTAACTCTGCCGTGGCCGGTCCAAAGCCCGTGCTGTGAAAAGAGGAGGGTCAGATGCTGGGACAAGCAAACCAGCTCTGTAAAAACTATTTGCTACTGCGGTCAGGGAGGGCCTTGGAAAAGCTCATTGGGATTCCTCAGGATCTCAAACAAATAAATGAATAAATAAATAAATAATGTTTTCAACATTTTTAACTCTGCCGTGGCTGGTCCCAAGCCCGTGCTATGAAAAGAGGAGGGTCAGATGCTGGGACAAGCAAACCAGCTCTGTAAAAACTATTTGCTACTGCGGTCAGGGAGGGCCTTGGAAAAGCTGATTGGGATTCCTCAGGATCTCAAACAAATAAATGAATAAATAAATAAATAAATAATGTTTTCAACATTTTTTAACTCTGCCGTGGCCGGTCCCAAGCCCGTGCTGTGAAAAGAGGAGGGTCAGATGCTGGGACAAGCAAACCAGCTCTGTAAAAACTATTTGCTACTGCGGTCAGGGAGGGCCTTGGCAAAGCTCATTGGGATTCCTCAGGATCTCAAACAAATAAATGAATAAATAAATAAATAATGTTTTCAACATTTTTAAACTCTGCCGTGGCCAGTCCCAAGCCCGTGCTGTGAAAAGAGGAGGGTCAGATGCTGGGACAAGCAAACCAGCTCTGTAAAAACTATTTGCTACTGCGGTCAGGGAGGGCCTTGGAAAAGCTCATTGGGATTCCTCAGGATCTCAAACAAATAAATGAATAAATAAATAAATAATGTTTTCAACATTTTTTAACTCTGCCGTGGCCGGTCCCAAGCCCGTGCTGTGAAAAGAGGAGGGTCAGATGCTGGGACAAGCAAACCAGCTCTGTAAATAATATTTGCTACTGTGGTCAGGGAGGGCCTTGGAAAAGCTCATTGGGATTCCTCAGGATCTCAAACAAATAAATGAATAAATAAATAAATAAAGTCTTTAACATTTTTTAACTCTGCCGTGGCCGGTCCCAAGCCCGTGCTGTGAAAAGTGGAGGGTCAGATGCTGGGACAAGCAAATCAGCTCTGTAAAAACTATTTGCTACTGCGGTCAGGGAGGGCCTTGGAAAAGCTCATTGGGATTCCTCAGGATCTCAAACAAATAAATGAATAAATAAATAAATAAATAATGTTTTCAACATTTTTAACTCTGCCGTGGCCGGTCCCAAGCCCGTGCTGTGAAAAGAGGAGGGTCAGATGCTGGGACAAGCAAACCAGCTCTGTAAAAACTATTTGCTACTGCGGTCAGGGAGGGCCTTGGAAAAGCTGATTGGGATTCCTCAGGATCTCAAACAAATGAATGAATAAATAAAAAAATAATGTTTTCAACATTTTTTAACTCTGCCGTGGCCGGTCCCAAGCCCGTGCTGTGAAAAGAGGAGGGTCAGATGCTGGGACAAGCAAACCAGCTCTGTAAAAACTATTTGCTACTGCAGTCAGGGAGGGCCTTGGAAAAGCTCATTGGGATTCCTCAGGATCTCAAACAAATAAATGAATAAATAAATAAATAATGTTTTCAACATTTTTTTAACTCTGCCGTGGCCGGTCCCAAGCCCGTGCTGTGAAAAGAGGAGGGTCAGATGCTGGGACAAGCAAACCAGCTCTGTAAAAACTATTTGCTACTGTGGTCAGGGAGGGCCTTGGAAAAGCTCATTGGGATTCCTCAGGATCTCAAACAAATAAATGAATAAATAAATAAATAAATAAAGTTTTCAACATTTTTTAACTCTGCCGTGGCCGGTCCCAAGCCCGTGCTGTGAAAAGAGGAGGGTCAGATGCTGGGACAAGCAAACCAGCTCTGTAAAAACTATTTGCTACTGCGGTCAGGGAGGGCCTTGGAAATGCTGATTGGGATTCCTCAGGATCTCAAACAAATAAATGAATAAATAAATAATGTTTTCAACATTTTTTAACTCTGCCGTGGCCAGTCCCAAGCCCGTGCTATGAAAAGAGGAGGGTCAGATGCTGGGACAAGCAAACCAGCTCTATAAAAACTATTTGCTACTGCGGTCAGGGAGGGCCTTGGAAAAGCTGATTGGGATTCCTCAGGATCTCAAACAAATAAATGAATAAATAAATAAATAATGTTTTCAACATTTTTAACTCTGCCGTGGCTGGTCCCAAGCCCGTACTGTGAAAAGAGGAGGGTCAGATGCTGGGACAAGCAAACCAGCTCTGTAAAAACTATTTGCTACTGCGGTCAGGGAGGGCCTTGGAAAAGCTCATTGGGATTCCTCAGGATCTCAAACAAATAAATGAATAAATAAATAAATAGATAATGTTTTCAACATTTTTTAACTCTGCCGTGGCCGGTCCCAAGCCCGTGCTGTGAAAAGAGGAGGGTCAGATGCTGGGACAAGCAAACCAGCTCTGTAAAAACTATTTGCTACTGTGGTCAGGGAGGGCCTTGGAAAAGCTCATTGGGATTCCTCAGGATCTCAAACAAATAAATGAATAAATAAATAAATAAATAATGTTTTCAACATTTTTTAACTCTGCCGTGGCCGGTCCCAAGCCCGTGCTGTGAAAAGAGGAGGGTCAGATGCTGGGACAAGCAAACCAGCTCTGTAAAAACTATTTGCTACTGCGGTCAGGGAGGGCCTTGGAAAAGCTCATTGGGATTCCTCAGGATCTCAAACAAATAAATGAATAAATAAATAAATAATGTTTTCAACATTTTTTAACTCTGCCGTGGCCGGTCCCAAGCCCGTGCTGTGAAAAGAGGAGGGTCAGATGCTGGGACAAGCAAACCAGCTCTGTAAAAACTATTTGCTACTGCAGTCAGGGAGGGCCTTGGAAAAGCTCATTGGGATTCCTCAGGATCTCAAACAAATAAATGAATAAATAAATAAATAATGTTTTCAACATTTTTTTAACTCTGCCGTGGCCGGTCCCAAGCCCGTGCTGTGAAAAGAGGAGGGTCAGATGCTGGGACAAGCAAACCAGCTCTGTAAAAACTATTTGCTTCTGTGGTCAGGGAGGGCCTTGGAAAAGCTCATTGGGATTCCTCAGGATCTCAAACAAATAAATGAATAAATAAATAAATAAATAAAGTTTTCAACATTTTTTAACTCTGCCGTGGCCGGTCCCAAGCCCGTGCTGTGAAAAGAGGAGGGTCAGATGCTGGGACAAGCAAACCAGCTCTGTAAAAACTATTTGCTACTGCGGTCAGGGAGGGCCTTGGAAATGCTGATTGGGATTCCTCAGGATCTCAAACAAATAAATGAATAAATAAATAATGTTTTCAACATTTTTTAACTCTGCCGTGGCCAGTCCCAAGCCCGTGCTATGAAAAGAGGAGGGTCAGATGCTGGGACAAGCAAACCAGCTCTATAAAAACTATTTGCTACTGCGGTCAAGGAGGGCCTTGGAAAAGCTGATTGGGATTCCTCAGGATCTCAAACAAATAAATGAATAAATAAATAAATAATGTTTTCAACATTTTTAACTCTGCCGTGGCTGGTCCCAAGCCCGTACTGTGAAAAGAGGAGGGTCAGATGCTGGGACAAGCAAACCAGCTCTGTAAAAACTATTTGCTACTGCGGTCAGGGAGGGCCTTGGAAAAGCTCATTGGGATTCCTCAGGATCTCAAACAAATAAATGAATAAATAAATAAATAGATAATGTTTTCAACATTTTTTAACTCTGCCGTGGCCGGTCCCAAGCCCGTGCTGTGAAAAGAGGAGGGTCAGATGCTGGGACAAGCAAACCAGCTCTGTAAAAACTATTTGCTACTGTGGTCAGGGAGGGCCTTGGAAAAGCTCATTGGGATTCCTCAGGATCTCAAACAAATAAATGAATAAATAAATAAATAAATAATGTTTTCAACATTTTTTAACTCTGCCGTGGCCGGTCCCAAGCCCGTGCTGTGAAAAGAGGAGGGTCAGATGCTGGGACAAGCAAACCAGCTCTGTAAAAACTATTTGCTACTGCGGTCAGGGAGGGCCTTGGAAAAGCTCATTGGGATTCCTCAGGATCTCAAACAAATAAATGAATAAATAAATAAATAATGTTTTCAACATTTTTTAACTCTGCCGTGGCCGGTCCCAAGCCCGTGCTGTGAAAAGAGGAGGGTCAGATGCTGGGACAAGCAAACCAGCTCTGTAAAAACTATTTGCTACTGCAGTCAGGGAGGGCCTTGGAAAAGCTCATTGGGATTCCTCAGGATCTCAGACAAATAAAGGAATAAATAAATAAATAATGTTTTCAACATTTTTTAACTCTGCCGTGGCCGGTCCCAAGCCCGTGCTGTGAAAAGAGGAGGGTCAGATGCTGGGACAAGCAAACCAGCTCTGTAAAAAATATTTGCTACTGTGGTCAGGGAGGGCCTTGGAAAAGCTCATTGGGATTCCTCAGGATCTTAAACAAATAAATGAATAAATAAATAAATAAATAATGTTTTCAACATTTTTTAACTCTGCCGTGGCCGGTCCCAAGCCCATGCTGTGAAAAGAGGAGGGTCAGATGCTGGGACAAGCAAACCAGCTCTGTATAAACTATTTGCTACTGCGGTCAGGGAGGGCCTTGGAAAAGCTCATTGGGATTCCTCAGGATCTCAAACAAATAAATGAATAAATAAATAAATAAATAATGTTTTCAACATTTTTTAACTCTGCCGTGGCCGGTCCCAAGCCCGTGCTGTGAAAAGAGGAGGGTCAGATGCTGGGACAAGCAAACCAGCTCTGTAAAAACTATTTGCTACTGCAGTCAGGGAGGGCCTTGGAAATGCTCATTGGGATTCCTCAGGATCTCAAACAAATAAATGAATAAATAAATAAATAATGTTTTCAACATTTTTTAACTCTGCCGTGGCCGCTCCCAAGCCCGTGCTGTGAAAAGAGGAGGGTCAGATGCTGGGACAAGCAAACCAGCTCTGTAAAAACTATTTGCTACTGCGGTCAGGGAGGGCCTTGGAAAAGCTCATTGGGATTCCTCAGGATCTCAAACAAATAAATGAATAAATAAATAAATAAATAAAGTTTTTAACATTTTTTAACTCTGCCGTGGCCGGTCCCAAGCCCGTGCTGTGAAAAGAGGAGGGTCAGATGCTGGGACAAGCAAACCAGCTCTGTAAAAACTATTTGCTACTACGGTCAGGGAGGGCCTTGAAAAAGCTGATTGGGATTCCTCAGGATCTCAAACAAATAAATGAATAAATAAATAAATAATGTTTTCAACATTTTTTAACTCTGCCGTGGCCGGTCCAAAGCCCGTGCTGTGAAAAGAGGAGGGTCAGATGCTGGGACAAGCAAACCAGCTCTGTAAAAACTATTTGCTACTGCGGTCAGGGAGGGCCTTGGAAAAGCTGATTGGGATTCCTCAGGATCTCAAACAAATAAATGAATAAATAAATAAATAATGTTTTCAACATTTTTAACTCTGCCGTGGCTGGTCCCAAGCCCGTGCTATGAAAAGAGGAGGGTCAGATGCTGGGACAAGCAAACCAGCTCTGTAAAAACTATTTGCTACTGCGGTCAGGGAGGGCCTTGGAAAAGCTGATTGGGATTCCTCAGGATCTCAAACAAATAAATGAATAAATAAATGAATAAATAAATAAATAATGTTTTCAACATTTTTTAACTCTGCCGTGGCCGGTCCCAAGCCCGTGCTGTGAAAAGAGGAGGGTCAGATGCTGGGACAAGCAAACCAGCTCTGTAAAAACTATTTGCTACTGCGGTCAGGGAGGGCCTTGAAAATGCTGATTGGGATTCCTCAGGATCTCAAACAAATAAATGAATAAATAAATAATGTTTTCAACATTTTTTAACTCTGCCGTGGCCAGTCCCAAGCCCGTGCTATGAAAAGAGGAGGGTCAGATGCTGGGACAAGCAAACCAGCTCTATAAAAACTATTTGCTACTGCGGTCAGGGAGGGCCTTGGAAAAGCTGATTGGGATTCCTCAGGATCTCAAACAAATAAATGAATAAATAAATAAATAATGTTTTCAACATTTTTAACTCTGCCGTGGCTGGTCCCAAGCCCGTACTGTGAAAAGAGGAGGGTCAGATGCTGGGACAAGCAAACCAGCTCTGTAAAAACTATTTGCTACTGCGGTCAGGGAGGGCCTTGGAAAAGCTCATTGGGATTCCTCAGGATCTCAAACAAATAAATGAATAAATAAATAAATAGATAATGTTTTCAACATTTTTTAACTCTGCCGTGGCCGGTCCCAAGCCCGTGCTGTGAAAAGAGGAGGGTCAGATGCTGGGACAAGCAAACCAGCTCTGTAAAAACTATTTGCTACTGTGGTCAGGGAGGGCCTTGGAAAAGCTCATTGGGATTCCTCAGGATCTCAAACAAATAAATGAATAAATAAATAAATAAATAATGTTTTCAACATTTTTTAACTCTGCCGTGGCCGGTCCCAAGCCCGTGCTGTGAAAAGAGGAGGGTCAGATGCTGGGACAAGCAAACCAGCTCTGTAAAAACTATTTGCTACTGCGGTCAGGGAGGGCCTTGGAAAAGCTCATTGGGATTCCTCAGGATCTCAAACAAATAAATGAATAAATAAATAAATAATGTTTTCAACATTTTTTAACTCTGCCGTGGCCGGTCCCAAGCCCGTGCTGTGAAAAGAGGAGGGTCAGATGCTGGGACAAGCAAACCAGCTCTGTAAAAACTATTTGCTACTGCAGTCAGGGAGGGCCTTGGAAAAGCTCATTGGGATTCCTCAGGATCTCAAACAAATAAATGAATAAATAAATAAATAATGTTTTCAACATTTTTTTAACTCTGCCGTGGCCGGTCCCAAGCCCGTGCTGTGAAAAGAGGAGGGTCAGATGCTGGGACAAGCAAACCAGCTCTGTAAAAACTATTTGCTTCTGTGGTCAGGGAGGGCCTTGGAAAAGCTCATTGGGATTCCTCAGGATCTCAAACAAATAAATGAATAAATAAATAAATAAATAAAGTTTTCAACATTTTTTAACTCTGCCGTGGCCGGTCCCAAGCCCGTGCTGTGAAAAGAGGAGGGTCAGATGCTGGGACAAGCAAACCAGCTCTGTAAAAACTATTTGCTACTGCGGTCAGGGAGGGCCTTGGAAATGCTGATTGGGATTCCTCAGGATCTCAAACAAATAAATGAATAAATAAATAATGTTTTCAACATTTTTTAACTCTGCCGTGGCCAGTCCCAAGCCCGTGCTATGAAAAGAGGAGGGTCAGATGCTGGGACAAGCAAACCAGCTCTATAAAAACTATTTGCTACTGCGGTCAAGGAGGGCCTTGGAAAAGCTGATTGGGATTCCTCAGGATCTCAAACAAATAAATGAATAAATAAATAAATAATGTTTTCAACATTTTTAACTCTGCCGTGGCTGGTCCCAAGCCCGTACTGTGAAAAGAGGAGGGTCAGATGCTGGGACAAGCACACCAGCTCTGTAAAAACTATTTGCTACTGCGGTCAGGGAGGGCCTTGGAAAAGCTCATTGGGATTCCTCAGGATCTCAAACAAATAAATGAATAAATAAATAAATAGATAATGTTTTCAACATTTTTTAACTCTGCCGTGGCCGGTCCCAAGCCCGTGCTGTGAAAAGAGGAGGGTCAGATGCTGGGACAAGCAAACCAGCTCTGTAAAAACTATTTGCTACTGTGGTCAGGGAGGGCCTTGGAAAAGCTCATTGGGATTCCTCAGGATCTCAAACAAATAAATGAATAAATAAATAAATAAATAATGTTTTCAACATTTTTTAACTCTGCCGTGGCCGGTCCCAAGCCCGTGCTGTGAAAAGAGGAGGGTCAGATGCTGGGACAAGCAAACCAGCTCTGTAAAAACTATTTGCTACTGCGGTCAGGGAGGGCCTTGGAAAAGCTCATTGGGATTCCTCAGGATCTCAAACAAATAAATGAATAAATAAATAAATAATGTTTTCAACATTTTTTAACTCTGCCGTGGCCGGTCCCAAGCCCGTGCTGTGAAAAGAGGAGGGTCAGATGCTGGGACAAGCAAACCAGCTCTGTAAAAACTATTTGCTACTGCAGTCAGGGAGGGCCTTGGAAAAGCTCATTGGGATTCCTCAGGATCTCAGACAAATAAAGGAATAAATAAATAAATAATGTTTTCAACATTTTTTAACTCTGCCGTGGCCGGTCCCAAGCCCGTGCTGTGAAAAGAGGAGGGTCAGATGCTGGGACAAGCAAACCAGCTCTGTAAAAAAATATTTGCTACTGTGGTCAGGGAGGGCCTTGGAAAAGCTCATTGGGATTCCTCAGGATCTTAAACAAATAAATGAATAAATAAATAAATAAATAATGTTTTCAACATTTTTTAACTCTGCCGTGGCCGGTCCCAAGCCCATGCTGTGAAAAGAGGAGGGTCAGATGCTGGGACAAGCAAACCAGCTCTGTATAAACTATTTGCTACTGCGGTCAGGGAGGGCCTTGGAAAAGCTCATTGGGATTCCTCAGGATCTCAAACAAATAAATGAATAAATAAATAAATAAATAATGTTTTCAACATTTTTTAACTCTGCCGTGGCCGGTCCCAAGCCCGTGCTGTGAAAAGAGGAGGGTCAGATGCTGGGACAAGCAAACCAGCTCTGTAAAAACTATTTGCTACTGCAGTCAGGGAGGGCCTTGGAAATGCTCATTGGGATTCCTCAGGATCTCAAACAAATAAATGAATAAATAAATAAATAATGTTTTCAACATTTTTTAACTCTGCCGTGGCCGCTCCCAAGCCCGTGCTGTGAAAAGAGGAGGGTCAGATGCTGGGACAAGCAAACCAGCTCTGTAAAAACTATTTGCTACTGCGGTCAGGGAGGGCCTTGGAAAAGCTCATTGGGATTCCTCAGGATCTCAAACAAATAAATGAATAAATAAATAAATAAATAAAGTTTTTAACATTTTTTAACTCTGCCGTGGCCGGTCCCAAGCCCGTGCTGTGAAAAAAGGAGGGTCAGATGCTGGGACAAGCAAACCAGCTCTGTAAAAACTATTTGCTACTACGGTCAGGGAGGGCCTTGAAAAAGCTGATTGGGATTCCTCAGGATCTCAAACAAATAAATGAATAAATAAATAAATAATGTTTTCAACATTTTTTAACTCTGCCGTGGCCGGTCCAAAGCCCGTGCTGTGAAAAGAGGAGGGTCAGATGCTGGGACAAGCAAACCAGCTCTGTAAAAACTATTTGCTACTGCGGTCAGGGAGGGCCTTGGAAAAGCTGATTGGGATTCCTCAGGATCTCAAACAAATAAATGAATAAATAAATAAATAATGTTTTCAACATTTTTAACTCTGCCGTGGCTGGTCCCAAGCCCGTGCTATGAAAAGAGGAGGGTCAGATGCTGGGACAAGCAAACCAGCTCTGTAAAAACTATTTGCTACTGCGGTCAGGGAGGGCCTTGGAAAAGCTGATTGGGATTCCTCAGGATCTCAAACAAATAAATGAATAAATAAATGAATAAATAAATAAATAATGTTTTCAACATTTTTTAACTCTGCCGTGGCCGGTCCCAAGCCCGTGCTGTGAAAAGAGGAGGGTCAGATGCTGGGACAAGCAAACCAGCTCTGTAAAAACTATTTGCTACTGCGGTCAGGGAGGGCCTTGGCAAAGCTCATTGGGATTCCTCAGGATCTCAAACAAATAAATGAATAAATAAATAAATAATGTTTTCAACATTTTTCAACTCTGCCGTGGCCAGTCCCAAGCCCGTGCTGTGAAAAGAGGAGGGTCAGATGCTGGGACAAGCAAACCAGCTCTGTAAAAACTATTTGCTACTGCGGTCAGGGAGGGCCTTGGAAAAGCTCATTGGGATTCCTCAGGATCTCAAACAAATAAATGAATAAATAAATAAATAATGTTTTCAACATTTTTTAACTCTGCCGTGGCCGGTCCCAAGCCCGTGCTGTGAAAAGAGGAGGGTCAGATGCTGGGACAAGCAAACCAGCTCTGTAAAAACTATTTGCTACTGCGGTCAGGGAGGGCCTTGGAAAAGCTCATTGGGATTCCTCAGGATCTCAAACAAATAAATGAATAAATAAATAATGTTTTCAACATTTTTTAACTCTGCCGTGGCCGGTCCCAAGCCCGTGCTGTGAAAGGAGGAGGGTCAGATGCTGGGACAAGCAAACCAGCTCTGTAAAAACTATTTGCTACTGCGGTCAGGGAGGGCCTTGGAAAAGCTCATTGGGATTCCTCAGGATCTCAAACAAATAAATGAATAAATAAATAATGTTTTCAACATTTTTTAACTCTGCCGTGGCCGGTCCCAAGCCCGTGCTGTGAAAGGAGGAGGGTCAGATGCTGGGACAAGCAAACCAGCTCTGTAAAAACTATTTGCTACTGCAGTCAGGGAGGGCCTTGGAAAAGCTCATTGGGATTCCTCAGGATCTCAAACAAATAAATGAATAAATAAATAAATAAATAATGTTTTCAACATTTTTTTAACTCTGCCGTGGCCGGTCCCAAGCCCGTGCTGTGAAAAGAGGAGGGTCAGATGCTGGGACAAGCAAACCAGCTCTGTAAAAACTATTTGCTACTGTGGTCAGGGAGGGCCTTGGAAAAGCTCATTGGGATTCCTCAGGATCTCAAACAAATAAATGAATAAATAAATAAATAAAGTTTTTAACATTTTTTAACTCTGCCGTGGCCGGTCCCAAGCCCGTGCTGTGAAAAGAGGAGGGTCAGATGCTGGGACAAGCAAACCAGCTCTGTAAAAACTATTTGCTACTGCGGTCAGGGAGGGCCTTGGAAAAGCTCATTGGGATTCCTCAGGATCTCAAACAAATAAATGAATAAATAAATAAATAATGTTTTCAACATTTTTAACTCTGCCGTGGCTGGTCCCAAGCCCGAGCTATGAAAAGAGGAGGGTCAGATGCTGGGACAAGCAAACCAGCTCTGTAAAAACTTGTTGCTACTGCGGTCAGGGAGGGCCTTGGAAAAGCTGATTGGGATTCCTCAGGATCTCAAACAAATAAATGAATAAATAAATAAATAATGTTTTCAACATTTTTTAACTCTGCCGTGGCCGGTTCCAAGCCCGTGCTGTTAAAAGGGGAGGGTCAGATGCTGGGACAAGCAAACCAGCTCTGTAAAAACGATTCGCTACTGTGGTCAGGGAGGGCCTTGGAAAAGCTCATTGTGATTCCTCAGGATCTCAAACAAATAAATGAATAAATAAATAAATAAATAATGTTTTCAACATTTTTTAACTCTGCCGTGGCTGGTCCCAAGCCCGTGCTGTGAAAAGAGGAGGGTCAGATGCTGGGACAAGCAAACCAGCTCTGTAAAAACTATTTGCTACTGCGGTCAGGGAGGGCCTTGGAAAAGCTCATTGGGATTCCTCAGGATCTCAAAGAAATAAATGAATAAATAAATAAATAAATAATGTTTTCAACATTTTTTAACTCTGCCGTGGCCGGTCCCAAACCCGTGCTGTGAAAAGAGGAGGGTCAGATGCTGGGACAAGCAAACCAGCTCTTTAAAAACTATTTGCTACTGCAGTCAGGGAGGGCCTTGGAAAAGCTCATTGGGATTCCTCAGGATCTCAAACAAATAAAGGAATAAATAAATAAATAATGTTTTCAACATTTTTTAACTCTGCCGTGGCCGGTCCCAAGCCCGTGCTGTGAAAAGAGGAGGGTCAGATGCTGGGACAAGCAAACCAGCTCTGTAAAAACTATTTGCTACTGCGGTCAGGGAGGGCCTTGGAAAAGCTCATTGGAATTCCTCAGGATCTCAAACAAATAAATGAATAAATAAATAAATAAATAATGTTTTCAACATTTTTTAACTCTGCCGTGGCCGGTCCCAAGCCCGTGCTGTGAAAAGAGGAGGGTCAGATGCTGGGACAAGCAAACCAGCTCTGTAAAAACTATTTGCTACTGCGGTCAGGGAGGGCCTTGGAAAAGCTCATTGGAATTCCTAAGGATCTCAAACAAATAAATGAATAAATAAATAAATAAATAAAGTTTTTAACATTTTTTAACTCTGCCGTGGCCGGTCCCAAGCCCGTGCTGTGAAAAGAGGAGGGTCAGATGCTGGGACAAGCAAACCAGCTCTGTAAAAACTATTTGCTACTGCGGTCAGGGAGGGCCTTGGAAAAGCTCATTGGGATTCCTCAGGATCTCAAACAAATAAATGAATAAATAAATAAATAAATAAATAAATAATGTTTTCAACATTTTTTAACTCTACCGTGGCCGGTCCCAAACCCGTGCTGTGAAAAGAGGAGGGTCAGATGCTGGGACAAGCAAACCAGCTCTGTAAAAACTATTTGCTACTGCAGTCAGGGAGGGCCTTGGAAAAGCTCATTGGGATTCCTCAGGATCTCAAACAAATAAAGGAATAAATAAATAAATAATGTTTTCAACATTTTTTAACTCTGCCGTGGCCGGTCCCAAGCCCGTGCTGTGAAAAGAGGAGGGTCAGATGCTGGGACAAGCAAACCAGCTCTGTAAAAACTATTTGCTACTGCGGTCAGGGAGGGCCTTGGAAAAGCTCATTGGGATTCCTCAGGATCTCAAACAAATAAATGAATAAATAAATAAATAATGTTTTCAACATTTTTAACTCTGCCGTTGCTGGTCCCAAGCCCGTACTGTGAAAAGAGGAGGGTCAGATGCTGGGACAAGCAAACCAGCTCTGTAAAAACTATTTGCTACTGCGGTCAGGGAGGGCCTTGGAAAAGCTCATTGGGATTCCTCAGGATCTCAAACAAATAAATGAATAAATAAATAAATAAATAATGTTTTCAACATTTTTTAACTCTGCCGTGGCCGGTCCCAAGCCCGTGCTGTGAAAAGAGGAGGGTCAAATGCTGGGACAAGCAAACCAGCTCTGTAAAAACTATTTGCTACTGCAGTCAGGGAGGTCCTTGGAAAAGCTCATTGGGATTCCTCAGGATCTCAAACAAATAAAGGAATAAATAAATAAATAATGTTTTCAACATTTTTTAACTCTGCCGTGGCCGGTCCCAAGCCCGTGCTGTGAAAAGAGGAGGGTCAGATGCTGGGACAAGCAAACCAGCTCTGTAAAAACTATTTGCTACTGCGGTCAGGGAGGGCCTTGGAAAAGCTCATTGGGATTCCTCAGGATCTCAAACAAATAAATGAATAAATAAATAAATAATGTTTTCAACATTTTTTAACTCTGCCGTGGCCGGTCCCAAGCCCGTGCTGTGAAAAGAGGAGGGTCAGATGCTGGGACAAGCAAACCAGCTCTGTAAAAACTATTTGCTACTGCAGTCAGGGAGGGCCTTGGAAAAGCTCATTGGGATTCCTCAGGATCTCAGACAAATAAAGGAATAAATAAATAAATAATGTTTTCAACATTTTTTAACTCTGCCGTGGCCGGTCCCAAGCCCGTGCTGTGAAAAGAGGAGGGTCAGATGCTGGGACAAGCAAACCAGCTCTGTAAAAAATATTTGCTACTGTGGTCAGGGAGGGCCTTGGAAAAGCTCATTGGGATTCCTCAGGATCTTAAACAAATAAATGAATAAATAAATAAATAAATAATGTTTTCAACATTTTTTAACTCTGCCGTGGCCGGTCCCAAGCCCGTGCTGTGAAAAGAGGAGGGTCAGATGCTGGGACAAGCAAACCAGCTCTGTAAAAACTATTTGCTACTGCGGTCAGGGAGGGCCTTGGAAAAGCTGATTGGGATTCCTCAGGATCTCAAACAAATAAATGAATAAATAAATAAATAATGTTTTCAACATTTTTTAACTCTGCCGTGGCCGGTCCCAAGCCCGTGCTGTGAAAAGAGGAGGGTCAGATGCTGGGACAAGCAAACCAGCTCTGTAAAAACTATTTGCTACTGCAGTCAGGGAGGGCCTTGGAAATGCTCATTGGGATTCCTCAGGATCTCAAACAAATAAATGAATAAATAAATAAATAATGTTTTCAACATTTTTTAACTCTGCCGTGGCCGGTCCCAAGCCCGTGCTGTGAAAAGAGGAGGGTCAGATGCTGGGACAAGCAAACCAGCTCTGTAAAAACTATTTGCTACTGCGGTCAGGGAGGGCCTTGGAAAAGCTCATTGGGATTCCTCAGGATCTCAAACAAATAAATGAATAAATAAATAAATAAATAAAGTTTTAACATTTTTTAACTCTGCCGTGGCCGGTCCCAAGCCCGTGCTGTGAAAAGAGGAGGGTCAGATGCTGGGACAAGCAAACCAGCTCTGTAAAAACTATTTGCTACTGCGGTCAGGGAGGGCCTTGAAAAAGCTGATTGGGATTCCTCAGGATCTCAAACAAATAAATGAATAAATAAATAAATAATGTTTTCAACATTTTTTAACTCTGCCGTGGCCGGTCCAAAGCCCGTGCTGTGAAAAGAGGAGGGTCAGATGCTGGGACAAGCAAACCAGCTCTGTAAAAACTATTTGCTACTGCGGTCAGGGAGGGCCTTGGAAAAGCTCATTGGGATTCCTCAGGATCTCAAACAAATAAATGAATAAATAAATAAATAATGTTTTCAACATTTTTAACTCTGCCGTGGCTGGTCCCAAGCCCGTGCTATGAAAAGAGGAGGGTCAGATGCTGGGACAAGCAAACCAGCTCTGTAAAAACTATTTGCTACTGCGGTCAGGGAGGGCCTTGGAAAAGCTGATTGGGATTCCTCAGGATCTCAAACAAATAAATGAATAAATAAATAAATAAATAATGTTTTCAACATTTTTTAACTCTGCCGTGGCCGGTCCCAAGCCCGTGCTGTGAAAAGAGGAGGGTCAGATGCTGGGACAAGCAAACCAGCTCTGTAAAAACTATTTGCTACTGCGGTCAGGGAGGGCCTTGGCAAAGCTCATTGGGATTCCTCAGGATCTCAAACAAATAAATGAATAAATAAATAAATAATGTTTTCAACATTTTTAAACTCTGCCGTGGCCAGTCCCAAGCCCGTGCTGTGAAAAGAGGAGGGTCAGATGCTGGGACAAGCAAACCAGCTCTGTAAAAACTATTTGCTACTGCGGTCAGGGAGGGCCTTGGAAAAGCTCATTGGGATTCCTCAGGATCTCAAACAAATAAATGAATAAATAAATAAATAATGTTTTCAACATTTTTTAACTCTGCCGTGGCCGGTCCCAAGCCCGTGCTGTGAAAAGAGGAGGGTCAGATGCTGGGACAAGCAAACCAGCTCTGTAAATAATATTTGCTACTGTGGTCAGGGAGGGCCTTGGAAAAGCTCATTGGGATTCCTCAGGATCTCAAACAAATAAATGAATAAATAAATAAATAAAGTCTTTAACATTTTTTAACTCTGCCGTGGCCGGTCCCAAGCCCGTGCTGTGAAAAGTGGAGGGTCAGATGCTGGGACAAGCAAATCAGCTCTGTAAAAACTATTTGCTACTGCGGTCAGGGAGGGCCTTGGAAAAGCTCATTGGGATTCCTCAGGATCTCAAACAAATAAATGAATAAATAAATAAATAAATAATGTTTTCAACATTTTTAACTCTGCCGTGGCCGGTCCCAAGCCCGTGCTGTGAAAAGAGGAGGGTCAGATGCTGGGACAAGCAAACCAGCTCTGTAAAAACTATTTGCTACTGCGGTCAGGGAGGGCCTTGGAAAAGCTGATTGGGATTCCTCAGGATCTCAAACAAATGAATGAATAAATAAAAAAATAATGTTTTCAACATTTTTTAACTCTGCCGTGGCCGGTCCCAAGCCCGTGCTGTGAAAAGAGGAGGGTCAGATGCTGGGACAAGCAAACCAGCTCTGTAAAAACTATTTGCTACTGCAGTCAGGGAGGGCCTTGGAAAAGCTCATTGGGATTCCTCAGGATCTCAAACAAATAAATGAATAAATAAATAAATAATGTTTTCAACATTTTTTTAACTCTGCCGTGGCCGGTCCCAAGCCCGTGCTGTGAAAAGAGGAGGGTCAGATGCTGGGACAAGCAAACCAGCTCTGTAAAAACTATTTGCTACTGTGGTCAGGGAGGGCCTTGGAAAAGCTCATTGGGATTCCTCAGGATCTCAAACAAATAAATGAATAAATAAATAAATAAATAAAGTTTTCAACATTTTTTAACTCTGCCGTGGCCGGTCCCAAGCCCGTGCTGTGAAAAGAGGAGGGTCAGATGCTGGGACAAGCAAACCAGCTCTGTAAAAACTATTTGCTACTGCGGTCAGGGAGGGCCTTGGAAATGCTGATTGGGATTCCTCAGGATCTCAAACAAATAAATGAATAAATAAATAATGTTTTCAACATTTTTTAACTCTGCCGTGGCCAGTCCCAAGCCCGTGCTATGAAAAGAGGAGGGTCAGATGCTGGGACAAGCAAACCAGCTCTATAAAAACTATTTGCTACTGCGGTCAGGGAGGGCCTTGGAAAAGCTGATTGGGATTCCTCAGGATCTCAAACAAATAAATGAATAAATAAATAAATAATGTTTTCAACATTTTTAACTCTGCCGTGGCTGGTCCCAAGCCCGTACTGTGAAAAGAGGAGGGTCAGATGCTGGGACAAGCAAACCAGCTCTGTAAAAACTATTTGCTACTGCGGTCAGGGAGGGCCTTGGAAAAGCTCATTGGGATTCCTCAGGATCTCAAACAAATAAATGAATAAATAAATAAATAGATAATGTTTTCAACATTTTTTAACTCTGCCGTGGCCGGTCCCAAGCCCGTGCTGTGAAAAGAGGAGGGTCAGATGCTGGGACAAGCAAACCAGCTCTGTAAAAACTATTTGCTACTGTGGTCAGGGAGGGCCTTGGAAAAGCTCATTGGGATTCCTCAGGATCTCAAACAAATAAATGAATAAATAAATAAATAAATAATGTTTTCAACATTTTTTAACTCTGCCGTGGCCGGTCCCAAGCCCGTGCTGTGAAAAGAGGAGGGTCAGATGCTGGGACAAGCAAACCAGCTCTGTAAAAACTATTTGCTACTGCGGTCAGGGAGGGCCTTGGAAAAGCTCATTGGGATTCCTCAGGATCTCAAACAAATAAATGAATAAATAAATAAATAATGTTTTCAACATTTTTTAACTCTGCCGTGGCCGGTCCCAAGCCCGTGCTGTGAAAAGAGGAGGGTCAGATGCTGGGACAAGCAAACCAGCTCTGTAAAAACTATTTGCTACTGCAGTCAGGGAGGGCCTTGGAAAAGCTCATTGGGATTCCTCAGGATCTCAAACAAATAAATGAATAAATAAATAAATAATGTTTTCAACATTTTTTTAACTCTGCCGTGGCCGGTCCCAAGCCCGTGCTGTGAAAAGAGGAGGGTCAGATGCTGGGACAAGCAAACCAGCTCTGTAAAAACTATTTGCTTCTGTGGTCAGGGAGGGCCTTGGAAAAGCTCATTGGGATTCCTCAGGATCTCAAACAAATAAATGAATAAATAAATAAATAAATAAAGTTTTCAACATTTTTTAACTCTGCCGTGGCCGGTCCCAAGCCCGTGCTGTGAAAAGAGGAGGGTCAGATGCTGGGACAAGCAAACCAGCTCTGTAAAAACTATTTGCTACTGCGGTCAGGGAGGGCCTTGGAAATGCTGATTGGGATTCCTCAGGATCTCAAACAAATAAATGAATAAATAAATAATGTTTTCAACATTTTTTAACTCTGCCGTGGCCAGTCCCAAGCCCGTGCTATGAAAAGAGGAGGGTCAGATGCTGGGACAAGCAAACCAGCTCTATAAAAACTATTTGCTACTGCGGTCAAGGAGGGCCTTGGAAAAGCTGATTGGGATTCCTCAGGATCTCAAACAAATAAATGAATAAATAAATAAATAATGTTTTCAACATTTTTAACTCTGCCGTGGCTGGTCCCAAGCCCGTACTGTGAAAAGAGGAGGGTCAGATGCTGGGACAAGCAAACCAGCTCTGTAAAAACTATTTGCTACTGCGGTCAGGGAGGGCCTTGGAAAAGCTCATTGGGATTCCTCAGGATCTCAAACAAATAAATGAATAAATAAATAAATAGATAATGTTTTCAACATTTTTTAACTCTGCCGTGGCCGGTCCCAAGCCCGTGCTGTGAAAAGAGGAGGGTCAGATGCTGGGACAAGCAAACCAGCTCTGTAAAAACTATTTGCTACTGTGGTCAGGGAGGGCCTTGGAAAAGCTCATTGGGATTCCTCAGGATCTCAAACAAATAAATGAATAAATAAATAAATAAATAATGTTTTCAACATTTTTTAACTCTGCCGTGGCCGGTCCCAAGCCCGTGCTGTGAAAAGAGGAGGGTCAGATGCTGGGACAAGCAAACCAGCTCTGTAAAAACTATTTGCTACTGCGGTCAGGGAGGGCCTTGGAAAAGCTCATTGGGATTCCTCAGGATCTCAAACAAATAAATGAATAAATAAATAAATAATGTTTTCAACATTTTTTAACTCTGCCGTGGCCGGTCCCAAGCCCGTGCTGTGAAAAGAGGAGGGTCAGATGCTGGGACAAGCAAACCAGCTCTGTAAAAACTATTTGCTACTGCAGTCAGGGAGGGCCTTGGAAAAGCTCATTGGGATTCCTCAGGATCTCAGACAAATAAAGGAATAAATAAATAAATAATGTTTTCAACATTTTTTAACTCTGCCGTGGCCGGTCCCAAGCCCGTGCTGTGAAAAGAGGAGGGTCAGATGCTGGGACAAGCAAACCAGCTCTGTAAAAAATATTTGCTACTGTGGTCAGGGAGGGCCTTGGAAAAGCTCATTGGGATTCCTCAGGATCTTAAACAAATAAATGAATAAATAAATAAATAAATAATGTTTTCAACATTTTTTAACTCTGCCGTGGCCGGTCCCAAGCCCATGCTGTGAAAAGAGGAGGGTCAGATGCTGGGACAAGCAAACCAGCTCTGTATAAACTATTTGCTACTGCGGTCAGGGAGGGCCTTGGAAAAGCTCATTGGGATTCCTCAGGATCTCAAACAAATAAATGAATAAATAAATAAATAAATAATGTTTTCAACATTTTTTAACTCTGCCGTGGCCGGTCCCAAGCCCGTGCTGTGAAAAGAGGAGGGTCAGATGCTGGGACAAGCAAACCAGCTCTGTAAAAACTATTTGCTACTGCAGTCAGGGAGGGCCTTGGAAATGCTCATTGGGATTCCTCAGGATCTCAAACAAATAAATGAATAAATAAATAAATAATGTTTTCAACATTTTTTAACTCTGCCGTGGCCGCTCCCAAGCCCGTGCTGTGAAAAGAGGAGGGTCAGATGCTGGGACAAGCAAACCAGCTCTGTAAAAACTATTTGCTACTGCGGTCAGGGAGGGCCTTGGAAAAGCTCATTGGGATTCCTCAGGATCTCAAACAAATAAATGAATAAATAAATAAATAAATAAAGTTTTTAACATTTTTTAACTCTGCCGTGGCCGGTCCCAAGCCCGTGCTGTGAAAAGAGGAGGGTCAGATGCTGGGACAAGCAAACCAGCTCTGTAAAAACTATTTGCTACTACGGTCAGGGAGGGCCTTGAAAAAGCTGATTGGGATTCCTCAGGATCTCAAACAAATAAATGAATAAATAAATAAATAATGTTTTCAACATTTTTTAACTCTGCCGTGGCCGGTCCAAAGCCCGTGCTGTGAAAAGAGGAGGGTCAGATGCTGGGACAAGCAAACCAGCTCTGTAAAAACTATTTGCTACTGCGGTCAGGGAGGGCCTTGGAAAAGCTGATTGGGATTCCTCAGGATCTCAAACAAATAAATGAATAAATAAATAAATAATGTTTTCAACATTTTTAACTCTGCCGTGGCTGGTCCCAAGCCCGTGCTATGAAAAGAGGAGGGTCAGATGCTGGGACAAGCAAACCAGCTCTGTAAAAACTATTTGCTACTGCGGTCAGGGAGGGCCTTGGAAAAGCTGATTGGGATTCCTCAGGATCTCAAACAAATAAATGAATAAATAAATGAATAAATAAATAAATAATGTTTTCAACATTTTTTAACTCTGCCGTGGCCGGTCCCAAGCCCGTGCTGTGAAAAGAGGAGGGTCAGATGCTGGGACAAGCAAACCAGCTCTGTAAAAACTATTTGCTACTGCGGTCAGGGAGGGCCTTGAAAATGCTGATTGGGATTCCTCAGGATCTCAAACAAATAAATGAATAAATAAATAATGTTTTCAACATTTTTTAACTCTGCCGTGGCCAGTCCCAAGCCCGTGCTATGAAAAGAGGAGGGTCAGATGCTGGGACAAGCAAACCAGCTCTATAAAAACTATTTGCTACTGCGGTCAGGGAGGGCCTTGGAAAAGCTGATTGGGATTCCTCAGGATCTCAAACAAATAAATGAATAAATAAATAAATAATGTTTTCAACATTTTTAACTCTGCCGTGGCTGGTCCCAAGCCCGTACTGTGAAAAGAGGAGGGTCAGATGCTGGGACAAGCAAACCAGCTCTGTAAAAACTATTTGCTACTGCGGTCAGGGAGGGCCTTGGAAAAGCTCATTGGGATTCCTCAGGATCTCAAACAAATAAATGAATAAATAAATAAATAGATAATGTTTTCAACATTTTTTAACTCTGCCGTGGCCGGTCCCAAGCCCGTGCTGTGAAAAGAGGAGGGTCAGATGCTGGGACAAGCAAACCAGCTCTGTAAAAACTATTTGCTACTGTGGTCAGGGAGGGCCTTGGAAAAGCTCATTGGGATTCCTCAGGATCTCAAACAAATAAATGAATAAATAAATAAATAAATAATGTTTTCAACATTTTTTAACTCTGCCGTGGCCGGTCCCAAGCCCGTGCTGTGAAAAGAGGAGGGTCAGATGCTGGGACAAGCAAACCAGCTCTGTAAAAACTATTTGCTACTGCGGTCAGGGAGGGCCTTGGAAAAGCTCATTGGGATTCCTCAGGATCTCAAACAAATAAATGAATAAATAAATAAATAATGTTTTCAACATTTTTTAACTCTGCCGTGGCCGGTCCCAAGCCCGTGCTGTGAAAAGAGGAGGGTCAGATGCTGGGACAAGCAAACCAGCTCTGTAAAAACTATTTGCTACTGCAGTCAGGGAGGGCCTTGGAAAAGCTCATTGGGATTCCTCAGGATCTCAAACAAATAAATGAATAAATAAATAAATAATGTTTTCAACATTTTTTTAACTCTGCCGTGGCCGGTCCCAAGCCCGTGCTGTGAAAAGAGGAGGGTCAGATGCTGGGACAAGCAAACCAGCTCTGTAAAAACTATTTGCTTCTGTGGTCAGGGAGGGCCTTGGAAAAGCTCATTGGGATTCCTCAGGATCTCAAACAAATAAATGAATAAATAAATAAATAAATAAAGTTTTCAACATTTTTTAACTCTGCCGTGGCCGGTCCCAAGCCCGTGCTGTGAAAAGAGGAGGGTCAGATGCTGGGACAAGCAAACCAGCTCTGTAAAAACTATTTGCTACTGCGGTCAGGGAGGGCCTTGGAAATGCTGATTGGGATTCCTCAGGATCTCAAACAAATAAATGAATAAATAAATAATGTTTTCAACATTTTTTAACTCTGCCGTGGCCAGTCCCAAGCCCGTGCTATGAAAAGAGGAGGGTCAGATGCTGGGACAAGCAAACCAGCTCTATAAAAACTATTTGCTACTGCGGTCAAGGAGGGCCTTGGAAAAGCTGATTGGGATTCCTCAGGATCTCAAACAAATAAATGAATAAATAAATAAATAATGTTTTCAACATTTTTAACTCTGCCGTGGCTGGTCCCAAGCCCGTACTGTGAAAAGAGGAGGGTCAGATGCTGGGACAAGCACACCAGCTCTGTAAAAACTATTTGCTACTGCGGTCAGGGAGGGCCTTGGAAAAGCTCATTGGGATTCCTCAGGATCTCAAACAAATAAATGAATAAATAAATAAATAGATAATGTTTTCAACATTTTTTAACTCTGCCGTGGCCGGTCCCAAGCCCGTGCTGTGAAAAGAGGAGGGTCAGATGCTGGGACAAGCAAACCAGCTCTGTAAAAACTATTTGCTACTGTGGTCAGGGAGGGCCTTGGAAAAGCTCATTGGGATTCCTCAGGATCTCAAACAAATAAATGAATAAATAAATAAATAAATAATGTTTTCAACATTTTTTAACTCTGCCGTGGCCGGTCCCAAGCCCGTGCTGTGAAAAGAGGAGGGTCAGATGCTGGGACAAGCAAACCAGCTCTGTAAAAACTATTTGCTACTGCGGTCAGGGAGGGCCTTGGAAAAGCTCATTGGGATTCCTCAGGATCTCAAACAAATAAATGAATAAATAAATAAATAATGTTTTCAACATTTTTTAACTCTGCCGTGGCCGGTCCCAAGCCCGTGCTGTGAAAAGAGGAGGGTCAGATGCTGGGACAAGCAAACCAGCTCTGTAAAAACTATTTGCTACTGCAGTCAGGGAGGGCCTTGGAAAAGCTCATTGGGATTCCTCAGGATCTCAGACAAATAAAGGAATAAATAAATAAATAATGTTTTCAACATTTTTTAACTCTGCCGTGGCCGGTCCCAAGCCCGTGCTGTGAAAAGAGGAGGGTCAGATGCTGGGACAAGCAAACCAGCTCTGTAAAAAATATTTGCTACTGTGGTCAGGGAGGGCCTTGGAAAAGCTCATTGGGATTCCTCAGGATCTTAAACAAATAAATGAATAAATAAATAAATAAATAATGTTTTCAACATTTTTTAACTCTGCCGTGGCCGGTCCCAAGCCCATGCTGTGAAAAGAGGAGGGTCAGATGCTGGGACAAGCAAACCAGCTCTGTATAAACTATTTGCTACTGCGGTCAGGGAGGGCCTTGGAAAAGCTCATTGGGATTCCTCAGGATCTCAAACAAATAAATGAATAAATAAATAAATAAATAATGTTTTCAACATTTTTTAACTCTGCCGTGGCCGGTCCCAAGCCCGTGCTGTGAAAAGAGGAGGGTCAGATGCTGGGACAAGCAAACCAGCTCTGTAAAAACTATTTGCTACTGCAGTCAGGGAGGGCCTTGGAAATGCTCATTGGGATTCCTCAGGATCTCAAACAAATAAATGAATAAATAAATAAATAATGTTTTCAACATTTTTTAACTCTGCCGTGGCCGCTCCCAAGCCCGTGCTGTGAAAAGAGGAGGGTCAGATGCTGGGACAAGCAAACCAGCTCTGTAAAAACTATTTGCTACTGCGGTCAGGGAGGGCCTTGGAAAAGCTCATTGGGATTCCTCAGGATCTCAAACAAATAAATGAATAAATAAATAAATAAATAAAGTTTTTAACATTTTTTAACTCTGCCGTGGCCGGTCCCAAGCCCGTGCTGTGAAAAGAGGAGGGTCAGATGCTGGGACAAGCAAACCAGCTCTGTAAAAACTATTTGCTACTACGGTCAGGGAGGGCCTTGAAAAAGCTGATTGGGATTCCTCAGGATCTCAAACAAATAAATGAATAAATAAATAAATAATGTTTTCAACATTTTTTAACTCTGCCGTGGCCGGTCCAAAGCCCGTGCTGTGAAAAGAGGAGGGTCAGATGCTGGGACAAGCAAACCAGCTCTGTAAAAACTATTTGCTACTGCGGTCAGGGAGGGCCTTGGAAAAGCTGATTGGGATTCCTCAGGATCTCAAACAAATAAATGAATAAATAAATAAATAATGTTTTCAACATTTTTAACTCTGCCGTGGCTGGTCCCAAGCCCGTGCTATGAAAAGAGGAGGGTCAGATGCTGGGACAAGCAAACCAGCTCTGTAAAAACTATTTGCTACTGCGGTCAGGGAGGGCCTTGGAAAAGCTGATTGGGATTCCTCAGGATCTCAAACAAATAAATGAATAAATAAATGAATAAATAAATAAATAATGTTTTCAACATTTTTTAACTCTGCCGTGGCCGGTCCCAAGCCCGTGCTGTGAAAAGAGGAGGGTCAGATGCTGGGACAAGCAAACCAGCTCTGTAAAAACTATTTGCTACTGCGGTCAGGGAGGGCCTTGGCAAAGCTCATTGGGATTCCTCAGGATCTCAAACAAATAAATGAATAAATAAATAAATAATGTTTTCAACATTTTTCAACTCTGCCGTGGCCAGTCCCAAGCCCGTGCTGTGAAAAGAGGAGGGTCAGATGCTGGGACAAGCAAACCAGCTCTGTAAAAACTATTTGCTACTGCGGTCAGGGAGGGCCTTGGAAAAGCTCATTGGGATTCCTCAGGATCTCAAACAAATAAATGAATAAATAAATAAATAATGTTTTCAACATTTTTTAACTCTGCCGTGGCCGGTCCCAAGCCCGTGCTGTGAAAAGAGGAGGGTCAGATGCTGGGACAAGCAAACCAGCTCTGTAAAAACTATTTGCTACTGCGGTCAGGGAGGGCCTTGGAAAAGCTCATTGGGATTCCTCAGGATCTCAAACAAATAAATGAATAAATAAATAATGTTTTCAACATTTTTTAACTCTGCCGTGGCCGGTCCCAAGCCCGTGCTGTGAAAGGAGGAGGGTCAGATGCTGGGACAAGCAAACCAGCTCTGTAAAAACTATTTGCTACTGCGGTCAGGGAGGGCCTTGGAAAAGCTCATTGGGATTCCTCAGGATCTCAAACAAATAAATGAATAAATAAATAATGTTTTCAACATTTTTTAACTCTGCCGTGGCCGGTCCCAAGCCCGTGCTGTGAAAGGAGGAGGGTCAGATGCTGGGACAAGCAAACCAGCTCTGTAAAAACTATTTGCTACTGCAGTCAGGGAGGGCCTTGGAAAAGCTCATTGGGATTCCTCAGGATCTCAAACAAATAAATGAATAAATAAATAAATAAATAATGTTTTCAACATTATTTAACTCTACCGTGGCCGGTCCCAAACCCGTGCTGTGAAAAGAGGAGGGTCAGATGCTGGGACAAGCAAACCAGCTCTGTAAAAACTATTTGCTACTGCAGTCAGGGAGGGCCTTGGAAAAGCTCATTGGGATTCCTCAGGATCTCAAACAAATAAATGAATAAATAAATAAATAAATAAAGTTTTTAACATTTTTTAACTCTGCCGTGGCCGGTCCCAAGCCCGTGCTGTGAAAAGAGGAGGGTCAGATGCTGGGACAAGCAAACCAGCTCTGTAAAAACTATTTGCTACTGCGGTCAGGGAGGGCCTTGGAAAAGCTCATTGGGATTCCTCAGGATCTCAAACAAATAAATGAATAAATAAATAAATAATGTTTTCAACATTTTTAACTCTGCCGTGGCTGGTCCCAAGCCCGAGCTATGAAAAGAGGAGGGTCAGATGCTGGGACAAGCAAACCAGCTCTGTAAAAACTTGTTGCTACTGCGGTCAGGGAGGGCCTTGGAAAAGCTGATTGGGATTCCTCAGGATCTCAAACAAATAAATGAATAAATAAATAAATAATGTTTTCAACATTTTTTAACTCTGCCGTGGCCGGTTCCAAGCCCGTGCTGTTAAAAGGGGAGGGTCAGATGCTGGGACAAGCAAACCAGCTCTGTAAAAACGATTCGCTACTGTGGTCAGGGAGGGCCTTGGAAAAGCTCATTGTGATTCCTCAGGATCTCAAACAAATAAATGAATAAATAAATAAATAAATAATGTTTTCAACATTTTTTAACTCTGCCGTGGCTGGTCCCAAGCCCGTGCTGTGAAAAGAGGAGGGTCAGATGCTGGGACAAGCAAACCAGCTCTGTAAAAACTATTTGCTACTGCGGTCAGGGAGGGCCTTGGAAAAGCTCATTGGGATTCCTCAGGATCTCAAAGAAATAAATGAATAAATAAATAAATAAATAATGTTTTCAACATTTTTTAACTCTGCCGTGGCCGGTCCCAAACCCGTGCTGTGAAAAGAGGAGGGTCAGATGCTGGGACAAGCAAACCAGCTCTTTAAAAACTATTTGCTACTGCAGTCAGGGAGGGCCTTGGAAAAGCTCATTGGGATTCCTCAGGATCTCAAACAAATAAAGGAATAAATAAATAAATAATGTTTTCAACATTTTTTAACTCTGCCGTGGCCGGTCCCAAGCCCGTGCTGTGAAAAGAGGAGGGTCAGATGCTGGGACAAGCAAACCAGCTCTGTAAAAACTATTTGCTACTGCGGTCAGGGAGGGCCTTGGAAAAGCTCATTGGAATTCCTCAGGATCTCAAACAAATAAATGAATAAATAAATAAATAAATAATGTTTTCAACATTTTTTAACTCTGCCGTGGCCGGTCCCAAGCCCGTGCTGTGAAAAGAGGAGGGTCAGATGCTGGGACAAGCAAACCAGCTCTGTAAAAACTATTTGCTACTGCGGTCAGGGAGGGCCTTGGAAAAGCTCATTGGAATTCCTAAGGATCTCAAACAAATAAATGAATAAATAAATAAATAAATAAAGTTTTTAACATTTTTTAACTCTGCCGTGGCCGGTCCCAAGCCCGTGCTGTGAAAAGAGGAGGGTCAGATGCTGGGACAAGCAAACCAGCTCTGTAAAAACTATTTGCTACTGCGGTCAGGGAGGGCCTTGGAAAAGCTCATTGGGATTCCTCAGGATCTCAAACAAATAAATGAATAAATAAATAAATAAATAAATAAATAATGTTTTCAACATTTTTTAACTCTACCGTGGCCGGTCCCAAACCCGTGCTGTGAAAAGAGGAGGGTCAGATGCTGGGACAAGCAAACCAGCTCTGTAAAAACTATTTGCTACTGCAGTCAGGGAGGGCCTTGGAAAAGCTCATTGGGATTCCTCAGGATCTCAAACAAATAAAGGAATAAATAAATAAATAATGTTTTCAACATTTTTTAACTCTGCCGTGGCCGGTCCCAAGCCCGTGCTGTGAAAAGAGGAGGGTCAGATGCTGGGACAAGCAAACCAGCTCTGTAAAAACTATTTGCTACTGCGGTCAGGGAGGGCCTTGGAAAAGCTCATTGGGATTCCTCAGGATCTCAAACAAATAAATGAATAAATAAATAAATAATGTTTTCAACATTTTTAACTCTGCCGTTGCTGGTCCCAAGCCCGTACTGTGAAAAGAGGAGGGTCAGATGCTGGGACAAGCAAACCAGCTCTGTAAAAACTATTTGCTACTGCGGTCAGGGAGGGCCTTGGAAAAGCTCATTGGGATTCCTCAGGATCTCAAACAAATAAATGAATAAATAAATAAATAAATAATGTTTTCAACATTTTTTAACTCTGCCGTGGCCGGTCCCAAGCCCGTGCTGTGAAAAGAGGAGGGTCAAATGCTGGGACAAGCAAACCAGCTCTGTAAAAACTATTTGCTACTGCAGTCAGGGAGGTCCTTGGAAAAGCTCATTGGGATTCCTCAGGATCTCAAACAAATAAAGGAATAAATAAATAAATAATGTTTTCAACATTTTTTAACTCTGCCGTGGCCGGTCCCAAGCCCGTGCTGTGAAAAGAGGAGGGTCAGATGCTGGGACAAGCAAACCAGCTCTGTAAAAACTATTTGCTACTGCGGTCAGGGAGGGCCTTGGAAAAGCTCATTGGGATTCCTCAGGATCTCAAACAAATAAATTAATAAATAAATAAATAAATAAATAAATAAATAAATAATGTTTTAACATTTTTTAACTCTGCCGTGGCCGGTCCCAAGCCCGTGCTGTGAAAAGCGGAGGGTCAGATGCTGGGACAAGCAAACCAGCTCTGTAAAAACTATTTGCTACTGCGGTCAGGGAGGGCCTTGGAAAAGCTCATTGGGATTCCTCAGGATCTCAAAGAAATAAATGAATAAATAAATAAATAAATAATGTTTTCAACATTATTTAACTCTACCGTGGCCGGTCCCAAACCCGTGCTGTGAAAAGAGGAGGGTCAGATGCTGGGACAAGCAAACCAGCTCTGTAAAAACTATTTGCTACTGCAGTCAGGGAGGGCCTTGGAAAAGCTCATTGGGATTCCTCAGGATCTCAAACAAATAAAGGAATAAATAAATAAATAATGTTTTCAACATTTTTTAACTCTGCCGTGGCCGGTCCCAAGCCCGTGCTGTGAAAAGAGGAGGGTCAGATGCTGGGACAAGCAAACCAGCTCTGTAAAAACTATTTGCTACTGCGGTCAGGGAGGGCCTTGGAAAAGCTCATTGGGATTCCTCAGGATCTCAAACAAATAAATGAATAAATAAATAAATAAATAATGTTTTCAACATTTTTTAACTCTGCCGTGGCCGGTCCCAAGCCCGTGCTGTGAAAAGAGGAGGGTCAGATGCTGGGACAAGCAAACCAGCTCTGTAAAAACTATTTGCTACTGCGGTCAGGGAGGGCCTTGGAAAAGCTCATTGGGATTCCTCAGGATCTCAAACAAATAAATGAATAAATAAATAAATAATGTTTTCAACATTTTTTAACTCTGCTGTGGCCAGTCCCAAGCCCGTGCTGTGAAAAGAGGAGGGTCAGATGCTGGGACAAGCAAACCAGCTCTGTAAAAACTATTTGCTACTGCGGTCAGGGAGGGCCTTGGAAAAGCTGATTGGGATTCCTCAGGATCTCAAACAAATAAATGAATAAATAAATAAATAATGTTTTCAACATTTTTAACTCTGCCGTTGCTGGTCCCAAGCCCGTACTGTGAAAAGAGGAGGGTCAGATGCTGGGACAAGCAAACCAGCTCTGTAAAAACTATTTGCTACTGCGGTCAGGGAGGGCCTTGGAAAAGCTCATTGGAATTCCTCAGGATCTCAAACAAATAAATGAATAAATAAATAAATAATGTTTTCAACATTTTTTAACTCTGCCGTGGCCGGTCCCAAGCCCGTGCTGTGAAAATAGGAGGGTCAGATGCTGGGACAAGCAAACCAGCTCTGTAAAAACTATTTGCTACTGCAGTCAGGGAGGGCCTTGGAAAAGCTCATTGGGATTCCTCAGGATCTCAAACAAATAAAGGAATAAATAAATAAATAATGTTTTCAACATTTTTTAACTCTGCCGTGGCCGGTCCCAAGCCCGTGCTGTGAAAAGAGGAGGGTCAGATGCTGGGACAAGCAAACCAGCTCTGTAAAAACTATTTGCTACTGCGGTCAGGGAGGGCCTTGGAAAAGCTCATTGGGATTCCTCAGGATCTCAAACAAATAAATGAATAAATAAATAAATAAATAATGTTTTCAACATTTTTTAACTCTGCCGTGGCCGGTCCCAAGCCCGTGCTGTGAAAAGAGGAGGGTCAGATGCTGGGACAAGCAAACCAGCTCTGTAAAAACTATTTGCTACTGCGGTCAGGGAGGGCCTTGGAAAAGCTCATTGGGATTCCTCAGGATCTCAAACAAATAAATGAATAAATAAATAAATAATGTTTTCAACATTTTTTAACTCTGCTGTGGCCAGTCCCAAGCCCGTGCTGTGAAAAGAGGAGGGTCAGATGCTGGGACAAGCAAACCAGCTCTGTAAAAACTATTTGCTACTGCGGTCAGGGAGGGCCTTGGAAAAGCTGATTGGGATTCCTCAGGATCTCAAACAAATAAATGAATAAATAAATAAATAATGTTTTCAACATTTTTAACTCTGCCGTTGCTGGTCCCAAGCCCGTACTGTGAAAAGAGGAGGGTCAGATGCTGGGACAAGCAAACCAGCTCTGTAAAAACTATTTGCTACTGCGGTCAGGGAGGGCCTTGGAAAAGCTCATTGGGATTCCTCAGGATCTCAAACAAATAAATGAATAAATAAATAAATAAATAATGTTTTCAACATTTTTTAACTCTGCCGTGGCCGGTCCCAAGCCCGTGCTGTGAAAAGAGGAGGGTCAGATGCTGGGACAAGCAAACCAGCTCTATAAAAACTATTTGCTACTGCAGTCAGGGAGGGCCTTGGAAAAGCTCATTGGGATTCCTCAGGATCTCAAACAAATAAAGGAATAAATAAATAAATAATGTTTTCAACATTTTTTAACTCTGCCGTGGCCGGTCCCAAGCCCGTGCTGTGAAAAGAGGAGGGTCAGATGCTGGGACAAGCAAACCAGCTCTGTAAAAACTATTTGCTACTGCGGTCAGGGAGGGCCTTGGAAAAGCTCATTGGGATTCCTCAGGATCTCAAACAAATAAATGAATAAATAAATAAATAAATAAATAAATAATGTTTTAACATTTTTTAACTCTGCCGTGGCCGGTCCCAAGCCCGTGCTGTGAAAAGCGGAGGGTCAGATGCTGGGACAAGCAAACCAGCTCTGTAAAAACTATTTGCTACTGCGGTCAGGGAGGGCCTTGGAAAAGCTCATTGGGATTCCCCAGGATCTCAAAGAAATAAATGAATAAATAAATAAATAAATAATGTTTTCAACATTATTTAACTCTACCGTGGCCGGTCCCAAACCCGTGCTGTGAAAAGAGGAGGGTCAGATGCTGGGACAAGCAAACCAGCTCTGTAAAAACTATTTGCTACTGCAGTCAGGGAGGGCCTTGGAAAAGCTCATTGGGATTCCTCAGGATCTCAAACAAATAAAGGAATAAATAAATAAATAATGTTTTCAACATTTTTTAACTCTGCCGTGGCCGGTCCCAAGCCCGTGCTGTGAAAAGAGAAGGGTCAGATGCTGGGACAAGCAAACCAGCTCTGTAAAAACTATTTGCTACTGCGGTCAGGGAGGGCCTTGGAAAAGCTCATTGGGATTCCTCAGGATCTCAAACAAATAAATGAATAAATAAATAAATAAATAATGTTTTCAACATTTTTTAACTCTGCCGTGGCCGGTCCCAAGCCCGTGCTGTGAAAAGAGGAGGGTCAGATGCTGGGACAAGCAAACCAGCTCTGTAAAAACTATTTGCTACTGCGGTCAGGGAGGGCCTTGGAAAAGCTCATTGGGATTCCTCAGGATCTCAAACAAATAAATGAATAAATAAATAAATAATGTTTTCAACATTTTTTAACTCTGCTGTGGCCAGTCCCAAGCCCGTGCTGTGAAAAGAGGAGGGTCAGATGCTGGGACAAACAAACCAGCTCTGTAAAAACTATTTGCTACTGCGGTCAGGGAGGGCCTTGGAAAAGCTGATTGGGATTCCTCAGGATCTCAAACAAATAAATGAATAAATAAATAAATAATGTTTTCAACATTTTTAACTCTGCCGTTGCTGGTCCCAAGCCCGTACTGTGAAAAGAGGAGGGTCAGATGCTGGGACAAGCAAACCAGCTCTGTAAAAACTATTTGCTACTGCGGTCAGGGAGGGCCTTGGAAAAGCTCATTGGGATTCCTCAGGATCTCAAACAAATAAATGAATAAATAAATAAATAAATAAATAATGTTTTCAACATTTTTTAACTCTGCCGTGGCCGGTCCCAAGCCCGTGCTGTGAAAAGAGGAGGGTCAGATGCTGGGACAAGCAAACCAGCTCTGTAAAAACTATTTGCTACTGCAGTCAGGGAGGGCCTTGGAAAAGCTCATTGGGATTCCTCAGGATCTCAAACAAATAAAGGAATAAATAAATAAATAATGTTTTCAACATTTTTTAACTCTGCCGTGGCCGGTCCCAAGCCCGTGCTGTGAAAAGAGGAGGGTCAGATGCTGGGACAAGCAAACCAGCTCTGTAAAAACTATTTGCTACTGCGGTCAGGGAGGGCCTTGGAAAAGCTCATTGGGATTCCTCAGGATCTCAAACAAATAAATGAATAAATAAATAAATAATGTTTTCAACATTTTTTAACTCTGCTATGGCCAGTCCCAAGCCCGTGCTGTGAAAAGAGGAGGGTCAGATGCTGGGACAAGCAAACCAGCTCTGTAAAAACTATTTGCTACTGCGGTCAGGGAGGGCCTTGGAAAAGCTGATTGGGATACCTCAGGATCTCAAACAAATAAATGAATAAATAAATAAATAAATATTGTTTTCAACATTTTTTAACTCTGCCGTGGCCGGTCCCAAGCCCGTGCTGTGAAAAGAGGAGGGTCAGATGCTGGGACAAGCAAACCAGCTCTGTAAAAACTATTTGCTACTGCGGTCAGGGAGGGCCTTGGAAAAGCTCATTGGGATTCCTCAGGATCTCAAACAAATAAATGAATAAATAAATAAATAATGTTTTCAACATTTTTTAACTCTGCTGTGGCCAGTCCCAAGCCCATGCTGTGAAAAGAGGAGGGTCAGATGCTGGGACAAGCAAACCAGCTCTGTAAAAACTATTTGCTACTGCGGTCAGGGAGGGCCTTGGAAAAGCTGATTGGGATTCCTCAGGATCTCAAACAAATAAATGAATAAATAAATAAATAAATAATGTTTTCAACATTTTTTAACTCTGCCGTGGCCGGTCCCAAGCCCGTGCTGTGAAAAGAGGAGGGTCAGATGCTGGGACAAGCAAACCAGCTCTGTAAAAACTATTTGCTACTGTGGTCAGGGAGGGCCTTGGAAAAGCTCATTGGGATTCCTCAGGATCTCAAACAAATAAATGAATAAATAAATAAATAAATAAAGTTTTCAACATTTTTTAACTCTGCCGTGGCCGGTCCCAAGCCCGTGCTGTGAAAAGAGGAGGGTCAGATGCAGGGACTAGCAAACCAGCTCTGTAAAAACTATTTGCTACTGCGGTCAGGGAGGGCCTTGGAAAAGCTGATTGGGATTCCTCAGGATCTCAAACAAATAAATGAATAAATAAATAAATAATGTTTTCAACATTTTTTAACTCTGCCGTGGCCAGTCCCAAGCCCGTGCTGTGAAAAGAGGAGGGTCAGATGCTGGGACAAGCAAACCAGCTCTGTAAAAACTATTTGCTACTGCGGTCAGGGAGGGCCTTGGAAAAGCTCATTGGGATTCCTCAGGATCTCAAACAAATAAATGAATAAATAAATAAATAATGTTTTCAACATTTTTAACTCTGCCGTGGCTGGTCCCAAGCCCGTGCTATGAAAAGAGGAGGGTCAGATGCTGGGACAAGCAAACCAGCTCTGTAAAAACTATTTGCAACTGCGGTCAGGGAGGGCCTTGGAAAAGCTGATTGGGATTCCTCAGGATCTCAAACAAATAAATGAATAAATAAATAAATAATGTTTTCAACATTTTTAACTCTGCCGTGGCTGGTCCCAAGCCCGTACTGTGAAAAGAGGAGGGTCAGATGCTGGGACAAACAAACCAGCTCTGTAAAAACTATTTGCTACTGCGGTCAGGGAGGGCCTTGGAAAAGCTGATTGGGATTCCTCAGGATCTCAAACAAATAAATGAATAAATAAATAAATAATGTTTTCAACATTTTTAACTCTGCCGTTGCTGGTCCCAAGCCCGTACTGTGAAAAGAGGAGGGTCAGATGCTGGGACAAGCAAACCAGCTCTGTAAAAACTATTTGCTACTGCGGTCAGGGAGGGCCTTGGAAAAGCTCATTGGGATTCCTCAGGATCTCAAACAAATAAATGAATAAATAAATAAATAAATAAATAATGTTTTCAACATTTTTTAACTCTGCCGTGGCCGGTCCCAAGCCCGTGCTGTGAAAAGAGGAGGGTCAGATGCTGGGACAAGCAAACCAGCTCTGTAAAAACTATTTGCTACTGCAGTCAGGGAGGGCCTTGGAAAAGCTCATTGGGATTCCTCAGGATCTCAAACAAATAAAGGAATAAATAAATAAATAATGTTTTCAACATTTTTTAACTCTGCCGTGGCCGGTCCCAAGCCCGTGCTGTGAAAAGAGGAGGGTCAGATGCTGGGACAAGCAAACCAGCTCTGTAAAAACTATTTGCTACTGCGGTCAGGGAGGGCCTTGGAAAAGCTCATTGGGATTCCTCAGGATCTCAAACAAATAAATGAATAAATAAATAAATAATGTTTTCAACATTTTTTAACTCTGCTATGGCCAGTCCCAAGCCCGTGCTGTGAAAAGAGGAGGGTCAGATGCTGGGACAAGCAAACCAGCTCTGTAAAAACTATTTGCTACTGCGGTCAGGGAGGGCCTTGGAAAAGCTGATTGGGATACCTCAGGATCTCAAACAAATAAATGAATAAATAAATAAATAAATATTGTTTTCAACATTTTTTAACTCTGCCGTGGCCGGTCCCAAGCCCGTGCTGTGAAAAGAGGAGGGTCAGATGCTGGGACAAGCAAACCAGCTCTGTAAAAACTATTTGCTACTGCGGTCAGGGAGGGCCTTGGAAAAGCTCATTGGGATTCCTCAGGATCTCAAACAAATAAATGAATAAATAAATAAATAATGTTTTCAACATTTTTTAACTCTGCTGTGGCCAGTCCCAAGCCCATGCTGTGAAAAGAGGAGGGTCAGATGCTGGGACAAGCAAACCAGCTCTGTAAAAACTATTTGCTACTGCGGTCAGGGAGGGCCTTGGAAAAGCTGATTGGGATTCCTCAGGATCTCAAACAAATAAATGAATAAATAAATAAATAAATAATGTTTTCAACATTTTTTAACTCTGCCGTGGCCGGTCCCAAGCCCGTGCTGTGAAAAGAGGAGGGTCAGATGCTGGGACAAGCAAACCAGCTCTGTAAAAACTATTTGCTACTGTGGTCAGGGAGGGCCTTGGAAAAGCTCATTGGGATTCCTCAGGATCTCAAACAAATAAATGAATAAATAAATAAATAAATAAAGTTTTCAACATTTTTTAACTCTGCCGTGGCCGGTCCCAAGCCCGTGCTGTGAAAAGAGGAGGGTCAGATGCAGGGACTAGCAAACCAGCTCTGTAAAAACTATTTGCTACTGCGGTCAGGGAGGGCCTTGGAAAAGCTGATTGGGATTCCTCAGGATCTCAAACAAATAAATGAATAAATAAATAAATAATGTTTTCAACATTTTTTAACTCTGCCGTGGCCAGTCCCAAGCCCGTGCTGTGAAAAGAGGAGGGTCAGATGCTGGGACAAGCAAACCAGCTCTGTAAAAACTATTTGCTACTGCGGTCAGGGAGGGCCTTGGAAAAGCTCATTGGGATTCCTCAGGATCTCAAACAAATAAATGAATAAATAAATAAATAATGTTTTCAACATTTTTAACTCTGCCGTGGCTGGTCCCAAGCCCGTGCTATGAAAAGAGGAGGGTCAGATGCTGGGACAAGCAAACCAGCTCTGTAAAAACTATTTGCAACTGCGGTCAGGGAGGGCCTTGGAAAAGCTGATTGGGATTCCTCAGGATCTCAAACAAATAAATGAATAAATAAATAAATAATGTTTTCAACATTTTTAACTCTGCCGTGGCTGGTCCCAAGCCCGTACTGTGAAAAGAGGAGGGTCAGATGCTGGGACAAGCAAACCAGCTCTGTAAAAACTATTTGCTACTGCAGTCAGGGAGGGCCTTGGAAAAGCTCATTGGGATTCCTCAGGATCTCAAACAAATAAATGAATAAATAAATAAATAGATAATGTTTTCAACATTTTTTAACTCTGCCGTGGCCGGTCCCAAGCCCGTGCTGTGAAAAGAGGAGGGTCAGATGCTGGGACAAGCAAACCAGCTCTGTAAAAACTATTTGCTACTGCGGTCAGGGAGGGCCTTGGAAAAGCTCATTGGGATTCCTCAGGATCTCAAACAAATAAATGAATAAATAAATAAATAAATAATGTTTTCAACATTTTTTAACTCTGCCGTGGCCGGTCCCAAGCCCGTGCTGTGAAAAGAGGAGGGTCAGATGCTGGGACAAGCAAACCAGCTCTGTAAAAAATATTTGCTACTGTGGTCAGGGAGGGCCTTGGAAAAGCTCATTGGGATTCCTCAGGATCTCAAACAAATAAATGAATAAATAAATAAATAAATAAATAAATAAAGTTTTTAACATTTTTTAACTCTGCCGTGGCCGGTCCCAAGCCCGTGCTGTGAAAAGTGGAGGGTCAGATGCTGGGACAAGCAAATCAGCTCTGTAAAAACTATTTGCTACCACGGTCAGGGAGGGCCTTGGAAAAGCTCATTGGGATTCCTCAGGATCTTAAACAAATAAATGAATAAATAAATAAATAAATAATGTTTTCAACATTTTTTAACTCTGCCGTGGCCGGTCCCAAGCCCGTGCTGTGAAAAGTGGAGGGTCAGATGCTGGGACAAGCAAATCAGCTCTGTAAAAACTATTTGCTACCGCGGTCAGGGAGGGCCTTGGAAAAGCTCATTGGGATTCCTCAGGATCTTAAACAAATAAATGAATAAATAAATAAATAAATAATGTTTTCAACATTTTTTAACTCTGCCGTGGCTGGTCCCAAGCCCGTGCTGTGAAAAGAGGAGGGTCAGATGCTGGGACAAGCAAACCAGCTCTGTAAAAACTATTTGCTACTGCGGTCAGGGTGGGCCTTGGAAAAGCTGATTAGGATTCCTCAGGATCTCAAACAAATAAATGAATAAATAAATAAATAATGTTTTCAACATTTTTTAACTCTGCCGTGGCCGGTCCCAAGCCCGTGCTGTGAAAAGAGGAGGGTCAGATGCTGGGACAAGCAAACCAGCTCTGTAAAAACTATTTGCTACTGCGGTCAGGGAGGGCCTTGGAAAAGCTCATTGGGATTCCTCAGGATCTCAAACAAATAAATGAATAAATAAATAAATAAAGTTTTTAACATTTTTTAACTCGGCCGTGGCCTGTCCCAAGCCCGTGCTGTGAAAAGAGGAGGGTCAGATGCTGGGACAAGCAAACCAGCTCTGTAAAAACTATTTGCTACTGCGGTCAGGGAGGGCCTTGGAAAAGCTGATTGGGATTCCTCAGGATCTCAAACACATAAATGAATAAATAAATAAATAATGTTTTCAACATTTTGTTAACTCTGCCGTGGCCAGTCCCAAGCCCGTGCTGTGAAAAGAGGAGGGTCAGATGCTGGGACAAGCAAACCAGCTCTGTAAAAACTATTTGCTACTGCGGTCAGGGAGGGCCTTGGAAAAGCTCATTGGGATTCCTCAGGATCTCAAACAAATAAATGAATAAATAAATAAATAATGTTTTCAACATTTTTAACTCTGCCGTGGCTGGTCCCAAGCCCGTGCTATGAAAAGAGGAGGGTCAGATGCTGGGACAAGCAAACCAGCTCTGTAAAAACTATTTGCTACTGCGGTCAGGGACGGCCTTGGAAAAGCTCATTGGGATTCCTCAGGATCTCAAACAAATAAATGAATAAATAAATAAATAATGTTTTCAACATTTTTTAACTCTGCCGTGGCCGGTCCCAAGCCCGTGCTGTGAAAAGAGGAGGGTCAGATGCTGGGACAAGCAAACCAGCTCTGTAAAAAATATTTGCTACTGTGGTCAGGGAGGGCCTTGGAAAAGCTCATTGGGATTCCTCAGGATCTCAAACAAATAAATGAATAAATAAATAAATAAATAAATAAAGTTTTTAACATTTTTTAACTCTGCCGTGGCCGGTCCCAAGCCCGTGCTGTGAAAAGTGGAGGGTCAGATGCTGGGACAAGCAAATCAGCTCTGTAAAAACTATTTGCTACTGTGGTCAGGGAGGGCCTTGGAAAAGCTCATTGGGATTCCTCAGGATCTCAAACAAATAAATAAATAAATAAATAAATAAATAATGTTTTCAACATTTTTTAACTCTGCCGTGGCCGGTCCCAAGCCCGTGCTGTGAAAAGAGGAGGGTCAGATGCTGGGACAAGCAAACCAGCTCTGTAAAAACTATTTGCTACTGCGGTCAGGGAGGGCCTTGGAAAAGCTGATTGGGATTCCTCAGGATCTCAAACAAATAAATGAATAAATAAATAAATAATGTTTTCAACATTTTTTAACTCTGCCGTGGCCGGTCCCAAGCCCGTGCTGTGAAAAGAGGAGGGTCAGATGCTGGGACAAGCAAACCAGCTCTGTAAAAACTATTTGCTACTGCAGTCAGGGAGGGCCTTGGAAAATCTCATTGGGATTCCTCAGGATCTCAAACAAATAAATGAATAAATAAATAAATAATGTTTTCAACATTTTTTAACTCTGCCGTGGCCGGTCCCAAGCCCGTGCTGTGAAAAGAGGAGGGTCAGATGCTGGGACAAGCAAACCAGCTCTGTAAAAACTATTTGCTACTGTGGTCAGGGAGGGCCTTGGAAAAGCTCATTGGGATTCCTCAGGATCTCAAACAAATAAATGAATAAATAAATAAATAAATAAATAAATAAAGTTTTTAACATTTTTTAACTCTGCCGTGGCCGGTCCCAAGCCCATGCTGTGAAAAGAGGAGGGTCAGATGCTGGGACAAGCAAACCAGCTCTGTAAAAACTATTTGCTACTGCGGTCAGGGAGGGCCTTGGAAAAGCTCATTGGGATTCCTCAGGATCTCAAACAAATAAATGAAAAAATAAATAAATAATGTTTTCAACATTTTTAACTCTGCCGTGGCTGGTCCCAAGCCCGTGCTATGAAAAGAGGAGGGTCAGATGCTGGGACAAGCAAACCAGCTCTGTAAAAACTATTTGCTACTGCGGTCAGGGAGGGCCTTGGAAAAGCTCATTGGGATTCCTCAGGATCTCAAACAAATAAATGAATAAATAAATAAATAAATAATGTTTTCAACATTTTTTAACTCTGCCGTGGCCGGTCCCAAGCCCGTGCTGTGAAAAGAGGAGGGTCAGATGCTGGGACAAGCAAACCACCTCTGTAAAAACTATTTGCTACTGCGGTCAGGGAGGGCCTTGGAAAAGCTCATTGGGATTCCTCAGGATCTCAAACAAATAAATGAATAAATAAATAAATAATGTTTTCAACATTTTTTAACTCTGCCGTGGCCGGTCCCAAGCCCGTGCTGTGAAAAGAGGAGGGTCAGATGCTGGGACAAGCAAAACAGCTCTGTAAAAACTATTTGCTACTGCGGTCAGGGAGGGCCTTGGAAAAGCTCATTGGGATTCCTCAGGATCTCAAACAAATAAATGAATAAATAAATAAATAAATAATGTTTTCAACATTTTTTAACTCTGCCGTGGCCGGTCCCAAGCCCGTGCTGTGAAAAGAGGAGGGTCAGATGCTGGGACAAGCAAACCAGCTCTGTAAAAAATATTTGCTACTGTGGTCAGGGAGGGCCTTGGAAAAGCTCATTGGGATTCCTCAGGATCTCAAACAAATAAATGAATAAATAAATAAATAAATAAATAAAGTTTTTAACATTTTTTAACTCTGCCGTGGCCGGTCCCAAGCCCGTGCTGTGAAAAGTGGAGGGTCAGATGCTGGGACAAGCAAATCTGCTCTGTAAAAACTATTTGCTACTGTGGTCAGGGAGGGCCTTGGAAAAGCTCATTGGGATTCCTCAGGATCTCAAATAAATAAATGAATAAATAAATAAATAATGTTTTCAACATTTTTTAACTCTGCCGTGGCCGGTCCCAAGCCCGTGCTGTGAAAAGAGGAGGGTCAGATGCTGGGACAAGCAAACCAGCTCTGTAAAAACTATTTGCTACTGTGGTCAGGGAGGGACTTGGAAAAGCTCATTGGGATTCCTCAGGATCTCAAACAAATAACTGAATAAATAAATAAATAAATAAAGTTTTCAACATTTTTTAACTCTGCCGTGGCCGGTCCCAAGTCCGTGCTGTGAAAAGAGGAGGGTCAGATGCAGGGACAAGCAAACCAGCTCTGTAAAAACTATTTGCTACTGCGGTCAGGGAGGGCCTTGGAAAAGCTGATTGGGATTCCTCAGGATCTCAAACAAATAAATGAATAAATAAATAAATAATGTTTTCAACATTTTTAACTCTGCCGTGGCTGGTCCCAAGCCCGTGCTATGAAAAGAGGAGGGTCAGATGCTGGGACAAGCAAACCAGCTCTGTAAAAACTATTTGCTACTGCGGTCAGGGAGGGCCTTGGAAAAGCTCATTGGGATTCCTCAGGATCTCAAACAAATAAATAATGTTTTCAACATTTTTTAACTCTGCCGTGGCCGGTCCCAAGCCCGTGCTGTGAAAAGAGGAGGGTCAGATGCTGGGACAAGCAAACCAGCTCTGTAAAAACTATTTGCTACTGCGGTCAGGGAGGGCCTTGGAAAAGCTCATTGGGATTCCTCAGGATCTCAAACAAATAAATGAATAAATAAATAAATAATGTTTTCAACATTTTTTAACTCTGCCGTGGCCGGTCCCAAGCCCGTGCTGTGAAAAGAGGAGGGTCAGATGCTGGGACAAGCAAACCAGCTCTGTAAAAACTATTTGCTACTGCAGTCAGGGAGGGCCTTGGAAAATCTCATTGGGATTCCTCAGGATCTCAAACAAATAAATGAATAAATAAATAAATAATGTTTTCAACATTTTTTAACTCTGCCGTGGCCGGTCCCAAGCCCGTGCTGTGAAAAGAGGAGGGTCAGATGCTGGGACAAGCAAACCAGCTCTGTAAAAACTATTTGCTACTGTGGTCAGGGAGGGCCTTGGAAAAGCTGATTGGGATTCCTCAGGATCTCAAACAAATAAATGAATAAATAAATAAATAAATAAATAAAGTTTTTAACATTTTTTAACTCTGCCATGGCCGGTCCCAAGCCCATGCTGTGAAAAGAGGAGGGTCAGATGCTGGGACAAGCAAACCAGCTCTGTAAAAACTATTTGCTACTGCGGTCAGGGAGGGCCTTGGAAAAGCTCATTGGGATTCCTCAGGATCTCAAACAAATAAATGAATAAATAAATAAATAAATAAAGTTTTTAACATTTTTTAACTCTGCCGTGGCCGGTCCCAAGCCCGTGCTGTGAAAAGAGGAGGGTCAGATGCTGGGACAAGCAAACCAGCTCTGTAAAAACTATTTGCTACTGTGGTCAGGGAGGGCCTTGGAAAAGCTCATTGGGATTCCTCAGGATCTCAAACAAATAAATGAATAAATAAATAAATAAATAAATAATGTTTTCAACATTTTTTAACTCTGCCGTGGCCGGTCCCAAGCCCGTGCTGTGAAAAGAGGAGGGTCAGATGCTGGGACAAGGAAACCAGCTCTGTAAAAACTATTTGCTACTGCGGTCAGGGAGGGCCTTGGAAAAGCTCATTGGGATTCCTCAGGATCTCAAACAAATAAATGAATAAATAAATAAATAAATAAATAATGTTTTCAACATTTTTTAACTCTGCCGTGGCCGGTCCCAAGCCCGTGCTGTGAAAAGAGGAGGGTCAGATGCTGGGACAAGCAAACCAGCTCTGTAAAAAATATTTGCTACTGTGGTCAGGGAGGGCCTTGGAAAAGCTCATTGGGATTCCTCAGGATCTCAAACAAATAAATGAATAAATAAATAAATAAATAAAGTTTTTAACATTTTTTAACTCTGCCGTGGCCAGTCCCAAGCCCGTGCTGTGAAAAGTGGAGGGTCAGATGCTGGGACAAGCAAATCAGCTCTGTAAAAACTATTTGCTACTGCGGTCAGGGAGGGCCTTGGAAAAGCTCATTGGGATTCCTCAGGATCTTAAACAAATAAATGAATAAATAAATAAATAAATAATGTTTTCAACATTTTTTAACTCTGCCGTGGCCGGTCCCAAGCCCGTGCTGTGAAAAGAGGAGGGTCAGATGCTGGGACAAGCAAACCAGCTCTGTAAAAACTATTTGCTACTGCGGTCAGGGAGGGCCTTGGAAAAGCTGATTGGGATTCCTCAGGATCTCAAACAAATAAATGAATAAATAAATAAATAATGTTTTCAACATTTTTTAACTCTGCCGTGGCCGGTCCCAAGCCCGTGCTGTGAAAAGAGGAGGGTCAGATGCTGGGACAAGCAAACCAGCTCTGTAAAAACTATTTGCTACTGCAGTCAGGGAGGGCCTTGGAAAAGCTCATTGGGATTCCTCAGGATCTCAAACAAATAAATGAATAAATAAATAAATAATGTTTTCAACATTTTTTAACTCTGCCGTGGCCGGTCCCAAGCCCGTGCTGTGAAAAGAGGAGGGTCAGATGCTGGGACAAGCAAACCAGCTCTGTAAAAACTATTTGCTACTGCGGTCAGGGAGGGCCTTGGAAAAGCTCATTGGGATTCCTCAGGATCTCAAACAAATAAATGAATAAATAAATAAATAAATAAAGTTTTTAACATTTTTTAACTCTGCCGTGGCCTGTCCCAAGCCCGTGCTGTGAAAAGAGGAGGGTCAGATGCTGGGACAAGCAAACCAGCTCTGTAAAAACTATTTGCTACTGCGGTCAGGGAGGGCCTTGGAAAAGCTCATTGGGATTCCTCAGGATCTCAAACAAATAAATGAATAAATAAATAAATAAATAAAGTTTTTAACATTTTTTAACTCTGCCGTGGCCTGTCCCAAGCCCGTGCTGTGAAAAGAGGAGGGTCAGATGCTGGGACAAGCAAACCAGCTCTGTAAAAACTATTTGCTACTGCGGTCAGGGAGGGCCTTGGAAAAGCTGATTGGGATTCCTCAGGATCTCAAACAAATAAATGAATAAATAAATAAATAATGTTTTCAACATTTTTTAACTCTGCCGTGGCCAGTCCCAAGCCTGTGCTGTGAAAAGTTGAGGGTCAGATGCTGGGACAAGCAAACCAGCTCTGTAAAAACTATTTGCTACTGCGGTCAGGGAGGGCCTTGGAAAAGCTCATTGGGATTCCTCAGGATCTCAAACAAATAAATGAATAAATAAATAAATAATGTTTTCAACATTTTTAACTCTGCCGTGGCTGGTCCCAAGCCCGTGCTATGAAAAGAGGAGGGTCAGATGCTGGGACAAGCAAACCAGCTCTGTAAAAACTATTTGCTACTGCGGTCAGGGAGGGCCTTGGAAAAGCTGATTGGGATTCCTCAGGATCTCAAACAAATAAATGAATAAATAAATAAATAATGTTTTCAACATTTTTAGCTCTGCCGTGGCTGGTCCCAAGCCCGTACTGTGAAAAGAGGAGGGTCAGATGCTGGGACAAGCAAACCAGCTCTGTAAAAACTATTTGCTACTGCGGTCAGGGAGGGCCTTGGAAAAGCTCATTGGGATTCCTCAGGATCTCAAACAAATAAATGAATAAATAAATAAATAGATAATGTTTTCAACATTTTTTAACTCTGCCGTGGCCGGTCCCAAGCCCGTACTGTGAAAAGAGGAGGGTCAGATGCTGGGACAAGCAAACCAGCTCTGTAAAAACTATTTGCTACTGTGGTCAGGGAGGGCCTTGGAAAATCTCTTTGGGATTCCTCAGGATCTCAAACAAATAAATGAATAAATAAATAAATAAATAATGTTTTCAACATTTTTTAACTCTGCCGTGGCCGGTCCCAAGCCCGTGCTGTGAAAAGAGGAGGGTCAGATGCTGGGACAAGCAAACCAGCTCTGTAAAAACTATTTGCTACTGCGGTCAGGGAGGGCCTTGGAAAAGCTCATTGGGATTCCTCAGGATCTCAAACAAATAAATGAATAAATAAATAAATAAATAATGTTTTCAACATTTTTTAACTCTGCCGTGGCCGGTCCCAAGCCCGTGCTGTGAAAAGAGGAGGGTCAGATGCTGGGACAAGCAAACCAGCTCTGTAAAAAATATTTGCTACTGTGGTCAGGGAGGGCCTTGGAAAAGCTCATTGGGATTCCTCAGGATCTCAAACAAATAAATGAATAAATAAATAAATAAATAAATAAATAAAGTTTTTAACATTTTTTAACTCTGCCGTGGCCGGTCCCAAGCCCGTGCTGTGAAAAGTGGAGGGTCAGATGCTGGGACAAGCAAATCAGCTCTGTAAAAACTATTTGCTACTGCGGTCAGGGAGGGCCTTGGAAAAGCTCATTGGGATTCCTCAGGATCTTAAACAAATAAATGAATAAATAAATAAATAAATAATGTTTTCAACATTTTTTAACTCTGCCGTGGCCGGTCCCAAGCCCGTGCTGTGAAAAGTGGAGGGTCAGATGCTGGGACAAGCAAATCAGCTCTGTAAAAACTATTTGCTACTGCGGTCAGGGAGGGCCTTGGAAAAGCTCATTGGGATTCCTCAGGATCTCAAACAAATAAATAATGTTTTCAACATTTTTTAACTCTGCCGTGGCCGGTCCCAAGCCCGTGCTGTGAAAAGAGGAGGGTCAGATGCTGGGACAAGCAAACCAGCTCTGTAAAAACTATTTGCTACTGCGGTCAGGGAGGGCCTTGGAAAAGCTCATTGGGATTCCTCAGGATCTCAAACAAATAAATGAATAAATAAATAAATAATGTTTTCAACATTTTTTAACTCTGCCGTGGCCGGTCCCAAGCCCGTGCTGTGAAAAGAGGAGGGTCAGATGCTGGGACAAGCAAACCAGCTCTGTAAAAACTATTTGCTACTGCAGTCAGGGAGGGCCTTGGAAAATCTCATTGGGATTCCTCAGGATCTCAAACAAATAAATGAATAAATAAATAAATAATGTTTTCAACATTTTTTAACTCTGCCGTGGCCGGTCCCAAGCCCGTGCTGTGAAAAGAGGAGGGTCAGATGCTGGGACAAGCAAACCAGCTCTGTAAAAACTATTTGCTACTGTGGTCAGGGAGGGCCTTGGAAAAGCTGATTGGGATTCCTCAGGATCTCAAACAAATAAATGAATAAATAAATAAATAAATAAATAAATAAAGTTTTTAACATTTTTTAACTCTGCCATGGCCGGTCCCAAGCCCATGCTGTGAAAAGAGGAGGGTCAGATGCTGGGACAAGCAAACCAGCTCTGTAAAAACTATTTGCTACTGCGGTCAGGGAGGGCCTTGGAAAAGCTCATTGGGATTCCTCAGGATCTCAAACAAATAAATGAATAAATAAATAAATAAATAAAGTTTTTAACATTTTTTAACTCTGCCGTGGCCGGTCCCAAGCCCGTGCTGTGAAAAGAGGAGGGTCAGATGCTGGGACAAGCAAACCAGCTCTGTAAAAACTATTTGCTACTGTGGTCAGGGAGGGCCTTGGAAAAGCTCATTGGGATTCCTCAGGATCTCAAACAAATAAATGAATAAATAAATAAATAAATAAATAATGTTTTCAACATTTTTTAACTCTGCCGTGGCCGGTCCCAAGCCCGTGCTGTGAAAAGAGGAGGGTCAGATGCTGGGACAAGGAAACCAGCTCTGTAAAAACTATTTGCTACTGCGGTCAGGGAGGGCCTTGGAAAAGCTCATTGGGATTCCTCAGGATCTCAAACAAATAAATGAATAAATAAATAAATAAATAAATAAATAATGTTTTCAACATTTTTTAACTCTGCCGTGGCCGGTCCCAAGCCCGTGCTGTGAAAAGAGGAGGGTCAGATGCTGGGACAAGCAAACCAGCTCTGTAAAAAATATTTGCTACTGTGGTCAGGGAGGGCCTTGGAAAAGCTCATTGGGATTCCTCAGGATCTCAAACAAATAAATGAATAAATAAATAAATAAATAAAGTTTTTAACATTTTTTAACTCTGCCGTGGCCAGTCCCAAGCCCGTGCTGTGAAAAGTGGAGGGTCAGATGCTGGGACAAGCAAATCAGCTCTGTAAAAACTATTTGCTACTGCGGTCAGGGAGGGCCTTGGAAAAGCTCATTGGGATTCCTCAGGATCTTAAACAAATAAATGAATAAATAAATAAATAAATAATGTTTTCAACATTTTTTAACTCTGCCGTGGCCGGTCCCAAGCCCGTGCTGTGAAAAGAGGAGGGTCAGATGCTGGGACAAGCAAACCAGCTCTGTAAAAACTATTTGCTACTGCGGTCAGGGAGGGCCTTGGAAAAGCTGATTGGGATTCCTCAGGATCTCAAACAAATAAATGAATAAATAAATAAATAATGTTTTCAACATTTTTTAACTCTGCCGTGGCCGGTCCCAAGCCCGTGCTGTGAAAAGAGGAGGGTCAGATGCTGGGACAAGCAAACCAGCTCTGTAAAAACTATTTGCTACTGCAGTCAGGGAGGGCCTTGGAAAAGCTCATTGGGATTCCTCAGGATCTCAAACAAATAAATGAATAAATAAATAAATAATGTTTTCAACATTTTTTAACTCTGCCGTGGCCGGTCCCAAGCCCGTGCTGTGAAAAGAGGAGGGTCAGATGCTGGGACAAGCAAACCAGCTCTGTAAAAACTATTTGCTACTGCGGTCAGGGAGGGCCTTGGAAAAGCTCATTGGGATTCCTCAGGATCTCAAACAAATAAATGAATAAATAAATAAATAAATAAAGTTTTTAACATTTTTTAACTCTGCCGTGGCCTGTCCCAAGCCCGTGCTGTGAAAAGAGGAGGGTCAGATGCTGGGACAAGCAAACCAGCTCTGTAAAAACTATTTGCTACTGCGGTCAGGGAGGGCCTTGGAAAAGCTGATTGGGATTCCTCAGGATCTCAAACAAATAAATGAATAAATAAATAAATAATGTTTTCAACATTTTTTAACTCTGCCGTGGCCAGTCCCAAGCCTGTGCTGTGAAAAGTTGAGGGTCAGATGCTGGGACAAGCAAACCAGCTCTGTAAAAACTATTTGCTACTGCGGTCAGGGAGGGCCTTGGAAAAGCTCATTGGGATTCCTCAGGATCTCAAACAAATAAATGAATAAATAAATAAATAATGTTTTCAACATTTTTAACTCTGCCGTGGCTGGTCCCAAGCCCGTGCTATGAAAAGAGGAGGGTCAGATGCTGGGACAAGCAAACCAGCTCTGTAAAAACTATTTGCTACTGCGGTCAGGGAGGGCCTTGGAAAAGCTGATTAGGATTCCTCAGGATCTCAAACAAATAAATGAATAAATAAATAAATAATGTTTTCAACATTTTTAGCTCTGCCGTGGCTGGTCCCAAGCCCGTACTGTGAAAAGAGGAGGGTCAGATGCTGGGACAAGCAAACCAGCTCTGTAAAAACTATTTGCTACTGTGGTCAGGGAGGGCCTTGGAAAATCTCTTTGGGATTCCTCAGGATCTCAAACAAATAAATGAATAAATAAATAAATAAATAATGTTTTCAACATTTTTTAACTCTGCCGTGGCCGGTCCCAAGCCCGTGCTGTGAAAAGAGGAGGGTCAGATGCTGGGACAAGCAAACCAGCTCTGTAAAAACTATTTGCTACTGCGGTCAGGGAGGGCCTTGGAAAAGCTCATTGGGATTCCTCAGGATCTCAAACAAATAAATGAATAAATAAATAAATAAATAATGTTTTCAACATTTTTTAACTCTGCCGTGGCCGGTCCCAAGCCCGTGCTGTGAAAAGAGGAGGGTCAGATGCTGGGACAAGCAAACCAGCTCTGTAAAAAATATTTGCTACTGTGGTCAGGGAGGGCCTTGGAAAAGCTCATTGGGATTCCTCAGGATCTCAAACAAATAAATGAATAAATAAATAAATAAATAAATAAAGTTTTTAACATTTTTTAACTCTGCCGTGGCCGGTCCCAAGCCCGTGCTGTGAAAAGTGGAGGGTCAGATGCTGGGACAAGCAAATCAGCTCTGTAAAAACTATTTGCTACTGCGGTCAGGGAGGGCCTTGGAAAAGCTCATTGGGATTCCTCAGGATCTTAAACAAATAAATGAATAAATAAATAAATAAATAATGTTTTCAACATTTTTTAACTCTGCCGTGGCCGGTCCCAAGCCCGTGCTGTGAAAAGTGGAGGGTCAGATGCTGGGACAAGCAAATCAGCTCTGTAAAAACTATTTGCTACTGCGGTCAGGGAGGGCCTTGGAAAAGCTCATTGGGATTCCTCAGGATCTCAAACAAATAAATAATGTTTTCAACATTTTTTAACTCTGCCGTGGCCGGTCCCAAGCCCGTGCTGTGAAAAGAGGAGGGTCAGATGCTGGGACAAGCAAACCAGCTCTGTAAAAACTATTTGCTACTGCGGTCAGGGAGGGCCTTGGAAAAGCTCATTGGGATTCCTCAGGATCTCAAACAAATAAATGAATAAATAAATAAATAATGTTTTCAACATTTTTTAACTCTGCCGTGGCCGGTCCCAAGCCCGTGCTGTGAAAAGAGGAGGGTCAGATGCTGGGACAAGCAAACCAGCTCTGTAAAAACTATTTGCTACTGCAGTCAGGGAGGGCCTTGGAAAATCTCATTGGGATTCCTCAGGATCTCAAACAAATAAATGAATAAATAAATAAATAATGTTTTCAACATTTTTTAACTCTGCCGTGGCCGGTCCCAAGCCCGTGCTGTGAAAAGAGGAGGGTCAGATGCTGGGACAAGCAAACCAGCTCTGTAAAAACTATTTGCTACTGTGGTCAGGGAGGGCCTTGGAAAAGCTGATTGGGATTCCTCAGGATCTCAAACAAATAAATGAATAAATAAATAAATAAATAAATAAAGTTTTTAACATTTTTTAACTCTGCCATGGCCGGTCCCAAGCCCATGCTGTGAAAAGAGGAGGGTCAGATGCTGGGACAAGCAAACCAGCTCTGTAAAAACTATTTGCTACTGCGGTCAGGGAGGGCCTTGGAAAAGCTCATTGGGATTCCTCAGGATCTCAAACAAATAAATGAATAAATAAATAAATAAATAAAGTTTTTAACATTTTTTAACTCTGCCTTGGCCGGTCCCAAGCCCGTGCTGTGAAAAGAGGAGGGTCAGATGCTGGGACAAGCAAACCAGCTCTGTAAAAACTATTTGCTACTGTGGTCAGGGAGGGCCTTGGAAAAGCTCATTGGGATTCCTCAGGATCTCAAACAAATAAATGAATAAATAAATAAATAAATAAATAATGTTTTCAACATTTTTTAACTCTGCCGTGGCCGGTCCCAAGCCCGTGCTGTGAAAAGAGGAGGGTCAGATGCTGGGACAAGCAAACCAGCTCTGTAAAAAATATTTGCTACTGTGGTCAGGGAGGGCCTTGGAAAAGCTCATTGGGATTCCTCAGGATCTCAAACAAATAAATGAATAAATAAATAAATAAATAAAGTTTTTAACATTTTTTAACTCTGCCGTGGCCAGTCCCAAGCCCGTGCTGTGAAAAGTGGAGGGTCAGATGCTGGGACAAGCAAATCAGCTCTGTAAAAACTATTTGCTACTGCGGTCAGGGAGGGCCTTGGAAAAGCTCATTGGGATTCCTCAGGATCTTAAACAAATAAATGAATAAATAAATAAATAAATAATGTTTTCAACATTTTTTAACTCTGCCGTGGCCGGTCCCAAGCCCGTGCTGTGAAAAGAGGAGGGTCAGATGCTGGGACAAGCAAACCAGCTCTGTAAAAACTATTTGCTACTGCGGTCAGGGAGGGCCTTGGAAAAGCTGATTGGGATTCCTCAGGATCTCAAACAAATAAATGAATAAATAAATAAATAATGTTTTCAACATTTTTTAACTCTGCCGTGGCCGGTCCCAAGCCCGTGCTGTGAAAAGAGGAGGGTCAGATGCTGGGACAAGCAAACCAGCTCTGTAAAAACTATTTGCTACTGCAGTCAGGGAGGGCCTTGGAAAAGCTCATTGGGATTCCTCAGGATCTCAAACAAATAAATGAATAAATAAATAAATAATGTTTTCAACATTTTTTAACTCTGCCGTGGCCGGTCCCAAGCCCGTGCTGTGAAAAGAGGAGGGTCAGATGCTGGGACAAGCAAACCAGCTCTGTAAAAACTATTTGCTACTGCGGTCAGGGAGGGCCTTGGAAAAGCTCATTGGGATTCCTCAGGATCTCAAACAAATAAATGAATAAATAAATAAATAAATAAAGTTTTTAACATTTTTTAACTCTGCCGTGGCCTGTCCCAAGCCCGTGCTGTGAAAAGAGGAGGGTCAGATGCTGGGACAAGCAAACCAGCTCTGTAAAAACTATTTGCTACTGCGGTCAGGGAGGGCCTTGGAAAAGCTGATTGGGATTCCTCAGGATCTCAAACAAATAAATGAATAAATAAATAAATAATGTTTTCAACATTTTTTAACTCTGCCGTGGCCAGTCCCAAGCCTGTGCTGTGAAAAGAGGAGGGTCAGATGCTGGGACAAGCAAACCAGCTCTGTAAAAACTATTTGCTACTGCGGTCAGGGAGGGCCTTGGAAAAGCTCATTGGGATTCCTCAGGATCTCAAACAAATAAATGAATAAATAAATAAATAATGTTTTCAACATTTTTAACTCTGCCGTGGCTGGTCCCAAGCCCGTGCTATGAAAAGAGGAGGGTCAGATGCTGGGACAAGCAAACCAGCTCTGTAAAAACTATTTGCTACTGCGGTCAGGGAGGGCCTTGGAAAAGCTGATTGGGATTCCTCAGGATCTCAAACAAATAAATGAATAAATAAATAAATAATGTTTTCAACATTTTTAGCTCTGCCGTGGCTGGTCCCAAGCCCGTACTGTGAAAAGAGGAGGGTCAGATGCTGGGACAAGCAAACCAGCTCTGTAAAAACTATTTGCTACTGCGGTCAGGGAGGGCCTTGGAAAAGCTCATTGGGATTCCTCAGGATCTCAAACAAATAAATGAATAAATAAATAAATAGATAATGTTTTCAACATTTTTTAACTCTGCCGTGGCCGGTCCCAAGCCCGTACTGTGAAAAGAGGAGGGTCAGATGCTGGGACAAGCAAACCAGCTCTGTAAAAACTATTTGCTACTGTGGTCAGGGAGGGCCTTGGAAAATCTCTTTGGGATTCCTCAGGATCTCAAACAAATAAATGAATAAATAAATAAATAAATAATGTTTTCAACATTTTTTAACTCTGCCGTGGCCGGTCCCAAGCCCGTGCTGTGAAAAGAGGAGGGTCAGATGCTGGGACAAGCAAACCAGCTCTGTAAAAACTATTTGCTACTGCGGTCAGGGAGGGCCTTGGAAAAGCTCATTGGGATTCCTCAGGATCTCAAACAAATAAATGAATAAATAAATAAATAAATAATGTTTTCAACATTTTTTAACTCTGCCGTGGCCGGTCCCAAACCCGTGCTGTGAAAAGAGGAGGGTCAGATGCTGGGACAAGCAAACCAGCTCTGTAAAAAATATTTGCTACTGTGGTCAGGGAGGGCCTTGGAAAAGCTCATTGGGATTCCTCAGGATCTCAAACAAATAAATGAATAAATAAATAAATAAATAAATAAATAAATAAAGTTTTTAACATTTTTTAACTCTGCCGTGGCCGGTCCCAAGCCCGTGCTGTGAAAAGTGGAGGGTCAGATGCTGGGACAAGCAAATCAGCTCTGTAAAAACTATTTGCTACTGCGGTCAGGGAGGGCCTTGGAAAAGCTCATTGGGATTCCTCAGGATCTTAAACAAACAAATGAATAAATAAATAAATAAATAAATAATGTTTTCAACATTTTTTAACTCTGCCGTGGCCGGTCCCAAGCCCGTGCTGTGAAAAGAGGAGGGTCAGATGCTGGGACAAGCAAACCAGCTCTGTAAAAACTATTTGCTACTGCGGTCAGGGAGGGCCTTGGAAAAGCTGTTTGGGATTCCTCAGGATCTCAAACAAATAAATGAATAAATAAATAAATAATGTTTTCAACATTTTTTAACTCTGCCGTGGCCGGTCCCAAGCCCGTGCTGTGAAAAGAGGAGGGTCAGATGCTGGGACAAGCAAACCAGCTCTGTAAAAACTATTTGCTACTGCAGTCAGGGAGGGCCTTGGAAAAGCTCATTGGGATTCCTCAGGATCTCAAACAAATAAATGAATAAATAAATAAATAATGTTTTCAACATTTTTTAACTCTGCCGTGGCCGGTCCCAAGCCCGTGCTGTGAAAAGAGGAGGGTCAGATGCTGGGACAAGCAAACCAGCTCTGTAAAAACTATTTGCTACTGCGGTCAGGGAGGGCCTTGGAAAAGCTCATTGGGATTCCTCAGGATCTCAAACAAATAAATGAATAAATAAATAAATAAATATAGTTTTTAACATTTTTTAACTCTGCCGTGGCCTGTCCCAAGCCCGTGCTGTGAAAAGAGGAGGGTCAGATGCTGGGACAAGCAAACCAGCTCTGTAAAAACTATTTGCTACTGCGGTCAGGGAGGGCCTTGGAAAAGCTGATTGGGATTCCTCAGGATCTCAAACAAATAAATGAATAAATAAATAAATAATGTTTTCAACATTTTTTAACTCTGCCGTGGCCAGTCCCAAGCCCGTGCTGTGAAAAGAGGAGGGTCAGATGCTGGGACAAGCAAACCAGCTCTGTAAAAACTATTTGCTACTGCGGTCAGGGAGGGCCTTGGAAAAGCTCATTGGGATTCCTCAGGATCTCAAACAAATAAATGAATAAATAAATAAATAATGTTTTCAACATTTTTAACTCTGCCGTGGCCGGTCCCAAGCCCGTGCTGTGAAAAGAGGAGGGTCAGATGCTGGGACAAGCAAACCAGCTCTGTAAAAACTATTTGCTACTGCGGTCAGGGAGGGCCTTGGCAAAGCTCATTGGGATTCCTCAGGATGTCAAACAAATAAATGAATAAATAAATAATGTTTTCAACATTTTTTAACTCTGCCGTGGCCGGTCCCAAGCCCGTGCTGTGAAAAGAGGAGGGTCAGATGCTGGGACAAGCAAACCAGCTCTGTAAAAAATATTTGCTACTGTGGTCAGGGAGGGCCTTGGAAAAGCTCATTGGGATTCCTCAGGATCTCAAACAAATAAATGAATAAATAAATAAATAAATAAAGTTTTTAACATTTTTTATTTCTGCCGTGGCCGGTCCCAAGCCCGTGCTGTGAAAAGTGGAGGGTCAGATGCTGGGACAAGCAAATCAGCTCTGTAAAAACTATTTGCTACTGCGGTCAGGGAGGGCCTTGGAAAAGCTCATTGGGATTCCTCAGGATCTCAAACAAATAAATGAATAAATAAATAAATAAATAATGTTTTCAACATTTTTTAACTCTGCCGTGGCCGGTCCCAAGCCCGTGCTGTGAAAAGAGGAGGGTCAGATGCTGGGACAAGCAAACCAGCTCTGTAAAAACTATTTGCTACTGCGGTCAGGGAGGGCCTTGGAAAAGCTCATTGGGATTCCTCAGGATCTCAAACAAATAAATGAATAAATAAATAAATAATGTTTTCAACATTTTTTAACTCTGCCGTGGCCGGTCCCAAGCCCGTGCTGTGAAAAGAGGAGGGTCAGATGCTGGGACAAGCAAACCAGCTCTGTAAAAACTATTTGCTACTGCAGTCAGGGAGGGCCTTGGAAAATCTCATTGGGATTCCTCAGGATCTCAAACAAATAAATGAATAAATAAATAAATAATGTTTTCAACATTTTTTAACTCTGCCGTGGCCGGTCCCAAGCCCGTGCTGTGAAAAGAGGAGGGTCAGATGCTGGGACAAGCAAACCAGCTCTGTAAAAACTATTTGCTACTGTGGTCAGGGAGGGCCTTGGAAAAGCTGATTGGGATTCCTCAGGATCTCAAACAAATAAATGAATAAATAAATAAATAAATAAATAAAGTTTTTAACATTTTTTAACTCTGCCATGGCCGGTCCCAAGCCCATGCTGTGAAAAGAGGAGGGTCAGATGCTGGGACAAGCAAACCAGCTCTGTAAAAACTATTTGCTACTGCGGTCAGGGAGGGCCTTGGAAAAGCTCATTGGGATTCCTCAGGATCTCAAACAAATAAATGAATAAATAAATAAATAAATAAAGTTTTTAACATTTTTTAACTCTGCCGTGGCCGGTCCCAAGCCCGTGCTGTGAAAAGAGGAGGGTCAGATGCTGGGACAAGCAAACCAGCTCTGTAAAAACTATTTGCTACTGTGGTCAGGGAGGGCCTTGGAAAAGCTCATTGGGATTCCTCAGGATCTCAAACAAATAAATGAATAAATAAATAAATAAATAATGTTTTCAACATTTTTTAACTCTGCCGTGGCCGGTCCCAAGCCCGTGCTGTGAAAAGAGGAGGGTCAGATGCTGGGACAAGCAAACCAGCTCTGTAAAAACTATTTGCTACTGCGGTCAGGGAGGGCCTTGGAAAAGCTCATTGGGATTCCTCAGGATCTCAAACAAATAAATGAATAAATAAATAAATAAATAATGTTTTCAACATTTTTTAACTCTGCCGTGGCCGGTCCCAAGCCCGTGCTGTGAAAAGAGGAGGGTCAGATGCTGGGACAAGCAAACCAGCTCTGTAAAAAATATTTGCTACTGTGGTCAGGGAGGGCCTTGGAAAAGCTCATTGGGATTCCTCAGGATCTCAAACAAATAAATGAATAAATAAATAAATAAATAAATAAATAAATAAAGTTTTTAACATTTTTTAACTCTGCCGTGGCCGGTCCCAAGCCCGTGCTGTGAAAAGTGGAGGGTCAGATGCTGGGACAAGCAAATCAGCTCTGTAAAAACTATTTGCTACCGCGGTCAGGGAGGGCCTTGGAAAAGCTCATTGGGATTCCTCAGGATCTCAAACAAATAAATGAATAAATAAATAAATAATGTTTTCAACATTTTTTAACTCTGCCGTGGCCGGTCCCAAGCCCGTGCTGTGAAAAGAGGAGGGTCAGATGCTGGGACAAGCAAACCAGCTCTGTAAAAACTATTTGCTACTGCAGTCAGGGAGGGCCTTGGAAAAGCTCATTGGGATTCCTCAGGATCTCAAACAAATAAATGAATAAATAAATAAATAATGTTTTCAACATTTTTTAACTCTGCCGTGGCCGGTCCCAAGCCCGTGCTGTGAAAAGAGGAGGGTCAGATGCTGGGACAAGCAAACCAGCTCTGTAAAAACTATTTGCTACTGCGGTCAGGGAGGGCCTTGGAAAAGCTCATTGGGATTCCTCAGGATCTCAAACAAATAAATGAATAAATAAATAAATAAAGTTTTTAACATTTTTTAACTCGGCCGTGGCCTGTCCCAAGCCCGTGCTGTGAAAAGAGGAGGGTCAGATGCTGGGACAAGTAAACCAGCTCTGTAAAAACTATTTGCTACTGCGGTCAGGGAGGGCCTTGGAAAAGCTGATTGGGATTCCTCAGGAACTCAAACAAATAAATGAATAAATAAATAAATAATGTTTTCAACATTTTTTAACTCTGCCGTGGCCAGTCCCAAGCCCGTGCTGTGAAAAGAGGAGGGTCAGATGCTGGGACAAGCAAACCAGCTCTGTAAAAACTATTTGCTACTGCGGTCAGGGAGGGCCTTGGAAAAGCTCATTGGGATTCCTCAGGATCTCAAACAAATAAATGAATAAATAAATAAATAAATAAAGTTTTTAACATTTTTTAACTCTGCCGTGGCCAGTCCCAAGCCCGTGCTGTGAAAAGTGGAGGGTCAGATGCTGGGACAAGCAAATCAGCTCTGTAAAAACTATTTGCTACTGCGGTCAGGGAGGGCCTTGGAAAAGCTCATTGGGATTCCTCAGGATCTTAAACAAATAAATGAATAAATAAATAAATAAATAATGTTTTCAACATTTTTTAACTCTGCCGTGGCCGGTCCCAAGCCCGTGCTGTGAAAAGAGGAGGGTCAGATGCTGGGACAAGCAAACCAGCTCTGTAAAAACTATTTGCTACTGCGGTCAGGGAGGGCCTTGGAAAAGCTGATTGGGATTCCTCAGGATCTCAAACAAATAAATGAATAAATAAATAAATAATGTTTTCAACATTTTTTAACTCTGCCGTGGCCGGTCCCAAGCCCGTGCTGTGAAAAGAGGAGGGTCAGATGCTGGGACAAGCAAACCAGCTCTGTAAAAACTATTTGCTACTGCAGTCAGGGAGGGCCTTGGAAAAGCTCATTGGGATTCCTCAGGATCTCAAACAAATAAATGAATAAATAAATAAATAATGTTTTCAACATTTTTTAACTCTGCCGTGGCCGGTCCCAAGCCCGTGCTGTGAAAAGAGGAGGGTCAGATGCTGGGACAAGCAAACCAGCTCTGTAAAAACTATTTGCTACTGCGGTCAGGGAGGGCCTTGGAAAAGCTCATTGGGATTCCTCAGGATCTCAAACAAATAAATGAATAAATAAATAAATAAATAAAGTTTTTAACATTTTTTAACTCTGCCGTGGCCTGTCCCAAGCCCGTGCTGTGAAAAGAGGAGGGTCAGATGCTGGGACAAGCAAACCAGCTCTGTAAAAACTATTTGCTACTGCGGTCAGGGAGGGCCTTGGAAAAGCTGATTGGGATTCCTCAGGATCTCAAACAAATAAATGAATAAATAAATAAATAATGTTTTCAACATTTTTTAACTCTGCCGTGGCCAGTCCCAAGCCTGTGCTGTGAAAAGAGGAGGGTCAGATGCTGGGACAAGCAAACCAGCTCTGTAAAAACTATTTGCTACTGCGGTCAGGGAGGGCCTTGGAAAAGCTCATTGGGATTCCTCAGGATCTCAAACAAATAAATGAATAAATAAATAAATAATGTTTTCAACATTTTTAACTCTGCCGTGGCTGGTCCCAAGCCCGTGCTATGAAAAGAGGAGGGTCAGATGCTGGGACAAGCAAACCAGCTCTGTAAAAACTATTTGCTACTGCGGTCAGGGAGGGCCTTGGAAAAGCTGATTGGGATTCCTCAGGATCTCAAACAAATAAATGAATAAATAAATAAATAATGTTTTCAACATTTTTAGCTCTGCCGTGGCTGGTCCCAAGCCCGTACTGTGAAAAGAGGAGGGTCAGATGCTGGGACAAGCAAACCAGCTCTGTAAAAACTATTTGCTACTGCGGTCAGGGAGGGCCTTGGAAAAGCTCATTGGGATTCCTCAGGATCTCAAACAAATAAATGAATAAATAAATAAATAGATAATGTTTTCAACATTTTTTAACTCTGCCGTGGCCGGTCCCAAGCCCGTACTGTGAAAAGAGGAGGGTCAGATGCTGGGACAAGCAAACCAGCTCTGTAAAAACTATTTGCTACTGTGGTCAGGGAGGGCCTTGGAAAATCTCTTTGGGATTCCTCAGGATCTCAAACAAATAAATGAATAAATAAATAAATAAATAATGTTTTCAACATTTTTTAACTCTGCCGTGGCCGGTCCCAAGCCCGTGCTGTGAAAAGAGGAGGGTCAGATGCTGGGACAAGCAAACCAGCTCTGTAAAAACTATTTGCTACTGCGGTCAGGGAGGGCCTTGGAAAAGCTCATTGGGATTCCTCAGGATCTCAAACAAATAAATGAATAAATAAATAAATAAATAATGTTTTCAACATTTTTTAACTCTGCCGTGGCCGGTCCCAAACCCGTGCTGTGAAAAGAGGAGGGTCAGATGCTGGGACAAGCAAACCAGCTCTGTAAAAAATATTTGCTACTGTGGTCAGGGAGGGCCTTGGAAAAGCTCATTGGGATTCCTCAGGATCTCAAACAAATAAATGAATAAATAAATAAATAAATAAATAAATAAATAAAGTTTTTAACATTTTTTAACTCTGCCGTGGCCGGTCCCAAGCCCGTGCTGTGAAAAGTGGAGGGTCAGATGCTGGGACAAGCAAATCAGCTCTGTAAAAACTATTTGCTACTGCGGTCAGGGAGGGCCTTGGAAAAGCTCATTGGGATTCCTCAGGATCTTAAACAAATAAATGAATAAATAAATAAATAAATAAATAATGTTTTCAACATTTTTTAACTCTGCCGTGGCTGGTCCCAAGCCCGTGCTGTGAAAAGAGGAGGGTCAGATGCTGGGACAAGCAAACCAGCTCTGTAAAAACTATTTGCTACTGCGGTCAGGGAGGGCCTTGGAAAAGCTGTTTGGGATTCCTCAGGATCTCAAACAAATAAATGAATAAATAAATAAATAATGTTTTCAACATTTTTTAACTCTGCCGTGGCCGGTCCCAAGCCCGTGCTGTGAAAAGAGGAGGGTCAGATGCTGGGACAAGCAAACCAGCTCTGTAAAAACTATTTGCTACTGCAGTCAGGGAGGGCCTTGGAAAAGCTCATTGGGATTCCTCAGGATCTCAAACAAATAAATGAATAAATAAATAAATAATGTTTTCAACATTTTTTAACTCTGCCGTGGCCGGTCCCAAGCCCGTGCTGTGAAAAGAGGAGGGTCAGATGCTGGGACAAGCAAACCAGCTCTGTAAAAACTATTTGCTACTGCGGTCAGGGAGGGCCTTGGAAAAGCTCATTGGGATTCCTCAGGATCTCAAACAAATAAATGAATAAATAAATAAATAAATATAGTTTTTAACATTTTTTAACTCTGCCGTGGCCTGTCCCAAGCCCGTGCTGTGAAAAGAGGAGGGTCAGATGCTGGGACAAGCAAACCAGCTCTGTAAAAACTATTTGCTACTGCGGTCAGGGAGGGCCTTGGAAAAGCTGATTGGGATTCCTCAGGATCTCAAACAAATAAATGAATAAATAAATAAATAATGTTTTCAACATTTTTTAACTCTGCCGTGGCCAGTCCCAAGCCCGTGCTGTGAAAAGAGGAGGGTCAGATGCTGGGACAAGCAAACCAGCTCTGTAAAAACTATTTGCTACTGCGGTCAGGGAGGGCCTTGGAAAAGCTCATTGGGATTCCTCAGGATCTCAAACAAATAAATGAATAAATAAATAAATAATGTTTTCAACATTTTTAACTCTGCCGTGGCCGGTCCCAAGCCCGTGCTGTGAAAAGAGGAGGGTCAGATGCTGGGACAAGCAAACCAGCTCTGTAAAAACTATTTGCTACTGCGGTCAGGGAGGGCCTTGGCAAAGCTCATTGGGATTCCTCAGGATGTCAAACAAATAAATGAATAAATAAATAATGTTTTCAACATTTTTTAACTCTGCCGTGGCCGGTCCCAAGCCCGTGCTGTGAAAAGAGGAGGGTCAGATGCTGGGACAAGCAAACCAGCTCTGTAAAAAATATTTGCTACTGTGGTCAGGGAGGGCCTTGGAAAAGCTCATTGGGATTCCTCAGGATCTCAAACAAATAAATGAATAAATAAATAAATAAATAATGTTTTCAACATTTTTTAACTCTGCCGTGGCCGGTCCCAAGCCCGTGCTGTGAAAAGAGGAGGGTCAGATGCTGGGACAAGCAAACCAGCTCTGTAAAAACTATTTGCTACTGCGGTCAGGGAGGGCCTTGGAAAAGCTCATTGGGATTCCTCAGGATCTCAAACAAATAAATGAATAAATAAATAAATAATGTTTTCAACATTTTTTAACTCTGCCGTGGCCGGTCCCAAGCCCGTGCTGTGAAAAGAGGAGGGTCAGATGCTGGGACAAGCAAACCAGCTCTGTAAAAACTATTTGCTACTGCAGTCAGGGAGGGCCTTGGAAAATCTCATTGGGATTCCTCAGGATCTCAAACAAATAAATGAATAAATAAATAAATAATGTTTTCAACATTTTTTAACTCTGCCGTGGCCGGTCCCAAGCCCGTGCTGTGAAAAGAGGAGGGTCAGATGCTGGGACAAGCAAACCAGCTCTGTAAAAACTATTTGCTACTGTGGTCAGGGAGGGCCTTGGAAAAGCTGATTGGGATTCCTCAGGATCTCAAACAAATAAATGAATAAATAAATAAATAAATAAATAAAGTTTTTAACATTTTTTAACTCTGCCATGGCCGGTCCCAAGCCCATGCTGTGAAAAGAGGAGGGTCAGATGCTGGGACAAGCAAACCAGCTCTGTAAAAACTATTTGCTACTGCGGTCAGGGAGGGCCTTGGAAAAGCTCATTGGGATTCCTCAGGATCTCAAACAAATAAATGAATAAATAAATAAATAAATAAAGTTTTTAACATTTTTTAACTCTGCCGTGGCCGGTCCCAAGCCCGTGCTGTGAAAAGAGGAGGGTCAGATGCTGGGACAAGCAAACCAGCTCTGTAAAAACTATTTGCTACTGTGGTCAGGGAGGGCCTTGGAAAAGCTCATTGGGATTCCTCAGGATCTCAAACAAATAAATGAATAAATAAATAAATAAATAATGTTTTCAACATTTTTTAACTCTGCCGTGGCCGGTCCCAAGCCCGTGCTGTGAAAAGAGGAGGGTCAGATGCTGGGACAAGCAAACCAGCTCTGTAAAAACTATTTGCTACTGCGGTCAGGGAGGGCCTTGGAAAAGCTCATTGGGATTCCTCAGGATCTCAAACAAATAAATGAATAAATAAATAAATAAATAATGTTTTCAACATTTTTTAACTCTGCCGTGGCCGGTCCCAAGCCCGTGCTGTGAAAAGAGGAGGGTCAGATGCTGGGACAAGCAAACCAGCTCTGTAAAAAATATTTGCTACTGTGGTCAGGGAGGGCCTTGGAAAAGCTCATTGGGATTCCTCAGGATCTCAAACAAATAAATGAATAAATAAATAAATAAATAAATAAATAAATAAAGTTTTTAACATTTTTTAACTCTGCCGTGGCCGGTCCCAAGCCCGTGCTGTGAAAAGTGGAGGGTCAGATGCTGGGACAAGCAAATCAGCTCTGTAAAAACTATTTGCTACCGCGGTCAGGGAGGGCCTTGGAAAAGCTCATTGGGATTCCTCAGGATCTCAAACAAATAAATGAATAAATAAATAAATAATGTTTTCAACATTTTTTAACTCTGCCGTGGCCGGTCCCAAGCCCGTGCTGTGAAAAGAGGAGGGTCAGATGCTGGGACAAGCAAACCAGCTCTGTAAAAACTATTTGCTACTGCAGTCAGGGAGGGCCTTGGAAAAGCTCATTGGGATTCCTCAGGATCTCAAACAAATAAATGAATAAATAAATAAATAATGTTTTCAACATTTTTTAACTCTGCCGTGGCCGGTCCCAAGCCCGTGCTGTGAAAAGAGGAGGGTCAGATGCTGGGACAAGCAAACCAGCTCTGTAAAAACTATTTGCTACTGCGGTCAGGGAGGGCCTTGGAAAAGCTCATTGGGATTCCTCAGGATCTCAAACAAATAAATGAATAAATAAATAAATAAAGTTTTTAACATTTTTTAACTCGGCCGTGGCCTGTCCCAAGCCCGTGCTGTGAAAAGAGGAGGGTCAGATGCTGGGACAAGTAAACCAGCTCTGTAAAAACTATTTGCTACTGCGGTCAGGGAGGGCCTTGGAAAAGCTGATTGGGATTCCTCAGGAACTCAAACAAATAAATGAATAAATAAATAAATAATGTTTTCAACATTTTTTAACTCTGCCGTGGCCAGTCCCAAGCCCGTGCTGTGAAAAGAGGAGGGTCAGATGCTGGGACAAGCAAACCAGCTCTGTAAAAACTATTTGCTACTGCGGTCAGGGAGGGCCTTGGAAAAGCTCATTGGGATTCCTCAGGATCTCAAACAAATAAATGAATAAATAAATAAATAATGTTTTCAACATTTTTAACTCTGCCGTGGCTGGTCCCAAGCCCGTGCTATGAAAAGAGGAGGGTCAGATGCTGGGACAAGCAAACCAGCTCTGTAAAAACTATTTGCTACTGCGGTCAGGGAGGGCCTTGGAAAAGCTCATTGGGATTCCTCAGGATCTCAAACAAATAAATGAATAAATAAATAAATAAATAATGTTTTCAACATTTTTTAACTCTGCCGTGGCCGGTCCCAAGCCCGTGCTGTGAAAAGAGGAGGGTCAGATGCTGGGACAAGCAAACCAGCTCTGTAAAAAATATTTGCTACTGTGGTCAGGGAGGGCCTTGGAAAAGCTCATTGGGATTCCTCAGGATCTCAAACAAATAAATGAATAAATAAATAAATAAATAAATAAATAAAGTTTTTAACATTTTTTAACTCTGCCGTGGCCGGTCCCAAGCCCGTGCTGTGAAAAGTGGAGGGTCAGATGCTGGGACAAGCAAATCAGCTCTGTAAAAACTATTTGCTACTGTGGTCAGGGAGGGCCTTGGAAAAGCTCATTGGGATTCCTCAGGATCTCAAACAAATAAATGAATAAATAAATAAATAAATAATGTTTTCAACATTTTTTAACTCTGCCGTGGCCGGTCCCAAGCCCGTGCTGTGAAAAGAGGAGGGTCAGATGCTGGGACAAGCAAACCAGCTCTGTAAAAACTATTTGCTACTGCGGTCAGGGAGGGCCTTGGAAAAGCTGATTGGGATTCCTCAGGATCTCAAACAAATAAATGAATAAATAAATAAATAATGTTTTCAACATTTTTTAACTCTGCCGTGGCCGGTCCCAAGCCCGTGCTGTGAAAAGAGGAGGGTCAGATGCTGGGACAAGCAAACCAGCTCTGTAAAAACTATTTGCTACTGCAGTCAGGGAGGGCCTTGGAAAATCTCATTGGGATTCCTCAGGATCTCAAACAAATAAATGAATAAATAAATAAATAATGTTTTCAACATTTTTTAACTCTGCCGTGGCCGGTCCCAAGCCCGTGCTGTGAAAAGAGGAGGGTCAGATGCTGGGGCAAGCAAACCAGCTCTGTAAAAACTATTTGCTACTGTGGTCAGGGAGGGCCTTGGAAAAGCTCATTGGGATTCCTCAGGATCTCAAACAAATAAATGAATAAATAAATAAATAAATAAAGTTTTTAACATTTTTTAACTCTGCCGTGGCCGGTCCCAAGCCCATGCTGTGAAAAGAGGAGGGTCAGATGCTGGGACAAGCAAACCAGCTCTGTAAAAACTATTTGCTACTGCGGTCAGGGAGGGCCTTGGAAAAGCTCATTGGGATTCCTCAGGATCTCAAACAAATAAATGAAAAAATAAATAAATAATGTTTTCAACATTTTTAACTCTGCCGTGGCTGGTCCCAAGCCCGTGCTATGAAAAGAGGAGGGTCAGATGCTGGGACAAGCAAACCAGCTCTGTAAAAACTATTTGCTACTGCGGTCAGGGAGGGCCTTGGCAAAGCTCATTGGGATTCCTCAGGATGTCAAACAAATAAATGAATAAATAAATAATGTTTTCAACATTTTTTAACTCTGCCGTGGCCGGTCCCAAGCCCGTGCTGTGAAAAGAGGAGGGTCAGATGCTGGGACAAGCAAACCAGCTCTGTAAAAAATATTTGCTACTGTGGTCAGGGAGGGCCTTGGAAAAGCTCATTGGGATTCCTCAGGATCTCAAACAAATAAATGAATAAATAAATAAATAAATAAAGTTTTTAACATTTTTTAACTCTGCCGTGGCCGGTCCCAAGCCCGTGCTGTGAAAAGTGGAGGGTCAGATGCTGGGACAAGCAAATCAGCTCTGTAAAAACTATTTGCTACTGCGGTCAGGGAGGGCCTTGGAAAAGCTCATTGGGATTCCTCAGGATCTCAAACAAATAAATGAATAAATAAATAAATAAATAATGTTTTCAACATTTTTTAACTCTGCCGTGGCCGGTCCCAAGCCCGTGCTGTGAAAAGAGGAGGGTCAGATGCTGGGACAAGCAAACCAGCTCTGTAAAAACTATTTGCTACTGCGGTCAGGGAGGGCCTTGGAAAAGCTCATTGGGATTCCTCAGGATCTCAAACAAATAAATGAATAAATAAATAAATAATGTTTTCAACATTTTTTAACTCTGCCGTGGCCGGTCCCAAGCCCGTGCTGTGAAAAGAGGAGGGTCAGATGCTGGGACAAGCAAACCAGCTCTGTAAAAACTATTTGCTACTGCAGTCAGGGAGGGCCTTGGAAAATCTCATTGGGATTCCTCAGGATCTCAAACAAATAAATGAATAAATAAATAAATAATGTTTTCAACATTTTTTAACTCTGCCGTGGCCGGTCCCAAGCCCGTGCTGTGAAAAGAGGAGGGTCAGATGCTGGGACAAGCAAACCAGCTCTGTAAAAACTATTTGCTACTGTGGTCAGGGAGGGCCTTGGAAAAGCTGATTGGGATTCCTCAGGATCTCAAACAAATAAATGAATAAATAAATAAATAAATAAATAAAGTTTTTAACATTTTTTAACTCTGCCATGGCCGGTCCCAAGCCCATGCTGTGAAAAGAGGAGGGTCAGATGCTGGGACAAGCAAACCAGCTCTGTAAAAACTATTTGCTACTGTGGTCAGGGAGGGCCTTGGAAAAGCTCATTGGGATTCCTCAGGATCTCAAACAAATAAATGAATAAATAAATAAATAAATAATGTTTTCAACATTTTTTAACTCTGCCGTGGCCGGTCCCAAACCCGTGCTGTGAAAAGAGGAGGGTCAGATGCTGGGACAAGCAAACCAGCTCTGTAAAAACTATTTGCTACTGCGGTCAGGGAGGGCCTTGGAAAAGCTCATTGGGATTCCTCAGGATCTCAAACAAATAAATGAATAAATAAATAAATAAATAATGTTTTCAACATTTTTTAACTCTGCCGTGGCCGGTCCCAAGCCCGTGCTGTGAAAAGAGGAGGGTCAGATGCTGGGACAAGCAAACCAGCTCTGTAAAAAATATTTGCTACTGTGGTCAGGGAGGGCCTTGGAAAAGCTCATTGGGATTCCTCAGGATCTCAAACAAATAAATGAATAAATAAATAAATAAATAAATAAATAAATAAAGTTTTTAACATTTTTTAACTCTGCCGTGGCCGGTCCCAAGCCCGTGCTGTGAAAAGTGGAGGGTCAGATGCTGGGACAAGCAAATCAGCTCTGTAAAAACTATTTGCTACCGCGGTCAGGGAGGGCCTTGGAAAAGCTCATTGGGATTCCTCAGGATCTCAAACAAATAAATGAATAAATAAATAAATAATGTTTTCAACATTTTTTAACTCTGCCGTGGCCGGTCCCAAGCCCGTGCTGTGAAAAGAGGAGGGTCAGATGCTGGGACAAGCAAACCAGCTCTGTAAAAACTATTTGCTACTGCAGTCAGGGAGGGCCTTGGAAAAGCTCATTGGGATTCCTCAGAATCTCAAACAAATAAATGAATAAATAAATAAATAATGTTTTCAACATTTTTTAACTCTGCCGTGGCCGGTCCCAAGCCCGTGCTGTGAAAAGAGGAGGGTCAGATGCTGGGACAAGCAAACCAGCTCTGTAAAAACTATTTGCTACTGCGGTCAGGGAGGGCCTTGGAAAAGCTCATTGGGATTCCTCAGGATCTCAAACAAATAAATGAATAAATAAATAAATAAAGTTTTTAACATTTTTTAACTCGGCCGTGGCCTGTCCCAAGCCCGTGCTGTGAAAAGAGGAGGGTCAGATGCTGGGACAAGTAAACCAGCTCTGTAAAAACTATTTGCTACTGCGGTCAGGGAGGGCCTTGGAAAAGCTGATTGGGATTCCTCAGGAACTCAAACAAATAAATGAATAAATAAATAAATAATGTTTTCAACATTTTTTAACTCTGCCGTGGCCAGTCCCAAGCCCGTGCTGTGAAAAGAGGAGGGTCAGATGCTGGGACAAGCAAACCAGCTCTGTAAAAACTATTTGCTACTGCGGTCAGGGAGGGCCTTGGAAAAGCTCATTGGGATTCCTCAGGATCTCAAACAAATAAATGAATAAATAAATAAATAATGTTTTCAACATTTTTAACTCTGCCGTGGCTGGTCCCAAGCCCGTGCTATGAAAAGAGGAGGGTCAGATGCTGGGACAAGCAAACCAGCTCTGTAAAAACTATTTGCTACTGCGGTCAGGGAGGGCCTTGGAAAAGCTCATTGGGATTCCTCAGGATCTCAAACAAATAAATGAATAAATAAATAAATAAATAATGTTTTCAACATTTTTTAACTCTGCCGTGGCCGGTCCCAAGCCCGTGCTGTGAAAAGAGGAGGGTCAGATGCTGGGACAAGCAAACCAGCTCTGTAAAAAATATTTGCTACTGTGGTCAGGGAGGGCCTTGGAAAAGCTCATTGGGATTCCTCAGGATCTCAAACAAATAAATGAATAAATAAATAAATAAATAAATAAAGTTTTTAACATTTTTTAACTCTGCCGTGGCCGGTCCCAAGCCCGTGCTGTGAAAAGTGGAGGGTCAGATGCTGGGACAAGCAAATCAGCTCTGTAAAAACTATTTGCTACTGTGGTCAGGGAGGGCCTTGGAAAAGCTCATTGGGATTCCTCAGGATCTCAAACAAATAAATGAATAAATAAATAAATAATGTTTTCAACATTTTTAACTCTGCCGTGGCTGGTCCCAAGCCCGTGCTATGAAAAGAGGAGGGTCAGATGCTGGGACAAGCAAACCAGCTCTGTAAAAACTATTTGCTACTGCGGTCAGGGAGGGCCTTGGAAAAGCTCATTGGGATTCCTCAGGATCTCAAACAAATAAATGAATAAATAAATAAATAAATAAAGTTTTTAACATTTTTTAACTCTGCCGTGGCCGGTCCCAAGCCCGTGCTGTGAAAAGAGGAGGGTCAGATGCTGGGACAAGCAAACCAGCTCTGTAAAAACTATTTGCTACTGTGGTCAGGGAGGGCCTTGGAAAAGCTCATTGGGATTCCTCAGGATCTCAAACAAATAAATGAATAAATAAATAAATAAATAATGTTTTCAACATTTTTTAACTCTGCCGTGGCCGGTCCCAAGCCCGTGCTGTGAAAAGAGGAGGGTCAGATGCTGGGACAAGCAAACCAGCTCTGTAAAAACTATTTGCTACTGCGGTCAGGGAGGGCCTTGGAAAAGCTCATTGGGATTCCTCAGGATCTCAAACAAATAAATGAATAAATAAATAAATAAATAATGTTTTCAACATTTTTTAACTCTGCCGTGGCCGGTCCCAAGCCCGTGCTGTGAAAAGAGGAGGGTCAGATGCTGGGACAAGCAAACCAGCTCTGTAAAAAATATTTGCTACTGTGGTCAGGGAGGGCCTTGGAAAAGCTCATTGGGATTCCTCAGGATCTCAAACAAATAAATGAATAAATAAATAAATAAATAAATAAATAAAGTTTTTAACATTTTTTAACTCTGCCGTGGCCGGTCCCAAGCCCGTGCTGTGAAAAGTGGAGGGTCAGATGCTGGGACAAGCAAATCAGCTCTGTAAAAACTATTTGCTACCGCGGTCAGGGAGGGCCTTGGAAAAGCTCATTGGGATTCCTCAGGATCTCAAACAAATAAATGAATAAATAAATAAATAATGTTTTCAACATTTTTTAACTCTGCCGTGGCCGGTCCCAAGCCCGTGCTGTGAAAAGAGGAGGGTCAGATGCTGGGACAAGCAAACCAGCTCTGTAAAAACTATTTGCTACTGCAGTCAGGGAGGGCCTTGGAAAAGCTCATTGGGATTCCTCAGAATCTCAAACAAATAAATGAATAAATAAATAAATAATGTTTTCAACATTTTTTAACTCTGCCGTGGCCGGTCCCAAGCCCGTGCTGTGAAAAGAGGAGGGTCAGATGCTGGGACAAGCAAACCAGCTCTGTAAAAACTATTTGCTACTGCGGTCAGGGAGGGCCTTGGAAAAGCTCATTGGGATTCCTCAGGATCTCAAACAAATAAATGAATAAATAAATAAATAAAGTTTTTAACATTTTTTAACTCGGCCGTGGCCTGTCCCAAGCCCGTGCTGTGAAAAGAGGAGGGTCAGATGCTGGGACAAGCAAACCAGCTCTGTAAAAACTATTTGCTACTGCGGTCAGGGAGGGCCTTGGAAAAGCTCATTGGGATTCCTCAGGATCTCAAACAAATAAATGAATAAATAAATAAATAAATAATGTTTTCAACATTTTTTAACTCTGCCGTGGCCGGTCCCAAGCCCGTGCTATGAAAAGAGGAGGGTCAGATGCTGGGACAAGCAAACCAGCTCTGTAAAAAATATTTGCTACTGCGGTCAGGGAGGGCCTTGGAAAAGCTCATTGGGATTCCTCAGGATCTCAAACAAATAAATGAATAAATAAATAAATAAATAAATAAATAAAGTTTTTAACATTTTTTAACTCTGCCGTGGCCGGTCCCAAGCCCGTGCTGTGAAAAGTGGAGGGTCAGATGCTGGGACAAGCAAATCAGCTCTGTAAAAACTATTTGCTACTGTGGTCAGGGAGGGCCTTGGAAAAGCTCATTGGGATTCCTCAGGATCTCAAACAAATAAATGAATAAATAAATAAATAAATAATGTTTTCAACATTTTTTAACTCTGCCGTGGCCGGTCCCAAGCCCGTGCTGTGAAAAGAGGAGGGTCAGATGCTGGGACAAGCAAACCAGCTCTGTAAAAACTATTTGCTACTGCGGTCAGGGAGGGCCTTGGAAAAGCTGATTGGGATTCCTCAGGATCTCAAACAAATAAATGAATAAATAAATAAATAATGTTTTCAACATTTTTTAACTCTGCCGTGGCCGGTCCCAAGCCCGTGCTGTGAAAAGAGGAGGGTCAGATGCTGGGACAAGCAAACCAGCTCTGTAAAAACTATTTGCTACTGCAGTCAGGGAGGGCCTTGGAAAATCTCATTGGGATTCCTCAGGATCTCAAACAAATAAATGAATAAATAAATAAATAATGTTTTCAACATTTTTTAACTCTGCCGTGGCCGGTCCCAAGCCCGTGCTGTGAAAAGAGGAGGGTCAGATGCTGGGGCAAGCAAACCAGCTCTGTAAAAACTATTTGCTACTGTGGTCAGGGAGGGCCTTGGAAAAGCTCATTGGGATTCCTCAGGATCTCAAACAAATAAATGAATAAATAAATAAATAAATAAAGTTTTTAACATTTTTTAACTCTGCCGTGGCCGGTCCCAAGCCCATGCTGTGAAAAGAGGAGGGTCAGATGCTGGGACAAGCAAACCAGCTCTGTAAAAACTATTTGCTACTGCGGTCAGGGAGGGCCTTGGAAAAGCTCATTGGGATTCCTCAGGATCTCAAACAAATAAATGAAAAAATAAATAAATAATGTTTTCAACATTTTTAACTCTGCCGTGGCTGGTCCCAAGCCCGTGCTATGAAAAGAGGAGGGTCAGATGCTGGGGCAAACAAACCAGCTCTGTAAAAACTATTTGCTACTGTGGTCAGGGAGGGCCTTGGAAAAGCTCATTGGGATTCCTCAGGATCTCAAACAAATAAATGAATAAATAAATAAATAAATAAAGTTTTTAACATTTTTTAACTCTGCCGTGGCCGGTCCCAAGCCCATGCTGTGAAAAGAGGAGGGTCAGATGCTGGGACAAGCAAACCAGCTCTGTAAAAACTATTTGCTACTGCGGTCAGGGAGGGCCTTGGAAAAGCTCATTGGGATTCCTCAGGATCTCAAACAAATAAATGAATAAATAAATAAATAAATAATGTTTTCAACATTTTTTAACTCTGCCGTGGCCGGTCCCAAGCCCGTGCTGTGAAAAGAGGAGGGTCAGATGCTGGGACAAGCAAACCTGCTCTGTAAAAACTATTTGCTACTGTGGTCAGGGAGGGCCTTGGAAAAGCTCATTGGGATTCCTCAGGATCTCAAACAAATAAATGAATAAATAAATAAATAAATAAAGTTTTTAACATTTTTTAACTCTGCCATGGCCGGTCCCAAGCCCATGCTGTGAAAAGAGGAGGGTCAGATGCTGGGACAAGCAAACCAGCTCTGTAAAAACTATTTGCTACTGCGGTCAGGGAGGGCCTTGGAAAAGCTCATTGGGATTCCTCAGGATCTCAAACAAATAAATGAATAAATAAATAAATAAACAAATAAAGTTTTTAACATTTTTTAACTCTGCCGTGGCCGGTCCCAAGCCCGTGCTGTGAAAAGTGGAGGGTCAGATGCTGGGACAAGCAAATCAGCTCTGTAAAAACTATTTGCTACTGTGGTCAGGGAGGGCCTTGGAAAAGCTCATTGGGATTCCTCAGGATCTCAAACAAATAAATGAATAAATAAATAAATAAATAATGTTTTCAACATTTTTTAACTCTGCCGTGGCCGGTCCCAAGCCCGTGCTGTGAAAAGAGGAGGGTCAGATGCTGGGACAAGCAAACCAGCTCTGTAAAAACTATTTGCTACTGCGGTCAGGGAGGGCCTTGGAAAAGCTGATTGGGATTCCTCAGGATCTCAAACAAATAAATGAATATATAAATAAATAATGTTTTCAACATTTTTTAACTCTGCCGTGGCCGGTCCCAAGCCCGTGCTGTGAAAAGAGGAGGGTCAGATGCTGGGACAAGCAAACCAGCTCTGTAAAAACTATTTGCTACTGCAGTCAGGGAGGGCCTTGGAAAATCTCATTGGGATTCCTCAGGATCTCAAACAAATAAATGAATAAATAAATAAATAATGTTTTCAACATTTTTTAACTCTGCCGTGGCCGGTCCCAAGCCCGTGCTGTGAAAAGAGGAGGGTCAGATGCTGGGGCAAGCAAACCAGCTCTGTAAAAACTATTTGCTACTGTGGTCAGGGAGGGCCTTGGAAAAGCTCATTGGGATTCCTCAGGATCTCAAACAAATAAATGAATAAATAAATAAATTAATAAAGTTTTTAACATTTTTTAACTCTGCCGTGGCCGGTCCCAAGCCCATGCTGTGAAAAGAGGAGGGTCAGATGCTGGGACAAGCAAACCAGCTCTGTAAAAACTATTTGCTACTGCGGTCAGGGAGGGCCTTGGAAAAGCTCATTGGGATTCCTCAGGATCTCAAACAAATAAATGAAAAAATAAATAAATAATGTTTTCAACATTTTTAACTCTGCCGTGGCTGGTCCCAAGCCCGTGCTATGAAAAGAGGAGGGTCAGATGCTGGGACAAGCAAACCAGCTCTGTAAAAACTATTTGCTACTGCGGTCAGGGAGGGCCTTGGAAAAGCTCATTGGGATTCCTCAGGATCTCAAACAAATAAATGAATAAATAAATAAATAAAGTTTTTAACATTTTTTAACTCGGCCGTGGCCTGTCCCAAGCCCGTGCTGTGAAAAGAGGAGGGTCAGATGCTGGGACAAGTAAACCAGCTCTGTAAAAACTATTTGCTACTGCGGTCAGGGAGGGCCTTGGAAAAGCTGATTGGGTTTCCTCAGGAACTCAAACAAATAAATGAATAAATAAATAAATAATGTTTTCAACATTTTTTAACTCTGCCGTGGCCAGTCCCAAGCCCGTGCTGTGAAAAGAGGAGGGTCAGATGCTGGGACAAGCAAACCAGCTCTGTAAAAACTATTTGCTACTGCGGTCAGGGAGGGCCTTGGAAAAGCTCATTGGGATTCCTCAGGATCTCAAACAAATAAATGAATAAATAAATAAATAATGTTTTCAACATTTTTAACTCTGCCGTGGCTGGTCCCAAGCCCGTGCTATGAAAAGAGGAGGGTCAGATGCTGGGACAAGCAAACCAGCTCTGTAAAAACTATTTGCTACTGCGGTCAGGGAGGGCCTTGGAAAAGCTCATTGGGATTCCTCAGGATCTCAAACAAATAAATGAATAAATAAATAAATAAATAATGTTTTCAACATTTTTTAACTCTGCCGTGGCCGGTCCCAAGCCCGTGCTGTGAAAAGAGGAGGGTCAGATGCTGGGACAAGCAAACCAGCTCTGTAAAAAATATTTGCTACTGTGGTCAGGGAGGGCCTTGGAAAAGCTCATTGGGATTCCTCAGGATCTCAAACAAATAAATGAATAAATAAATAAATAAATAAATAAATAAAGTTTTTAACATTTTTTAACTCTGCCGTGGCCGGTCCCAAGCCCGTGCTGTGAAAAGTGGAGGGTCAGATGCTGGGACAAGCAAATCAGCTCTGTAAAAACTATTTGCTACTGTGGTCAGGGAGGGCCTTGGAAAAGCTCATTGGGATTCCTCAGGATCTCAAACAAATAAATGAATAAATAAATAAATAAATAATGTTTTCAACATTTTTTAACTCTGCCGTGGCCGGTCCCAAGCCCGTGCTGTGAAAAGAGGAGGGTCAGATGCTGGGACAAGCAAACCAGCTCTGTAAAAACTATTTGCTACTGCGGTCAGGGAGGGCCTTGGAAAAGCTGATTGGGATTCCTCAGGATCTCAAACAAATAAATGAATAAATAAATAAATAATGTTTTCAACATTTTTTAACTCTGCCGTGGCCGGTCCCAAGCCCGTGCTGTGAAAAGAGGAGGGTCAGATGCTGGGACAAGCAAACCAGCTCTGTAAAAACTATTTGCTACTGCAGTCAGGGAGGGCCTTGGAAAATCTCATTGGGATTCCTCAGGATCTCAAACAAATAAATGAATAAATAAATAAATAATGTTTTCAACATTTTTTAACTCTGCCGTGGCCGGTCCCAAGCCCGTGCTGTGAAAAGAGGAGGGTCAGATGCTGGGGCAAGCAAACCAGCTCTGTAAAAACTATTTGCTACTGTGGTCAGGGAGGGCCTTGGAAAAGCTCATTGGGATTCCTCAGGATCTCAAACAAATAAATGAATAAATAAATAAATAAATAAAGTTTTTAACATTTTTTAACTCTGCCGTGGCCGGTCCCAAGCCCATGCTGTGAAAAGAGGAGGGTCAGATGCTGGGACAAGCAAACCAGCTCTGTAAAAACTATTTGCTACTGCGGTCAGGGAGGGCCTTGGAAAAGCTCATTGGGATTCCTCAGGATCTCAAACAAATAAATGAAAAAATAAATAAATAATGTTTTCAACATTTTTAACTCTGCCGTGGCTGGTCCCAAGCCCGTGCTATGAAAAGAGGAGGGTCAGATGCTGGGGCAAGCAAACCAGCTCTGTAAAAACTATTTGCTACTGTGGTCAGGGAGGGCCTTGGAAAAGCTCATTGGGATTCCTCAGGATCTCAAACAAATAAATGAATAAATAAATAAATAAATAAAGTTTTTAACATTTTTTAACTCTGCCGTGGCCGGTCCCAAGCCCATGCTGTGAAAAGAGGAGGGTCAGATGCTGGGACAAGCAAACCAGCTCTGTAAAAACTATTTGCTACTGCGGTCAGGGAGGGCCTTGGAAAAGCTCATTGGGATTCCTCAGGATCTCAAACAAATAAATGAATAAATAAATAAATAAATAATGTTTTCAACATTTTTTAACTCTGCCGTGGCCGGTCCCAAGCCCGTGCTGTGAAAAGAGGAGGGTCAGATGCTGGGACAAGCAAACCTGCTCTGTAAAAACTATTTGCTACTGTGGTCAGGGAGGGCCTTGGAAAAGCTCATTGGGATTCCTCAGGATCTCAAACAAATAAATGAATAAATAAATAAATAAATAAAGTTTTTAACATTTTTTAACTCTGCCATGGCCGGTCCCAAGCCCATGCTGTGAAAAGAGGAGGGTCAGATGCTGGGACAAGCAAACCAGCTCTGTAAAAACTATTTGCTACTGCGGTCAGGGAGGGCCTTGGAAAAGCTCATTGGGATTCCTCAGGATCTCAAACAAATAAATGAATAAATAAATAAATAAATAAAGTTTTTAACATTTTTTAACTCTGCCGTGGCCAGTCCCAAGCCCGTGCTGTGAAAAGAGGAGGGTCAGATGCTGGGACAAGCAAACCAGCTCTGTAAAAACTATTTGCTACTGTGGTCAGGGAGGGCCTTGGAAAAGCTCATTGGGATTCCTCAGGATCTCAAACAAATAAATGAATAAATAAATAAATAAATAATGTTTTCAACATTTTTTAACTCTGCCGTGGCCGGTCCCAAGCCCGTGCTGTGAAAAGAGGAGGGTCAGATGCTGGGACAAGCAAACCAGCTCTGTAAAAACTATTTGCTACTGTGGTCAGGGAGGGCCTTGGAAAAGCTGATTGGGATTCCTCAGGATCTCAAACAAATAAATGAATAAATAAATAAATAAATAAATAAAGTTTTTAACATTTTTTAACTCTGCCATGGCCGGTCCCAAGCCCATGCTGTGAAAAGAGGAGGGTCAGATGCTGGGACAAGCAAACCAGCTCTGTAAAAACTATTTGCTACTGCGGTCAGGGAGGGCCTTGGAAAAGCTCATTGGGATTCCTCAGGATCTCAAACAAATAAATGAATAAATAAATAAATAAATAAAGTTTTTAACATTTTTTAACTCTGCCGTGGCCGGTCCCAAGCCCGTGCTGTGAAAAGAGGAGGGTCAGATGCTGGGACAAGCAAACCAGCTCTGTAAAAACTATTTGCTACTGTGGTCAGGGAGGGCCTTGGAAAAGCTCATTGGGATTCCTCAGGATCTCAAACAAATAAATGAATAAATAAATAAATAAATAATGTTTTCAACATTTTTTAACTCTGCCGTGGCCGGTCCCAAGCCCGTGCTGTGAAAAGAGGAGGGTCAGATGCTGGGACAAGCAAACCAGCTCTGTAAAAACTATTTGCTACTGCGGTCAGGGAGGGCCTTGGAAAAGCTCATTGGGATTCCTCAGGATCTCAAACAAATAAATGAATAAATAAATAAATAAAGTTTTTAACATTTTTTAACTCGGCCGTGGCCTGTCCCAAGCCCGTGCTGTGAAAAGAGGAGGGTCAGATGCTGGGACAAGTAAACCAGCTCTGTAAAAACTATTTGCTACTGCGGTCAGGGAGGGCCTTGGAAAAGCTGATTGGGATTCCTCAGGATCTCAAACAAATAAATGAATAAATAAATAATGTTTTCAACATTTTTTAACTCTGCCGTGGCCAGTCCCAAGCCCGTGCTGTGAAAAGAGGAGGGTCAGATGCTGGGACAAGCAAACCAGCTCTGTAAAAACTATTTGCTACTGCGGTCAGGGAGGGCCTTGGAAAAGCTCATTGGGATTCCTCAGGATCTCAAACAAATAAATGAATAAATAAATAAATAATGTTTTCAACATTTTTAACTCTGCCGTGGCTGGTCCCAAGCCCGTGCTATGAAAAGAGGAGGGTCAGATGCTGGGACAAGCAAACCAGCTCTGTAAAAACTATTTGCTACTGCGGTCAGGGAGGGCCTTGGAAAAGCTCATTGGGATTCCTCAGGATCTCAAACAAATAAATGAATAAATAAATAAATAAATAATGTTTTCAACATTTTTTAACTCTGCCGTGGCTGGTCCCAAGCCCGTGCTGTGAAAAGAGGAGGGTCAGATGCTGGGACAAGCAAACCAGCTCTGTAAAAAATATTTGCTACTGTGGTCAGGGAGGGCCTTGGAAAAGCTCATTGGGATTCCTCAGGATCTCAAACAAATAAATGAATAAATAAATAAATAAATAAATAAAGTTTTTAACATTTTTTAACTCTGCCGTGGCCGGTCCCAAGCCCGTGCTGTGAAAAGTGGAGGGTCAGATGCTGGGACAAGCAAATCAGCTCTGTAAAAACTATTTGCTACTGTGGTCAGGGAGGGCCTTGGAAAAGCTCATTGGGATTCCTCAGGATCTCAAACAAATAAATGAATAAATAAATAAATAAATAATGTTTTCAACATTTTTTAACTCTGCCGTGGCCGGTCCCAAGCCCGTGCTGTGAAAAGAGGAGGGTCAGATGCTGGGACAAGCAAACCAGCTCTGTAAAAACTATTTGCTACTGCGGTCAGGGAGGGCCTTGGAAAAGCTGATTGGGATTCCTCAGGATCTCAAACAAATAAATGAATAAATAAATAAATAATGTTTTCAACATTTTTTAACTCTGCCGTGGCCGGTCCCAAGCCCGTGCTGTGAAAAGAGGAGGGTCAGATGCTGGGACAAGCAAACCAGCTCTGTAAAAACTATTTGCTACTGCAGTCAGGGAGGGCCTTGGAAAATCTCATTGGGATTCCTCAGGATCTCAAACAAATAAATGAATAAATAAATAAATAATGTTTTCAACATTTTTTAACTCTGCCGTGGCCGGTCCCAAGCCCGTGCTGTGAAAAGAGGAGGGTCAGATGCTGGGACAAGCAAACCAGCTCTGTAAAAACTATTTGCTACTGTGGTCAGGGAGGGCCTTGGAAAAGCTCATTGGGATTCCTCAGGATCTCAAACAAATAAATGAATAAATAAATAAATAAAGTTTTTAACATTTTTTAACTCTGCCGTGGCCGGTCCCAAGCCCATGCTGTGAAAAGAGGAGGGTCAGATGCTGGGACAAGCAAACCAGCTCTGTAAAAACTATTTGCTACTGCGGTCAGGGAGGGCCTTGGAAAAGCTCATTGGGATTCCTCAGGATCTCAAACAAATAAATGAAAAAATAAATAAATAATGTTTTCAACATTTTTAACTCTGCCGTGGCTGGTCCCAAGCCCGTGCTATGAAAAGAGGAGGGTCAGATGCTGGGGCAAGCAAACCAGCTCTGTAAAAACTATTTGCTACTGTGGTCAGGGAGGGCCTTGGAAAAGCTCATTGGGATTCCTCAGGATCTCAAACAAATAAATGAATAAATAAATAAATAAATAAAGTTTTTAACATTTTTTAACTCTGCCGTGGCCGGTCCCAAGCCCATGCTGTGAAAAGAGGAGGGTCAGATGCTGGGACAAGCAAACCAGCTCTGTAAAAACTATTTGCTACTGCGGTCAGGGAGGGCCTTGGAAAAGCTCATTGGGATTCCTCAGGATCTCAAACAAATAAATGAATAAATAAATAAATAAATAATGTTTTCAACATTTTTTAACTCTGCCGTGGCCGGTCCCAAGCCCATGCTGTGAAAAGAGGAGGGTCAGATGCTGGGACAAGCAAACCAGCTCTGTAAAAACTATTTGCTACTGCAGTCAGGGAGGGCCTTGGAAAAGCTCATTGGGATTCCTCAGGATCTCAAACAAATAAATGAATAAATAAATAAATAATGTTTTCAACATTTTTTAACTCTGCCGTGGCCGGTCCCAAGCCCGTGCTGTGAAAAGAGGAGGGTCAGATGCTGGGACAAGCAAACCAGCTCTGTAAAAACTATTTGCTACTGCGGTCAGGGAGGGCCTTGGAAAAGCTCATTGGGATTCCTCAGGATCTCAAACAAATAAATGAATAAATAAATAAATAAAGTTTTTAACATTTTTTAACTCGGCCGTGGCCTGTCCCAAGCCCGTGCTGTGAAAAGAGGAGGGTCAGATGCTGGGACAAGTAAACCAGCTCTGTAAAAACTATTTGCTACTGCGGTCAGGGAGGGCCTTGGAAAAGCTGATTGGGATTCCTCAGGATCTCAAACAAATAAATGAATAAATAAATAATGTTTTCAACATTTTTTAACTCTGCCGTGGCCAGTCCCAAGCCCGTGCTGTGAAAAGAGGAGGGTCAGATGCTGGGACAAGCAAACCAGCTCTGTAAAAACTATTTGCTACTGCGGTCAGGGAGGGCCTTGGAAAAGCTCATTGGGATTCCTCAGGATCTCAAACAAATAAATGAATAAATAAATAAATAAATAAAGTTTTTAACATTTTTTAACTCTGCCGTGGCCGGTCCCAAGCCCATGCTGTGAAAAGAGGAGGGTCAGATGCTGGGACAAGCAAACCAGCTCTGTAAAAACTATTTGCTACTGCGGTCAGGGAGGGCCTTGGAAAAGCTCATTGGGATTCCTCAGGATCTCAAACAAATAAATGAATAAATAAATAAATAAATAATGTTTTCAACATTTTTTAACTCTGCCGTGGCCGGTCCCAAGCCCATGCTGTGAAAAGAGGAGGGTCAGATGCTGGGACAAGCAAACCAGCTCTGTAAAAACTATTTGCTACTGCAGTCAGGGAGGGCCTTGGAAAAGCTCATTGGGATTCCTCAGGATCTCAAACAAATAAATGAATAAATAAATAAATAATGTTTTCAACATTTTTTAACTCTGCCGTGGCCGGTCCCAAGCCCGTGCTGTGAAAAGAGGAGGGTCAGATGCTGGGACAAGCAAACCAGCTCTGTAAAAACTATTTGCTACTGCGGTCAGGGAGGGCCTTGGAAAAGCTCATTGGGATTCCTCAGGATCTCAAACAAATAAATGAATAAATAAATAAATAAAGTTTTTAACATTTTTTAACTCGGCCGTGGCCTGTCCCAAGCCCGTGCTGTGAAAAGAGGAGGGTCAGATGCTGGGACAAGTAAACCAGCTCTGTAAAAACTATTTGCTACTGCGGTCAGGGAGGGCCTTGGAAAAGCTGATTGGGATTCCTCAGGATCTCAAACAAATAAATGAATAAATAAATAATGTTTTCAACATTTTTTAACTCTGCCGTGGCCAGTCCCAAGCCCGTGCTGTGAAAAGAGGAGGGTCAGATGCTGGGACAAGCAAACCAGCTCTGTAAAAACTATTTGCTACTGCGGTCAGGGAGGGCCTTGGAAAAGCTCATTGGGATTCCTCAGGATCTCAAACAAATAAATGAATAAATAAATAAATAATGTTTTCAACATTTTTAACTCTGCCGTGGCTGGTCCCAAGCCCGTGCTATGAAAAGAGGAGGGTCAGATGCTGGGACAAGCAAACCAGCTCTGTAAAAACTATTTGCTACTGCGGTCAGGGAGGGCCTTGGAAAAGCTCATTGGGATTCCTCAGGATCTCAAACAAATAAATGAATAAATAAATAAATAAATAATGTTTTCAACATTTTTTAACTCTGCCGTGGCTGGTCCCAAGCCCGTGCTGTGAAAAGAGGAGGGTCAGATGCTGGGACAAGCAAACCAGCTCTGTAAAAAATATTTGCTACTGTGGTCAGGGAGGGCCTTGGAAAAGCTCATTGGGATTCCTCAGGATCTCAAACAAATAAATGAATAAATAAATAAATAAATAAATAAAGTTTTTAACATTTTTTAACTCTGCCGTGGCCGGTCCCAAGCCCGTGCTGTGAAAAGTGGAGGGTCAGATGCTGGGACAAGCAAATCAGCTCTGTAAAAACTATTTGCTACTGTGGTCAGGGAGGGCCTTGGAAAAGCTCATTGGGATTCCTCAGGATCTCAAACAAATAAATGAATAAATAAATAAATAAATAATGTTTTCAACATTTTTTAACTCTGCCGTGGCCGGTCCCAAGCCCGTGCTGTGAAAAGAGGAGGGTCAGATGCTGGGACAAGCAAACCAGCTCTGTAAAAACTATTTGCTACTGCGGTCAGGGAGGGCCTTGGAAAAGCTGATTGGGATTCCTCAGGATCTCAAACAAATAAATGAATAAATAAATAAATAATGTTTTCAACATTTTTTAACTCTGCCGTGGCCGGTCCCAAGCCCGTGCTGTGAAAAGAGGAGGGTCAGATGCTGGGACAAGCAATCCAGCTCTGTAAAAACTATTTGCTACTGCAGTCAGGGAGGGCCTTGGAAAATCTCATTGGGATTCCTCAGGATCTCAAACAAATAAATGAATAAATAAATAAATAATGTTTTCAACATTTTTTAACTCTGCCGTGGCCGGTCCCAAGCCCGTGCTGTGAAAAGAGGAGGGTCAGATGCTGGGACAAGCAAACCAGCTCTGTAAAAACTATTTGCTACTGTGGTCAGGGAGGGCCTTGGAAAAGCTCATTGGGATTCCTCAGGATCTCAAACAAATAAATGAATAAATAAATAAATAAAGTTTTTAACATTTTTTAACTCTGCCGTGGCCGGTCCCAAGCCCATGCTGTGAAAAGAGGAGGGTCAGATGCTGGGACAAGCAAACCAGCTCTGTAAAAACTATTTGCTACTGCGGTCAGGGAGGGCCTTGGAAAAGCTCATTGGGATTCCTCAGGATCTCAAACAAATAAATGAAAAAATAAATAAATAATGTTTTCAACATTTTTAACTCTGCCGTGGCTGGTCCCAAGCCCGTGCTATGAAAAGAGGAGGGTCAGATGCTGGGACAAGCAAACCAGCTCTGTAAAAACTATTTGCTACTGCGGTCAGGGAGGGCCTTGGAAAAGCTCATTGGGATTCCTCAGGATCTCAAACAAATAAATGAATAAATAAATAAATAAATAATGTTTTCAACATTTTTTAACTCTGCCGTGGCCGGTCCCAAGCCCGTGCTGTGAAAAGAGGAGGGTCAGATGCTGGGACAAGCAAACCAGCTCTGTAAAAACTATTTGCTACTGCGGTCAGGGAGGGCCTTGGAAAAGCTCATTGGGATTCCTCAGGATCTCAAACAAATAAATGAATAAATAAATAAATAAATAATGTTTTCAACATTTTTTAACTCTGCCGTGGCCGGTCCCAAGCCCGTGCTGTGAAAAGAGGAGGGTCAGATGCTGGGACAAGCAAACCAGCTCTGTAAAAAATATTTGCTACTGTGGTCAGGGAGGGCCTTGGAAAAGCTCATTGGGATTCCTCAGGATCTCAAACAAATAAATGAATAAATAAATAAATAAATAAAGTTTTTAACATGTTTTAACTCTGCCGTGGCCGGTCCCAAGCCCGTGCTGTGAAAAGTGGAGGGTCAGATGCTGGGACAAGCAAATCAGCTCTGTAAAAACTATTTGCTACTGTGGTCAGGGAGGGCCTTGGAAAAGTTCATTGGGATTCCTCAGGATCTCAAACAAATAAATGAATAAATAAATAAATAAATAATGTTTTCAACATTTTTTAACTCTGCCGTGGCCGGTCCCAAGCCCGTGCTGTGAAAAGAGGAGGGTCAGATGCTGGGACAAGCAAACCAGCTCTGTAAAAACTATTTGCTACTGCGGTCAGGGAGGGCCTTGGAAAAGCTGATTGGGATTCCTCAGGATCTCAAACAAATAAATGAATAAATAAATAAATAATGTTTTCAACATTTTTTAACTCTGCCGTGGCCGGTCCCAAGCCCGTGCTGTGAAAAGAGGAGGGTCAGATGCTGGGACAAGCAAACCAGCTCTGTAAAAACTATTTGCTACTGTGGTCAGGGAGGGACTTGGAAAAGCTCATTGGGATTCCTCAGGATCTCAAACAAATAAATGAAAAAATAAATAAATAATGTTTTCAACATTTTTAACTCTGCCGTGGCTGGTCCCAAGCCCGTGCTATGAAAAGAGGAGGGTCAGATGCTGGGACAAGCAAACCAGCTCTGTAAAAACTATTTGCTACTGTGGTCAGGGAGGGCCTTGGAAAAGCTCATTGGGATTCCTCAGGATCTCAAACAAATAAATGAATAAATAAATAAATAAATAAAGTTTTTAACATTTTTTAACTCTGCCGTGGCCGGTCCCAAGCCCATGCTGTGAAAAGAGGAGGGTCAGATGCTGGGACAAGCAAACCAGCTCTGTAAAAACTATTTGCTACTGCGGTCAGGGAGGGCCTTGGAAAAGCTCATTGGGATTCCTCAGGATCTCAAACAAATAAATGAAAAAATAAATAAATAATGTTTTCAACATTTTTAACTCTGCCGTGGCTGGTCCCAAGCCCGTGCTATGAAAAGAGGAGGGTCAGATGCTGGGACAAGCAAACCAGCTCTGTAAAAACTATTTGCTACTGCGGTCAGGGAGGGCCTTGGAAAAGCTCATTGGGATTCCTCAGGATCTCAAACAAATAAATGAATAAATAAATAAATAAATAATGTTTTCAACATTTTTTAACTCTGCCGTGGCCGGTCCCAAGCCCGTGCTGTGAAAAGAGGAGGGTCAGATGCTGGGACAAGCAAACCAGCTCTGTAAAAACTATTTGCTACTGCGGTCAGGGAGGGCCTTGGAAAAGCTCATTGGGATTCCTCAGGATCTCAAACAAATAAATGAATAAATAAATAAATAAATAAAGTTTTTAACATTTTTTAACTCTGCCGTGGCCGGTCCCAAGCCCGTGCTGTGAAAAGAGGAGGGTCAGATGCTGGGACAAGCAAATCAGCTCTGTAAAAACTATTTGCTACTGCGGTCAGGGAGGGCCTTGGAAAAGCTCATTGGGATTCCTCAGGATCTCAAACAAATAAATGAATAAATAAATAAATAAATAAATAATGTTTTCAACATTTTTTAACTCTGCCGTGGCCGGTCCCAAGCCCGTGCTGTGAAAAGAGGAGGGTCAGATGCTGGGACAAGCAAACCAGCTCTGTAAAAACTATTTGCTACTGCGGTCAGGGAGGGCCTTGGAAAAGCTCATTGGGATTCCTCAGGATCTCAAACAAATAAATGAATAAATAAATAAATAATGTTTTCAACATTTTTTAACTCTGCCGTGGCCGGTCCCAAGCCCGTGCTGTGAAAAGAGGAGGGTCAGATGCTGGGACAAGCAAACCAGCTCTGTAAAAACTATTTGCTACTGCAGTCAGGGAGGGCCTTGGAAAATCTCATTGGGATTCCTCAGGATCTCAAACAAATAAATGAATAAATAAATAAATAATGTTTTCAACATTTTTTAACTCTGCCGTGGCCGGTCCCAAGCCCGTGCTGTGAAAAGAGGAGGGTCAGATGCTGGGACAAGCAAACCAGCTCTGTAAAAACTATTTGCTACTGTGGTCAGGGAGGGCCTTGGAAAAGCTGATTGGGATTCCTCAGGATCTCAAACAAATAAATGAATAAATAAATAAATAAATAAATAAAGTTTTTAACATTTTTTAACTCTGCCATGGCCGGTCCCAAGCCCATGCTGTGAAAAGAGGAGGGTCAGATGCTGGGACAAGCAAACCAGCTCTGTAAAAACTATTTGCTACTGCGGTCAGGGAGGGCCTTGGAAAAGCTCATTGGGATTCCTCAGGATCTCAAACAAATAAATGAATAAATAAATAAATAAATAAAGTTTTTAACATTTTTTAACTCTGCCGTGGCCGGTCCCAAGCCCGTGCTGTGAAAAGAGGAGGGTCAGATGCTGGGACAAGCAAACCAGCTCTGTAAAAACTATTTGCTACTGCGGTCAGGGAGGGCCTTGGAAAAGCTGATTGGGATTCCTCAGGATCTCAAACAAATAAATGAATAAATAAATAAATAATGTTTTCAACATTTTTTAACTCTGCCGTGGCCGGTCCCAAGCCCGTGCTGTGAAAAGAGGAGGGTCAGATGCTGGGACAAGCAAACCAGCTCTGTAAAAACTATTTGCTACTGTGGTCAGGGAGGGACTTGGAAAAGCTCATTGGGATTCCTCAGGATCTCAAACAAATAAATGAAAAAATAAATAAATAATGTTTTCAACATTTTTAACTCTGCCGTGGCTGGTCCCAAGCCCGTGCTATGAAAAGAGGAGGGTCAGATGCTGGGACAAGCAAACCAGCTCTGTAAAAACTATTTGCTACTGTGGTCAGGGAGGGCCTTGGAAAAGCTCATTGGGATTCCTCAGGATCTCAAACAAATAAATGAATAAATAAATAAATAAATAAAGTTTTTAACATTTTTTAACTCTGCCGTGGCCGGTCCCAAGCCCATGCTGTGAAAAGAGGAGGGTCAGATGCTGGGACAAGCAAACCAGCTCTGTAAAAACTATTTGCTACTGCGGTCAGGGAGGGCCTTGGAAAAGCTCATTGGGATTCCTCAGGATCTCAAACAAATAAATGAAAAAATAAATAAATAATGTTTTCAACATTTTTAACTCTGCCGTGGCTGGTCCCAAGCCCGTGCTATGAAAAGAGGAGGGTCAGATGCTGGGACAAGCAAACCAGCTCTGTAAAAACTATTTGCTACTGCGGTCAGGGAGGGCCTTGGAAAAGCTCATTGGGATTCCTCAGGATCTCAAACAAATAAATGAATAAATAAATAAATAAATAATGTTTTCAACATTTTTTAACTCTGCCGTGGCCGGTCCCAAGCCCGTGCTGTGAAAAGAGGAGGGTCAGATGCTGGGACAAGCAAACCAGCTCTGTAAAAACTATTTGCTACTGCGGTCAGGGAGGGCCTTGGAAAAGCTCATTGGGATTCCTCAGGATCTCAAACAAATAAATGAATAAATAAATAAATAAATAAAGTTTTTAACATTTTTTAACTCTGCCGTGGCCGGTCCCAAGCCCGTGCTGTGAAAAGAGGAGGGTCAGATGCTGGGACAAGCAAATCAGCTCTGTAAAAACTATTTGCTACTGCGGTCAGGGAGGGCCTTGGAAAAGCTCATTGGGATTCCTCAGGATCTCAAACAAATAAATGAATAAATAAATAAATAAATAAATAATGTTTTCAACATTTTTTAACTCTGCCGTGGCCGGTCCCAAGCCCGTGCTGTGAAAAGAGGAGGGTCAGATGCTGGGACAAGCAAACCAGCTCTGTAAAAACTATTTGCTACTGCGGTCAGGGAGGGCCTTGGAAAAGCTCATTGGGATTCCTCAGGATCTCAAACAAATAAATGAATAAATAAATAAATAATGTTTTCAACATTTTTTAACTCTGCCGTGGCCGGTCCCAAGCCCGTGCTGTGAAAAGAGGAGGGTCAGATGCTGGGACAAGCAAACCAGCTCTGTAAAAACTATTTGCTACTGCAGTCAGGGAGGGCCTTGGAAAATCTCATTGGGATTCCTCAGGATCTCAAACAAATAAATGAATAAATAAATAAATAATGTTTTCAACATTTTTTAACTCTGCCGTGGCCGGTCCCAAGCCCGTGCTGTGAAAAGAGGAGGGTCAGATGCTGGGACAAGCAAACCAGCTCTGTAAAAACTATTTGCTACTGTGGTCAGGGAGGGCCTTGGAAAAGCTGATTGGGATTCCTCAGGATCTCAAACAAATAAATGAATAAATAAATAAATAAATAAATAAAGTTTTTAACATTTTTTAACTCTGCCATGGCCGGTCCCAAGCCCATGCTGTGAAAAGAGGAGGGTCAGATGCTGGGACAAGCAAACCAGCTCTGTAAAAACTATTTGCTACTGCGGTCAGGGAGGGCCTTGGAAAAGCTCATTGGGATTCCTCAGGATCTCAAACAAATAAATGAATAAATAAATAAATAAATAAAGTTTTTAACATTTTTTAACTCTGCCGTGGCCGGTCCCAAGCCCGTGCTGTGAAAAGAGGAGGGTCAGATGCTGGGACAAGCAAACCAGCTCTGTAAAAACTATTTGCTACTGTGGTCAGGGAGGGCCTTGGAAAAGCTCATTGGGATTCCTCAGGATCTCAAACAAATAAATGAATAAATAAATAAATAAATAATGTTTTCAACATTTTTTAACTCTGCCGTGGCCGGTCCCAAGCCCATGCTGTGAAAAGAGGAGGGTCAGATGCTGGGACAAGCAAACCAGCTCTGTAAAAACTATTTGCTACTGCGGTCAGGGAGGGCCTTGGAAAAGCTCATTGGGATTCCTCAGGATCTCAAACAAATAAATGAATAAATAAATAATGTTTTCAACATTTTTTAACTCTGCCGTGGCCGGTCCCAAGCCCGTGCTGTGAAAAGAGGAGGGTCAGATGCTGGGACAAGCAAACCAGCTCTGTAAAAAATATTTGCTACTGTGGTCAGGGAGGGCCTTGGAAAAGCTCATTGGGATTCCTCAGGATCTCAAACAAATAAATGAATAAATAAATAAATAAATAAAGTTTTTAACATTTTTTAACTCTGCCGTGGCCGGTCCCAAGCCCGTGCTGTGAAAAGTGGAGGGTCAGATGCTGGGACAAGCAAATCAGCTCTGTAAAAACTATTTGCTACTGCGGTCAGGGAGGGCCTTGGAAAAGCTCATTGGGATTCCTCAGGATCTTAAACAAATAAATGAATAAATAAATAAATAAATAATGTTTTCAACATTTTTTAACTCTGCCGTGGCCGGTCCCAAGCCCGTGCTGTGAAAAGAGGAGGGTCAGATGCTGGGACAAGCAAACCAGCTCTGTAAAAACTATTTGCTACTGCGGTCAGGGAGGGCCTTGGAAAAGCTGATTGGGATTCCTCAGGATCTCAAACAAATAAATGAATAAATAAATAAATAATGTTTTCAACATTTTTTAACTCTGCCGTGGCCGGTCCCAAGCCCGTGCTGTGAAAAGAGGAGGGTCAGATGCTGGGACAAGCAAACCAGCTCTGTAAAAACTATTTGCTACTGCAGTCAGGGAGGGCCTTGGAAAAGCTCATTGGGATTCCTCAGGATCTCAAACAAATAAATGAATAAATAAATAAATAATGTTTTCAACATTTTTTAACTCTGCCGTGGCCGGTCCCAAGCCCGTGCTGTGAAAAGAGGAGGGTCAGATGCTGGGACAAGCAAACCAGCTCTGTAAAAAATATTTGCTACTGTGGTCAGGGAGGGCCTTGGAAAAGCTCATTGGGATTCCTCAGGATCTCAAACAAATAAATGAATAAATAAATAAATAAATAAAGTTTTTAACATTTTTTAACTCTGCCGTGGCCGGTCCCAAGCCCATGCTGTGAAAAGAGGAGGGTCAGATGCTGGGACAAGCAAACCAGCTCTGTAAAAACTATTTGCTACTGCGGTCAGGGAGGGCCTTGGAAAAGCTCATTGGGATTCCTCAGGATCTCAAACAAATAAATGAATAAATAAATAAATAAATAATGTTTTCAACATTTTTTAACTCTGCCGTGGCCGGTCCCAAGCCCATGCTGTGAAAAGAGGAGGGTCAGATGCTGGGACAAGCAAACCAGCTCTGTAAAAACTATTTGCTACTGCAGTCAGGGAGGGCCTTGGAAAAGCTCATTGGGATTCCTCAGGATCTCAAACAAATAAATGAATAAATAAATAAATAATGTTTTCAACATTTTTTAACTCTGCCGTGGCCGGTCCCAAGCCCGTGCTGTGAAAAGAGGAGGGTCAGATGCTGGGACAAGCAAACCAGCTCTGTAAAAACTATTTGCTACTGCGGTCAGGGAGGGCCTTGGAAAAGCTCATTGGGATTCCTCAGGATCTCAAACAAATAAATGAATAAATAAATAAATAAAGTTTTTAACATTTTTTAACTCGGCCGTGGCCTGTCCCAAGCCCCTGCTGTGAAAAGAGGAGGGTCAGATGCTGGGACAAGTAAACCAGCTCTGTAAAAACTATTTGCTACTGCGGTCAGGGAGGGCCTTGGAAAAGCTGATTGGGATTCCTCAGGATCTCAAACAAATAAATGAATAAATAAATAATGTTTTCAACATTTTTTAACTCTGCCGTGGCCAGTCCCAAGCCCGTGCTGTGAAAAGAGGAGGGTCAGATGCTGGGACAAGCAAACCAGCTCTGTAAAAACTATTTGCTACTGCGGTCAGGGAGGGCCTTGGAAAAGCTCATTGGGATTCCTCAGGATCTCAAACAAATAAATGAATAAATAAATAAATAAATAAAGTTTTTAACATTTTTTAACTCTGCCGTGGCCGGTCCCAAGCCCATGCTGTGAAAAGAGGAGGGTCAGATGCTGGGACAAGCAAACCAGCTCTGTAAAAACTATTTGCTACTGCGGTCAGGGAGGGCCTTGGAAAAGCTCATTGGGATTCCTCAGGATCTCAAACAAATAAATGAATAAATAAATAAATAAATAATGTTTTCAACATTTTTTAACTCTGCCGTGGCCGGTCCCAAGCCCATGCTGTGAAAAGAGGAGGGTCAGATGCTGGGACAAGCAAACCAGCTCTGTAAAAACTATTTGCTACTGCAGTCAGGGAGGGCCTTGGAAAAGCTCATTGGGATTCCTCAGGATCTCAAACAAATAAATGAATAAATAAATAAATAATGTTTTCAACATTTTTTAACTCTGCCGTGGCCGGTCCCAAGCCCGTGCTGTGAAAAGAGGAGGGTCAGATGCTGGGACAAGCAAACCAGCTCTGTAAAAACTATTTGCTACTGCGGTCAGGGAGGGCCTTGGAAAAGCTCATTGGGATTCCTCAGGATCTCAAACAAATAAATGAATAAATAAATAAATAATGTTTTCAACATTTTTAACTCTGCCGTGGCTGGTCCCAAGCCCGTGCTATGAAAAGAGGAGGGTCAGATGCTGGGACAAGCAAACCAGCTCTGTAAAAACTATTTGCTACTGCGGTCAGGGAGGGCCTTGGAAAAGCTCATTGGGATTCCTCAGGATCTCAAACAAATAAATGAATAAATAAATAAATAAATAATGTTTTCAACATTTTTTAACTCTGCCGTGGCTGGTCCCAAGCCCGTGCTGTGAAAAGAGGAGGGTCAGATGCTGGGACAAGCAAACCAGCTCTGTAAAAAATATTTGCTACTGTGGTCAGGGAGGGCCTTGGAAAAGCTCATTGGGATTCCTCAGGATCTCAAACAAATAAATGAATAAATAAATAAATAAATAAATAAAGTTTTTAACATTTTTTAACTCTGCCGTGGCCGGTCCCAAGCCCGTGCTGTGAAAAGTGGAGGGTCAGATGCTGGGACAAGCAAATCAGCTCTGTAAAAACTATTTGCTACTGTGGTCAGGGAGGGCCTTGGAAAAGCTCATTGGGATTCCTCAGGATCTCAAACAAATAAATGAATAAATAAATAAATAAATAATGTTTTCAACATTTTTTAACTCTGCCGTGGCCGGTCCCAAGCCCGTGCTGTGAAAAGAGGAGGGTCAGATGCTGGGACAAGCAAACCAGCTCTGTAAAAACTATTTGCTACTGCGGTCAGGGAGGGCCTTGGAAAAGCTGATTGGGATTCCTCAGGATCTCAAACAAATAAATGAATAAATAAATAAATAATGTTTTCAACATTTTTTAACTCTGCCGTGGCCGGTCCCAAGCCCGTGCTGTGAAAAGAGGAGGGTCAGATGCTGGGACAAGCAATCCAGCTCTGTAAAAACTATTTGCTACTGCAGTCAGGGAGGGCCTTGGAAAATCTCATTGGGATTCCTCAGGATCTCAAACAAATAAATGAATAAATAAATAAATAATGTTTTCAACATTTTTTAACTCTGCCGTGGCCGGTCCCAAGCCCGTGCTGTGAAAAGAGGAGGGTCAGATGCTGGGACAAGCAAACCAGCTCTGTAAAAACTATTTGCTACTGTGGTCAGGGAGGGCCTTGGAAAAGCTCATTGGGATTCCTCAGGATCTCAAACAAATAAATGAATAAATAAATAAATAAAGTTTTTAACATTTTTTAACTCTGCCGTGGCCGGTCCCAAGCCCATGCTGTGAAAAGAGGAGGGTCAGATGCTGGGACAAGCAAACCAGCTCTGTAAAAACTATTTGCTACTGCGGTCAGGGAGGGCCTTGGAAAAGCTCATTGGGATTCCTCAGGATCTCAAACAAATAAATGAAAAAATAAATAAATAATGTTTTCAACATTTTTAACTCTGCCGTGGCTGGTCCCAAGCCCGTGCTATGAAAAGAGGAGGGTCAGATGCTGGGACAAGCAAACCAGCTCTGTAAAAACTATTTGCTACTGCGGTCAGGGAGGGCCTTGGAAAAGCTCATTGGGATTCCTCAGGATCTCAAACAAATAAATGAATAAATAAATAAATAAATAATGTTTTCAACATTTTTTAACTCTGCCGTGGCCGGTCCCAAGCCCGTGCTGTGAAAAGAGGAGGGTCAGATGCTGGGACAAGCAAACCAGCTCTGTAAAAACTATTTGCTACTGCGGTCAGGGAGGGCCTTGGAAAAGCTCATTGGGATTCCTCAGGATCTCAAACAAATAAATGAATAAATAAATAAATAAATAATGTTTTCAACATTTTTTAACTCTGCCGTGGCCGGTCCCAAGCCCGTGCTGTGAAAAGAGGAGGGTCAGATGCTGGGACAAGCAAACCAGCTCTGTAAAAAATATTTGCTACTGTGGTCAGGGAGGGCCTTGGAAAAGCTCATTGGGATTCCTCAGGATCTCAAACAAATAAATGAATAAATAAATAAATAAATAAAGTTTTTAACATGTTTTAACTCTGCCGTGGCCGGTCCCAAGCCCGTGCTGTGAAAAGTGGAGGGTCAGATGCTGGGACAAGCAAATCAGCTCTGTAAAAACTATTTGCTACTGTGGTCAGGGAGGGCCTTGGAAAAGTTCATTGGGATTCCTCAGGATCTCAAACAAATAAATGAATAAATAAATAAATAAATAATGTTTTCAACATTTTTTAACTCTGCCGTGGCCGGTCCCAAGCCCGTGCTGTGAAAAGAGGAGGGTCAGATGCTGGGACAAGCAAACCAGCTCTGTAAAAACTATTTGCTACTGCGGTCAGGGAGGGCCTTGGAAAAGCTGATTGGGATTCCTCAGGATCTCAAACAAATAAATGAATAAATAAATAAATAATGTTTTCAACATTTTTTAACTCTGCCGTGGCCGGTCCCAAGCCCGTGCTGTGAAAAGAGGAGGGTCAGATGCTGGGACAAGCAAACCAGCTCTGTAAAAACTATTTGCTACTGTGGTCAGGGAGGGACTTGGAAAAGCTCATTGGGATTCCTCAGGATCTCAAACAAATAAATGAAAAAATAAATAAATAATGTTTTCAACATTTTTAACTCTGCCGTGGCTGGTCCCAAGCCCGTGCTATGAAAAGAGGAGGGTCAGATGCTGGGACAAGCAAACCAGCTCTGTAAAAACTATTTGCTACTGTGGTCAGGGAGGGCCTTGGAAAAGCTCATTGGGATTCCTCAGGATCTCAAACAAATAAATGAATAAATAAATAAATAAATAAAGTTTTTAACATTTTTTAACTCTGCCGTGGCCGGTCCCAAGCCCATGCTGTGAAAAGAGGAGGGTCAGATGCTGGGACAAGCAAACCAGCTCTGTAAAAACTATTTGCTACTGCGGTCAGGGAGGGCCTTGGAAAAGCTCATTGGGATTCCTCAGGATCTCAAACAAATAAATGAAAAAATAAATAAATAATGTTTTCAACATTTTTAACTCTGCCGTGGCTGGTCCCAAGCCCGTGCTATGAAAAGAGGAGGGTCAGATGCTGGGACAAGCAAACCAGCTCTGTAAAAACTATTTGCTACTGCGGTCAGGGAGGGCCTTGGAAAAGCTCATTGGGATTCCTCAGGATCTCAAACAAATAAATGAATAAATAAATAAATAAATAATGTTTTCAACATTTTTTAACTCTGCCGTGGCCGGTCCCAAGCCCGTGCTGTGAAAAGAGGAGGGTCAGATGCTGGGACAAGCAAACCAGCTCTGTAAAAACTATTTGCTACTGCGGTCAGGGAGGGCCTTGGAAAAGCTCATTGGGATTCCTCAGGATCTCAAACAAATAAATGAATAAATAAATAAATAAATAAAGTTTTTAACATTTTTTAACTCTGCCGTGGCCGGTCCCAAGCCCGTGCTGTGAAAAGAGGAGGGTCAGATGCTGGGACAAGCAAATCAGCTCTGTAAAAACTATTTGCTACTGCGGTCAGGGAGGGCCTTGGAAAAGCTCATTGGGATTCCTCAGGATCTCAAACAAATAAATGAATAAATAAATAAATAAATAAATAATGTTTTCAACATTTTTTAACTCTGCCGTGGCCGGTCCCAAGCCCGTGCTGTGAAAAGAGGAGGGTCAGATGCTGGGACAAGCAAACCAGCTCTGTAAAAACTATTTGCTACTGCGGTCAGGGAGGGCCTTGGAAAAGCTCATTGGGATTCCTCAGGATCTCAAACAAATAAATGAATAAATAAATAAATAATGTTTTCAACATTTTTTAACTCTGCCGTGGCCGGTCCCAAGCCCGTGCTGTGAAAAGAGGAGGGTCAGATGCTGGGACAAGCAAACCAGCTCTGTAAAAACTATTTGCTACTGCAGTCAGGGAGGGCCTTGGAAAATCTCATTGGGATTCCTCAGGATCTCAAACAAATAAATGAATAAATAAATAAATAATGTTTTCAACATTTTTTAACTCTGCCGTGGCCGGTCCCAAGCCCGTGCTGTGAAAAGAGGAGGGTCAGATGCTGGGACAAGCAAACCAGCTCTGTAAAAACTATTTGCTACTGTGGTCAGGGAGGGCCTTGGAAAAGCTGATTGGGATTCCTCAGGATCTCAAACAAATAAATGAATAAATAAATAAATAAATAAATAAAGTTTTTAACATTTTTTAACTCTGCCATGGCCGGTCCCAAGCCCATGCTGTGAAAAGAGGAGGGTCAGATGCTGGGACAAGCAAACCAGCTCTGTAAAAACTATTTGCTACTGCGGTCAGGGAGGGCCTTGGAAAAGCTCATTGGGATTCCTCAGGATCTCAAACAAATAAATGAATAAATAAATAAATAAATAAAGTTTTTAACATTTTTTAACTCTGCCGTGGCCGGTCCCAAGCCCGTGCTGTGAAAAGAGGAGGGTCAGATGCTGGGACAAGCAAACCAGCTCTGTAAAAACTATTTGCTACTGTGGTCAGGGAGGGCCTTGGAAAAGCTCATTGGGATTCCTCAGGATCTCAAACAAATAAATGAATAAATAAATAAATAAATAATGTTTTCAACATTTTTTAACTCTGCCGTGGCCGGTCCCAAGCCCATGCTGTGAAAAGAGGAGGGTCAGATGCTGGGACAAGCAAACCAGCTCTGTAAAAACTATTTGCTACTGCGGTCAGGGAGGGCCTTGGAAAAGCTCATTGGGATTCCTCAGGATCTCAAACAAATAAATGAATAAATAAATAATGTTTTCAACATTTTTTAACTCTGCCGTGGCCGGTCCCAAGCCCGTGCTGTGAAAAGAGGAGGGTCAGATGCTGGGACAAGCAAACCAGCTCTGTAAAAAATATTTGCTACTGTGGTCAGGGAGGGCCTTGGAAAAGCTCATTGGGATTCCTCAGGATCTCAAACAAATAAATGAATAAATAAATAAATAAATAAAGTTTTTAACATTTTTTAACTCTGCCGTGGCCGGTCCCAAGCCCGTGCTGTGAAAAGTGGAGGGTCAGATGCTGGGACAAGCAAATCAGCTCTGTAAAAACTATTTGCTACTGCGGTCAGGGAGGGCCTTGGAAAAGCTCATTGGGATTCCTCAGGATCTTAAACAAATAAATGAATAAATAAATAAATAAATAATGTTTTCAACATTTTTTAACTCTGCCGTGGCCGGTCCCAAGCCCGTGCTGTGAAAAGAGGAGGGTCAGATGCTGGGACAAGCAAACCAGCTCTGTAAAAACTATTTGCTACTGCGGTCAGGGAGGGCCTTGGAAAAGCTGATTGGGATTCCTCAGGATCTCAAACAAATAAATGAATAAATAAATAAATAATGTTTTCAACATTTTTTAACTCTGCCGTGGCCGGTCCCAAGCCCGTGCTGTGAAAAGAGGAGGGTCAGATGCTGGGACAAGCAAACCAGCTCTGTAAAAACTATTTGCTACTGCAGTCAGGGAGGGCCTTGGAAAAGCTCATTGGGATTCCTCAGGATCTCAAACAAATAAATGAATAAATAAATAAATAATGTTTTCAACATTTTTTAACTCTGCCGTGGCCGGTCCCAAGCCCGTGCTGTGAAAAGAGGAGGGTCAGATGCTGGGACAAGCAAACCAGCTCTGTAAAAACTATTTGCTACTGCGGTCAGGGAGGGCCTTGGAAAAGCTCATTGGGATTCCTCAGGATCTCAAACAAATAAATGAATAAATAAATAAATAAATAAAGTTTTTAACATTTTTTAACTCTGCCGTGGCCTGTCCCAAGCCCGTGCTGTGAAAAGAGGAGGGTCAGATGCTGGGACAAGCAAACCAGCTCTGTAAAAACTATTTGCTACTGCGGTCAGGGAGGGCCTTGGAAAAGCTGATTGGGATTCCTCAGGATCTCAAACAAATAAATGAATAAATAAATAAATAATGTTTTCAACATTTTTTAACTCTGCCGTGGCCAGTCCCAAGCCCGTGCTGTGAAAAGAGGAGGGTCAGATGCTGGGACAAGCAAACCAGCTCTGTAAAAACTATTTGCTACTGCGGTCAGGGAGGGCCTTGGAAAAGCTCATTGGGATTCCTCAGGATCTCAAACAAATAAATGAATAAATAAATAAATAATGTTTTCAACATTTTTAACTCTGCCGTGGCTGGTCCCAAGCCCGTGCTATGAAAAGAGGAGGGTCAGATGCTGGGACAAGCAAACCAGCTCTGTAAAAACTATTTGCTACTGCGGTCAGGGAGGGCCTTGGAAAAGCTGATTGGGATTCCTCAGGATCTCAAACAAATAAATGAATAAATAAATAAATAATGTTTTCAACATTTTTAACTCTGCCGTGGCTGGTCCCAAGCCCGTACTGTGAAAAGAGGAGGGTCAGATGCTGGGACAAGCAAACCAGCTCTGTAAAAACTATTTGCTACTGCGGTCAGGGAGGGCCTTGGAAAAGCTCATTGGGATTCCTCAGGATCTCAAACAAATAAATGAATAAATAAATAAATAGATAATGTTTTCAACATTTTTTAACTCTGCCGTGGCCGGTCCCAAGCCCGTGCTGTGAAAAGAGGAGGGTCAGATGCTGGGACAAGCAAACCAGCTCTGTAAAAACTATTTGCTACTGTGGTCAGGGAGGGCCTTGGAAAAGCTCATTGGGATTCCTCAGGATCTCAAACAAATAAATGAATAAATAAATAAATAAATAATGTTTTCAACATTTTTTAACTCTGCCGTGGCCGGTCCCAAGCCCGTGCTGTGAAAAGAGGAGGGTCAGATGCTGGGACAAGCAAACCAGCTCTGTAAAAACTATTTGCTACTGCGGTCAGGGAGGGCCTTGGAAAAGCTCATTGGGATTCCTCAGGATCTCAAACAAATAAATGAATAAATAAATAAATAAATAATGTTTTCAACATTTTTTAACTCTGCCGTGGCCGGTCCCAAGCCCGTGCTGTGAAAAGAGGAGGGTCAGATGCTGGGACAAGCAAACCAGCTCTGTAAAAAATATTTGCTACTGTGGTCAGGGAGGGCCTTGGAAAAGCTCATTGGGATTCCTCAGGATCTCAAACAAATAAATGAATAAATAAATAAATAAATAAATAAAGTTTTTAACATTTTTTAACTCTGCCGTGGCCGGTCCCAAGCCCGTGCTGTGAAAAGTGGAGGGTCAGATGCTGGGACAAGCAAATCAGCTCTGTAAAAACTATTTGCTACTGCGGTCAGGGAGGGCCTTGGAAAAGCTCATTGGGATTCCTCAGGATCTTAAACAAATAAATGAATAAATAAATAAATAAATAATGTTTTCAACATTTTTTAACTCTGCCGTGGCCGGTCCCAAGCCCGTGCTGTGAAAAGAGGAGGGTCAGATGCTGGGACAAGCAAACCAGCTCTGTAAAAACTATTTGCTACTGCGGTCAGGGAGGGCCTTGGAAAAGCTGATTGGGATTCCTCAGGATCTCAAACAAATAAATGAATAAATAAATAAATAATGTTTTCAACATTTTTTAACTCTGCCGTGGCCGGTCCCAAGCCCGTGCTGTGAAAAGAGGAGGGTCAGATGCTGGGACAAGCAAACCAGCTCTGTAAAAACTATTTGCTACTGCAGTCAGGGAGGGCCTTGGAAAATCTCATTGGGATTCCTCAGGATCTCAAACAAATAAATGAATAAATAAATAAATAATGTTTTCAACATTTTTAACTCTGCCGTGGCTGGTCCCAAGCCCGTGCTATGAAAAGAGGAGGGTCAGATGCTGGGACAAGCAAACCAGCTCTGTAAAAACTATTTGCTACTGCGGTCAGGGAGGGCCTTGGAAAAGCTGATTGGGATTCCTCAGGATCTCAAACAAATAAATGAATAAATAAATAAATAATGTTTTCAACATTTTTAACTCTGCCGTGGCTGGTCCCAAGCCCGTACTGTGAAAAGAGGAGGGTCAGATGCTGGGACAAGCAAACCAGCTCTGTAAAAACTATTTGCTACTGCGGTCAGGGAGGGCCTTGGAAAAGCTCATTGGGATTCCTCAGCATCTCAAACAAATAAATGAATAAATAAATAAATAGATAATGTTTTCAACATTTTTTAACTCTGCCGTGGCCGGTCCCAAGCCCGTGCTGTGAAAAGAGGAGGGTCAGATGCTGGGACAAGCAAACCAGCTCTGTAAAAACTATTTGCTACTGTGGTCAGGGAGGGCCTTGGAAAAGCTCATTGGGATTCCTCAGGATCTCAAACAAATAAATGAATAAATAAATAAATAAATAATGTTTTCAACATTTTTTAACTCTGCCGTGGCCGGTCCCAAGCCCGTGCTGTGAAAAGAGGAGGGTCAGATGCTGGGACAAGCAAACCAGCTCTGTAAAAACTATTTGCTACTGCGGTCAGGGAGGGCCTTGGAAAAGCTCATTGGGATTCCTCAGGATCTCAAACAAATAAATGAATAAATAAATAAATAAATAATGTTTTCAACATTTTTTAACTCTGCCGTGGCCGGTCCCAAGCCCGTGCTGTGAAAAGAGGAGGGTCAGATGCTGGGACAAGCAAACCAGCTCTGTAAAAAATATTTGTTACTGTGGTCAGGGAGGGCCTTGGAAAAGCTCATTGGGATTCCTCAGGATCTCAAACAAATAAATGAATAAATAAATAAATAAATAAAGTTTTTAACATTTTTTAACTCTGCCGTGGCCGGTCCCAAGCCCGTGCTGTGAAAAGTGGAGGGTCAGATGCTGGGACAAGCAAATCAGCTCTGTAAAAACTATTTGCTACTGCGGTCAGGGAGGGCCTTGGAAAAGCTGATTGGGATTCCTCAGGATCTCAAACAAATAAATGAATAAATAAATAAATAATGTTTTCAACATTTTTTAACTCTGCCGTGGCCAGTCCCAAGCCCGTGCTGTGAAAAGAGGAGGGTCAGATGCTGGGACAAGCAAACCAGCTCTGTAAAAACTATTTGCTACTGCGGTCAGGGAGGGCCTTGGAAAAGCTCATTGGGATTCCTCAGGATCTCAAACAAATAAATGAATAAATAAATAAATAATGTTTTCAACATTTTTAACTCTGCCGTGGCTGGTCCCAAGCCCGTGCTATGAAAAGAGGAGGGTCAGATGCTGGGACAAGCAAACCAGCTCTGTAAAAACTATTTGCTACTGCGGTCAGGGAGGGCCTTGGCAAAGCTCATTGGGATTCCTCAGGATGTCAAACAAATAAATGAATAAATAAATAAATAAATAATGTTTTCAACATTTTTTAACTCTGCCGTGGCCGGTCCCAAGCCCGTGCTGTGAAAAGAGGAGGGTCAGATGCTGGGACAAGCAAACCAGCTCTGTAAAAAATATTTGCTACTGTGGTCAGGGAGGGCCTTGGAAAAGCTCATTGGGATTCCTCAGGATCTCAAACAAATAAATGAATAAATAAATAAATAATGTTTTCAACATTTTTTAACTCTGCCGTGGCCGGTCCCAAGCCCGTGCTGTGAAAAGAGGAGGGTCAGATGCTGGGACAAGCAAACCAGCTCTGTAAAAACTATTTGCTACTGCAGTCAGGGAGGGCCTTGGAAAATCTCATTGGGATTCCTCAGGATCTCAAACAAATAAATGAATAAATAAATAAATAATGTTTTCAACATTTTTTAACTCTGCCGTGGCCGGTCCCAAGCCCGTGCTGTGAAAAGAGGAGGGTCAGATGCTGGGACAAGCAAACCAGCTCTGTAAAAACTATTTGCTACTGTGGTCAGGGAGGGCCTTGGAAAAGCTGATTGGGATTCCTCAGGATCTCAAACAAATAAATGAATAAATAAATAAATAAATAAATAAAGTTTTTAACATTTTTTAACTCTGCCATGGCCGGTCCCAAGCCCATGCTGTGAAAAGAGGAGGGTCAGATGCTGAGACAAGCAAACCAGCTCTGTAAAAACTATTTGCTACTGCGGTCAGGGAGGGCCTTGGAAAAGCTCATTGGGATTCCTCAGGATCTCAAACAAATAAATGAATAAATAAATAAATAAATAAAGTTTTTAACATTTTTTAACTCTGCCGTGGCCGGTCCCAAGCCCGTGCTGTGAAAAGAGGAGGGTCAGATGCTGGGACAAGCAAACCAGCTCTGTAAAAACTATTTGCTACTGTGGTCAGGGAGGGCCTTGGAAAAGCTCATTGGGATTCCTCAGGATCTCAAACAAATAAATGAATAAATAAATAAATAAATAATGTTTTCAACATTTTTTAACTCTGCCGTGGCCGGTCCCAAGCCCGTGCTGTGAAAAGAGGAGGGTCAGATGCTGGGACAAGCAAACCAGCTCTGTAAAAACTATTTGCTACTGCGGTCAGGGAGGGCCTTGGAAAAGCTCATTGGGATTCCTCAGGATCTCAAACAAATAAATGAATAAATAAATAAATAAATAATGTTTTCAACATTTTTTAACTCTGCCGTGGCCGGTCCCAAGCCCGTGCTGTGAAAAGAGGAGGGTCAGATGCTGGGACAAGCAAACCAGCTCTGTAAAAAATATTTGCTACTGTGGTCAGGGAGGGCCTTGGAAAAGCTCATTGGGATTCCTCAGGATCTCAAACAAATAAATGAATAAATAAATAAATAAATAAATAAATAAATAAAGTTTTTAACATTTTTTAACTCTGCCGTGGCCGGTCCCAAGCCCGTGCTGTGAAAAGTGGAGGGTCAGATGCTGGGACAAGCAAATCAGCTCTGTAAAAACTATTTGCTACCGCGGTCAGGGAGGGCCTTGGAAAAGCTCATTGGGATTCCTCAGGATCTCAAACAAATAAATGAATAAATAAATAAATAATGTTTTCAACATTTTTTAACTCTGCCGTGGCCGGTCCCAAGCCCGTGCTGTTAAAAGAGGAGGGTCAGATGCTGGGACAAGCAAACCAGCTCTGTAAAAACTATTTGCTACTGCAGTCAGGGAGGGCCTTGGAAAAGCTCATTGGGATTCCTCAGGATCTCAAACAAATAAATGAATAAATAAATAAATAATGTTTTCAACATTTTTTAACTCTGCCGTGGCCGGTCCCAAGCCCGTGCTGTGAAAAGAGGAGGGTCAGATGCTGGGACAAGCAAACCAGCTCTGTAAAAACTATTTGCTACTGCGGTCAGGGAGGGCCTTGGAAAAGCTCATTGGGATTCCTCAGGATCTCAAACAAATAAATGAATAAATAAATAAATAAAGTTTTTAACATTTTTTAACTCGGCCGTGGCCTGTCCCAAGCCCGTGCTGTGAAAAGAGGAGGGTCAGATGCTGGGACAAGTAAACCAGCTCTGTAAAAACTATTTGCTACTGCGGTCAGGGAGGGCCTTGGAAAAGCTGATTGGGATTCCTCAGGATCTCAAACAAATAAATGAATAAATAAATAAATAAATAAATAAAGTTTTTAACATTTTTTAACTCTGCCGTGGCCGGTCCCAAGCCCGTGCTGTGAAAAGTGGAGGGTCAGATGCTGGGACAAGCAAATCAGCTCTGTAAAAACTTTTTGCTACTGTGGTCAGGGAGGGCCTTGGAAAAGCTCATTGGGATTCCTCAGTAACTCAAACAAATAAATGAATAAATAAATAAATAAATAATGTTTTCAACATTTTTTAACTCTGCCGTGGCCGGTCCCAAGCCCGTGCTGTGAAAAGAGGAGGGTCAGATGCTGGGACAAGCAAACCAGCTCTGTAAAAACTATTTGCTACTGCGGTCAGGGAGGGCCTTGGAAAAGCTGATTGGGATTCCTCAGGATCTCAAACAAATAAATGAATAAATAAATAAATAATGTTTTCAACATTTTTTAACTCTGCCGTGGCCGGTCCCAAGCCCGTGCTGTGAAAAGAGGAGGGTCAGATGCTGGGACAAGCAAACCAGCTCTGTAAAAACTATTTGCTACTGCAGTCAGGGAGGGCCTTGGAAAATCTCATTGGGATTCCTCAGGATCTCAAACAAATAAATGAATAAATAAATAAATAATGTTTTCAACATTTTTTAACTCTGCCGTGGCCGGTCCCAAGCCCGTGCTGTGAAAAGAGGAGGGTCAGATGCTGGGGCAAGCAAACCAGCTCTGTAAAAACTATTTGCTACTGTGGTCAGGGAGGGCCTTGGAAAAGCTCATTGGGATTCCTCAGGATCTCAAACAAATAAATGAATAAATAAATAAATAAATAAATAAAGTTTTTAACATTTTTTAACTCTGCCGTGGCCGGTCCCAAGCCCATGCTGTGAAAAGAGGAGGGTCAGATGCTGGGACAAGCAAACCAGCTCTGTAAAAACTATTTGCTACTGCGGTCAGGGAGGGCCTTGGAAAAGCTCATTGGGATTCCTCAGGATCTCAAACAAATAAATGAAAAAATAAATAAATAATGTTTTCAACATTTTTAACTCTGCCGTGGCTGGTCCCAAGCCCGTGCTATGAAAAGAGGAGGGTCAGATGCTGGGACAAGCAAACCAGCTCTGAAAAAACTATTTGCTACTGCGGTCAGGGAGGGCCTTGGAAAAGCTCATTGGGATTCCTCAGGATCTCAAACAAATAAATGAATAAATAAATAAATAAATAATGTTTTCAACATTTTTTAACTCTGCCGTGGCCGGTCCCAAGCCCGTGCTGTGAAAAGAGGAGGGTCAGATGCTGGGACAAGCAAACCAGCTCTGTAAAAACTATTTGCTACTGTGGTCAGGGAGGGCCTTGGAAAAGCTCATTGGGATTCCTCAGGATCTCAAACAAATAAATGAATAAATAAATAAATAAATAAATAAAGTTTTTAACATTTTTTAACTCTGCCATGGCCGGTCCCAAGCCCATGCTGTGAAAAGAGGAGGGTCAGATGCTGGGACAAGCAAACCAGCTCTGTAAAAACTATTTGCTACTGCGGTCAGGGAGGGCCTTGGAAAAGCTCATTGGGATTCCTCAGGATCTCAAACAAATAAATGAATAAATAAATAAATAAATAATGTTTTCAACATTTTTTAACTCTGCCGTGGCCGGTCCCAAGCCCGTGCTGTGAAAAGAGGAGGGTCAGATGCTGGGACAAGCAAACCAGCTCTGTAAAAACTATTTGCTACTGCGGTCAGGGAGGGCCTTGGAAAAGCTCATTGGGATTCCTCAGGATCTCAAACAAATAAATGAATAAATAAATAAATAAATAATGTTTTCAACATTTTTTAACTCTGCCGTGGCCGGTCCCAAGCCCGTGCTGTGAAAAGAGGAGGGTCAGATGCTGGGACAAGCAAACCAGCTCTGTAAAAAATACTTGCTACTGTGGTCAGGGAGGGCCTTGGAAAAGCTCATTGGGATTCCTCAGGATCTCAAACAAATAAATGAATAAATAAATAAATAAATAAATAAAGTTTTTAACATTTTTTAACTCTGCCGTGGCCGGTCCAAAGCCCGTGCTGTGAAAAGTGGAGGGTCAGATGCTGGGACAAGCAAATCAGCTCTGTAAAAACTATTTGCTACTGTGGTCAGGGAGGGCCTTGGAAAAGTTCATTGGGATTCCTCAGGATCTCAAACAAATAAATGAATAAATAAATAAATAAATAATGTTTTCAACATTTTTTAACTCTGCCGTGGCCGGTCCCAAGCCCGTGCTGTGAAAAGAGGAGGGTCAGATGCTGGGACAAGCAAACCAGCTCTGTAAAAACTATTTGCTACTGCGGTCAGGGAGGGCCTTGGAAAAGCTGATTGGGATTCCTCAGGATCTCAAACAAATAAATGAATAAATAAATAAATAATGTTTTCAACATTTTTTAACTCTGCCGTGGCCGGTCCCAAGCCCGTGCTGTGAAAAGAGGAGGGTCAGATGCTGGGACAAGCAAACCAGCTCTGTAAAAACTATTTGCTACTGTGGTCAGGGAGGGCCTTGGAAAAGCTCATTGGGATTCCTCAGGATCTCAAACAAATAAATGAATAAATAAATAAATAAATAAAGTTTTTAACATTTTTTAACTCTGCCGTGGCCGGTCCCAAGCCCATGCTGTGAAAAGAGGAGGGTCAGATGCTGGGACAAGCAAACCAGCTCTGTAAAAACTATTTGCTACTGCGGTCAGGGAGGGCCTTGGAAAAGCTCATTGGGATTCCTCAGGATCTCAAACAAATAAATGAAAAAATAAATAAATAATGTTTTCAACATTTTTAACTCTGCCGTGGCTGGTCCCAAGCCCGTGCTATGAAAAGAGGAGGGTCAGATGCTGGGACAAGCAAACCAGCTCTGTAAAAACTATTTGCTACTGCGGTCAGGGAGGGCCTTGGAAAAGCTCATTGGGATTCCTCAGGATCTCAAACAAATAAATGAATAAATAAATAAATAAATAATGTTTTCAACATTTTTTAACTCTGCCGTGGCCGGTCCCAAGCCCGTGCTGTGAAAAGAGGAGGGTCAGATGCTGGGACAAGCAAACCAGCTCTGTAAAAACTATTTGCTACTGCGGTCAGGGAGGGCCTTGGAAAAGCTCATTGGGATTCCTCAGGATCTCAAACAAATAAATGAATAAATAAATAAATAAATAATGTTTTCAACATTTTTTAACTCTGCCGTGGCCGGTCCCAAGCCCGTGCTGTGAAAAGAGGAGGGTCAGATGCTGGGACAAGCAAACCAGCTCTGTAAAAAATATTTGCTACTGTGGTCAGGGAGGGCCTTGGAAAAGCTCATTGGGATTCCTCAGGATCTCAAACAAATAAATGAATAAATAAATAAATAAATAAATAAAGTTTTTAACATTTTTTAACTCTGCCGTGGCCGGTCCCAAGCCCGTGCTGTGAAAAGTGGAGGGTCAGATGCTGGGACAAGCAAATCAGCTCTGTAAAAACTATTTGCTACTGTGGTCAGGGAGGGCCTTGGAAAAGTTCATTGGGATTCCTCAGGATCTCAAACAAATAAATGAATAAATAAATAAATAAATAATGTTTTCAACATTTTTTAACTCTGCCGTGGCCGGTCCCAAGCCCGTGCTGTGAAAAGAGGAGGGTCAGATGCTGGGACAAGCAAACCAGCTCTGTAAAAACTATTTGCTACTGTGGTCAGGGAGGGACTTGGAAAAGCTCATTGGGTTTCTTTAGGATCTCAAACAAATAAATGAAAAAATAAATAAATAATGTTTTCAACATTTTTAACTCTGCCGTGGCTGGTCCCAAGCCCGTGCTATGAAAAGAGGAGGGTCAGATGCTGGGACAAGCAAACCAGCTCTGTAAAAACTATTTGCTACTGCGGTCAGGGAGGGCCTTGGAAAAGCTCATTGGGATTCCTCAGGATCTCAAACAAATAAATGAAAAAATAAATAAATAATGTTTTCAACATTTTTAACTCTGCCGTGGCTGGTCCCAAGCCCGTGCTATGAAAAGAGGAGGGTCAGATGCTGGGACAAGCAAACCAGCTCTGTAAAAACTATTTGCTACTGCGGTCAGGGAGGGCCTTGGAAAAGCTCATTGGGATTCCTCAGGATCTCAAACAAATAAATGAATAAATAAATAAATAAATAATGTTTTCAACATTTTTTAACTCTGCCGTGGCCGGTCCCAAGCCCGTGCTGTGAAAAGAGGAGGGTCAGATGCTGGGACAAGCAAACCAGCTCTGTAAAAAATATTTGCTACTGTGGTCAGGGAGGGCCTTGGAAAAGCTCATTGGGATTCCTCAGGATCTCAAACAAATAAATGAATAAATAAATAAATAAATAAATAAAGTTTTTAACATTTTTTAACTCTGCCGTGGCCGGTCCCAAGCCCGTGCTGTGAAAAGTGGAGGGTCAGATGCTGGGACAAGCAAATCAGCTCTGTAAAAACTATTTGCTACTGTGGTCAGGGAGGGCCTTGGAAAAGTTCATTGGGATTCCTCAGGATCTCAAACAAATAAATGAATAAATAAATAAATAAATAATGTTTTCAACATTTTTTAACTCTGCCGTGGCCGGTCCCAAGCCCGTGCTGTGAAAAGAGGAGGGTCAGATGCTGGGACAAGCAAACCAGCTCTGTAAAAACTATTTGCTACTGCGGTCAGGGAGGGCCTTGGAAAAGCTGATTGGGATTCCTCAGGATCTCAAACAAATAAATGAATAAATAAATAAATAATGTTTTCAACATTTTTAACTCTGCCGTGGCCGGTCCCAAGCCCGTGCTGTGAAAAGAGGAGGGTCAGATGCTGGGACAAGCAAACCAGCTCTGTAAAAACTATTTGCTACTGTGGTCAGGGAGGGACTTGGAAAAGCTCATTGGGATTCCTCAGGATCTCAAACAAATAAATGAATAAATAAATAAATAAATAACGTTTTCAACATTTTTTAACTCTGCCGTGGCCGGTCCCAAGCCCGTGCTGTGAAAAGAGGAGGGTCAGATGCAGGGACAAGCAAACCAGCTCTGTAAAAACTATTTGCTACTGCGGTCAGGGAGGGCCTTGGAAAAGCTGATTGGGATTCCTCAGGATCTCAAACAAATAAATGAATAAATAAATAAATAATGTTTTCAACATTTTTTAACTCTGCCGTGGCCAGTCCCAAGCCCGTGCTGTGAAAAGAGGAGGGTCAGATGCTGGGACAAGCAAACCAGCTCTGTAAAAACTATTTGCTACTGCGGTCAGGGAGGGCCTTGGAAAAGCTAATTGGGATTCCTCAGGATCTCAAACAAATAAATGAATAAATAAATAAATAATGTTTTCAACATTTTTAACTCTGCCGTGGCTGGTCCCAAGCCCGTGCTATGAAAAGAGGAGGGTCAGATGCTGGGACAAGCAAACCAGCTCTGTAAAAACTATTTGCTACTGCGGTCAGGGAGGGCCTTGGAAAAGCTGATTGGGATTCCTCAGGATCTCAAACAAATAAATGAATAAATAAATAAATAATGTTTTCAACATTTTTAACTCTGCCGTGGCTGGTCCCAAGCCCGTACTGTGAAAAGAGGAGGGTCAGATGCTGGGACAAGCAAACCAGCTCTGTAAAAACTATTTGCTACTGCGGTCAGGGAGGGCCTTGGAAAAGCTCATTGGGATTCCTCAGGATCTCAAACAAATAAATGAATAAATAAATAAATAGATAATGTTTTCAACATTTTTTAACTCTGCCGTGGCCGGTCCCAAGCCCGTGCTGTGAAAAGAGGAGGGTCAGATGCTGGGACAAGCAAACCAGTTCTGTAAAAACTATTTGCTACTGTGGTCAGGGAGGGCCTTGGAAAAGCTCATTGGGATTCCTCAGGATCTCAAACAAATAAATGAATAAATAAATAAATAAATAATGTTTTCAACATTTTTTAACTCTGCCGTGGCCGGTCCCAAGCCCGTGCTGTGAAAAGAGGAGGGTCAGATGCTGGGACAAGCAAACCAGCTCTGTAAAAACTATTTGCTACTGCGGTCAGGGAGGGCCTTGGAAAAGCTCATTGGGATTCCTCAGGATCTCAAACAAATAAATGAATAAATAAATAAATAAATAATGTTTTCAACATTTTTTAACTCTGCCGTGGCCGGTCCCAAGCCCGTGCTGTGAAAAGAGGAGGGTCAGATGCTGGGACAAGCAAACCAGCTCTGTAAAAAATATTTGCTACTGTGGTCAGGGAGGGCCTTGGAAAAGCTCATTGGGATTCCTCAGGATCTCAAACAAATAAATGAATAAATAAATAAATAAATAAATAAATAAAGTTTTTAACATTTTTTAACTCTGCCGTGGCCGGTCCCAAGCCCGTGCTGTGAAAAGTGGAGGGTCAGATGCTGGGACAAGCAAATCAGCTCTGTAAAAACTATTTGCTACTGCGGTCAGGAGGGCCTTGGAAAAGCTCATTGGGATTCCTCAGGATCTTAAACAAATAAATGAATAAATAAATAAATAAATAATGTTTTCAACATTTTTTAACTCTGCCGTGGCCGGTCCCAAGCCCGTGCTGTGAAAAGAGGAGGGTCAGATGCTGGGACAAGCAAACCAGCTCTGTAAAAACTATTTGCTACTGCGGTCAGGGAGGGCCTTGGAAAAGCTGATTGGGATTCCTCAGGATCTCAAACAAATAAATGAATAAATAAATAAATAATGTTTTCAACATTTTTTAACTCTGCCGTGGCCGGTCCCAAGCCCGTGCTGTGAAAAGAGGAGGGTCAGATGCTGGGACAAGCAAACCAGCTCTGTAAAAACTATTTGCTACTGCAGTCAGGGAGGGCCTTGGAAAAGCTCATTGGGATTCCTCAGGATCTCAAACAAATAAATGAATAAATAAATAAATAATGTTTTCAACATTTTTTAACTCTGCCGTGGCCGGTCCCAAGCCAGTGCTGTGAAAAGAGGAGGGTCAGATGCTGGGACAAGCAAACCAGCTCTGTAAAAACTATTTGCTACTGTGGTCAGGGAGGGCCTTGGAAAAGCTCATTGGGATTCCTCAGGATCTCAAACAAATAAATGAATAAATAAATAAATAAATAATGTTTTCAACATTTTTTAACTCTGCCGTGGCCGGTCCCAAGCCCGTGCTGTGAAAAGAGGAGGGTCAGATGCTGGGACAAGCAAACCAGCTCTGTAAAAACTATTTGCTACTGCGGTCAGGGAGGGCCTTGGAAAAGCTCATTGGGATTCCTCAGGATCTCAAACAAATAAATGAATAAATAAATAAATAAATAATGTTTTCAACATTTTTTAACTCTGCCGTGGCCGGTCCCAAGCCCGTGCTGTGAAAAGAGGAGGGTCAGATGCTGGGACAAGCAAACCAGCTCTGTAAAAAATATTTGCTACTGTGGTCAGGGAGGGCCTTGGAAAAGCTCATTGGGATTCCTCAGGATCTCAAACAAATAAATGAATAAATAAATAAATAAAGTTTTTAACATTTTTTAACTCTGCCGTGGCCGGTCCCAAGCCCGTGCTGTGAAAAGTGGAGGGTCAGATGCTGGGACAAGCAAATCAGCTCTGTAAAAACTATTTGCTACTGCGGTCAGGGAGGGCCTTGGAAAAGCTCATTGGGATTCCTCAGGATCTCAAACAAATAAATGAATAAATAAATAAATAAATAATGTTTTCAACATTTTTTAACTCTGCCGTGGCCGGTCCCAAGCCCGTGCTGTGAAAAGAGGAGGGTCAGATGCTGGGACAAGCAAACCAGCTCTGTAAAAACTATTTGCTACTGCGGTCAGGGAGGGCCTTGGAAAAGCTCATTGGGATTCCTCAGGATCTCAAACAAATAAATGAATAAATAAATAAATAATGTTTTCAACATTTTTTAACTCTGCCGTGGCCGGTCCCAAGCCCGTGCTGTGAAAAGAGGAGGGTCAGATGCTGGGACAAGCAAACCAGCTCTGTAAAAACTATTTGCTACTGCAGTCAGGGAGGGCCTTGGAAAATCTCATTGGGATTCCTCAGGATCTCAAACAAATAAATGAATAAATAAATAAATAATGTTTTCAACATTTTTTAACTCTGCCGTGGCCGGTCCCAAGCCCGTGCTGTGAAAAGAGGAGGGTCAGATGCTGGGACAAGCAAACCAGCTCTGTAAAAACTATTTGCTACTGTGGTCAGGGAGGGCCTTGGAAAAGCTCATTGGGATTCCTCAGGATCTCAAACAAATAAATGAATAAATAAATAAATAAATAAATAAAGTTTTTAACATTTTTTAACTCTGCCATGGCCGGTCCCAAGCCCATGCTGTGAAAAGAGGAGGGTCAGATGCTGGGACAAGCAAACCAGCTCTGTAAAAACTATTTGCTACTGCGGTCAGGGAGGGCCTTGGAAAAGCTCATTGGGATTCCTCAGGATCTCAAACAAATAAATGAATAAATAAATAAATAATGTTTTCAACATTTTTAACTCTGCCGTGGCTGGTCCCAAGCCCGTGCTATGAAAAGAGGAGGGTCAGATGCTGGGACAAGCAAACCAGCTCTGTAAAAACTATTTGCTACTGCGGTCAGGGAGGGCCTTGGAAAAGCTCATTGGGATTCCTCAGGATCTCAAACAAATAAATGAATAAATAAATAAATAAATAATGTTTTCAACATTTTTTAACTCTGCCGTGGCCGGTCCCAAGCCCGTGCTGTGAAAAGAGGAGGGTCAGATGCTGGGACAAGCAAACCAGCTCTGTAAAAACTATTTGCTACTGCGGTCAGGGAGGGCCTTGGAAAAGCTCATTGGGATTCCTCAGGATCTCAAACAAATAAATGAATAAATAAATAAATAATGTTTTCAACATTTTTTAACTCTGCCGTGGCCGGTCCCAAGCCCGTGCTGTGAAAAGAGGAGGGTCAGATGCTGGGACAAGCAAAACAGCTCTGTAAAAACTATTTGCTACTGCGGTCAGGGAGGGCCTTGGAAAAGCAGCTCATTGGGATTCCTCAGGATCTCAAACAAATAAATGAATAAATAAATAAATAAATAATGTTTTCAACATTTTTTAACTCTGCCGTGGCCGGTCCCAAGCCCGTGCTGTGAAAAGAGGAGGGTCAGATGCTGGGACAAGCAAAACAGCTCTGTAAAAACTATTTGCTACTGCGGTCAGGGAGGGCCTTGGAAAAGCAGCTCATTGGGATTCCTCAGGATCTCAAACAAATAAATGAATAAATAAATAAATAAATAATGTTTTCAACATTTTTTAACTCTGCCGTGGCCGGTCCCAAGCCCGTGCTGTGAAAAGAGGAGGGTCAGATGCTGGGACAAGCAAACCAGCTCTGTGAAAAATATTTGCTACTGTGGTCAGGGAGGGCCTTGGAAAAGCTCATTGGGATTCCTCAGGATCTCAAACAAATAAATGAATAAATAAATAAATAAATAAATAAAGTTTTTAACATTTTTTAACTCTGCCGTGGCCGGTCCCAAGCCCGTGCTGTGAAAAGTGGAGGGTCAGATGCTGGGACAAGCAAATCAGCTCTGTAAAAACTATTTGCTACTGCGGTCAGATAGGGCCTTGGAAAAGCTCATTGGGATTCCTCAGGATCTCAAACAAATAAATGAATAAATAAATAAATAAATAATGTTTTCAACATTTTTTAACTCTGCCGTGGCCGGTCCCAAGCCCGTGCTGTGAAAAGAGGAGGGTCAGATGCTGGGACAAGCAAACCAGCTCTGTAAAAACTATTTGCTACTGCGGTTAGGGAGGGCCTTGGAAAAGCTGATTGGGATTCCTCAGGATCTCAAACAAATAAATGAATAAATAAATAAATAATGTTTTCAACATTTTTTAACTCTGCCGTGGCCGGTCCCAAGCCCGTGCTGTGAAAAGAGGAGGTTCAGATGCTGGGACAAGCAAACCAGCTCTGTAAAAACTATTTGCTACTGCAGTCAGGGAGGGCCTTGGAAAAGCTCATTGGGATTCCTCAGGATCTCAAACAAATAAATGAATAAATAAATAAATAATGTTTTCAACATTTTTTAACTCTGCCGTGGCCGGTCCCAAGCCCGTGCTGTGAAAAGAGGAGGGTCAGATGCTGGGACAAGCAAACCAGCTCTGTAAAAACTATTTGCTACTGTGGTCAGGGAGGGCCTTGGAAAAGCTCATTGGGATTCCTCAGGATCTCAAACAAATAAATGAATAAATAAATAAATAAATAAAGTTTTTAACATTTTTTAACTCTGCCGTGGCCGGTCCCAAGCCCGTGCTGTGAAAAGAGGAGGGTCAGATGCTGGGACAAGCAAACCAGCTCTGTAAAAACTATTTGCTACTGCGGTCAGGGAGGGCCTTGGAAAAGCTCATTGGGATTCCTCAGGATCTCAAACAAATAAATGAATAAATAAATAAATAATGTTTTCAACATTTTTAACTCTGCCGTGGCTGGTCCCAAGCCCGTGCTATGAAAAGAGGAGGGTCAGATGCTGGGACAAGCAAACCAGCTCTGTAAAAACGATTTGCTACTGCGGTCAGGGAGGGCCTTGGAAAAGCTCATTGGGATTCCTCAGGATCTTAAACAAATAAATGAATAAATAAATAAATAAATAATGTTTTCAACATTTTTTAACTCTGCCGTGGCCGGTCCCAAGCCCGTGCTGTGAAAAGAGGAGGGTCAGATGCTGGGACAAGCAAACCAGCTCTGTAAAAACTATTTGCTACTGTGGTCAGGGAGGGCTTTGGAAAAGCTCATTGGGATTCCTCAGGATCTCAAACAAATAAATGAATAAATAACTAAATAAATAAATAAAGTTTTCAACATTTTTTAACTCTGCCGTGGCCGGTCCCAAGCCCGTGCTGTGAAAAGAGGAGGGTCAGATGCAGGGACAAGCAAACCAGCTCTGTAAAAACTATTTGCTACTGCGGTCAGGGAGGGCCTTGGAAAAGCTGATTGGGATTCCTCAGGATCTCAAACAAATAAATGAATAAATAAATAAATAATGTTTTCAACATTTTTTAACTCTGCCGTGGCCAGTCCCAAGCCCGTGCTGTGAAAAGAGGAGAGTCAGATGCTGGGACAAGCAAACCAGCTCTGTAAAAACTATTTGCTACTGCGGTCAGGGAGGGCCTTGGAAAAGCTCATTGGGATTCCTCAGGATCTCAAACAAATAAATGAATAAATAAATAAATAATGTTTTCAACATTTTTAACTCTGCCGTGGCTGGTCCCAAGCCCGTGCTATGAAAAGAGGAGGGTCAGATGCTGGGACAAGCAAACCAGCTCTGTAAAAACTATTTGCTACTGCGGTCAGGGAGGGCCTTGGAAAAGCTGATTGGGATTCCTCAGGATCTCAAACAAATAAATGAATAAATAAATAAATAATGTTTTCAACATTTTTAACTCTGCCGTGGCTGGTCCCAAGCCCGTACTGTGAAAAGAGGAGGGTCAGATGCTGGGACAAGCAAACCAGCTCTGTAAAAACTATTTGCTACTGCGGTCAGGGAGGGCCTTGGAAAAGCTCATTGGGATTCCTCAGGATCTCAAACAAATAAATGAATAAATATATAAATAGATAATGTTTTCAACATTTTTTAACTCTGCCGTGGCCGGTCCCAAGCCCGTGCTGTGAAAAGAGGAGGGTCAGATGCTGGGACAAGCAAACCAGCTCTGTAAAAACTATTTGCTACTGTGGTCAGGGAGGGCCTTGGAAAAGCTCATTGGGATTCCTCAGGATCTCAAACAAATAAATGAATAAATAAATAAATAAATAATGTTTTCAACATTTTTTAACTCTGCCGTGGCCGGTCCCAAGCCCGTGCTGTGAAAAGAGGAGGGTCAGATGCTGGGACAAGCAAACCAGCTCTGTAAAAACTATTTGCTACTGCGGTCAGGGAGGGCCTTGGAAAAGCTCATTGGGATTCCTCAGGATCTCAAACAAATAAATGAATAAATAAATAAATAAATAATGTTTTCAACATTTTTTAACTCTGCCGTGGCCGGTCCCAAGCCCGTGCTGTGAAAAGAGGAGGGTCAGATGCTGGGACAAGCAAACCAGCTCTGTAAAAAATATTTGCTACTGTGGTCAGGGAGGGCCTTGGAAAAGCTCATTGGGATTCCTCAGGATCTCAAACAAATAAATGAATAAATAAATAAATAAAGTTTTTAACATTTTTTAACTCTGCCGTGGCCGGTCCCAAGCCCGTGCTGTGAAAAGTGGAGGGTCAGATGCTGGGACAAGCAAATCAGCTCTGTAAAAACTATTTGCTACTGCGGTCAGGGAGGGCCTTGGAAAAGCTCATTGGGATTCCTCAGGATCTTAAACAAATAAATGAATAAATAAATAAATAAATAATGTTTTCAACATTTTTTAACTCTGCCGTGGCCGGTCCCAAGCCCGTGCTGTGAAAAGAGGAGGGTCAGATGCTGGGACAAGCAAACCAGCTCTGTAAAAACTATTTGCTACTGCGGTCAGGGAGGGCCTTGGAAAAGCTGATTGGGATTCCTCAGGATCTCAAACAAATAAATGAATAAATAAATAAATAATGTTTTCAACATTTTTTAACTCTGCCGTGGCCGGTCCCGATCCCGTGCTGTGAAAAGAGGAGGGTCAGATGCTGGGACAAGCAAACCAGCTCTGTAAAAACTATTTGCTACTGTGGTCAGGGAGGGCCTTGGAAAAGCTCATTGGGATTCCTCAGGATCTCAAACAAATAAATGAATAAATAAATAAATAATGTTTTCAACATTTTTTAACTCTGCCGTGGCCGGTCCCAAGCCCGTGCTGTGAAAAGAGGAGGGTCAGATGCTGGGACAAGCAAACCAGCTCTGTAAAAACTATTTGCTACTGCGGTCAGGGAGGGCCTTGGAAAAGCTCATTGGGATTCCTCAGGATCTCAAACAAATAAATGAATAAATAAATAAATAAAGTTTTTAACATTTTTTAACTCTGCCGTGGCCTGTCCCAAGCCCGTGCTGTGAAAAGAGGAGGGTCAGATGCTGGGACAAGCAAACCAGCTCTGTAAAAACTATTTGCTACTGCGGTCAGGGAGGGCCTTGGAAAAGCTGATTGGGATTCCTCAGGATCTCAAACAAATAAATGAATAAATAAATAAATAATGTTTTCAACATTTTTTAACTCTGCCGTGGCCAGTCCCAAGCCCGTGCTGTGAAAAGAGGAGGGTCAGATGCTGGGACAAGCAAACCAGCTCTGTAAAAACTATTTGCTACTGCGGTCAGAGAGGGCCTTGGAAAAGCTCATTGGGATTCCTCAGGATCTCAAACAAATAAATGAATAAATAAATAAATAATGTTTTCAACATTTTTAACTCTGCCGTGGCTGGTCCCAAGCCCGTGCTATGAAAAGAGGAGGGTCAGATGCTGGGACAAGCAAACCAGCTCTGTAAAAACTATTTGCTACTGCGGTCAGGGAGGGCCTTGGAAAAGCTCATTGGGATTCCTCAGGATCTCAAACAAATAAATGAATAAATAAATAAATAAATAATGTTTTCAACATTTTTTAACTCTGCCGTGGCCGGTCCCAAGCCCGTGCTGTGAAAAGAGGAGGGTCAGATGCTGGGACAAGCAAACCAGCTCTGTAAAAAATATTTGCTACTGTGGTCAGGGAGGGCCTTGGAAAAGCTCATTGGGATTCCTCAGGATCTCAAACAAATAAATGAATAAATAAATAAATAAATAATGTTTTCAAAATTTTTTAACTCTGCCGTGGCCGGTCCCAAGCCCGTGCTGTGAAAAGAGGAGGGTCAGATGCTGGGACAAGCAAACCAGCTCTGTAAAAACTATTTGCTACTGCGGTCAGGGAGGGCCTTGGAAAAGCTGATTGGGATTCCTCAGGATCTCAAACAAATAAATGAATAAATAAATAAATAATGTTTTCAACATTTTTTAACTCTGCCGTGGCCGGTCCCAAGCCCGTGCTGTGAAAAGAGGAGGGTCAGATGCTGGGACAAGCAAACCAGCTCTGTAAAAACTATTTGCTACTGCAGTCAGGGAGGGCCTTGGAAAATCTCATTGGGATTCCTCAGGATCTCAAACAAATAAATGAATAAATAAATAAATAATGTTTTCAACATTTTTTAACTCTGCCGTGGCCGGTCCCAAGCCCGTGCTGTGAAAAGAGGAGGGTCAGATGCTGGGACAAGCAAACCAGCTCTGTAAAAACTATTTGCTACTGTGGTCAGGGAGGGCCTTGGAAAAGCTCATTGGGATTCCTCAGGATCTCAAACAAATAAATGAATAAATAAATAAATAAATAAATAAAGTTTTTAACATTTTTTAACTCTGCCATGGCCGGTCCCAAGCCCATGCTGTGAAAAGAGGAGGGTCAGATGCTGGGACAAGCAAACCAGCTCTGTAAAAACTATTTGCTACTGCGGTCAGGGAGGGCCTTGGAAAAGCTCATTGGGATTCCTCAGGATTTCAAACAAATAAATGAATAAATAAATAAATAATGTTTTCAACATTTTTAACTCTGCCGTGGCTGGTCCCAAGCCCGTGCTATGAAAAGAGGAGGGTCAGATGCTGGGACAAGCAAACCAGCTCTGTAAAAACTATTTGCTACTGCGGTCAGGGAGGGCCTTGGAAAAGCTCATTGGGATTCCTCAGGATCTCAAACAAATAAATGAATAAATAAATAAATAAATAATGTTTTCAACATTTTTTAACTCTGCCGTGGCCGGTCCCAAGCCCGTGCTGTGAAAAGAGGAGGGTCAGATGCTGGGACAAGCAAACCAGCTCTGTAAAAACTATTTGCTACTGCGGTCAGGGAGGGCCTTGGAAAAGCTCATTGGGATTCCTCAGGATCTCAAACAAATAAATGAATAAATAAATAAATAATGTTTTCAACATTTTTTAACTCTGCCGTGGCCGGTCCCAAGCCCGTGCTGTGAAAAGAGGAGGGTCAGATGCTGGGACAAGCAAAACAGCTCTGTAAAAACTATTTGCTACTGCGGTCAGGGAGGGCCTTGGAAAAGCAGCTCATTGGGATTCCTCAGGATCTCAAACAAATAAATGAATAAATAAATAAATAAATAATGTTTTCAACATTTTTTAACTCTGCCGTGGCCGGTCCCAAGCCCGTGCTGTGAAAAGAGGAGGGTCAGATGCTGGGACAAGCAAACCAGCTCTGTAAAAAATATTTGCTACTGTGGTCAGGGAGGGCCTTGGAAAAGCTCATTGGGATTCCTCAGGATCTAAAACAAATAAATGAATAAATAAATAAATAAATAAATAAAGTTTTTAACATTTTTTAACTCTGCCGTGGCCGGTCCCAAGCCCGTGCTGTGAAAAGTGGAGGGTCAGATGCTGGGACAAGCAAATCAGCTCTGTAAAAACTATTTGCTACTGCGGTCAGGGAGGGCCTTGGAAAAGCTCATTGGGATTCCTCAGGATCTCAAACAAATAAATGAATAAATAAATAAATAATGTTTTCAACATTTTTTAACTCTGCCGTGGCCGGTCCCAAGCCCGTGCTGTGAAAAGAGGAGGGTCAGATGCTGGGACAAGCAAACCAGCTCTGTAAAAACTATTTGCTACTGCGGTTAGGGAGGGCCTTGGAAAAGCTGATTGGGATTCCTCAGGATCTCAAACAAATAAATGAATAAATAAATAAATAATGTTTTCAACATTTTTTAACTCTGCCGTGGCCGGTCCCAAGCCCGTGCTGTGAAAAGAGGAGGGTCAGATGCTGGGACAAGCAAACCAGCTCTGTAAAAACTATTTGCTTCTGTGGTCAGGGAGGGCCTTGGAAAAGCTCATTGGGATTCCTCAGGATCTCAAACAAATAAATGAATAAATAAATAAATAAATAAAGTTTTTAACATTTTTTAACTCTGCCGTGGCCGGTCCCAAGCCCGTGCTGTGAAAAGAGGAGGGTCAGATGCTGGGACAAGCAAACCAGCTCTGTAAAAACTATTTGCTACTGCGGTCAGGGAGGGCCTTGGAAAAGCTCATTGGGATTCCTCAGGATCTCAAACAAATAAATGAATAAATAAATAAATAATGTTTTCAACATTTTTAACTCTGCCGTGGCTGGTCCCAAGCCCGTGCTATGAAAAGAGGAGGGTCAGATGCTGGGACAAGCAAACCAGCTCTGTAAAAACTATTTGCTACTGCGGTCAGGGAGGGCCTTGGAAAAGCTCATTGGGATTCCTCAGGATCTCAAACAAATAAATGAATAAATAAATAAATAATGTTTTCAACATTTTTTAACTCTGCCGTGGCCGGTCCCAAGCCCGTGCTTTGAAAAGAGGAGGGTCAGATGCTGGGACAAGCAAACCAGCTCTGTAAAAACTATTTGCTACTGCGGTCAGGGAGGGCCTTGGAAAAGCTCATTGGGATTCCTCAGGATCTCAAACAAATAAATGAATAAATAAATAAATAATGTTTTCAACATTTTTTAACTCTGCCGTGGCCGGTTCCAAGCCTGTGCTGTTAAAAGGGGAGGGTCAGATGCTGGGACAAGCAAACCAGCTCTGTAAAAATGATTCGCTACTGTGGTCAGGGAGGGCCTTGGAAAAGCTCATTGTGATTCCTCAGGATCTCAAACAAATAAATGAATAAATAAATAAATAAATAATGTTTTCAACATTTTTTAACTCTGCCGTGGCCGGTCCCAAGCCCGTGCTGTGAAAAGAGGAGGGTCAGATGCTGGGACAAGCAAACCAGCTCTGTAAAAACTATTTGCTACTGCGGTCAGGGAGGGCCTTGGAAAAGCTCATTGGGATTCCTCAGGATCTCAAACAAATAAATGAATAAATAAATAAATAAATAATGTTTTCAACATTTTTTAACTCTGCCGTGGCCGGTCCCAAGCCCGTGCTGTGAAAAGAGGAGGGTCAGATGCTGGGACAAGCAAACCAGCTCTGTAAAAACTATTTGCTACTGCGGTCAGGGAGGGCCTTGGAAAAGCTCATTGGGATTCCTCAGGATCTCAAAGAAATAAATGAATAAATAAATAAATAAATAATGTTTTCAACATTTTTTAACTCTGCCGTGGCCGGTCCCAAACCCGTGCTGTGAAAAGAGGAGGGTCAGATGCTGGGACAAGCAAACCAGCTCTGTAAAAACTATTTGCTACTGCAGTCAGGGAGGGCCTTGGAAAAGCTCATTGGGATTCCTCAGGATCTCAAACAAATAAAGGAATAAATAAATAAATAATGTTTTCAACATTTTTTAACTCTGCCGTGGCCGGTCCCAAGCCCGTGCTGTGAAAAGAGGAGGGTCAGATGCTGGGACAAGCAAACCAGCTCTGTAAAAACTATTTGCTACTGCGGTCAGGGAGGGCCTTGGAAAAGCTCATTGGGATTCCTCAGGATCTCAAACAAATAAATGAATAAATAAATAAATAAATAATGTTTTCAACATTTTTTAACTCTGCCATGGCCGGTCCCAAGCCCGTGCTGTGAAAAGAGGAGGGTCAGATGCTGGGACAAGCAAACCAGCTCTGTAAAAACTATTTGCTACTTCGGTCAGGGAGGGCCTTGGAAAAGCTCATTGGGATTCCTCAGGATCTCAAACAAATAAATGAATAAATAAATAAATAATGTTTTCAACATTTTTTAACTCTGCTGTGGCCAGTCCCAAGCCCGTGCTGTGAAAAGAGGAGGGTCAGATGCTGGGACAAGCAAACCAGCTCTGTAAAAACTATTTGCTACTGCGGTCAGGGAGGGCCTTGGAAAAGCTGATTGGGATTCCTCAGGATCTCAAACAAATAAATGAATAAATAAATAAATAATGTTTTCAACATTTTTAACTCTGCCGTGGCTGGTCCCAAGCCCGTACTGTAAATAGAGGAGGGTCAGATGCTGGGACAAGCAAACCAGCTCTGTAAAAACTATTTGCTACTGCGGTCAGGGAGGGCCTTGGAAAAGCTCATTGGGATTCCTCAGGATCTCAAACAAATAAATGAATAAATAAATAAATAGATAATGTTTTCAACATTTTTTAACTCTGCCGTGGCCGGTCCCAAGCCCGTGCTGTGAAAAGAGGAGGGTCAGATGCTGGGACAAGCAAACCAGCTCTGTAAAAAATATTTGCTACTGCAGTCAGGGAGGGCCTTGGAAAAGCTCATTGGGATTCCTCAGGATCTCAAACAAATAAAGGAATAAATAAATAAATAATGTTTTCAACATTTTTTAACTCTGCCGTGGCCGGTCCCAAGCCCGTGCTGTGAAAAGAGGAGGGTCTGATGCTGGGACAAGCAAACCAGCTCTGTAAAAACTATTTGCTACTGCGGTCAGGGAGGGCCTTGGAAAAAGCTCATTGGGATTCCTCAGGATCTCAAACAAATAAATGAATAAATAAATAAATAATGTTTTCAACATTTTTAACTCTGCCGTGGCTGGTCCCAAGCCCGTGCTATGAAAAGAGGAGGGTCAGATGCTGGGACAAGCAAACCAGCTCTGTAAAAACTATTTGCTACTGCGGTCAGGGAGGGCCTTGGAAAAGCTCATTGGGATTCCTCAGGATCTCAAACAAATAAATGAATAAATAAATAAATAATGTTTTCAACATTTTTTAACTCTGCCGTGGCCAGTCCCAAGCCCGTGCTGTGAAAAGAGGAGGGTCAGATGCTGGGACAAGCAAACCAGCTCTGTAAAAACTATTTGCTACTGCGGTCAGGGAGGGCCTTGGAAAAGCTCATTGGGATTCCTCAGGATCTCAAACAAATAAATGAATAAATAAATAAATAATGTTTTCAACATTTTTAACTCTGCCGTGGCCGGTCCCAAGCCCGTGCTGTGAAAAGTGGAGGGTCAGATGCTGGGACAAGCAAATCAGCTCTGTAAAAACTATTTGCTACTGCGGTCAGGGAGGGCCTTGGAAAAGCTCATTGGGATTCCTCAGGATCTTAAACAAATAAATGAATAAATAAATAAATAAATAATGTTTTCAACATTTTTTAACTCTGCCGTGGCCGGTCCCAAGCCCGTGCTGTGAAAAGAGGAGGGTCAGATGCTGGGACAAGCAAACCAGCTCTGTAAAAACTATTTGCTACTGTGGTCAGGGAGGGCTTTGGAAAAGCTCATTGGGATTCCTCAGGATCTCAAACAAATAAATGAATAAATAAATAAATAAATAAAGTTTTCAACATTTTTTAACTCTGCCGTGGCCGGTCCCAAGCCCGTGCTGTGAAAAGAGGAGGGTCAGATGCAGGGACAAGCAAACCAGCTCTGTAAAAACTATTTGCTACTGCGGTCAGGGAGGGCCTTGGAAAAGCTGATTGGGATTCCTCAGGATCTCAAACAAATAAATGAATAAATAAATAAATAATGTTTTCAACATTTTTTAACTCTGCCGTGGCCAGTCCCAAGCCCGTGCTGTGAAAAGAGGAGAGTCAGATTCTGGGACAAGCAAACCAGCTCTGTAAAAACTATTTGCTACTGCGGTCAGGGAGGGCCTTGGAAAAGCTCATTGGGATTCCTCAGGATCTCAAACAAATAAATGAATAAATAAATAAATAATGTTTTCAACATTTTTAACTCTGCCGTGGCTGGTCCCAAGCCCGTGCTATGAAAAGAGGAGGGTCAGATGCTGGGACAAGCAAACCATCTCTGTAAAAACTATTTGCTACTGCGGTCAGGGAGGGCCTTGGAAAAGCTGATTGGGATTCCTCAGGATCTCAAACAAATAAATGAATAAATAAATAAATAATGTTTTCAACATTTTTAACTCTGCCGTGGCTGGTCCCAAGCCCGTACTGTGAAAAGAGGAGGGTCAGATGCTGGGACAAGCAAACCAGCTCTGTAAAAACTATTTGCTACTGCGGTCAGGGAGGGCTTTGGAAAAGCTCATTGGGATTCCTCAGGATCTCAAACAAATAAATGAATAAATATATAAATAGATAATGTTTTCAACATTTTTTAACTCTGCCGTGGCCGGTCCCAAGCCCGTGCTGTGAAAAGAGGAGGGTCAGATGCTGGGACAAGCAAACCAGCTCTGTAAAAACTATTTGCTACTGTGGTCAGGGAGGGCCTTGGAAAAGCTCATTGGGATTCCTCAGGATCTCAAACAAATAAATGAATAAATAAATAAATAAATAATGTTTTCAACATTTTTTAACTCTGCCGTGGCCGGTCCCAAGCCCGTGCTGTGAAAAGAGGAGGGTCAGATGCTGGGACAAGCAAACCAGCTCTGTAAAAACTATTTGCTACTGCGGTCAGGGAGGGCCTTGGAAAAGCTCATTGGGATTCCTCAGGATCTCAAACAAATAAATGAATAAATAAATAAATAAATAATGTTTTCAACATTTTTTAACTCTGCCGTGGCCGGTCCCAAGCCCGTGCTGTGAAAAGAGGAGGGTCAGATGCTGGGACAAGCAAACCAGCTCTGTAAAAAATATTTGCTACTGTGGTCAGGGAGGGCCTTGGAAAAGCTCATTGGGATTCCTCAGGATCTCAAACAAATAAATGAATAAATAAATAAATAAAGTTTTTAACATTTTTTAACTCTGCCGTGGCCGGTCCCAAGCCCGTGCTGTGAAAAGTGGAGGGTCAGATGCTGGGACAAGCAAATCAGCTCTGTAAAAACTATTTGCTACTGCGGTCAGGGAGGGCCTTGGAAAAGCTCATTGGGATTCCTCAGGATCTTAAACAAATAAATGAATAAATAAATAAATAAATAATGTTTTCAACATTTTTTAACTCTGCCGTGGCCGGTCCCAAGCCCGTGCTGTGAAAAGAGGAGGGTCAGATGCTGGGACAAGCAAACCAGCTCTGTAAAAACTATTTGCTACTGCGGTCAGGGAGGGCCTTGGAAAAGCTGATTGGGATTCCTCAGGATCTCAAACAAATAAATGAATAAATAAATAAATAATGTTTTCAACATTTTTTAACTCTGCCGTGGCCGGTCCCAAGCCCGTGCTGTGAAAAGAGGAGGGTCAGATGCTGGGACAAGCAAACCAGCTCTGTAAAAACTATTTGCTACTGCGGTCAGGGAGGGCCTTGGAAAATCTCATTGGGATTCCTCAGGATCTCAAACAAATAAATGAATAAATAAATAAATAATGTTTTCAACATTTTTTAACTCTGCCGTGGCCGGTCCCAAGCCCGTGCTGTGAAAAGAGGAGGGTCAGATGCTGGGACAAGCAAACCAGCTCTGTAAAAACTATTTGCTACTGCGGTCAGGGAGGGCCTTGGAAAAGCTCATTGGGATTCCTCAGGATCTCAAACAAATAAATGAATAAATAAATAAATAAAGTTTTTAACATTTTTTAACTCTGCCGTGGCCTGTCCCAAGCCCGTGCTGTGAAAAGAGGAGGGTCAGATGCTGGGACAAGCAAACCAGCTCTGTAAAAACTATTTGCTACTGCGGTCAGGGAGGGCCTTGGAAAAGCTGATTGGGATTCCTCAGGATCTCAAACAAATAAATGAATAAATAAATAAATAATGTTTTCAACATTTTTTAACTCTGCCGTGGCCAGTCCCAAGCCCGTGCTGTGAAAAGAGGAGGGTCAGATGCTGGGACAAGCAAACCAGCTCTGTAAAAACTATTTGCTACTGCGGTCAGGGAGGGCCTTGGAAAAGCTCATTGGGATTCCTCAGGATCTCAAACAAATAAATGAATAAATAAATAAATAATGTTTTCAACATTTTTAACTCTGCCGTGGCTGGTCCCAAGCCCGTGCTATGAAAAGAGGAGGGTCAGATGCTGGGACAAGCAAACCAGCTCTGTAAAAACTATTTGCTACTGCAGTCAGGGAGGGCCTTGGAAAAGCTCATTGGGATTCCTCAGGATCTCAAACAAATAAATGAATAAATAAATAAATAAATAATGTTTTCAACATTTTTTAACTCTGCCGTGGCCGGTCCCAAGCCCGTGCTGTGAAAAGAGGAGGGTCAGATGCTGGGACAAGCAAACCAGCTCTGTAAAAAATATTTGCTACTGTGGTCAGGGAGGGCCTTGGAAAAGCTCATTGGGATTCCTCAGGATCTCAAACAAATAAATGAATAAATAAATAAATAAATAATGTTTTCAACATTTTTTAACTCTGCCGTGGCCGGTCCCAAGCCCGTGCTGTGAAAAGAGGAGGGTCAGATGCTGGGACAAGCAAACCAGCTCTGTAAAAACTATTTGCTACTGCGGTCAGGGAGGGCCTTGGAAAAGCTGATTGGGATTCCTCAGGATCTCAAACAAATAAATGAATAAATAAATAAATAATGTTTTCAACATTTTTTAACTCTGCCGTGGCCGGTCCCAAGCCCGTGCTGTGAAAAGAGGAGGGTCAGATGCTGGGACAAGCAAACCAGCTCTGTAAAAACTATTTGCTACTGCAGTCAGGGAGGGCCTTGGAAAATCTCATTGGGATTCCTCAGGATCTCAAACAAATAAATGAATAAATAAATAAATAATGTTTTCAACATTTTTTAACTCTGCCGTGGCCGGTCCCAAGCCCGTGCTATGAAAAGAGGAGGGTCAGATGCTGGGACAAGCAAACCAGCTCTGTAAAAACTATTTGCTACTGCGGTCAGGGAGGGCCTTGGAAAAGCTCATTGGGATTCCTCAGGATCTCAAACAAATAAATGAATAAATAAATAAATAAATAATGTTTTCAACGTTTTTTAACTCTGCCGTGGCCGGTCCCAAGCCCGTGCTGTGAAAAGAGGAGGGTCAGATGCTGGGACAAGCAAACCAGCTCTGTAAAAACTATTTGCTACTGCGGTCAGGGAGGGCCTTGGAAAAGCTCATTGGGATTCCTCAGGATCTCAAACAAATAAATGAATAAATAAATAAATAAATAAATAAAGTTTTTAACATTTTTTAACTCTGCCATGGCCGGTCCCAAGCCCATGCTGTGAAAAGAGGAGGGTCAGATGCTGGGACAAGCAAACCAGCTCTGTAAAAACTATTTGCTACTGCGGTCAGGGAGGGCCTTGGAAAAGCTCATTGGGATTCCTCAGGATTTCAAACAAATAAATGAATAAATAAATAAATAATGTTTTCAACATTTTTAACTCTGCCGTGGCTGGTCCCAAGCCCGTGCTATGAAAAGTGGAGGGTCAGATGCTGGGACAAGCAAACCAGCTCTGTAAAAACTATTTGCTACTGCGGTCAGGGAGGGCCTTGGAAAAGCTCATTGGGATTCCTCAGGATCTCAAACAAATAAATGAATAAATAAATAAATAAATAATGTTTTCAACATTTTTTAACTCTGCCGTGGCCGGTCCCAAGCCCGTGCTGTGAAAAGAGGAGGGTCAGATGCTGGGACAAGCAAACCAGCTCTGTAAAAACTATTTGCTACTGCGGTCAGGGAGGGCCTTGGAAAAGCTCATTGGGATTCCTCAGGATCTCAAACAAATAAATGAATAAATAAATAAATAATGTTTTCAACATTTTTTAACTCTGCCGTGGCCGGTCCCAAGCCCGTGCTGTGAAAAGAGGAGGGTCAGATGCTGGGACAAGCAAAACAGCTCTGTAAAAACTATTTGCTACTGCGGTCAGGGAGGGCCTTGGAAAAGCAGCTCATTGGGATTCCTCAGGATCTCAAACAAATAAATGAATAAATAAATAAATAAATAATGTTTTCAACATTTTTTAACTCTGCCGTGGCCGGTCCCAAGCCCGTGCTGTGAAAAGAGGAGGGTCAGATGCTGGGACAAGCAAACCAGCTCTGTAAAAAATATTTGCTACTGTGGTCAGGGAGGGCCTTGGAAAAGCTCATTGGGATTCCTCAGGATCTCAAACAAATAAATGAATAAATAAATAAATAAATAAATAAAGTTTTTAACATTTTTTAACTCTGCCGTGGCCGGTCCCAAGCACGTGCTGTGAAAAGTGGAGGGTCAGATGCTGGGACAAGCAAATCAGCTCTGTAAAAACTATTTGCTACTGCGGTCAGGGAGGGCCTTGGAAAAGCTCATTGGGATTCCTCAGGATCTCAAACAAATAAATGAATAAATAAATAAATAATGTTTTCAACATTTTTTAACTCTGCCGTGGCCGGTCCCAAGCCCGTGCTGTGAAAAGAGGAGGGTCAGATGCTGGGACAAGCAAACCAGCTCTGTAAAAACTATTTGCTACTGCGGTTAGGGAGGGCCTTGGAAAAGCTGATTGGGATTCCTCAGGATCTCAAACAAATAAATGAATAAATAAATAAATAATGTTTTCAACATTTTTTAACTCTGCCGTGGCCGGTCCCAAGCCCGTGCTGTGAAAAGAGGAGGTTCAGATGCTGGGACAAGCAAACCAGCTCTGTAAAAACTATTTGCTACTGCAGTCAGGGAGGGCCTTGGAAAAGCTCATTGGGATTCCTCAGGATCTCAAACAAATAAATGAATAAATAAATAAATAATGTTTTCAACATTTTTTAACTCTGCCGTGGCCGGTCCCAAGCCCGTGCTGTGAAAAGAGGAGGGTCAGATGCTGGGACAAGCAAACCAGCTCTGTAAAAACTATTTGCTTCTGTGGTCAGGGAGGGCCTTGGAAAAGCTCATTGGGATTCCTCAGGATCTCAAACAAATAAATGAATAAATAAATAAATAAATAAAGTTTTTAACATTTTTTAACTCTGCCGTGGCCGGTCCCAAGCCCGTGCTGTGAAAAGAGGAGGGTCAGATGCTGGGACAAGCAAACCAGCTCTGTAAAAACTATTTGCTACTGCGGTCAGGGAGGGCCTTGGAAAAGCTCATTGGGATTCCTCAGGATCTCAAACAAATAAATGAATAAATAAATAAATAATGTTTTCAACATTTTTAACTCTGCCGTGGCTGGTCCCAAGCCCGTGCTATGAAAAGAGGAGGGTCAGATGCTGGGACAAGCAAACCAGCTCTGTAAAAACTATTTGCTACTGCGGTCAGGGAGGGCCTTGGAAAAGCTCATTGGGATTCCTCAGGATCTCAAACAAATAAATGAATAAATAAATAAATAATGTTTTCAACATTTTTTAACTCTGCCGTGGCCGGTCCCAAGCCCGTGCTTTGAAAAGAGGAGGGTCAGATGCTGGGACAAGCAAACCAGCTCTGTAAAAACTATTTGCTACTGCGGTCAGGGAGGGCCTTGGAAAAGCTCATTGGGATTCCTCAGGATCTCAAACAAATAAATGAATAAATAAATAAATAATGTTTTCAACATTTTTTAACTCTGCCGTGGCCGGTTCCAAGCCTGTGCTGTTAAAAGGGGAGGGTCAGATGCTGGGACAAGCAAACCAGCTCTGTAAAAACGATTCGCTACTGTGGTCAGGGAGGGCCTTGGAAAAGCTCATTGTGATTCCTCAGGATCTCAAACAAATAAATGAATAAATAAATAAATAAATAATGTTTTCAACATTTTTTAACTCTGCCGTGGCCGGTCCCAAGCCCGTGCTGTGAAAAGAGGAGGGTCAGATGCTGGGACAAGCAAACCAGCTCTGTAAAAACTATTTGCTACTGCGGTCAGGGAGGGCCTTGGAAAAGCTCATTGGGATTCCTCAGGATCTCAAACAAATAAATGAATAAATAAATAAATAAATAATGTTTTCAACATTTTTTAACTCTGCCGTGGCCGGTCCCAAGCCCGTGCTGTGAAAAGAGGAGGGTCAGATGCTGGGACAAGCAAACAAGCTCTGTAAAAACTATTTGCTACTGCGGTCAGGGAGGGCCTTGGAAAAGCTCATTGGGATTCCTCAGGATCTCAAAGAAATAAATGAATAAATAAATAAATAAATAATGTTTTCAACATTTTTTAACTCTGCCGTGGCCGGTCCCAAACCCGTGCTGTGAAAAGAGGAGGGTCAGATGCTGGGACAAGCAAACCAGCTCTGTAAAAACTATTTGCTACTGCAGTCAGGGAGGGCCTTGGAAAAGCTCATTGGGATTCCTCAGGATCTCAAACAAATAAAGGAATAAATAAATAAATAATGTTTTCAACATTTTTAAACTCTGCCGTGGCCGGTCCCAAGCCCGTGCTGTGAAAAGAGGAGGGTCAGATGCTGGGACAAGCAAACCAGCTCTGTAAAAACTATTTGCTACTGCGGTCAGGGAGGGCCTTGGAAAAGCTCATTGGGATTCCTCAGGATCTCAAACAAATAAATGAATAAATAAATAAATAAATAATGTTTTCAACATTTTTTAACTCTGCCATGGCCGGTCCCAAGCCCGTGCTGTGAAAAGAGGAGGGTCAGATGCTGGGACAAGCAAACCAGCTCTGTAAAAACTATTTGCTACTTCGGTCAGGGAGGGCCTTGGAAAAGCTCATTGGGATTCCTCAGGATCTCAAACAAATAAATGAATAAATAAATAAATAATGTTTTCAACATTTTTTAACTCTGCTGTGGCCAGTCCCAAGCCCGTGCTGTGAAAAGAGGAGGTTCAGATGCTGGGACAAGCAAACCAGCTCTGTAAAAACTATTTGCTACTGCGGTCAGGGAGGGCCTTGGAAAAGCTGATTGGGATTCCTCAGGATCTCAAACAAATAAATGAATAAATAAATAAATAATGTTTTCAACATTTTTAACTCTGCCGTGGCTGGTCCCAAGCCCGTACTGTAAATAGAGGAGGGTCAGATGCTGGGACAAGCAAACCAGCTCTGTAAAAACTATTTGCTACTGCGGTCAGGGAGGGCCTTGGAAAAGCTCATTGGGATTCCTCAGGATCTCAAACAAATAAATGAATAAATAAATAAATAGATAATGTTTTCAACATTTTTTAACTCTGCCGTGGCCGGTCCCAAGCCCGTGCTGTGAAAAGAGGAGGGTCAGATGCTGGGACAAGCAAACCAGCTCTGTAAAAAATATTTGCTACTGCAGTCAGGGAGGGCCTTGGAAAAGCTCATTGGGATTCCTCAGGATCTCAAACAAATAAAGGAATAAATAAATAAATAATGTTTTCAACATTTTTTAACTCTGCCGTGGCCGGTCCCAAGCCCGTGCTGTGAAAAGAGGAGGGTCTGATGCTGGGACAAGCAAACCAGCTCTGTAAAAACTATTTGCTACTGCGGTCAGGGAGGGCCTTGGAAAAAGCTCATTGGGATTCCTCAGGATCTCAAACAAATAAATGAATAAATAAATAAATAATGTTTTCAACATTTTTTAACTCTGCTGTGGCCAGTCCCAAGCCCGTGCTGTGAAAAGAGGAGGGTCAGATGCTGGGACAAGCAAACCAGCTCTGTAAAAAATATTTGCTACTGCGGTCAGGGAGGGCCTTGGAAAAGCTCATTGGGATTCCTCAGGATCTCAAACAAATAAATGAATAAATAAATAAATAATGTTTTCAACATTTTTTAACTCTGCTGTGGCCAGTCCCAAGCCCGTGCTGTGAAAAGAGGAGGGTCAGATGCTGGGACAAGCAAACCAGCTCTGTAAAAACGATTTGCTACTGCGGTCAGGGAGGGCCTTGGAAAAGCTGATTGGGATTCCTCAGGATCTCAAACAAATAAATTAATAAATAAATAAATAATGTTTTCAACATTTTTAACTCTGCCGTGGCTGGTCCCAAGCCCGTACTGTAAATAGAGGAGGGTCAGATGCTGGGACAAGCAATCCAGCTCTGTAAAAACTATTTGCTACTGCGGTCAGGGAGGGCCTTGGAAAAGCTCATTGGGATTCCTCAGGATCTCAAACAAATAAATGAATAAATAAATAAATAGATAATGTTTTCAACATTTTTTAACTCTGCCGTGGCCGGTCCCAAGCCCGTGCTGTGAAAAGAGGAGGGTCAGATGCTGGGACAAGCAAACCAGCTCTGTAAAAAATATTTGCTACTGCAGTCAGGGAGGGCCTTGGAAAAGCTCATTGGGATTCCTCAGGATCTCAAACAAATAAAGGAATAAATAAATAAATAAATAATGTTTTCAACATTTTTTAACTCTGCCGTGGCCGGTCCCAAGCCCGTGCTGTGAAAAGAGGAGGGTCAGATGCTGGGACAAGCAAACCAGCTCTGTAAAAAATATTTGCTACTGTGGTCAGGGAGGGCCTTGGAAAAGCTCATTGGGATTCCTCAGGATCTCAAACAAATAAATGAATAAATAAATAAATAAATAAATAATGTTTTCAACATTTTTTAACTCTGCCGTGGCCGGTCCCAAGCCCGTGCTGTGAAAAGAGGAGGGTCAGATGCTGGGACAAGCAAACCAGCTCTGTAAAAACTATTTGCTACTGCGGTCAGGGAGGGCCTTGGAAAAGCTCATTGGGATTCCTCAGGATCTCAAACAAATAAATGAATAAATAAATAAATAAATAATGTTTTCAACATTTTTTAACTCTGCCGTGGCCGGTCCCAAGCCCGTGCTGTGAAAAGAGGAGGGTCAGATGCTGGGACAAGCAAACCAGCTCTGTAAAAAATATTTGCTACTGTGGTCAGGGAGGGCCTTGGAAAAGCTCATTGGGATTCCTCAGGATCTCAAACAAATAAATGAATAAATAAATAAATAAATAAATAAAGTTTTTAACATTTTTTAACTCTGCCGTGGCCGGTCCCAAGCCCGTGCTGTGAAAAGTGGAGGGTCAGATGCTGGGACAAGCAAATCAGCTCTGTAAAAACTATTTGCTACTGTGGTCAGGGAGGGCCTTGGAAAAGCTCATTGGGATTCCTCAGGATCTCAAACAAATAAATGAACAAATAAATAAATAAATAATGTTTTCAACATTTTTTAACTCTGCCGTGGCCGGTCCCAAGCCCGTGCTGTGAAAAGAGGAGGGTCAGATGCTGGGACAAGCAAACCAGCTCTGTAAAAACTATTTGCTACTGCAGTCAGGGAGGGCCTTGGAAAATCTCATTGGGATTCCTCAGGATCTCAAACAAATAAATGAATAAATAAATAAATAATGTTTTCAACATTTTTTAACTCTGCCGTGGCCGGTCCCAAGCCCGTGCTGTGAAAAGAGGAGGGTCAGATGCTGGGACAAGCAAACCAGCTCTGTAAAAACTATTTGCTACTGTGGTCAGGGAGGGCCTTGGAAAAGCTCATTGGGATTCCTCAGGATCTCAAACAAATAAATGAATAAATAAATAAATAAATAAAGTTTTTAACATTTTTTAACTCTGCCGTGGCCGGTCCCAAGCCCATGCTGTGAAAAGAGGAGGGTCAGATGCTGGGACAAGCAAACCAGCTCTGTAAAAACTATTTGCTACTGCGGTCAGGGAGGGCCTTGGAAAAGCTCATTGGGATTCCTCAGGATCTCAAACAAATAAATGAAAAAATAAATAAATAATGTTTTCAACATTTTTAACTCTGCCGTGGCTGGTCCCAAGCCCGTGCTATGAAAAGAGGAGGGTCAGATGCTGGGACAAGCAAACCAGCTCTGTAAAAACTATTTGCTACTGCGGTCAGGGAGGGCCTTGGAAAAGCTCATTGGGATTCCTCAGGATCTCAAACAAATAAATGAATAAATAAATAAATAAATAATGTTTTCAACATTTTTTAACTCTGCCGTGGCCAGTCCCAAGCCCGTGCTGTGAAAAGAGGAGGGTCAGATGCTGGGACAAGCAAACCAGCTCTGTAAAAACTATTTGCTACTGCGGTCAGGGAGGGCCTTGGAAAAGCTCATTGGGATTCCTCAGGATCTCAAACAAATAAATGAATAAATAAATAAATAAATAATGTTTTCAACATTTTTTAACTCTGCCGTGGCCGGTCCCAAGCCCGTGCTGTGAAAAGAGGAGGGTCAGATGCTGGGACAAGCAAACCAGCTCTGTAAAAAATATTTGCTACTGTGGTCAGGGAGGGCCTTGGAAAAGCTCATTGGGATTCCTCAGGATCTCAAACAAATAAATGAATAAATAAATAAATAATGTTTTCAACATTTTTAACTCTGCCGTGGCTGGTCCCAAGCCCGTGCTATGAAAAGAGGAGGGTCAGATGCTGGGACAAGCAAACCAGCTCTGTAAAAACTATTTGCTACTGCGGTCAGGGAGGGCCTTGGAAAAGCTGATTGGGATTCCTCAGGATCTCAAACAAATAAATGAATAAATAAATAAATAATGTTTTCAACATTTTTAACTCTGCCGTGGCTGGTCCCAAGCCCGTACTGTGAAAAGAGGAGGGTCAGATGCTGGGACAAGCAAACCAGCTCTGTAAAAACTATTTGCTACTGCGGTCAGGGAGGGCCTTGGAAAAGCTCATTGGGATTCCTCAGGATCTCAAA